>NC_080678.1:54053549-54670798 GCF_030445035.2 Dasypus novemcinctus
ATACTCACCGGTGTAAGATCTCTTTGAAAACCGCTCCAAGTATATTGTGACCTTCTTCTCCCCCTTTAATCTGTGGCTTACCACGTGTCAGCTTTGGGACCCGGACACCTATACTCGCCTTATAGATAGGGTCACTTTTGCTGTGGAGCAGGAAGGTAAAAGATTCCCTCCTGGCTTATTACAGGCAACATGAAGTCCACAAGAAATCTTGAAGGGTATAATCTATGATATGCTATATAAAAAAAGATTTAAAAGCAGCTATACCAAGAAAGTAAGATTATGAGTCAACTGTAAATAAATTATATATTTCTGTTAATGTGTTGTAATTGTTCTGTGTTTGTCTGTCTGTTCGTTCAATGTCAACGTATATTGTGATACCTCCAGATGGTAAATATAAATTACTAGAAATATTTAAAAGAGCTCTATTCAAATGGCCAAAAATTAAATAAGTGCTTATATTAATACTTAAGTTTATTATATTAATACATAAGTTTAAATGTTAATAAGATATCTACAATTTAAAAAAAATTGTAAGTCTTAATTAACAAAATTAACTGTACGTCTTCATAAAAAGTTGTTCTTGCTTAGATTAAAATGAATAAACTATTTTTCTTCACAGGATAATATAAAGAATGTAAAACTTATATGCATATTAAAAAGGTTAAAAGTTTGTAAAAATGCTAATGGAAATGTAATAAGTTTTGCAAAAAGACGTATTTTGTCCTAAAGTAGGATGGCTAATTTTTCATAACTCTTGAAACTTAATTTGCATGCGGCAAGTGTAACAGGTATTGTGATAACTTTACGTAAGGGAATGTGTTCTGTAAAGATAAAATTTATCTTCAATAGTTTACATTAAGGTATTAAATGGCTAATTCCAAAAGGTCATTCTTAAATATATTATATATAAAACTAAATTGATGATAATAATAATAAAAGGTAATTTTATAACAGGAAAGATTAACACAGCAACCCAAGCTCCCCTGCCAACTTGCTTTTAGGAAACAGTTTCTAATATTGCATGCTACTAAGTATTTAAAGAAAAGTTATTCTTAAGGAACAGAAGATGATTTTGTCTTTGCAGCCCATTGTCTATTTAGCAACACCCCTCGCTATCGGCCTAGCCACTGTTGCGCCGGACGATTGGAACCTTAAACAAAGACTCCTCCTCACTGTCATCTTCTATCTATCGTTACTATATTTACTGCCCTCATTCTCCTTCCTTTATAAAGCAGTCTCCTACAAACCACAAAGCTTCTGTCTTAAACATACCATTCTCAACCCTATCCTCTAAATGATCTTCTCACTTCCCCCACAGCCTTTAATACTTTATTTCTTCCTCATAACCTTTGCTTTTTTGATAATATTTTCCGCCATCTGTCTAGCCGCTACCGCCCCAGAAGATTGGAACCTCGGCCAAGGAATTCTACTCTCCATCGCCTTTTCTGTTTATTATCCTCTTTTATGCTTTACTCCTTTTCTTCCTCCCATAATGACTTCACCAAGCCTCCTCTTGTCCAAAACCGTCACCCTTCTTTTCCTCACACTCCCCATTGCACTCACCAACCCCAGCCATCAGCCTTTTAATTGGACAGTAAGCCTCTGGCAGGAAAAAGTAATCCTCTCCTACAATGTCTTCGCTGTCAAGAGAGATCAACTACCTGCAACGCGCTGTCATCCTGGACTTTTAACAACAGATGGATCTTATAGCCGCCGAGATCAACAAGAATTGGACATTGACCACCCTTGCTTGCAATGGCAAGATACCACCCCCTAAATTGTACATTTATATCCCCATCATACTCACCTCCCTCTTCAGCCCCGCTTCCCTCATTGCTTACTGCCTCTTGGGCCTCAGCTACTTGTTGCTGCTGCCATCCTGTCCTTATTTGAAAAGAAGGGGGAAATGCGGTCACCCCTCGGGCTGAAGCGTGGTTTGCTGGCCTGGCGGGGGAGCAGCAGCGGCAGGCAAGCCGCTGCCACCCATAATAGGGTGGCTGGTCCGACTCACCGCCACCCCCCTGAAGGAAGCTCGGCATGGGCGCAGAGTGCCCTCGGGTCTCCCCTCTCGGCAGCCATGCTTCCGCGGCCGCCCCTCCTCCCGGATGGCGCCACACGATGCCTGTGGGGCGGCACCCTTCTTCTTCCTTCTCCCCTGTGCAGGCGCAGGGCGGAAAATTGCAGTCTGCCCTTTTCCCCTCCCCCAACAGCAGCAACAGCCAGGCGTGGGCGGAAAAATCCAGCCCGCCCTTTTCCCTTCCCCCGACAGCAGCAACAGCCAGGCGTGGCGGGAAACTCAAGTCTGCCCTCCACCCCAGCAACAGCAGCCACCAATCCCTAAACCCTGCCCCTTCCCCCAGCAACAGCGACAGCCAATCCCTAACCACCACCCCCTCCCCCATCTGGTACCGCCCACTGACCTTTCGCCGGCAACCAATCAGAACAGGGCGTGGCTTCGACCAATCAGCCTTCCCCAGCCCCTATAAAACTGTTGCTCTCCCTCAGTAAGTGGACTTGCGTGTTTACCTTGTCTCCGCGGTAGTTCTTCTGCCGTGCCCTCCAGTCCTGAGAGCCCCCGACAAGGGCCTGGCCTCCCTTGTCCCCAGTTTGTCGCCTGCTTCTCCGGGCGACCCCTTCGTCGCCTGCTTCTCCGGGCGACCTCTTCATCGCCGGCTTCGCCGGGCGACCCCGTCAGCCGAACCGCGCAACCCCTTGTGAGACCGATCCCTCGTCTGCTGCTGGACCGACCCCTCGTCCCAAGTGGGACCGACCCCTCGTCCCAAGCGGGACCGACCCCTCGTCCAGAGCTGGACCGACCCCTCGTCCGCAGCCAGACCCCACCTCTACCGACCGAGCAAGCTGCCGCAGCTTGCACCCAACGTGGGGCAAGGCAACCCCACCACAAGCCTCACTCCATAACCTGGCGGCCCCCCCCTCCTCTCTTCTTACCTTGGGACTTCTCTCGTGCAACATTGCTGCTACCTGAGCCTTGGCTACCTCATATGATCCATGGCGGTCTGGGAGAATCGCTGGATGGCTTTCTCCTTCCATGTCGGGGGCTTATACCGACCCGCTATGATTAAGAGGAGCCTTGGATTTCTCGGGAGCGCGCGCTTGCACGTCTGAAGTAACCCTACCATAGCCCTACACTCTCCTCTTTTCTCACCCCTATCTTTTCACTCTGCATTGCTGCTCCTGAACCTTGGTGACCTCATAACGATCCACGGCGGTCTGGGAGAATCGCTGGATGGCTTTCTCCTTCCATGTCGGGGGCTTATACCGACCCGCTATGATTAAGAGGCACCAATAAAACTCTCAGGAGCGCGTGCCTGAGCACCTCCACCCCTGCCTTCACCTCTGCCTCCTCCCCTCCGTGCTTGCTCCCCTTTGCCTTGCTCCACTGCTCGTCGTCCGCCCTCCCCTCGTCGGGGCCTTCTTTTGGCCCGCGACCACCGTCGGAGCCCCACCGGCTCCGACCCCTCGTCTCACCGCGCACCTCGGCTCCCATCGCCGCGCTCTCAAGGTAAGGGCCCCTTTTCTTATCGGCTCCAAAAGGCCATTAGCAATGGGTAACATCCTATCTGCTAAGCAAGCCCCGCAAGTTCGGGCTCTCGCCGGTCTCCTAGATACTCACCGGTGTAAGATCTCTTTGAAACCGCTCCAAGTATATTGTGACCTTCTTCTCCCCTTTAATCTGTGGCTTACCACGTGTCAGCTTTGGGACCCGGACACCTATACTCGCCTTATAGATAGGGTCACTTTTGCTGTGGAGCAGGAAGGTAAAAGATTCCCTCCTGGCTTATTACAGGCAACATGAAGTCCACAAGAAATCTTGAAGGGTATAATCTATGATATGCTATATAAAAAAAGATTTAAAAGCAGCTATACCAAGAAAGTAAGAATTATGAGTCAACTGTAAATAAATTATATATTTCTGTTAATGTGTTGTAATTGTTCTGTGTTTGTCTGTCTGTTCGTTCAATGTCAACGTATATTGTGATACCTCCAGATGGTAAATATAAATTACTAGAAATATTTAAAAGAGCTCTATTCAAATGGCCAAAAATTAAATAAGTGCTTATATTAATACTTAAGTTTATTATATTAATACATAAGTTTAAATGTTAATAAGATATCTACAATTTAAAAAAAAATTGTAAGTCTTAATTAACAAAATTAACTGTACGTCTTCATAAAAAGTTGTTCTTGCTTAGATTAAAATGAATAACTATTTTTCTTCACAGGATAATATAAAGAATGTAAAACTTATATGCATATTAAAAAGGTTAAAAGTTTGTAAAAATGCTAATGGAAATGTAATAAGTTTTGCAAAAAGACGTATTTTGTCCTAAAGTAGGATGGCTAATTTTTCATAAACTCTTGAAACTTAATTTGCATGCGGCAAGTGTAACAGGTATTGTGATAACTTTACGTAAGGGAATGTGTTCTGTAAAGATAAAATTTATCTTCAATAGTTTACATTAAGGTATTAAATGGCTAATTCCAAAAGGTCATTCTTAAATATATATATATAAAACTAAATTGATGATAATAATAATAAAAGGTAATTTTATAACAGGAAAGATTAACAGCAACCAAGCTCCCCTGCCAACTTGCTTTTAGGAAACAGTTTCTAATATTGCATGCTACTAAGTATTTAAAGAAAAGTTATTCTTAAGGAAACAGAAGATGATTTTGTCTTTGCAGCCATTGTCTATTTAGCAACACCCCTCGCTATCGGCCTAGCCACTGTTGCGCCGGACGATTGGAACCTTAAACAAAGACTCCTCCTCACTGTCATCTTCCTATCTATCGTTACTATATTTACTGCCCTCATTCTCCTTCCTTTATAAAGCAGTCTCCTACAAACCACAAAGCTTCTGTCTTAAACATACCATTCTCAACCCTATCCTCTAAATGATCTTCTCACTTCCCCCACAGCCTTTAATACTTTATTTCTTCCTCATAACCTTTGCTTTTTTGATAATATTTTCCGCCATCTGTCTAGCCGCTACCGCCCCAGAAGATTGGAACCTCGGCCAAGGAATTCTACTCTCCATCGCCTTTCTGTTTATTATCCTCTTTTATGCTTTACTCCTTTTCTTCCTCCCATAATGACTTCACCAAGCCTCCTCTTGTCCAAAACCGTCACCCTTCTTTTCCTCACACTCCCCATTGCACTCACCAACCCCAGCCATCAGCCTTTTAATTGGACAGTAAGCCTCTGGCAGGAAAAAGTAATCCTCTCCTACAATGTCTTCGCTGTCAAGGAGAGATCAACTACCTGCAACGCGCTGTCATCCTGGACTTTTAACAACAGATGGATCTTATAGCCGCCGAGATCAACAAGAATTGGACATTGACCACCCTTGCTTGCAATGGCAAGATACCACCCCCTAAATTGTACATTTATATCCCCATCATACTCACTCCCTCTTCAGCCCCGCTTCCCTCATTGCTTACTGCCTCTTGGGCCTCAGCTACTTGTTGCTGCTGCCATCCTGGTCCTTATTTGAAAAGAAGGGGGAAATGCGGTCACCCCTCGGGCTGAAGCGTGGTTTGCTGGCCTGGCGGGGGAGCAGCAGCGGCAGGCCAAGCCGCTGCCCCCATAATAGGGTGGCTGGTCCGACTCACCGCCACCCCTGAAGGAAGCTCGGCATGGGCGCAGAGTGCCCTCGGGTCTCCCCTTCTCGGCAGCCATGCTTCCGCGGCCGCCCCTCCTCCCGGATGGCGCCACACGATGCCTGTGGGGCGGCACCCTTCTTCTTCCTTCTCCCTGTGCAGGCGCAGGGCGGAAAATTCCAGTCTGCCCTTTTCCCCTCCCCCAACAGCAGCAACAGCCAGGCGTGGGCGGAAAAATCCAGCCCGCCCTTTTCCCTTCCCCCGACAGCAGCAACAGCCAGGCGTGGCGGGAAACTCAAGTCTGCCCTCCACCCCAGCAACAGCAGCCACCAATCCCTAAACCCTGCCCCTTCCCCCAGCAACAGCGACAGCCAATCCCTAACCACCACCCCTCCCCCATCCGGTACCGCCCACTGACCTTTCGCCGGCAACCAATCAGAACAGGGCGTGGCTTCGACCAATCAGCCTTCCCCAGCCCCTATAAAACTGTTGCCTCTCCCTCAGTAAAGTGGACTTGCGTGTTTACCTTGTCTCCGCGGTAGTTCTTCTGCCGTGCCCTCCAGTCCTGAGAGCCCCCGACAAGGGCCTGGCCTCCCTTGTCCCCAGTTTGTCGCCTGCTTCTCCGGGCGACCCCCTTCGTCGCCTGCTTCTCCGGGCGACCTCTTCATCGCCGGCTTCGCCGGGCGACCCCGTCAGCCGAACCGCGCAACCCCTTGTGAGACCGATCCCTCGTCTGCTGCTGGACCGACCCCTCGTCCCAAGTGGGACCGACCCCTCGTCCCAAGCGGGACCGACCCCTCGTCCAGAGCTGGACCGACCCCTCGTCCGCAGCCAGACCCCACCTCTACCGACCGAGCAAGCTGCCGCAGCTTGCACCCAACGTGGGGCAAGGCAACCCCACCACAGCCTCACTCCATAACCTGGCGGCCCCCCCCTCCTCTCTTCTTACCTTGGGACTTCTCTCGTGCAACATTGCTGCTACCTGAGCCTTGGCTACCTCATATGATCCATGGCGGTCTGGGAGAATCGCTGGATGGCTTTCTCCTTCCATGTCGGGGGCTTATACCGACCCGCTATGATTAAGAGGAGCCTTGGATTTCTCGGGAGCGCGCGCTTGCACGTCTGAAGTAACCCTACCATAGCCCTACACTCTCCTCTTTTCTCACCCCTATCTTTTCACTCTGCATTGCTGCTCCTGAACCTTGGTGACCTCATACGATCCACGGCGGTCTGGGAGAATCGCTGGATGGCTTTCTCCTTCCATGTCGGGGGCTTATACCGACCCGCTATGATTAAGAGGCACCAATAAAACTCTCAGGAGCGCGTGCCTGAGCACCTCCACCCCTGCCTTCACCTCTGCCTCCTCCCCTCCGTGCTTGCTCCCCTTTGCCTTGCTCCACTGCTCGTCGTCCCGCCCTCCCCTCGTCGGGGCCTTCTTTTGGCCCGCGACCACCGTCGGAGCCCCACCGGCTCCGGACCCCTCGTCTCACCGCGCACCTCGGCTCCCATCGCCGCGCTCTCAAGGTAAGGGCCCCTTTTCTTATCGGCTCCAAAAGGCCATTAGCAATGGGTAACATCCTATCTGCTAAGCAAGCCCCGCAAGTTCGGGCTCTCGCCGGTCTCCTAGATACTCACCGGTGTAAGATCTCTTTGAAACCGCTCCAAGTATATTGTGACCTTCTTCTCCCCTTTAATCTGTGGCTTACCACGTGTCAGCTTTGGGACCCGGACACCTATACTCGCCTTATAGATAGGGTCACTTTTGCTGTGGAGCAGGAAGGTAAAAGATTCCCTCCTGGCTTATTACAGGCAACATGAAGTCCACAAGAAATCTTGAAGGGTATAATCTATGATATGCTATATAAAAAAAGATTTAAAAGCAGCTATACCAAGAAAGTAAGAATTATGAGTCAACTGTAAATAAATTATATATTTCTGTTAATGTGTTGTAATTGTTCTGTGTTTGTCTGTCTGTTCGTTCAATGTCAACGTATATTGTGATACCTCCAGATGGTAAATATAAATTACTAGAAATATTTAAAAGAGCTCTATTCAAATGGCCAAAAATTAAATAAGTGCTTATATTAATACTTAAGTTTATTATATTAATACATAAGTTTAAATGTTAATAAGATATCTACAATTTAAAAAAAAATTGTAAGTCTTAATTAACAAAATTAACTGTACGTCTTCATAAAAAGTTGTTCTTGCTTAGATTAAAATGAATAACTATTTTTCTTCACAGGATAATATAAAGAATGTAAAACTTATATGCATATTAAAAAGGTTAAAAGTTTGTAAAAATGCTAATGGAAATGTAATAAGTTTTGCAAAAAGACGTATTTTGTCCTAAAGTAGGATGGCTAATTTTTCATAAACTCTTGAAACTTAATTTGCATGCGGCAAGTGTAACAGGTATTGTGATAACTTTACGTAAGGGAATGTGTTCTGTAAAGATAAAATTTATCTTCAATAGTTTACATTAAGGTATTAAATGGCTAATTCCAAAAGGTCATTCTTAAATATATATATATAAAACTAAATTGATGATAATAATAATAAAAGGTAATTTTATAACAGGAAAGATTAACAGCAACCAAGCTCCCCTGCCAACTTGCTTTTAGGAAACAGTTTCTAATATTGCATGCTACTAAGTATTTAAAGAAAAGTTATTCTTAAGGAAACAGAAGATGATTTTGTCTTTGCAGCCATTGTCTATTTAGCAACACCCCTCGCTATCGGCCTAGCCACTGTTGCGCCGGACGATTGGAACCTTAAACAAAGACTCCTCCTCACTGTCATCTTCCTATCTATCGTTACTATATTTACTGCCCTCATTCTCCTTCCTTTATAAAGCAGTCTCCTACAAACCACAAAGCTTCTGTCTTAAACATACCATTCTCAACCCTATCCTCTAAATGATCTTCTCACTTCCCCCACAGCCTTTAATACTTTATTTCTTCCTCATAACCTTTGCTTTTTTGATAATATTTTCCGCCATCTGTCTAGCCGCTACCCGCCCCAGAAGATTGGAACCTCGGCCAAGGAATTCTACTCTCCATCGCCTTTCTGTTTATTATCCTCTTTTATGCTTTACTCCTTTTCTTCCTCCCATAATGACTTCACCAAGCCTCCTCTTGTCCAAAACCGTCACCCTTCTTTTCCTCACACTCCCCATTGCACTCACCAACCCCAGCCATCAGCCTTTTAATTGGACAGTAAGCCTCTGGCAGGAAAAAGTAATCCTCTCCTACAATGTCTTCGCTGTCAAGGAGAGATCAACTACCTGCAACGCGCTGTCATCCTGGACTTTTAACAACAGATGGATCTTATAGCCGCCGAGATCAACAAGAATTGGACATTGACCACCCTTGCTTGCAATGGCAAGATACCACCCCCTAAATTGTACATTTATATCCCCATCATACTCACCTCCCTCTTCAGCCCCGCTTCCCTCATTGCTTACTGCCTCTTGGGCCTCAGCTACTTGTTGCTGCTGCCATCCTGGTCCTTATTTGAAAAGAAGGGGGAAATGCGGTCACCCCTCGGGCTGAAGCGTGGTTTGCTGGCCTGGCGGGGGAGCAGCAGCGGCAGGCCAAGCCGCTGCCCCCATAATAGGGTGGCTGGTCCGACTCACCGCCACCCCTGAAGGAAGCTCGGCATGGGCGCAGAGTGCCCTCGGGTCTCCCCTTCTCGGCAGCCATGCTTCCGCGGCCGCCCCTCCTCCCGGATGGCGCCACACGATGCCTGTGGGGCGGCACCCTTCTTCTTCCTTCTCCCTGTGCAGGCGCAGGGCGGAAAATTCCAGTCTGCCCTTTTCCCCTCCCCCAACAGCAGCAACAGCCAGGCGTGGGCGGAAAAATCCAGCCCGCCCTTTTCCCTTCCCCCGACAGCAGCAACAGCCAGGCGTGGCGGGAAACTCAAGTCTGCCCTCCACCCCAGCAACAGCAGCCACCAATCCCTAAACCCTGCCCCTTCCCCCAGCAACAGCGACAGCCAATCCCTAACCACCACCCCTCCCCCATCCGGTACCGCCCACTGACCTTTCGCCGGCAACCAATCAGAACAGGGCGTGGCTTCGACCAATCAGCCTTCCCCAGCCCCTATAAAACTGTTGCCTCTCCCTCAGTAAAGTGGACTTGCGTGTTTACCTTGTCTCCGCGGTAGTTCTTCTGCCGTGCCCTCCAGTCCTGAGAGCCCCCGACAAGGGCCTGGCCTCCCTTGTCCCCAGTTTGTCGCCTGCTTCTCCGGGCGACCCCTTCGTCGCCTGCTTCTCCGGGCGACCTCTTCATCGCCGGCTTCGCCGGGCGACCCCGTCAGCCGAACCGCGCAACCCCTTGTGAGACCGATCCCTCGTCTGCTGCTGGACCGACCCCTCGTCCCAAGTGGGACCGACCCCTCGTCCCAAGCGGGACCGACCCCTCGTCCAGAGCTGGACCGACCCCTCGTCCGCAGCCAGACCCCACCTCTACCGACCGAGCAAGCTGCCGCAGCTTGCACCCAACGTGGGGCAAGGCAACCCCACCACAGCCTCACTCCATAACCTGGCGGCCCCCCCCTCCTCTCTTCTTACCTTGGGACTTCTCTCGTGCAACATTGCTGCTACCTGAGCCTTGGCTACCTCATATGATCCATGGCGGTCTGGGAGAATCGCTGGATGGCTTTCTCCTTCCATGTCGGGGGCTTATACCGACCCGCTATGATTAAGAGGAGCCTTGGATTTCTCGGGAGCGCGCGCTTGCACGTCTGAAGTAACCCTACCATAGCCCTACACTCTCCTCTTTTCTCACCCCTATCTTTTCACTCTGCATTGCTGCTCCTGAACCTTGGTGACCTCATACGATCCACGGCGGTCTGGGAGAATCGCTGGATGGCTTTCTCCTTCCATGTCGGGGGCTTATACCGACCCGCTATGATTAAGAGGCACCAATAAAACTCTCAGGAGCGCGTGCCTGAGCACCTCCACCCCTGCCTTCACCTCTGCCTCCTCCCCTCCGTGCTTGCTCCCCTTTGCCTTGCTCCACTGCTCGTCGTCCCGCCCTCCCCTCGTCGGGGCCTTCTTTTGGCCCGCGACCACCGTCGGAGCCCCACCGGCTCCGACCCCTCGTCTCACCGCGCACCTCGGCTCCCATCGCCGCGCTCTCAAGGTAAGGGCCCCTTTTCTTATCGGCTCCAAAAGGCCATTAGCAATGGGTAACATCCTATCTGCTAAGCAAGCCCCGCAAGTTCGGGCTCTCGCCAGTCTCCTAGATACTCACCGGTGTAAGATCTCTTTGAAACCGCTCCAAGTATATTGTGACCTTCTTCTCCCCTTTAATCTGTGGCTTACCACGTGTCAGCTTTGGGACCCGGACACCTATACTCGCCTTATAGATAGGGTCACTTTTGCTGTGGAGCAGGAAGGTAAAAGATTCCCTCCTGGCTTATTACAGGCAACATGAAGTCCACAAGAAATCTTGAAGGGTATAATCTATGATATGCTATATAAAAAAAGATTTAAAAGCAGCTATACCAAGAAAGTAAGAATTATGAGTCAACTGTAAATAAATTATATATTTCTGTTAATGTGTTGTAATTGTTCTGTGTTTGTCTGTCTGTTCGTTCAATGTCAACGTATATTGTGATACCTCCAGATGGTAAATATAAATTACTAGAAATATTTAAAAGAGCTCTATTCAAATGGCCAAAAATTAAATAAGTGCTTATATTAATACTTAAGTTTATTATATTAATACATAAGTTTAAATGTTAATAAGATATCTACAATTTAAAAAAAAATTGTAAGTCTTAATTAACAAAATTAACTGTACGTCTTCATAAAAAGTTGTTCTTGCTTAGATTAAAATGAATAACTATTTTTCTTCACAGGATAATATAAAGAATGTAAAACTTATATGCATATTAAAAAGGTTAAAAGTTTGTAAAAATGCTAATGGAAATGTAATAAGTTTTGCAAAAAGACGTATTTTGTCCTAAAGTAGGATGGCTAATTTTTCATAAACTCTTGAAACTTAATTTGCATGCGGCAAGTGTAACAGGTATTGTGATAACTTTACGTAAGGGAATGTGTTCTGTAAAGATAAAATTTATCTTCAATAGTTTACATTAAGGTATTAAATGGCTAATTCCAAAAGGTCATTCTTAAATATATATATATAAAACTAAATTGATGATAATAATAATAAAAGGTAATTTTATAACAGGAAAGATTAACAGCAACCAAGCTCCCCTGCCAACTTGCTTTTAGGAAACAGTTTCTAATATTGCATGCTACTAAGTATTTAAAGAAAAGTTATTCTTAAGGAAACAGAAGATGATTTTGTCTTTGCAGCCATTGTCTATTTAGCAACACCCCTCGCTATCGGCCTAGCCACTGTTGCGCCGGACGATTGGAACCTTAAACAAAGACTCCTCCTCACTGTCATCTTCCTATCTATCGTTACTATATTTACTGCCCTCATTCTCCTTCCTTTATAAAGCAGTCTCCTACAAACCACAAAGCTTCTGTCTTAAACATACCATTCTCAACCCTATCCTCTAAATGATCTTCTCACTTCCCCCACAGCCTTTAATACTTTATTTCTTCCTCATAACCTTTGCTTTTTTGATAATATTTTCCGCCATCTGTCTAGCCGCTACCGCCCCAGAAGATTGGAACCTCGGCCAAGGAATTCTACTCTCCATCGCCTTTCTGTTTATTATCCTCTTTTATGCTTTACTCCTTTTCTTCCTCCCATAATGACTTCACCAAGCCTCCTCTTGTCCAAAACCGTCACCCTTCTTTTCCTCACACTCCCCATTGCACTCACCAACCCCAGCCATCAGCCTTTTAATTGGACAGTAAGCCTCTGGCAGGAAAAAGTAATCCTCTCCTACAATGTCTTCGCTGTCAAGGAGAGATCAACTACCTGCAACGCGCTGTCATCCTGGACTTTTAACAACAGATGGATCTTATAGCCGCCGAGATCAACAAGAATTGGACATTGACCACCCTTGCTTGCAATGGCAAGATACCACCCCCTAAATTGTACATTTATATCCCCATCATACTCACCTCCCTCTTCAGCCCCGCTTCCCTCATTGCTTACTGCCTCTTGGGCCTCAGCTACTTGTTGCTGCTGCCATCCTGGTCCTTATTTGAAAAGAAGGGGGAAATGCGGTCACCCCTCGGGCTGAAGCGTGGTTTGCTGGCCTGGCGGGGGAGCAGCAGCGGCAGGCCAAGCCGCTGCCCCCATAATAGGGTGGCTGGTCCGACTCACCGCCACCCCTGAAGGAAGCTCGGCATGGGCGCAGAGTGCCCTCGGGTCTCCCCTTCTCGGCAGCCATGCTTCCGCGGCCGCCCCTCCTCCCGGATGGCGCCACACGATGCCTGTGGGGCGGCACCCTTCTTCTTCCTTCTCCCTGTGCAGGCGCAGGGCGGAAAATTCCAGTCTGCCCTTTTCCCCTCCCCCAACAGCAGCAACAGCCAGGCGTGGGCGGAAAAATCCAGCCCGCCCTTTTCCCTTCCCCCGACAGCAGCAACAGCCAGGCGTGGCGGGAAACTCAAGTCTGCCCTCCACCCCAGCAACAGCAGCCACCAATCCCTAAACCCTGCCCCTTCCCCCAGCAACAGCGACAGCCAATCCCTAACCACCACCCCTCCCCCATCCGGTACCGCCCACTGACCTTTCGCCGGCAACCAATCAGAACAGGGCGTGGCTTCGACCAATCAGCCTTCCCCAGCCCCTATAAAACTGTTGCCTCTCCCTCAGTAAAGTGGACTTGCGTGTTTACCTTGTCTCCGCGGTAGTTCTTCTGCCGTGCCCTCCAGTCCTGAGAGCCCCCGACAAGGGCCTGGCCTCCCTTGTCCCCAGTTTGTCGCCTGCTTCTCCGGGCGACCCCTTCGTCGCCTGCTTCTCCGGGCGACCTCTTCATCGCCGGCTTCGCCGGGCGACCCCGTCAGCCGAACCGCGCAACCCCTTGTGAGACCGATCCCTCGTCTGCTGCTGGACCGACCCCTCGTCCCAAGTGGGACCGACCCCTCGTCCCAAGCGGGACCGACCCCTCGTCCAGAGCTGGACCGACCCCTCGTCCGCAGCCAGACCCCACCTCTACCGACCGAGCAAGCTGCCGCAGCTTGCACCCAACGTGGGGCAAGGCAACCCCACCACAGCCTCACTCCATAACCTGGCGGCCCCCCCCTCCTCTCTTCTTACCTTGGGACTTCTCTCGTGCAACATTGCTGCTACCTGAGCCTTGGCTACCTCATATGATCCATGGCGGTCTGGGAGAATCGCTGGATGGCTTTCTCCTTCCATGTCGGGGGCTTATACCGACCCGCTATGATTAAGAGGAGCCTTGGATTTCTCGGGAGCGCGCGCTTGCACGTCTGAAGTAACCCTACCATAGCCCTACACTCTCCTCTTTTCTCACCCCTATCTTTTCACTCTGCATTGCTGCTCCTGAACCTTGGTGACCTCATACGATCCACGGCGGTCTGGGAGAATCGCTGGATGGCTTTCTCCTTCCATGTCGGGGGCTTATACCGACCCGCTATGATTAAGAGGCACCAATAAAACTCTCAGGAGCGCGTGCCTGAGCACCTCCACCCCTGCCTTCACCTCTGCCTCCTCCCCTCCGTGCTTGCTCCCCTTTGCCTTGCTCCACTGCTCGTCGTCCCGCCCTCCCCTCGTCGGGGCCTTCTTTTGGCCCGCGACCACCGTCGGAGCCCCACCGGCTCCGACCCCTCGTCTCACCGCGCACCTCGGCTCCCATCGCCGCGCTCTCAAGGTAAGGGCCCCTTTTCTTATCGGCTCCAAAAGGCCATTAGCAATGGGTAACATCCTATCTGCTAAGCAAGCCCCGCAAGTTCGGGCTCTCGCCGGTCTCCTAGATACTCACCGGTGTAAGATCTCTTTGAAACCGCTCCAAGTATATTGTGACCTTCTTCTCCCCTTTAATCTGTGGCTTACCACGTGTCAGCTTTGGGACCCGGACACCTATACTCGCCTTATAGATAGGGTCACTTTTGCTGTGGAGCAGGAAGGTAAAAGATTCCCTCCTGGCTTATTACAGGCAACATGAAGTCCACAAGAAATCTTGAAGGGTATAATCTATGATATGCTATATAAAAAAAGATTTAAAAGCAGCTATACCAAGAAAGTAAGAATTATGAGTCAACTGTAAATAAATTATATATTTCTGTTAATGTGTTGTAATTGTTCTGTGTTTGTCTGTCTGTTCGTTCAATGTCAACGTATATTGTGATACCTCCAGATGGTAAATATAAATTACTAGAAATATTTAAAAGAGCTCTATTCAAATGGCCAAAAATTAAATAAGTGCTTATATTAATACTTAAGTTTATTATATTAATACATAAGTTTAAATGTTAATAAGATATCTACAATTTAAAAAAAAATTGTAAGTCTTAATTAACAAAATTAACTGTACGTCTTCATAAAAAGTTGTTCTTGCTTAGATTAAAATGAATAACTATTTTTCTTCACAGGATAATATAAAGAATGTAAAACTTATATGCATATTAAAAAGGTTAAAAGTTTGTAAAAATGCTAATGGAAATGTAATAAGTTTTGCAAAAAGACGTATTTTGTCCTAAAGTAGGATGGCTAATTTTTCATAAACTCTTGAAACTTAATTTGCATGCGGCAAGTGTAACAGGTATTGTGATAACTTTACGTAAGGGAATGTGTTCTGTAAAGATAAAATTTATCTTCAATAGTTTACATTAAGGTATTAAATGGCTAATTCCAAAAGGTCATTCTTAAATATATATATATAAAACTAAATTGATGATAATAATAATAAAAGGTAATTTTATAACAGGAAAGATTAACAGCAACCAAGCTCCCCTGCCAACTTGCTTTTAGGAAACAGTTTCTAATATTGCATGCTACTAAGTATTTAAAGAAAAGTTATTCTTAAGGAAACAGAAGATGATTTTGTCTTTGCAGCCATTGTCTATTTAGCAACACCCCTCGCTATCGGCCTAGCCACTGTTGCGCCGGACGATTGGAACCTTAAACAAAGACTCCTCCTCACTGTCATCTTCCTATCTATCGTTACTATATTTACTGCCCTCATTCTCCTTCCTTTATAAAGCAGTCTCCTACAAACCACAAAGCTTCTGTCTTAAACATACCATTCTCAACCCTATCCTCTAAATGATCTTCTCACTTCCCCCACAGCCTTTAATACTTTATTTCTTCCTCATAACCTTTGCTTTTTTGATAATATTTTCCGCCATCTGTCTAGCCGCTACCGCCCCAGAAGATTGGAACCTCGGCCAAGGAATTCTACTCTCCATCGCCTTTCTGTTTATTATCCTCTTTTATGCTTTACTCCTTTTCTTCCTCCCATAATGACTTCACCAAGCCTCCTCTTGTCCAAAACCGTCACCCTTCTTTTCCTCACACTCCCCATTGCACTCACCAACCCCAGCCATCAGCCTTTTAATTGGACAGTAAGCCTCTGGCAGGAAAAAGTAATCCTCTCCTACAATGTCTTCGCTGTCAAGGAGAGATCAACTACCTGCAACGCGCTGTCATCCTGGACTTTTAACAACAGATGGATCTTATAGCCGCCGAGATCAACAAGAATTGGACATTGACCACCCTTGCTTGCAATGGCAAGATACCACCCCCTAAATTGTACATTTATATCCCCATCATACTCACCTCCCTCTTCAGCCCCGCTTCCCTCATTGCTTACTGCCTCTTGGGCCTCAGCTACTTGTTGCTGCTGCCATCCTGGTCCTTATTTGAAAAGAAGGGGGAAATGCGGTCACCCCTCGGGCTGAAGCGTGGTTTGCTGGCCTGGCGGGGGAGCAGCAGCGGCAGGCCAAGCCGCTGCCCCCATAATAGGGTGGCTGGTCCGACTCACCGCCACCCCTGAAGGAAGCTCGGCATGGGCGCAGAGTGCCCTCGGGTCTCCCCTTCTCGGCAGCCATGCTTCCGCGGCCGCCCCTCCTCCCGGATGGCGCCACACGATGCCTGTGGGGCGGCACCCTTCTTCTTCCTTCTCCCTGTGCAGGCGCAGGGCGGAAAATTCCAGTCTGCCCTTTTCCCCTCCCCCAACAGCAGCAACAGCCAGGCGTGGGCGGAAAAATCCAGCCCGCCCTTTTCCCTTCCCCCGACAGCAGCAACAGCCAGGCGTGGCGGGAAACTCAAGTCTGCCCTCCACCCCAGCAACAGCAGCCACCAATCCCTAAACCCTGCCCCTTCCCCCAGCAACAGCGACAGCCAATCCCTAACCACCACCCCTCCCCCATCCGGTACCGCCCACTGACCTTTCGCCGGCAACCAATCAGAACAGGGCGTGGCTTCGACCAATCAGCCTTCCCCAGCCCCTATAAAACTGTTGCCTCTCCCTCAGTAAAGTGGACTTGCGTGTTTACCTTGTCTCCGCGGTAGTTCTTCTGCCGTGCCCTCCAGTCCTGAGAGCCCCCGACAAGGGCCTGGCCTCCCTTGTCCCCAGTTTGTCGCCTGCTTCTCCGGGCGACCCCTTCGTCGCCTGCTTCTCCGGGCGACCTCTTCATCGCCGGCTTCGCCGGGCGACCCCGTCAGCCGAACCGCGCAACCCCTTGTGAGACCGATCCCTCGTCTGCTGCTGGACCGACCCCTCGTCCCAAGTGGGACCGACCCCTCGTCCCAAGCGGGACCGACCCCTCGTCCAGAGCTGGACCGACCCCTCGTCCGCAGCCAGACCCCACCTCTACCGACCGAGCAAGCTGCCGCAGCTTGCACCCAACGTGGGGCAAGGCAACCCCACCACAGCCTCACTCCATAACCTGGCGGCCCCCCCCTCCTCTCTTCTTACCTTGGGACTTCTCTCGTGCAACATTGCTGCTACCTGAGCCTTGGCTACCTCATATGATCCATGGCGGTCTGGGAGAATCGCTGGATGGCTTTCTCCTTCCATGTCGGGGGCTTATACCGACCCGCTATGATTAAGAGGAGCCTTGGATTTCTCGGGAGCGCGCGCTTGCACGTCTGAAGTAACCCTACCATAGCCCTACACTCTCCTCTTTTCTCACCCCTATCTTTTCACTCTGCATTGCTGCTCCTGAACCTTGGTGACCTCATACGATCCACGGCGGTCTGGGAGAATCGCTGGATGGCTTTCTCCTTCCATGTCGGGGGCTTATACCGACCCGCTATGATTAAGAGGCACCAATAAAACTCTCAGGAGCGCGTGCCTGAGCACCTCCACCCCTGCCTTCACCTCTGCCTCCTCCCCTCCGTGCTTGCTCCCCTTTGCCTTGCTCCACTGCTCGTCGTCCCGCCCTCCCCTCGTCGGGGCCTTCTTTTGGCCCGCGACCACCGTCGGAGCCCCACCGGCTCCGACCCCTCGTCTCACCGCGCACCTCGGCTCCCATCGCCGCGCTCTCAAGGTAAGGGCCCCTTTTCTTATCGGCTCCAAAAGGCCATTAGCAATGGGTAACATCCTATCTGCTAAGCAAGCCCCGCAAGTTCGGGCTCTCGCCGGTCTCCTAGATACTCACCGGTGTAAGATCTCTTTGAAACCGCTCCAAGTATATTGTGACCTTCTTCTCCCCTTTAATCTGTGGCTTACCACGTGTCAGCTTTGGGACCCGGACACCTATACTCGCCTTATAGATAGGGTCACTTTTGCTGTGGAGCAGGAAGGTAAAAGATTCCCTCCTGGCTTATTACAGGCAACATGAAGTCCACAAGAAATCTTGAAGGGTATAATCTATGATATGCTATATAAAAAAAGATTTAAAAGCAGCTATACCAAGAAAGTAAGAATTATGAGTCAACTGTAAATAAATTATATATTTCTGTTAATGTGTTGTAATTGTTCTGTGTTTGTCTGTCTGTTCGTTCAATGTCAACGTATATTGTGATACCTCCAGATGGTAAATATAAATTACTAGAAATATTTAAAAGAGCTCTATTCAAATGGCCAAAAATTAAATAAGTGCTTATATTAATACTTAAGTTTATTATATTAATACATAAGTTTAAATGTTAATAAGATATCTACAATTTAAAAAAAAATTGTAAGTCTTAATTAACAAAATTAACTGTACGTCTTCATAAAAAGTTGTTCTTGCTTAGATTAAAATGAATAACTATTTTTCTTCACAGGATAATATAAAGAATGTAAAACTTATATGCATATTAAAAAGGTTAAAAGTTTGTAAAAATGCTAATGGAAATGTAATAAGTTTTGCAAAAAGACGTATTTTGTCCTAAAGTAGGATGGCTAATTTTTCATAAACTCTTGAAACTTAATTTGCATGCGGCAAGTGTAACAGGTATTGTGATAACTTTACGTAAGGGAATGTGTTCTGTAAAGATAAAATTTATCTTCAATAGTTTACATTAAGGTATTAAATGGCTAATTCCAAAAGGTCATTCTTAAATATATATATATAAAACTAAATTGATGATAATAATAATAAAAGGTAATTTTATAACAGGAAAGATTAACAGCAACCAAGCTCCCCTGCCAACTTGCTTTTAGGAAACAGTTTCTAATATTGCATGCTACTAAGTATTTAAAGAAAAGTTATTCTTAAGGAAACAGAAGATGATTTTGTCTTTGCAGCCATTGTCTATTTAGCAACACCCCTCGCTATCGGCCTAGCCACTGTTGCACCGGACGATTGGAACCTTAAACAAAGACTCCTCCTCACTGTCATCTTCCTATCTATCGTTACTATATTTACTGCCCTCATTCTCCTTCCTTTATAAAGCAGTCTCCTACAAACCACAAAGCTTCTGTCTTAAACATACCATTCTCAACCCTATCCTCTAAATGATCTTCTCACTTCCCCCACAGCCTTTAATACTTTATTTCTTCCTCATAACCTTTGCTTTTTTGATAATATTTTCCGCCATCTGTCTAGCCGCTACCGCCCCAGAAGATTGGAACCTCGGCCAAGGAATTCTACTCTCCATCGCCTTTCTGTTTATTATCCTCTTTTATGCTTTACTCCTTTTCTTCCTCCCATAATGACTTCACCAAGCCTCCTCTTGTCCAAAACCGTCACCCTTCTTTTCCTCACACTCCCCATTGCACTCACCAACCCCAGCCATCAGCCTTTTAATTGGACAGTAAGCCTCTGGCAGGAAAAAGTAATCCTCTCCTACAATGTCTTCGCTGTCAAGGAGAGATCAACTACCTGCAACGCGCTGTCATCCTGGACTTTTAACAACAGATGGATCTTATAGCCGCCGAGATCAACAAGAATTGGACATTGACCACCCTTGCTTGCAATGGCAAGATACCACCCCCTAAATTGTACATTTATATCCCCATCATACTCACCTCCCTCTTCAGCCCCGCTTCCCTCATTGCTTACTGCCTCTTGGGCCTCAGCTACTTGTTGCTGCTGCCATCCTGGTCCTTATTTGAAAAGAAGGGGGAAATGCGGTCACCCCTCGGGCTGAAGCGTGGTTTGCTGGCCTGGCGGGGGAGCAGCAGCGGCAGGCCAAGCCGCTGCCCCCATAATAGGGTGGCTGGTCCGACTCACCGCCACCCCTGAAGGAAGCTCGGCATGGGCGCAGAGTGCCCTCGGGTCTCCCCTTCTCGGCAGCCATGCTTCCGCGGCCGCCCCTCCTCCCGGATGGCGCCACACGATGCCTGTGGGGCGGCACCCTTCTTCTTCCTTCTCCCTGTGCAGGCGCAGGGCGGAAAATTGCAGTCTGCCCTTTTCCCCTCCCCCAACAGCAGCAACAGCCAGGCGTGGGCGGAAAAATCCAGCCCGCCCTTTTCCCTTCCCCCGACAGCAGCAACAGCCAGGCGTGGCGGGAAACTCAAGTCTGCCCTCCACCCCAGCAACAGCAGCCACCAATCCCTAAACCCTGCCCCTTCCCCCAGCAACAGCGACAGCCAATCCCTAACCACCACCCCTCCCCCATCCGGTACCGCCCACTGACCTTTCGCCGGCAACCAATCAGAACAGGGCGTGGCTTCGACCAATCAGCCTTCCCCAGCCCCTATAAAACTGTTGCCTCTCCCTCAGTAAAGTGGACTTGCGTGTTTACCTTGTCTCCGCGGTAGTTCTTCTGCCGTGCCCTCCAGTCCTGAGAGCCCCCGACAAGGGCCTGGCCTCCCTTGTCCCCAGTTTGTCGCCTGCTTCTCCGGGCGACCCCTTCGTCGCCTGCTTCTCCGGGCGACCTCTTCATCGCCGGCTTCGCCGGGCGACCCCGTCAGCCGAACCGCGCAACGCCTTGTGAGACCGATCCCTCGTCTGCTGCTGGACCGACCCCTCGTCCCAAGTGGGACCGACCCCTCGTCCCAAGCGGGACCGACCCCTCGTCCAGAGCTGGACCGACCCCTCGTCCGCAGCCAGACCCCACCTCTACCGACCGAGCAAGCTGCCGCAGCTTGCACCCAACGTGGGGCAAGGCAACCCCACCACAGCCTCACTCCATAACCTGGCGGCCCCCCCCTCCTCTCTTCTTACCTTGGGACTTCTCTCGTGCAACATTGCTGCTACCTGAGCCTTGGCTACCTCATATGATCCATGGCGGTCTGGGAGAATCGCTGGATGGCTTTCTCCTTCCATGTCGGGGGCTTATACCGACCCGCTATGATTAAGAGGAGCCTTGGATTTCTCGGGAGCGCGCGCTTGCACGTCTGAAGTAACCCTACCATAGCCCTACACTCTCCTCTTTTCTCACCCCTATCTTTTCACTCTGCATTGCTGCTCCTGAACCTTGGTGACCTCATACGATCCACGGCGGTCTGGGAGAATCGCTGGATGGCTTTCTCCTTCCATGTCGGGGGCTTATACCGACCCGCTATGATTAAGAGGCACCAATAAAACTCTCAGGAGCGCGTGCCTGAGCACCTCCACCCCTGCCTTCACCTCTGCCTCCTCCCCTCCGTGCTTGCTCCCCTTTGCCTTGCTCCACTGCTCGTCGTCCCGCCCTCCCCTCGTCGGGGCCTTCTTTTGGCCCGCGACCACCGTCGGAGCCCCACCGGCTCCGACCCCTCGTCTCACCGCGCACCTCGGCTCCCATCGCCGCGCTCTCAAGGTAAGGGCCCCTTTTCTTATCGGCTCCAAAAGGCCATTAGCAATGGGTAACATCCTATCTGCTAAGCAAGCCCCGCAAGTTCGGGCTCTCGCCGGTCTCCTAGATACTCACCGGTGTAAGATCTCTTTGAAACCGCTCCAAGTATATTGTGACCTTCTTCTCCCCTTTAATCTGTGGCTTACCACGTGTCAGCTTTGGGACCCGGACACCTATACTCGCCTTATAGATAGGGTCACTTTTGCTGTGGAGCAGGAAGGTAAAAGATTCCCTCCTGGCTTATTACAGGCAACATGAAGTCCACAAGAAATCTTGAAGGGTATAATCTATGATATGCTATATAAAAAAAGATTTAAAAGCAGCTATACCAAGAAAGTAAGAATTATGAGTCAACTGTAAATAAATTATATATTTCTGTTAATGTGTTGTAATTGTTCTGTGTTTGTCTGTCTGTTCGTTCAATGTCAACGTATATTGTGATACCTCCAGATGGTAAATATAAATTACTAGAAATATTTAAAAGAGCTCTATTCAAATGGCCAAAAATTAAATAAGTGCTTATATTAATACTTAAGTTTATTATATTAATACATAAGTTTAAATGTTAATAAGATATCTACAATTTAAAAAAAAATTGTAAGTCTTAATTAACAAAATTAACTGTACGTCTTCATAAAAAGTTGTTCTTGCTTAGATTAAAATGAATAACTATTTTTCTTCACAGGATAATATAAAGAATGTAAAACTTATATGCATATTAAAAAGGTTAAAAGTTTGTAAAAATGCTAATGGAAATGTAATAAGTTTTGCAAAAAGACGTATTTTGTCCTAAAGTAGGATGGCTAATTTTTCATAAACTCTTGAAACTTAATTTGCATGCGGCAAGTGTAACAGGTATTGTGATAACTTTACGTAAGGGAATGTGTTCTGTAAAGATAAAATTTATCTTCAATAGTTTACATTAAGGTATTAAATGGCTAATTCCAAAAGGTCATTCTTAAATATATATATATAAAACTAAATTGATGATAATAATAATAAAAGGTAATTTTATAACAGGAAAGATTAACAGCAACCAAGCTCCCCTGCCAACTTGCTTTTAGGAAACAGTTTCTAATATTGCATGCTACTAAGTATTTAAAGAAAAGTTATTCTTAAGGAAACAGAAGATGATTTTGTCTTTGCAGCCATTGTCTATTTAGCAACACCCCTCGCTATCGGCCTAGCCACTGTTGCGCCGGACGATTGGAACCTTAAACAAAGACTCCTCCTCACTGTCATCTTCCTATCTATCGTTACTATATTTACTGCCCTCATTCTCCTTCCTTTATAAAGCAGTCTCCTACAAACCACAAAGCTTCTGTCTTAAACATACCATTCTCAACCCTATCCTCTAAATGATCTTCTCACTTCCCCCACAGCCTTTAATACTTTATTTCTTCCTCATAACCTTTGCTTTTTTGATAATATTTTCCGCCATCTGTCTAGCCGCTACCGCCCCAGAAGATTGGAACCTCGGCCAAGGAATTCTACTCTCCATCGCCTTTCTGTTTATTATCCTCTTTTATGCTTTACTCCTTTTCTTCCTCCCATAATGACTTCACCAAGCCTCCTCTTGTCCAAAACCGTCACCCTTCTTTTCCTCACACTCCCCATTGCACTCACCAACCCCAGCCATCAGCCTTTTAATTGGACAGTAAGCCTCTGGCAGGAAAAAGTAATCCTCTCCTACAATGTCTTCGCTGTCAAGGAGAGATCAACTACCTGCAACGCGCTGTCATCCTGGACTTTTAACAACAGATGGATCTTATAGCCGCCGAGATCAACAAGAATTGGACATTGACCACCCTTGCTTGCAATGGCAAGATACCACCCCCTAAATTGTATATTTATATCCCCATCATACTCACCTCCCTCTTCAGCCCCGCTTCCCTCATTGCTTACTGCCTCTTGGGCCTCAGCTACTTGTTGCTGCTGCCATCCTGGTCCTTATTTGAAAAGAAGGGGGAAATGCGGTCACCCCTCGGGCTGAAGTGTGGTTTGCTGGCCTGGCGGGGGAGCAGCCGCGGCAGGCCAAGCCGCTGCCCCCATAATAGGGTGGCTGGTCGGACTCACCGCCACCCCTGAAGGAAGCTCGGCATGGGCGCAGAGTGCCCTCGGGTCTCCCCTTCTCGGCAGCCATGCTTCCGCGGCCGCCCCTCCTCCCGGATGGCACCACACGATGCCTGTGGGGCGGCACCCTTCTTCTTCCTTCTCCCTGTGCAGGCGCAGGGCGGAAAATTCCAGTCTGCCCTTTTCCCCTCCCCCAACAGCAGCAACAGCCAGGCGTGGGCGGAAAAATCCAGTCTGCCCTTTTCCCCTCCCCCGACAGCAGCAACAGCCAGGCGTGGGCGGAAAAATCCAGCCCGCCCTTTTCCCTTCCCCCGACAGCAGCAACAGCCAGGCATGGGCGGGAAACTCAAGTCTGCCCTCCACCCCAGCAACAGCAGCCACCAATCCCTAAACCCTGCCCCTTCCCCCAGCAACAGCGACAGCCAATCCCTAACCACCACCCCTCCCCCGTCCGGTACCGCCTACTGACCTTTCGCCGGCAACCAATCAGAACAGGGCGTGGCTTCGACCAATCAGCCTTCCCCAGCCCCTATAAAACTGTTGCCTCTCCCTCAGTAAAGTGGACTTGCGTGTTTACCTTGTCTCCACGGTAGTTCTTCTGCTGTGTGCCCTCCAGTCCTGAGAGCCCCCGACAAGGGCCTGGCCTCCCTTGTCCCCAGTTCGTCGCCTGCTTCTCCGGGCGACCCCTTCGTCGCCTGCTTCTCTGGGCGACCCTTTCGTCGCCGGCTTCGCCGGGCGACCCCGTCAGCCGAACCGCGCAACCCCTTGTGAGACCGATCCCTCGTCTGCTGCCGGACCGACCCCTCCTCCCAAGTGGGACCGACCCCTCATCCCAAGCAGGACCGACCCCTCGTCCAGAGCTGGACCGACCCCTCGTCCGCAGCCAGACCCCACCTCTACCGACCGAGCAAGCCGCCGCACTGGATTTCTTTCAGTGCATATCTAGGTTGAGATTTGGAATAAGCCCTTTAAGAATATTTGTTTTATGTATTTAAACTGAGTATTTTTGCTCATAGAAATTCAAATGGGCCCTGTTTCAAGTGTTTTGCTCCCCGATTGCCACATTGCTGGTGTGGTTTTCAAGCTTTCTCTAGACTTTGACACAAAAGGGCAGCCCTTGCCTTTTCCAACAGATTCTCAAAATGGAATTCATATATTCTTTCTTTTGTTTGCATAGGTTTTATAGCAATTTCTTGGATCCCTTGGCTGGCCAAAAGGATTAAAATGTTTTTTGCCCTGTCTCCTGTGGCTTCAGTCAAATTCAACACTTGCCCTTTAATCACATTACAAAAATTTCCAGATCTTCTCCTCAAGGTACATTGAACACCCCTCCCACTGCCCAAAAACTTCCATTTCAGATTTAAAGAATTGACCAGTGGTGGGAAATGTAGACCTTCCTCTCTACATTTTGTTGTCAATAAAACAGAAGGGTTTTTTCTCTTCATGGTTGTAGCAGTTTGATATAGTTATGAATTCTAAAAATATATATTGGATTATGTTTGTACATTGTTTTGTACCTGGACATGATTAAATTACCATAAGGGTTTTGATTGGGCCACATCAGTATTGTTTAAGTCCCCTCACAGGGGAGGGTAGAGAATCACAGATTAGAGGGACATGACAAAGGTCAGAGTTGGAGCTTTTGATGCTAGAAGTTTTTTGATGTTGGAGTTTGATACAGAAATCTTAAGCTGGAGCCCCAGGCAGTAAGCATACAGAAGAAGGAGAAGGAAGCCCAGGAGGAGAAAAACCCTGAACTTGGACAGAAGCAAGACCTGGGAAGAGAGGAACAAGGAAGCCTGAACCCTGGCAGTTATCGGTAGCCATCTTGCTCTGAGACGCACAAATAGACTTTGCTGAAGGAAGTAACTTATGCTCTATGGCCTGATATCTGTACGCTCCTACCCCAAGTAAATACCCTTTATAAAGTTCAGCAGATTATTGGTGTTTTGTGTCACCACCTCTTTGGCTGACTAATACAATGGTTTTTCTTAAATACATATACCTTTCAGAGTGGCTCTACCAATTTCATCCCTGATCAACAGGTTATGAGCAATTCATTTCCTCATTCTGGGGGGTCTTCATAACAATAAAAATTCCCAAATACCTCAATTCCTGGAGATTGTGAATTAGTAGTGTATTAAAATACAAACCTGTTTTCCCGCTTCACTCTCTCTCTGCATTGGAGAAAGTGTTTTCTTAAATCTTCAATGGGGCCTGGGGATGTGTGTCCTTCACAAATCAACCTCTAGGTTCCAAAGTAGGCAAAAGAGCATGGATTTGGAATCATCTCTTCCAAACTATTGTGTTTTGCAGTATCACAGAAAATTGACTAAGGGAGAGGTCAAATATTCATAAAAGCTTTGAATTATCTCCTCTGACAAGTGTTTGTTGCTTCTGTGAATGTTAAATTTTCCTTCTAATTCTTTCTAAAAACACAAATTATAAAGAAATCAAAGTTGATATGTGTAGATCTGTATACATATCACCTGTATACAAAAGCAAAATTCACCTTATAATATATATCTGTATATGCTGTCCTTCAGGGTAATTTTGTGGATTTTGTCACATTAGTGCTGGGTAGCAGTTCTGAAGTACAAGGTCAGCCTCACATCCCGTGTCAGTCAAAAGGAAAACGAGTTATTGTGATTCAGGTCATTGATGGGTCATCCTATTAACTTGTTTACTTGATGTTCTTTGTCTTTTTTTCCTCTCCCCTTCCCGCTCCCCCATGTTGCCTGCTCTCTGTGTCCATTTGCTGTGTGTTCTTCTGTGTCTGCTTGTATTCTTGTCAGTGACACCCAGAATCTGTATCTCGTTTTGTTGCATCATCTTTCTTTGTCAGCTCTGTGTGGGTGGCACCAATCCTGGGCAGGCTGCACTTTTTTCATGCTGGGCTGCTCTCCTTACAGAGTGCAGTCCTTGCATGTGGGGTCCCCTATGCAGGAGACACCCCAGCATGGCACAGCACTCCTTGTATGCATCAGCACTGTGTTTGGGCCAGGTCATCACACAGGTCAGGAGGCCCTGGGTTTGAACCTTGGACCTCCCAAATGATAGGCAGATGCCCTAACCGTTAGGCCAAATCCACTTCCCATGGGTGGTGTTCTTTTCCTTTCTTTCTATTTGTTTTAACAGAAAGCCTCACAAACATGTTTTTGCACGTGACCATTATGTAGTCTCAAAGCAAGAATTTATAAAAATGCCTTTTCATGTCACTTGGCCTCTGCATGCCAAATTTGCTTCCTCAATCTCCCCAGCTAATTCTAGAGTCATAAGCCTGGAAAATAGGAAAATGAAAGATGACCCAGTGTTGGTCTTTAGATCTTGATGGGGTGTCTTGTAGAAGACAGATTTCAGAGAAATCACAAGCTTGTGTGTTCATGGGGCAAGTTTGCTTGAAGAAGGGTTGAATATGATCTGTAACATGTATTAAATTTAAATACCACCATTTAAGAAGTGGAATATTTAAAATCTCAATAGTTGTTTATTTTGGGGGGAGAGGAAGAAGCTGTGCACCACTGGGCCCATAGCCCTATCCCCAGACAGGACAGAACCTGCTGCTGTTGTACCCTTGAGACAGAGCACAAGCTTTCCAGTTCTCCCCAGTTATCAATAGTCCCTAGTCATAAACACTTTTACTAATTTATATTTACATGCTGCCTTTTAGGCATTTGAATTTCTCACTCCTGCTTGACTGTCCATAGGGTAGGAATGAGTAAGAGTGTAAATTATAAGGGGGTTTGGGTTCAATATAAGGTAGATTTGTTACCTACTCTACTTGTGTGGGGAGAAAGGAGGTCTACCTTGGAGGCATAGTATTTACACTCGACCTACTTGAGCACAGGTATAGTGCCCAGTGGTCAGTAATGATGTTGACCAGGTGGTGACAAATTTTTTGGTAACCGGCCAGAGAGTAAATATAGTACATACTTTCAGCTTCATGGGCCATATGTATGTTGCCCTGACTCAATTCTGCTGTTGTAATGTAAAAGCTGCGAGGGCCAATATATAGATAGATAAGTGTGTCTGTGTTCCAATTAAACTTTATTTTCAAAAACAGGTAGGGGGCCAGATTTGGCTAATGATCTCTGGTTGGACTGGGTGGATGTACCCTCAGCAGAAACTGCTGATCAGTCACAGCCTCAAGTCTTTCTCAGAAGTCAGGATCAGTCCATCACAGTCAGGTGACAAGTATCTGGGGCTGGCTCTGGGATGAGTGAGCATTAAGAACCTTTCCCACTATACAAGACAGCTGTAAAATGAGTAGATTTTGTGCCTCCTTACCTTCATTTTAATAATTTAGGTACTTATCTATAAAATTGGGGTAGATTAGCAGATTTTGCCTTAGTAAACTTACAGCATCAGTATCCTATTTAAATTGCCACTGGTTGTCATTTTACTCCTGAGTTCATCCACGATATCCTTGCCTCTGGTCTCTGCTTCTAAGGTGGGTCATGGAAAATTTTGTACCGGAAAGACATACCGAATATATTCTTGGGTTTGTTTCTCTTACGTAGGATTTATTTGGAGTCAAAGAATTTCTTCCCCATAGTGCATCTCTGAAGTGGCTTAGTGCCCGTATTTGCAACCATGTCATTCTGAAGGAGCTTTGTGGAAATCTCCTTTTCATTCTGAGTGGATTTAATGAGAAAAATTTAAATATGGTGTGTATGTTTATAGTAAGACTACTTTAAGCTTTCAGTATCTTTATTTTGTCTGTGAATGTATTCGGATTAGATGATGTAGGCAAGGCAAGAATGACCTCATTAGAGCTCCAAAGTGCTTTTCATTTCAGAGATGGGAGAGTAATTTCAGTAGGTGCCTAGAATGCTCTTTGCTGTGGTCATCAGGCAGGCAATTATCACCTTTCTACATCGTATCTATATGGAAATATTGAATGAGATGAGTTCTAACAAGTTAATTTCTGATATTCTAATGATTTGTTTCTTTTAAAAAATTACTGTGTGTTTAAATTTGAATGACTGTTTCCATATATATGCACATATGTGTATATGTGCATGTGTATTTTTTTAAAAACATGTAAACCTTTGGACAGAAATATATTGGTGTTCCTAAATATATTTGTATTTTGTAATGTTGTATTTTCTAAATCAGGTTTTTAAATTCTTGAGTGAAGAGGCAGGGATTTTTAAAAATAATATTTATTTTTTCTTTTTTTCTGCTGATAAAATTAAGGCAACAATTCTATTCAAAATTTTGAATTTCAGAGAAGCACGAAGAAGGAAAAGAACTACCTATAATCACAACCCATTAGGCTGTATAATTACCATGTTGTTGCCTTTCATTTCCTTCCTATATTCCCTGTGTGTGTGTTTTACATATTTTATAGGACTTATAGTTTAGAAAATTTTTCCGACCCATAATCTCTCATATATTTGAGGTTACGACTGTAGTTTTTAATGTTTCAAAGGATAATATATGTGTATTATTGATGTCACCTTCATGCTGTTTTCATTCATATTTCAACATATTTATTTTACAGTCTAGAGTGGCTGTATATATGACACACTGTCCTGCTGGAACTTCTGTGCAAAACATGTTACACTGGGTTCAGGTAGGTATTCCAGGAGGAAAGTTGGGGGTTTGTATAGCATCATTGCTAGAAAGGTCTGCGCATTCCATGTAGTACCTCTCTGCAAATGCTTTCCAAGTAGAAAGACTCTCTGCTTACAAGTATGAGCTGATTTCCTTCCCCAGAGTCCTGGATTCCTCATTGAGTTAGTCTGGCTTTTGCTGTCCTCTCTGGAGCATACTACACCATGCCATGGGTTCACCAAACAGTAATTGTGTTGACTTATTTCTTTTCTCTTCCCTTCTCTTCAATCTTCTGCTATTCACTGATTCTCAGATTTATTTTATTTCCATGTTGCTTTACAAAGCATGATTTTAGAGCAGCTTTGGAGAGAGAAGCTTCTATTTCAGTATTAACCTATATACATAATATGTCTGGAAGATCAGTAGACAGACAACTTAAGACTACTATTATCAACCTATCAGTTGTCCCTCCCTTTGGTTGCTGAGCAGTGAGCATCTGTATATTAAGAAATAAATTAACAGCTGCCCAATAGCTTCTTCTGCTTCATCAGATTGGGGAACCTTTGCCATGTGATAGCACTTTAGTGAACTCAGTGGCCTCAGAAATATCCTCCCCTGGGAGTCCTGTTCTTAGCGTATCTCTGGACTTACCACTCAGGAGCCAGAAAGGACCCTGCGAGGCTTCAGCTCCCTCTCACGAGGGTCAACCACATTTCAGATGTCAGTGACTCAGTGACAGATTGCTGAGGTTTAGCCCAGGGGCACCTGCAATGGAATGTAGTGCAGTACATGCTGCACAGCACACTTCCAACTTTTAAGGTGTCCTGAACCCTTTGAAAATCCTCACATTCGCACATTCATTCAGGCTCCTGCTTTTGCCCTAGTCACATCTGTTTATACTCACTTGTTTTCTTTCTAGACCTGCCACCCAAATTCTCCTACCTTTGTGTGTGTGTGGTTGTGATAATTTAATTCTTTTTTTTTTTAATTATCTTTTTCTCTCCACCTTTTCTGAGCCTTTTCCCTTCTCTCTTCTAGAGGACATTTTGCCAGAAAGGGTGAAATTCTGTCACCTGAGCAGTTAGTGCACTCCTAAGGATGCGTGGAGGGTGACTCAGCTGACTGAAGGCGCAGCATGGGCTATGCTCTACCTCAGTGGCCTTGGCAAGCACCCCATTCTCAAGTTCTTGGCAAAGTACCCATGACCACCCCTTAGCCTATCAGGAGCCCTGCTCTTGTTCTGGCCCCTTTTATGTGGCAGCTGACTGGAGTTAGAGTTGCAGGCTGAGTTCCCCAGCACAGCTCTCTTGCTCAGTTGTGACCTTGTGACTTTAGGTTCTAGGTACTTTGGAATTTCTTTCATAACCATTTCCAAAGCCCAGACTCCCTGCAGAAGGCAGCCTTGCCCTTGACCCTTGTGCCTTCTGTGTCATCTCTTTGTCAGTAAAATAGCTGCTTGGCAGAGTGACTTCACAGGACCCTTTCCTTGATCCCGTATCCCCTGGGCTGTTGGCCAGATGCTGCCACCCCTCCTAATGGGGACCCCTTGTTCAGGCTGCTCCAGGAGGCAGCCCCAGTTACTGCTGGGAGCAGCTACTTAAGGTGGGCGGGGCCTGGGTGTTGGCGGCTGAAAGCCCCTAGTCAGGTGTGGATTTTGGAGGTTCCTGTGGTATGAGGTGGGAGGTGCCCTCAAAGGCCATTTTATTCACACTACATTCAGAAGTTTGCTTTTTGCTTGATTAATTAACGTTCAGTTATTCATTTCCAAAACCTAGATCTTTACTTGGCTGTTAAACTTAGTTTATAAATGTTATTCTCATTAGAGCCTGACAAATTCCAAAGAGTCCCAGAGCTGAGACTCTTGTTTCTCTCTGGCCCTCTTGGAGCCCTGCCTGAAGCCCAGGTGCTCATTCCTGTGTGAAGGTTGCTTCTAGTACATCTTTTGTTGTTGGTCAGAAATACTTTGGGTGCAGGTGAAAATGCAGATTCTTGGGCCCTCCTCAAGATCTATTGAAACTCAGAATTCCTAGGGGGTGTGTCCCTAGGATCTGCATTTTTAATAAGTACCCCCAGGTGACTCTCATGTACTCCATTGTTTGCAACCTAATGCTTAAAAAAAAGACTTGCTAAGAAATATTCCTTAAAACATTAAAAAAGGACATTTAACATATTTTATATGCATTGTGATATTTTAGAAAATACATGAGTATAACGAAGAAAAACCACCTGTGTGTGTACCACCCAGGGGTAGGAACTGGTAGTATTTTGGTGTAATCTTACAATTGTTTGGTATAATAATTTCCATTACAAAAGTATGATCCTAGGACACACACTTACTCTAACATTCCTTTTTATTGAGTAAAATAGCATTGTATTTGTTAGATACAGGCTGAGTTGCTGTATCAGAGACCCAAAAAATACAGCCACTGAAGCAATTTCTTTCTTTCTCATAATACAGAGATCAGTGGTCTGGGGTGGTGGTGGAGGGGTGTGGGTGTGTGCCACAAAGTCATTCAGGGACCAGTGTACTCCACCCTGTAGCTCTGCCACCCCTGGATGCTACCCTCCCTAGACTGGTTGAAACTGGGTAATCTCCATGTCTGTTCCAGCCCACAGGAAGTGGGGAGTGAGGAAGGGTGAGGGGCTTGACATCAAGGAGGTAGCTGAAAAGTGAGCCAGATGGTCATGCCTAGTTGTGAGGGGGGCTGGGAGGTGTGCTTTCTACCTGGGTGGCCAAGTGCTCAGTGAATGCCTGAGTGGTTCTAGTGATGTGGGATGTGGGGTGGGAGGCTCTTTGTTTCTTGGGAGATAACCTTAACCTAAGCTGTCTCTCCTGACTTGTGGGTGTAGAACGGTAAGATGCTGCAGTCCTGCCCTTGGTGACCATGGCAACGACTCCAGTCCCAAGAAACAGTTTATCAATGAAAACTCTATGAACTTTAAATATTCAGGGGAAATGCAAATAAAATGTGCTAAAAGCTTATCTAGAATGTATGAAGTCCAATGGAAAAGCTTACCTAGGATGTGGAAGATATATGCCAATTCAAGCCTATTGAGAACTGAAACAAAAGGACCATTTGGCTTTTCCTCTCTGTCTAAAAGGGACTCAAAATTCTTTTTACCAGCTCAGGATTGAAACAGAAAGCTCCCGAGTCTGGCTGGCCATCAATAAACCATTTGTCCTTCTCAAAATCATTCCTGTGTCCTGGCTTCTCTATACACAAATAATTGAACCTCTCTCAAATTCTACAACACTAGTACTGAAAGCAGGAAGGGAAGAATGGAAGCTGGGGGGTGAGAATGTTCAGGTCAAAACTAAATTTAAAAAATATTTTAAAGAAGAGAACGTTTCCATTGCATGAATTTTTTTCTCCTCATCCTCCTCTTCCTCCTCTCTCACCCCCTCCTGCTCCTCACCACTCCCCAAAATCTCATCCTCATTATATTCTATTGTAAAATCAAACCATCCTGGGAATATATTGTGTTATATTGTATTATAGATATGTCTTTATACATTAGGCAGATTATTTTTCTTAGGATTCACTTGAAGAAGAACACATAGTGATCGAAGAGTTGGCCTAGTTGTTTTTATCCTCCCCCCCCCCATCTTGTGGCGTTTTGCTTGCTATCTGCTGTGCCCATTCTTGTGCATTCTTATGTGTCCGTATTTATTTATTTATTCTGCCCACCCTTGCATCTTGCTTGTTTTCTGCTCTCAGGGTTCATTCATCAGGTGCTCTTCTGTGTTTTTTCTTGTCTCCCTTTTTGTTGCGTCACCTTGCTGATTCAGCTCTCCACAGTGCTGGCAGGTCAGGCAGCACTCCGTGGCATGCGGGCAAGCCTCCCTTCACAAGGAGGCCCTGGGACATGAACCCAGGGCCCCTCATATGTTAGAAGGGAGCCCAAATAATTGAGCCACAGCCACTTCCCAGTGTTTGCCTATTTTTAAGACTTCCATATATATTGTAGTATAAAAAAGTTGAGCCTATTCCCATTTTTATTAGCATTTGAGACTTAAAAACAACTTCCTAAATGCCACTTTAAAACTGCATATCCTAATATTACAATTATTTCCTCCTGCTCTTCAGCCACATAAGGTTATTACATAAGTGTAACCATGTACCTATTCTGTTTTAATTTCTGACATTTTCCCACTTAATATTACTTATAAACATTCTTTAGAAACAGTTTTGTGTTTCTGTCTTTTCATATTCATATTTATTAATTTTGGCATGACATACTGTTTGTGCATATTGTAACATAATGCAATTAACCAACTATCTAGTAATGAACTTTAATGTGTTTCTGTTGCTAGAAATGAGCTTTTGCATATCCATTTTTCCCTCCTTCCGAGGTGCCTTTTCAAGTGGATAGTTTTTGAGGTCCTAAAATGACCTTCAGTACCAAATTCAAATTTAAAAGTTTAGTTGAGTTATAGGCAAGTTTTTCCTTTATATTCATACTCAGCTTTATATAAATGCTGAAAGACAGGATTTGACCAAGTGGTAAATTCACATCTGAGAGTACAGCAGAAGAACAGTACAGCAGAAGAACAGCTCGCATGGAGATATTTTCACTGACAATTGGAGAGGGAACAGGTGCACTAAGAGGTGCTGTAAATCTGTATTTTGTTCTGCTTGTTAAATGTGCCACATATTTAATATCTGTCATTTGAAATGACAAAAGCAGATGCTAAAACTTCTCTTTTAGTAATCTTCTGGGGTTTATGATCTCACACTACCTTTAATTATATCAAACAGTAGAATTTTATACAATTGATGAGGACTGAAACTTCACATACATCAAAAGCAAGGTTGGCTCTCTTTATAAAGTTAATGTGGCACCACCATGTGGCCAAAGGTTACACAGAGTTTCCAATTCATTAGGAATGCCAGTTGTGGATTTAATTCTTGACATATTTTTAACTTGAGGGCCTGAAGGAACTATGGCTTTGCATTGTACAAATTTTAAAAATAAGTGAATTGTTGTTAATAGTTTTATATCAGACTCTTGTAAATATGCATACATTAAAATTGTAAATAAGATATCAACCCACGGTGTTAGTCTCCCCAATTGTGGAAGCTGTACTGACCTGCAGTACAATTTGATGATTACAATGGCTCTGGTATGCAAAAAATAAGAAGTGTTACATTACTGACAAATAAAGAAATAGCATTACTAGTCACATAGAATGGGTATATAGAACACATGATGGTTTTTTATCTATATATATTTTCTTTCCCAAGTAAAACAGTTATTGTCTGAAAAAGTTTGATTAGAATTTTGGCAGGAAACATCATCAAAAGTTCATCCAATGGAAGCAACTATTGATCGAGTATATTTCAAGGCATTTCTTTGTAGCTGTTTTCTGTGCCCTATTACAGCTACTCTCCAATTATACTATGAGAAATTGAGTCATTTAGTAAAGGAAAGCAAATAAAAAGTTATTTCATTTTAAATTACAGTCTGGAAATAAAGAGTAAATGTGGTTATCTATATAAAATTGATTTCTGAGGCTGTGACTAAGTCTAGCAACCTATGAGGTTATCTCAAACTTCTGGATCAGATAACTTTTTCCCAAACTGGCTTCATTTCATGATATTAAATCCCAGAAGTTTTAAGCCTTTGACTGGGGAAGCAGTGCCAAGAATTATTTCCACCATAACCAGGTGAAGTCTTAAGTCTTCAGAATAAAATGGGTCCTGAAAACTTATCAAGGAAGCCAGGCTGGGTTGCTGGGTTCTAATAGGGGTCATTACTATGGGAAGTATTTGGGAGAGTTAGACAGGAATGCGTTTGTGTTTCCTCATTCGATTCTAAAACAACACAAACCCTGTGGTGGGTGTTGTGGGATGGACCTCTCCTCCTTGCCCTGTCATGGGCAGTAAATACGATTCTCCACTGTGATGTGTCATTTCATCATACTACAGACACGGACTTAGCAGTCAGACTATCCTAGGGTTGTTTCCTGCTTGATCAGGGGCCTTGGCCACTTTACATTGCCTAGGCCTTTTTTTCCATATACAGGTAAAATTACCATTTTTGAGTGCTGAGTATATGGCGCATTTCCCCTGCCTCCTGTGACATTGTTGCAGAATTTGAGAGAGGTTCAATTATTTCTGTATAGTAAGGCGAGGACTTAGGAATGATTTTGAGAAGGAAAATGTTTTATTGATGGCCAGCCAGACTCAGGAGCTTTTTGTTATGAACCCGAGCCCCGAACAAGATTTTCAAGTTCCTTTTACACAGAGAGGAAAGGTCACATGGTCCTTTTGTTTCAGTTCTCAATAGGCTTGAATTAGCATATATCTTCCACATCCTAGGTAAGCTTTTAGCATGGACTTCATACATCCTAGATAAGCTTTTAGCACTTTTGGTTTGCATTTCACTGAATATTTAAAGTTTATAGAGTTTGCATTGATAAATTGTTTCCTGGGGCTGGAGTTGTTGCCATGGTTACCAAAGGCAGAGCTGCAGCTTCTCACCATACCACACCCACAAGTTGGGAGAGACAGCTAAGGTTAAGGTTATCTCCGAAGAGACAAAGAGCCTCCCACCAATAGCCCACATTAACATAGGTGTGATTATCTCTGATGTACAGATGAGGAACCTGATGTTTAGAGAATTTTACAGCCTGCTTTCCATCCCCGAGGGAGAACATGGGAGGCCTTAATTGCAAAGCACCTTCGCAAGCCCTTGGTTCCTCTACCTGCCATCTGATAGGTGGGGAGAGCTGTGCCTCTCTCAGGGGACCCGGCCCCATCATAGTGCCCATGTGGCATATGGTAGCATCTCAATAACTAGCATTCATTATGCTTCACTGTGGGTTTGGGTTTTTTGGTTGTTCTGGTAATGGTAATTGATAAAATAATCTGATAGTGATTTTCAAAATTTAATCTCTTCTATTCACATCAAAGTGACTACATGTTTAATGGAGACTGTGCTTTGTGATTTTGAATATTTGAAAAAACCAACTTCCCCTGTTTCTTTTTTTAAATTGTAGAGTTACCCTCCCACTTACAACATGAAAGACATGCTGGTGCCAACTGCAGTCTGGAATGGGGGACATGACGTGCTTGCAGACGTCAATGATGTCAATGTCTTACTGACCAAGGACACCTGCTTGGTGTACCACAAGACTATTCCTGAATGGGAGCATCTCGACTTTATCTGGGGTTTGGATGCCCCATGGAGTTTGCATAATGAAATTACTCATCTAAAGAGGAAATATGAAAGCCAGACTTAAAAGATATAGAGTGCACCAGACTTGGCCCAGTGGTTTAGGGCATCCCTCTACCACATGGGAGATTTGCAGTACAGTGCTGAGGCCAACAGGGAGGGCCCTGCCACACTGGGGTGTCCCCCATGTGGGGGAGCCCCATGCACAAAGAGTGCACCCCAAAAGGAGAGCCACGCAGCATGAAAGAAAGTGCAACCTGCCCAGGAATTGTGCCACACACACACACGTAGAGCTGACGCGGCAAGATGATGCAAAAAAAGAAATACAGATTCCCATGCCACTGACAACAACAGAAGTGGACAAAGAAGATGCAGCAAACAGACACAGAGAACAGACAACCGGGGTGGGTGGGGGAAGGGGAGAGAAATAAATAAATAAATCTTAAAAAAAATGTAGAGTTCTTTCACAGGTTTTTTTTTTCTTTTTATATCTAAGGTAATTGTGAGACTTTGAAGATGCCCAGTTCTCTCCAAAGGGGATTAGAAACTCACTAGCTATTTTTGTTTTTTTTAAATTAAAATCACCAGTTGATTAAGAAATTAATGTCTCAACTATAGTGCTCTTTATTTAAGTCTTTGTGAAAAGATACATATAATCATTCTGTATATCCTTCCAATTTAAAATGTACTGTATTAGCTTTTTACTTCCGCCCAAGGCATATTAACACGTGTTTGGCTTTTTAAACTGATGTTCATTAATAAATAACTTGAGAAAATCTCAGTGTAAAAGTATCTAGCTTTCATCTCCTTGCTTTCCCTTCTAAGGATTTGTATTTTTGCACATAAGTGATACTTTTTTCATGCTTATTCAGTAGGTACAGATTTAAATCCAGTGAAATCCCAGCTGTGCCAGTTACAAAGCTCCCATGATGAAATTTATTTATCAAACTTACCTGCAATAGCTGTGAGTTAGTAAATGGTTAAATGGCTCAGGCCAAGCAAAATAATCTGCTGAAATCTTTGAAAACCAATTGCACAGAATCCCATAGAGAGACATTATCATTGGTTACCAGCTGTTTTTCTTTTAACTAGCTGCTCTATCTCAGTAATGATGTCATGGTGTAGAAAATCCCTGTGGCTGCCCATGAGAAGAGCGTCCAAGTTTACTTTTACACAAAAGAAATATGACCATGACAGTTTTCACACCAAGATTCAGGGACTTGTTTTCTTTTTGTAGTTATATGTTCATTTTTCTAGCCCTGATCTGCCTCCCTATGCCAGGAAGCCCATATTCACATACTTTTCCTGTAATATTTCCTTACAGTACTCTCTGGTGGACAGATGATTTTGTGATACAGTTACCTGAGCTGCAATATTAGTATTTAGTTTTGGTTGTTATATGCAAGCACAATACTACTACTTTGTAACATTTAAATGTCTTATTTAAAGTTTTCAATAAAACTCAGTGAGCCTCAGGCCTGAAGAATTTTATATATGCGATTTGTCCATGATTTAATCACCCTTTTATTCTTCCCTTTTCCTTTTGGCTGGATTTAAATCTTTCTTTCTCATCTTTCCCCAGTTATTACTCATTGTAAATCTTGCTGCTACTGCTCATGAACATCTGTTCCTCTGTTTTGGGGAGACCACAGTCTCAAGGGTAAGGAAGGTTAGAGATGTTTGGAAACACGAGCTTCATAAGTTATCCTGCAGGCACCATGTTAGTGAGGCTGTGGGTGGAGACTTGGCAGCCCTCAAACCCTGTGCAGGTAGCCCATGGGCTGCAGGCAGGACTGTGGGTTTGTAGGCTGTTGGTCCAACTCCTTCTCCATTGTAGAGATGAGGTAACAGTAGTAGTCAGATAAAGGGAACTGATGCAAAATACCAGAAATCTGTCAGTTTTTAAAAGGCTATTTATTTGCGGTAGACACTTAGAGATATGAGGCCCTGAAGAGTCCAACTCAAGGTACCATTAAGCGGGACTATCTTCCCCAAAGTCTGTTGCCATCTGTTAATGAAATGTGGTGGACGATGTCTGCTAGTGTTGAGCCTCCCTCTTGTTTCTTAAGGCTCCATGGTCCAAGTTTCTTCTGATCTAAGCTGTAGGCTGTCCTAAGGCTCATCACTCTCCCTGGGACTCATTTCTTTCCAGGTACAGCTGCTGTGTTTTCTCTACAAGTTCAGCTGTAGGCTATCAGGCTCATCTCTCTTCCCAGGGCCATGTCTATGGAGCACTCTCTCTTCCTGCATATCTGCTTCTGTATTCTACTTCTCCATGTATTTCCTTCCATGTGAGAGTGTTTTGTCCCCACCAAGGGACTCAACCCTACATGCCCTAATGATGTGGCCAAATAGAAGCCCTAATCTTGATTTAATAACAGAAAGTGAAACCTCCAAATGTAATACAATCTAATATGCCCAGAGGAACAGTTCACAACCATAACACAATATCTACTTTTGGAATTCATAAACAATACCAAACTGTCACAACAAGCAAGGTCAGGAGAGGTAGGTCTCCTGAAAGGGCCCCTGGAACATAGACTTGGAGCCCCAGTAAGATCTCTCCCACTAGGGTGTGAGTTTGAGGGAAGGGGCTACCTTACCTGTCTCTTTCTAGCCTGAATGTAACCCAGGGCCTGGAACAGAGTGAATCTCACTAGGTATATGAAGATAGACTAAATGTATGAAGAATGAAAGGACTTCTTCATGTAACTAAGGAAAATTAGATGCTCAAATATCATCTGGGAAACTCTAGTGAGTGAAATGGAATCAGTTTGATTTTTCTCACACCCACAAGAAGGAGTAAAAATATACTAGAAGCAAAGGGTGTGCGTGTGCAGGAGGGTGCCCCCCTCCCCCACTGGCCATATGTACCCAGGGAGCTCTTCTTTTTGCTTGAACCAAGACAAAGTGGTTTGGCCAGGCACAGGCAGGTTCTTAGGGCTGGGGAGGAAGAGACAGTGAGTGGGTATCTTTGTAGTCAGTAAAGCTCCCACACACTACACCATAAGCTGAAGAATGTGTACGGGCTGCCATCCACCTGCTTGTTGTGCTCTTTGCCTCTTTTCCACACTTTTCTCTGGGGATTCCTTCAGTATGTGGACCATTCTAAAGGTGGAGATGTTGCACATTGGTTCTTACTAGTTGGGCCACTTTTCACATTTGCCTTTTCTAGAAACTTCTTATCCCTGACACAACTCTGTAGACCCTTTGTATCCTTATGACCCTGGTCTCATTGACCTAGTTATGTTAACTCAGCCTCTGAGAGTTGGAACTTTGCGAGGTTGGAACTTTTGTCTAAAAGACCTAGGATAATTTGGTAGGAGCTCTGACTCTGTTTTCAACTGGCTTTGATGTGTATTCTGTGGAGCAAAACTTGATGTTCCCTCACAGATCCTCAGAGCAAGGAAAGGACTAGTTATTCTGTCAACTTGGAATTCTTCTCTAAGACATGGGGAAAGGAAGAGCCACCAAGTGTCACAATTGAGAAGGAAAAGTCATTTTCCTTTTGCCACAAGAGGGGAGGCTTGACTTGGCTTGCACACCTTCCCCAGCACCCATGACTTCATTTCTTAGGGAGGCTTTCATCAGGGAAAGAACCAGACTGCTTTAGGAGCTAGTTAGTAGTTTGAGACTGAGAAGATCAGCTGCATCAGCATTCATGTCCATCTAGGAAAGTGACTAATTCTTCTCTAATGAATAACACCTGAAACAATTTCCAAAAGGATACCTCTCCCAACTGTGACATATGAAAATAAAATTTTGCCTAGAAGGTGAACAAATGGTCAGCACCACAGTCATGGGTAGGTGCATGTGGAATAAAGAAGGCATTAACCCAGACCTCAAAGTAAAGAAGGTCTAAAATTTAGGCTGTTTTTTGTTTGTTTGTTTGTTTTTATTTTTTATTTATTTCTCTCCCCTTCCCCCAACCCTCCCCGTTGTCTGCTCTCTGTGTCCATTTGTTGTGTGTTCTTCTGTGACCACTTCTATCCTTATCAGTGGCATTCATTCAGAGTATCTATTGTAATTTGCTATGTGGCAGATTCCAAGTCAAATTCCAAATTAACCAAGTAAAACTCTTTTTCCCCCAGGTGGTTTTAGTAGTACTAAAATAATGCTTTGTACTTTTACATTGTGCTTTCAGAGTTTTTCAAGTCTTTTCTGTTTTCTGTACAGGCCAAATAGGAGAGTTTAATGGGGATGTGGTGGGAATCACCACCCCTGCAACCTTCAAATCCTTGATGGTGGCACAAATTCTGCAATTCCTCCCAGAATCCGTGATTGCTTTTTGTTTACTGTTTTGCTAGGTAGGAGCAGTTCTAATGGCTTCCACTTGGCCTTTCCAACCATAATAGACTTCACTCCACCAGTCAGGGATCCAATGTGAGGATTCTGCCAGTTATTGAGTATGTCTATACCAATTATGCCTTCTGGAACTGGGGAAATAACCACAGAATGGGTCCGGGGATGCACCGGTCCAACTGTGAGATGGACCTGAACTAAAACTCCATTAATCACCTGACCTCCATTAGCCCCTACTCTGACTGGTGGACTACAGTGATGTTTGGGTCTTCTGGAATAAATGCCACGTCTGAGCCCGAGTCTAATAATCCCCCAAATGTCTGATCATTTCCTTGTCCCCAGTACACAGTTACTCTGGTAAAAGGCCATAGATCTCCTTGGGAAAGGTGGGAAGAAGATTAACAGTATAAATTTTGGGCAGGTGAACAGGATCCTTCCCCAAAGAGACCTGGCCTACTCCTCAATCAAGGGGCTCTGGGTCTGTAAACTGTCTCAAGTCTCGGAATTGATTATGGGGCCATGATTCTCTGCAATTGTAATTTAAGTTAGGGTTTCATTCACTTGACCTAGAACTCTTCTGTTCATACAGATCCAGAAGAAATTCAGTAAACTGCCCATCTATATTGCTTCTAGGTGTCCCATGATGTATTAGCCAACACTGTAACTCCACTTGACTCAGACTCTCTTCAGTGAATATTTGGAATCTGCCTTTCATTACAGTAGCCATACCCACCTTGACTCGGCCATTGACTGCCCATACTTGATTTTTACTAGACTGACATCCAATCTTCCAAATAATGTTTAAGGATTCTAATTCCATCACAGACCTCCATACAGTAATATCATGACTACAGGGAAGAACAACCACAGAGCTCTTCAGGGAAGATGGACTTAGTCTTACAAATTTTTTCCTCACATTTCTGGTTAAAGGTGTGTCCTCTGGACATTCCTGGGGTGGGTGGGCAGATCTCAAATGGTAAATGCATTCTAGCATTCCAATCTCCCTAAGCCTTTGAATTCCCTCTTCTACTGTGTGTCAGGGCAAATTGGGTTTCACAACCTTAGCCATGTTAGGCCATCTTGTGAAGAAGTAGGAGCCTGTGACCACCCCCACCCGAGAGGAAAATTCCACAGCCCCCTAACCACAACAATTGTATCAAGCTTGCTCAACTGTAAAACCTTATCTCAGAGCCTCCTTCCTGCAGAAAATCTCATCAGCCCCTGCCAAAAGACCAACCTGACACAGATCCTTGTAAATAACAAAAACTCTCCAATCGCTTGTCTCCCCTGATAGAATTCCCATCACTTAATTAACCACAAACATCTGCTTCTGTATGTCCTTGCTTGCTGAGCTATTGCCCCCCACCCTGAACCTAAAGGCCTGTATAACAAACTTCCCCTGCAACCCGGGGCTGCTCTCTCCTCTGCGCAGGATGAGGCAGTCACTGCGAGCTAATAAAGCTCTCCATTGGAACTTTATTCAGAGTCTGTGTCTGGATGATATCGCTAGTCTATAACAATCTTTTGGCCCATATTTCACTCAGTCACCCAAACAAACTGTTAGAGCCCTTTCTAACCCCTTGAGCTACAGCACTGAATCCAGAGTTTCTGCTTAGTGTGCTCATATCAATAAATTCAGCATAATCCAGCTTTACATTTCTTCCACCATTATCCCATATCCTTAGTATCCATTCCCACACATATTACCCTGATTTCTGTCTGTATACATTGGAAAACTCATGCAGTTCTTTCTGAGTATACCTTATTTCATCATGAGTCACACTTTGTATTTCACCTTTGGGGACTTGCTGTGATTTTAGTCTAGTAACAGGTCTCAAAGACAAGAGAGGTAGTGGGGGTTGGTAAGGAGAAGGATTAGAAATGCCTTACCAGCTACTCAACTCAGGGCATTCCCTTGCATTTTCTTCTGGTGAGGATGGAATAGTGTCTTCAGGCAGGTGGTGGAAGGCAGTTTCCTCAGGTTGGGCAGTGCATGCTGGAGATTGGCTGGTACATGCCTCAGGGCTGGGAAGAGGTCCAGACTCCCTGGGGCAACACAGAGGCTGGGCAGGGCAGGCTTCAGTTTGGTTGGTACCCAGCTCAGAGGTATAAGTTGTTTCAGACTCCCTGGGCAGGCTGGAGGCTGGATGATACAAGGTTGACAAGGTATGGTCTAGGCAGCGCAGGCCATGGCAGGCTTATCTGGTAAAGTCTCAGCAGAATGCAGGGTTCCAATGTCACCACCAATATTATCATCATCCCATAAATGTCCATCTCAATTCTCTGGATTCCACTCTTTTCCAATCAATGCCTTCACTTTAACTGCAGAAACACTGTGGAGCTGATATTTTAGTTTCCTATGTAACTCTGCTATTTGTACTATGAGGGTCTGAGTTTGGTTCTCAGATATTTCGAGGCTGTGGTTACAGGAGACAAGATTTTCTTTCAGAGCACACATAGAAACTTTCACATCATCTGTTCTGTGTTTCAGTTTCAAATTTAAAGACTTTAACTCATCTCTTTCTTTTGTAACAGTATGCAGAGTATCTAGGAGGAGCCAGCCAACATCATTACACTGTTTGACTCCAGAAAACTCTGTTAAGGTGGTGAAAACACTCTCACCCAGATCCTTGCTTCTCATAAAGGTGGAAGTAGGGGAATCTAGTGATGCTATTTTCGGTTTCTCAATTGCCAACTGGCACCATGGACTATTAGAGGCCTCTTCATTATTGGAAAGGGAGTCGTCAGTACCCCTGAGTCCAGTTAGAGTAGATAGACAATTGCAAAACTCCCAAAACCACCTCAGACACTCCATGTTTAAGATTCTGTTCCTCAAGAACCACTCCTGGAACCAAGTTGTATTAGTCAAGGATGTCTAGAGTAACAGAATCAGCAAGAGATAACTGTCAACAGTATGCAATTCTTTAAGAGTTTCTCATGCAGCTGTGGGGCTGCACAAGTCCAGGTTCCACAAGCAGGCTACAACCAGGGTCTGCAATGAAAGTCTAATGAAGGTTCTTGATGAGTTCTGGAAGATGTTGGCTGTCCAAAGACAAGCTGGGAAATTCTGTCTCAATGCTAGAATCACTTCCCCTTTTAAGGCATTCAACTGATTGGGTTAAGCGTCACTCATTGCTGATGGCAATCTCCCTGACTGATGTAATTAGAACCAGCTATCTATGATTTACCACTGCAGGAAGTCAATGGTGACCAAAGTCCATAAATACCCTTGTATTACAGTTAGCCCAGCACTTCCTTGACCAAATGACTAGGCACAGTTATCTGGCTTAGATGACTCAATAGCCTAACCATCACATATCCTGAAGAGGGGAGGACGATTTGGAGATAGGGAGATACTGAGGAGACACACACAAGGAAGATGTGATGATAGAGGCAGAGACTCAAGTGATACAGCTATAAACCAAGGATCACCAGGCAGCCACCAGAAGCTAGAATGATGTAGGACTCCTCTAGAGTCTGCACAGAAAGCATAGACCTACCAACACCTTGATTTCAGACTTCTAGTCTCCAGGACTATGAGGAAATAAATTTCTAATATTTTAAGCCACAAGTTTATGGGACTTTGGTACAATGACCCAAGGAAACTAATATAAAACCCAATCAAAAATAAGCAAAAATTTGAATTGAAGGAAACTTTCTCAACATGTTAAAGTCCGTCTATGAAAAACCCGTAGCTAACATTCTACTCAATGGTGAATACTGAAAGCTTTCCCACTGGATTAGGGACAAGACAAGGATACCCACTGTCACTACTATTGATCAAGAGAGTGCTAGAAGTTCTAGCTAAAGCAATCAGGCAAGAAAAAGAAATAAATGGCATCCAAATCAGAAAGGAAGAAATAAATAAAACTTTCACTATACACAGATAAAAGCCTTGAAAAATGTAAAACAAGCTGCTAGAACTATTAAACAATATTAGTAGTGTGTCTAGATACAAGATCAATATGCAAAAATCAGTGTTATTTCTGTACACTAGTAATGTGCATACTGAGGAAGAAGTCAGGGGGAAAAATAATTTATACTACTGACTATAAGACTCAAACATTTGAAATATTTATGAATAAACATAACCAAAGAGGTAAAGCACTTGTATTCAGAAAACTACAACTCATTGCTAAAAGAAATTTTTTAAAAGTCCTAAATAATTGGAAGAATATTCCTTGCTCATGGATTAGAATACTGAATATCATTAAGATGGCAATTCTACCCAAAGGATATATGAATTCAATATAATCCTGAAAAAACTTCACCAGCATTTTTCAAACAAATGGAAAGCATAATTTGTCAGATTTATTTGGAAGGTATAGTACCCCAAACAGCTAGAAACATCTTAAAAGAGAAAAGCAAAGTTGGAGGGCTTTCACTTCCAGGTTTTGAATAATATTACCTAGCTTCAGTGGTAAAAACAGCAAAGTACTGGCATAAAGATAGACACATAGTTCAATGGAATCAAATTAATGGTTCAGAAACAGACCCTCACATCTATGGCCAAGTGATTTTTGACAAGCCCGTCAAACCCACTCAGCTGGTCAATAACAATCTATTTAACAAAAGGGGCTGGGAGAACTGATATCATAGCCAAAAGAAAGAAAAAGGACCCCTATGTCACACCCTATTAAAAAAGTAACTCAAAATGGATCAAAGACCTAAATATTAAAGCAATAACCATAGAGCTTCTAGAAGAAAATGTAGGAAACATCTTTAAGACTTGTTGGTAGGTAGTGCATTATTAATCCTTACACTGAAAGCATGAGCAGCAATAGAAAGCTGTGGGCGTGCCCCTGGGGCCATTAGCTAGACGGCTTTCGCCTAGCTGAGGCGAACTTCTTGATTGGGTTGTGAGTGATGATGGGGCCCCAATATCACACAGCCAGGTTAAACACACAGTAACCACCCCGGAGATGCAGGCTTGTGGCGCAGGTCTGGTTTATTGGGGAAGTGGTACAGCTTATATACGCAGGGGTGGGGGCTTGAGGTGACGTGTCAATTATAGATAGGCTAAGGGGATTGGGATAATATGAAGCAGCTACTTGATTGGATGAGGTAGTTTTGAAGTTGGCGTGCGTGGGCTTCTCTGGTAGGAAGCTGGCTAGGAAGAAGTGAGGTGCCTTTTGTGGTAGCCATTGTGTATGCTTAGCAGCCATTTTGGCTACATGTTGTTTGCCAGCAAGCTCACCAACAATACCTCTGTTTTTGTTTTATTTCCAGACTGCAATAACTGTGCCTGTCTTAGGTTGTTCTCTCTTGAGAATCTTACACATCTTTGGCTAGCAGTTACGAGTCATTTATGCCATGCAGTTGTGCCTGTCTTAGGTTGCCTCCCTCTGGAGGTCTTACCCATCTCTGGCTGCCAACTGAGCTTTGTGGCTGGAGGGAAGGTGGCTGTGTGCTAGCTACATGGCTACACGGCAGTGGTGGCTTCAGTTTCTTCTTGCGCGAGTGGTTGGTACTGGCGGAGATGCATGGAGTAAATAGTGAAGGCAGAAATATTTTCTATGTGCCTCTGCAACCACTTTAAAAGACAAGGTGCTATAGTGAAGAAAATAATGATTAGTATAAGAGGACTAATTAGGGGGGTGAACCACGATGTGATGGGAGAAGAAAACCAATTGAGAAAGGGATTGGCACTATTTTGATTGGTATATGTTTTTATGTAGATTATTAAGTTTTTAAATATTTTGTTCTACAACTCCAGATTCATTAACATAGTAACAGCATTCTTCTTGGAGGAATAAACATGTTCCTCCTTTTTCAGCTGTGAGTAGATCTAAGGCCCCACAGTTTTGTAAGGCTACTTGAGCAAAGGAGGTTAGTTGCTGCTGCAGAGAGTCAAGAGATTGTGCAGTGGATTCTAGGCTAATTTGTCATTGTTTAAAGTATTGCAAGCTGATGAAGCCATGACCAAGAGCGCTACCCGCTGTGGTGGCTGCAGCGACTGAAGCTGTGAGGCTAATTCCTACCAATATAGGGAGGAAGGCAGCTCTTTTTGACACAGATGGGGATAGTAAAATTTCTAGTTTGCCTTCTCCATAGTATGTTAGTTGCGGGGTAATGGCTACTAGGATGCAAGGCCTCATTTTTATAGAATAGAGCATTTTTGGGTTATAGTTAATTTTCTGACAATCATAAGTAGGATTCTTGGTTATGATTAAATTGTAAGAGGGAAACAAAGTTAGAATAAACTGAGTATTATTATTTTTGAAGATAATTATGGCCTGATTTTTAACCTACATACAGGAAGGATGGTTACTAATGCATAAGGGTTGATAATCAAATGGTAATATGAGATTATTGATTCTTTGTCTTACTTTATAGTGTTTAATTGGCAATCGATTATCAGTTGGTTTAGGGAATACATGGGCTTTATTCAGATGTATATGAAAGAATGGATTTTTCCAGGTTAACACTCTAAGTAATGGGGGGTTAGGTATATAGGCCTAATAAGTGAAATTACTGGCAGCTTCCTTATTACTTACGATCACCATCATCAGAAGTTGTAGAAGACTCCATCTCTTCATTCTGGAGTTTAATCCTTTTTGCAGATAACTAAATTTGATCTCCATTTTCTCAATTGATAAGAGCATAGCCTCACCCCCTTACTTTAATCCTGCCTTTTTTCCCATTCATTGTTTAAAATATCTTTCTAGAATATTGGTTGATCTTCATTTCCTGTGTCTACTATAGATGTTTGACATTTTCCAGAGTGACATTCCACAGGTGTTAATGAATTATAAACATTAAGAAAATATAAAGTAAATAAAGCTTTTGCTAATTAATCTTTTGGTGTTATAATACCATTATCTCCCCCTTTTTGTTTTAAAAGCATAGTTTTTAGAGCATGATGGCTGCATTCAACTATGGCTTGACCTGTTGGATTATAAGGAATACTAGCAACATGTTGAATACCATATTTTAAAAAGAAAGATTCAAAGGATTTACTAATATAAGAAGGTGTAGTATTAATTTTTAGAGGGCATCCCATTAGTGCAAAAGCAGACTATAGATGTGCATGAACATGATACAACTGTTCCTTACTTGAGCAGCAGTCTACATAAAATGAGAATAAGTGTCAATATAAACATGAACATATTGTAGTTTACTAAAGGTTGGTATGTGAGTAACATCCATCTGCCATAATTGATTAGGAGTTAGGCCTCTGGGATTAGTTTCAGCTTAAAAAGGCACCGCTGTTAGTGGTCCACAAGTAGGACAAGTGTGAATAATTTTTTGTGCCTGTAGTTTTGTTAACTTTTGATATTTATTTTGTAGGCCTTTAGCATTAATGTGAATTAAAGCATGGTAATCATGAGCACTTTGTAAACACCCTACTAATAAATCAGCTTGAGCATTATTTGCTGTCATAGGACTAGGCAAAGAGGTATGAGAGCGTATGTGAGTAATGTAAATAGGATGCTGTTTTAACCTGATGAGATGTTGCAAGTCAGTGAAAAGTTAAGATAACTCTTCAGTAGCAAAGATATGAGCTGTTTTAATATGCTTGACAGTAAGGCTTACATATTTAGAGTCAGAGACAATGTTCAAGGGCTCTTAAAACATTTGTAAAACTTTAATGATGGCTGAAAGCTCTGTGCAATGAGCAGATGAATAAGGAGTTTGCTAAACCTGTTCTTTTTGAGAAGTAATGTATGCTGCTTTTTTATTACTATTACTATCAGTAAATACTGTACAAGATGGTTGGGCTATGCACATAGCCTTGAAAAGCACTGCAAAAGTTTATTGTTGGGTTTTTTTACAGATAGAGGAATGTAGCTGGCTTGATTTGTCTAAGAAGACACTAAAGAAAGTCTTAACAAGTTTTAAAACAAAGTGATAGCAATACAGCTGGACTTAACTTTTTGCAACAAACTAGCAGTGTTTGGGATTGCTGTATACTAGTGTTGTTACTTTAATCTATGGTAAGAGGTTGTTTCTGTGACACATACTGTTTTATAATAATTAAAACCATAAATAACCACATTGTACTTCTCTTTAATATTATGCTGAAATATTGGTAACTTTATACAATTTTAAGCATTCATAGGAACCTTTTATTCATATGACTTTAATTAATAGAGGGTTTAAGGAAAGAAAAACTTGTTAATTTTATAACACTTTAAAACACCTTTTATTCAACTTATAACATATTAAATGAACTCAATTATTACTGTAATTTTTCTTTTAAGGTAAAAGAACAAATCTCTTATAATTAGTTTGGAATAAAAGGCTACTGTTCAGGATTAGGTTTTGAGAAAGCAGTTTTGAACATTATGTTCCTTTAAAAGAGATAAAACTTTCCTTTCTTGGAACACCGAGGAAATGATGAGAACAAGAAGCACAAGAAGCTACTTTGATAAAACAGACTTTCTTTGTATACTGATTATTGAAGATAAAAACTTGTACTAAATCAGATTGATTTGAGAGGCCTTGAGAAAGAACAAAATTTTTAACTTTGCATCAGCATAGTACTTGATACTAAAGCCTTTAAAATTTTATAGATAGACCCATTAAATTTTATTTCACTTTAACTATAAAAATTCCTTTTCCACCAACCTTCTGCACTTTCAGTATTCACTCAGGTTTTGTCCCACACTCTACTCTTTCCAATAATCAATCATTTTATCTTTGGACAAAATTATCTTCTGTTTCCTTAACAATAAAAACACATTTCATATAGCCTACATACAAAGTTATCAAGCAAACTTCTTATAACAGAATACCGTGAACACTAAACAAGCTTGTTAAAATAATGAACTTTTCTTTAAATACTTAGTGGCATGCAATATCAGAAACAGTTTTCTAGAAGGAAGTTGTGAAGGGAGGCTGGCTGCAGCCAAGCTTTTTTGTTATAAAATTACTTATTATTATTATTATTATTATTATTAATTCAGGTTTGTTTAAACACTTGAATTTAAACAATGCTTTATAAAACTTCTTATAATTATTTATAACCATATAGACTATAATTATATTATTTTAAGACAAATTTTACCTTTACAGAACACATTTCTTTACTTAAAGTTACCACAATACTTTCTATAACTTGCCACATACATTTAAGTTCCAAGAGTTTATGAAAATTAGCCATCCTACTTTAGGACAAAACATACCTTTCTGCAAAAATGTATTAAATTTCAGTTAGCATCCTCACAAACTTTTAACCTTTTTAATATTTACTTAAGTTTTACATTCTTCATATTATCCTGTGAAGAAAAATAAATTATTCATTTCAATCTAGGCAAGAACAACTTTTTATAAAAAGACTTATAGTAATTTTGTTAATCAAGACTTATGATTTTTATCATTGTAGCAATCTTATTAAAATTTAAACTTAAGTATTAATATAAGTGCTTATTTAATTTTTGGCCATTTTAATAGAGCTCTTTTATAAATTTTTATTAATTTATATTACCATCCGGAGGTATGAAAATATACACTGACACTGAAGGAACAGACAAACACAGAACAATCACAACACAGTAACAGAAACATACAGTTTACAATTAACTCATAATTCTTACTTTCTTGGTATAGCTGCTTTTAAGCTATCCATTATACCACATTTTAAATATAACTTCTTAAGATTTCTTCTGGAATCCATGTTGCCTGTAACATGCAAGCTTGTGCTTGGAAACATTGTTATTAGTTTAGTTATGGTTAAACATTGTTCAAAGTAGGGGGGGGGGACAGCTAGCCTGAACTTTTGGAAGGGTTTATTGCTCCTCACCTTTGAAAGCACTTGGGGGAATGACTGTTATTCCATTAGTAATGTTGTGGGTACCTACACTTTCAGCTTCATTATAATAGAGAGCTTTTTAGGTAATGTAATTTCCCAGGGTTAAAATAGCAAGGACTAGGCTTTTCCAATTAGTAGGTGTATTGTGAGCATGAGAAATGCTGTTTAATAACATCTGAGCACAGGGGCTATTAAGACTATATCCTTGAACAGATTTACGAAGGTGAGTAATGGTTTTATGATGCTAAGGAGCCTAAAAGGGAGGAGAATCTCATTGTGGTAATTTACTGGAAAGAAGTGAGGAGGAGTGAATGGGTGGTGATTAAGGACAATTGCAGTAAGTGGAGCTGAAAGAGGAGGTGTAGAAGGCCCGGCAGTGAAAGAGTTAATAAGCGGAGCTGAAAAGGGAGGTGTAGTAGGTGTGGCAGTGAGAGAGTTAGGCTCCTCGGGTTTTAGCCAGTGTCTAGCGGGGCGCCTGTAAGGCAGCCGTGAATAGCTAAAAGAGTGGGGATGAGACTAAGAGGGAAGGTTTTGCTTTCATGGGGCTTAGTGGATTTGACTTGCCTGAGCAATTTAGCCCAAGTGGCAGGATTCCATATTGCAGCAGTGGAAAGGCACGGGTTAAAACGGACAAGAAGGATGGAATACTGATAGAGGTATTTTTTAGTGATTTTAAGGTGGCGGCTAGCTAATAGGGCATATAACGCCCATGTTTCTAGTGCATTCTCAGAAGAGACTAAGTTCCCCATTCTGAGCTTCATTCACCGATACGAAGAGGATCACTTCGGATCCTGCTGGTTGCTGTCCGGACGAGGTGTGGAGTCCCTGAGTTCGGGTGCCAGTTGTGAGCATGCCTGTGGGGCCGTTAGCTAGACAGCTTTCGCCTCAGTGAGGCAAACTTCTCGAACGGGTTGTGAGTGATGATGGGGTCCCGGTATCACACAGCCAGGTTAAACACACAGTAACCACCCCGGAGATGCAGGCTCGTGGCTAGGAAGAAGGGAGGTGCCTTTTGTGATAGCCATTGTGTATGCTTAGTGGCCATTTTGGCTACATGTTGTTTGCCAGCAAGCTCACGAACAGAAAGCATGGATAAAAGGGACCTGCTCAAACTCAAACACTGTTGTGATTCAAAGGACTTTGTCAAGAAGCTGAAAAGGCAGCCCACTCAAGGAGAGCAAACATTTGGAAACCACATATCCATGCCCATTCTATATAAAGAGATCATACAACTCAACAATAAAAGAGTTAACAATTCAATTTGAAAATGGGCAAAAGACTTAGACATTTTTCCAAATTGGAAATATAAATGACCAAAAGAACATGAAAAAATGTTCAGTATCACTAGATATTAGGGAAATGCAAATCAAAACATCAATGAGCTATCATCATCTCAGACTGCATAGGATAGCCATTACTCAAAAACAGAATAAAACAAAAAAATAAATTCTGGAGAAAATGTGGAGAAACAGGAATGAGGCAGGTTAATATAGGGAAAGGGAACACTTGGGGGACAAGTGAAGAACTGACAGACAACATGGCCAGCAGACCACAAAGCCGTGTGTCCTGGCTTGGAAACCTCCTGAGGGATCCCACAAGACTCTGGCCATGAGAATCCCATTTGGAATGAGAATCCTGTTTGCGGTCAAAGGAAAGCCCCCAATTCTCTGAAAAGACCTCACCATTGGTCCCCTGGAAACTGACAGTTGGGGTGCCCAATCAGAATGGCAAACAGCTGGGGCCCCTCCCCAACATCATGAAGGGGGAGGAGGAAAGACTTTAAAAGGCCTGTCCTGGGGCCCCTTGAGCACGTCTCACTCTTCAGCATGACTGCGGTTCGTGCCTCAGACCGTGTGGTTTTCTCATTTTCTTGTTTCCTAATAAACTCTTCACGGCCTTGCCTACCGTATGGCATTTCCATAACTTCTTTAATGTGACATAAGCCAAGAACCAGAAGCCCAGAACCCAGAGTTTTCCACTAACATAATTTGATGAGTCAAGCCAGGAGACAGAGGCAAGTAATGCTCCCTGACACTGGACTAGGACAGGTGAGTCTAAACTTTTTATTAAGGCCTGCTTGTGGTCTCTTTTGATTTATTGGTGAGGCCCTGAAGTTCCTTCTAATCCATTACGCCCAGGGCCTCTGAGGCTGGTTGCTTGTAAGCCACAGATCATTCTCTACTTGACTTTTTTATAAAAAAGATTTATTTTATTAATTTCTCCCCACACACAGTTTTGCACTCACTTTTTGTTCTCTGTATCAGTTCCTTGTCATCTTTTTGCATCAGTTCACCACAACAGTCTGTCACGTCAGCTTGCTGTCTTGTCTTCTTTAGGAGGCTCAGGGAAGGGAACCTGAGACCTCCATGTGGTGGGCAGGCACCCTACTGCTTACCTTTTAATGTCAAGTTTACCTGTAGGGAAGCGGACTTAGCCCAATAGATAGGGCATCCACCTACTATATGGGAGGTCTGCAGTTCAAACCCTGGGCCTCCTTGACCCTTGTGGAGCTGACCCTTACGCAGTGCTGATGCGCAGTGCTGATGTGTGCAAAGAGTGTCGTACCATGAAGGGATGTTCCCTGCTTAGGGGACCCCCATGCACAAGGAGTGCACCCTGTAAGGAGAGCTGCCCTGTGCGAAAAAAGTGCAGCCTGCCCAGGGGTGGTGCCACACACACACACAGCTGATGCAGCAAGATGATGCAACAAAAAAAACCCCACAGATTCCCAGTGCCACTGATAAGGATAAAAGCAGTCACAGAAGAACGTCTGGACACAGAGAGCAGACAACTGGGTGGAGGAGAGTGCAGGGAAGGGGAGAAAAATAAATAAAAATAAATCTTGTAAAAAAAAAAAAAGCTTAACTACAGAAGTCAGTCCCTGGGAGTGGCCATGAGATGAGCTTGATCATCATGGCTCTCTCCTAAGACCTCTGCAAAATCTGCAAAGTAGGCGAGAGAAAGGTCCCTAGCCAGTCCCTTTCCTAGGAGGGTCTGGTTAGGTCCTTCAGTCTGAGAACCAGAGCCAGACTTCCCTAAGACCTCTAAGGTTCTGGGGATGCCCAGAGACATAAGGCTCCCAAGCCCTGGAATGTAGGGTCAGCAAGCAGGTCTCCTGACCTCCAGGATGCTGGCTCAGTGAGCAATCCATGCAACCAGGTCTAGCAGTGGGATGCTACCAGGACTGATGAATGCACTTGTCCTCCTCTAGGTTAATGGGTGGCTTCTAATTGGGACAATCTGTTACTGATGGTCTAAAAGGGAAGAGGCTAATCTTTCCTGCCACACCACCTGGCTGCAGTGTGGCTGAGAGTGGTCTCTGTATGAGACCCTGACTTCCAGTTAAACCTGTGTATGAGAGAAAGAGAGGACAGACAGATCTGAGGGCCAGAGATCGTGTGGCCATGTCTCCTTAAAGGATAAGGAAGTCAATTATAAGCACAGGGAAGTTACACCGAGGCAGGGTGAAAACCCAGCCTTATTTCAAGGCAAGCTGTCAGAGGCAATAAAAATACTGTCTTGTAGATCCTAACTCTAGAGAAGGATAGAACCTCTTAGGATCTCCAGTCTGCCTTGGGTACCCATAGAAACCTGCAGAAATTTCCCTGGGCCCCCAAATTTCCATTAACTCCCTTTTAAAACAGCCTTTGCAGTTTTCAACAATGAAGACTGAGTCACCGAGGAGAAGCAGGTGAGGAGGGGCAGGCATGGGGCCCAGAAGTAGGTTCACCTTTTAACTGTCACTGTTAAAGACACCGTCATGTCAGGGATAACCGAATCCAGCCTCCATGTCTGCAGGAACCTGGCCCCAAGCTGTGTCAGCACAGACCATTAGGGGCCTTGCCCCAGGTGAGGATGGAAGGCACCTGAAGCCACCCAGGAAAAATGAACCAGGAGGCCTCTGCTGACCCTTGCCTTGGCAGGTAATATTGTTAATTTCATAATTAACCAATTATTGGCCCTAGCCTGCACTCCAGACCTCTTTTAACCTCAGTTGTGCCCAATAAGAGCAGTGAATAGGGCATCAAGATCCTAGGCCATTTACTAAGCCTCTGCCCTATAGAATAAGGAACCTCTTCATATGCCATCAGTTAAGATTAAAAGTCCCTTAATATTCCTAGCTGCCTGCCAACACTCCAGCCCTTCCAGTGAAAACAAAGGCCCTCAGGGCTTTACCCTTTGCTGGAAGGTGACAAAAGTGCTGCAGCCCACAGAGCAGCCAGAGCGGCTTCTCTGGACCCCTTAGCTCCATACCTAGCAGCTGTCCAGGGATTTTCCTACAGGAACAAAGCTGGAGGTTGCTGCATGAGTTTTCTGGCATGGGCAGAAATTGGGAATTTTCCATCTAGGTGATTCTAAAGTGAAGTATTTCCCTACCTTATGTGTGTAAAATTCTCTCTTCTATTCTAATCTGTGTTTGCTTCAATGTTGCCAGTCTCTTCCTGCCTAGGAATGCACAATACAGATTTGGGGTTCACCTGTTGTTGTAGGAACATGGTTTTAAATTAAAACATTTCTATGATGCAGACAAAAGTGCAGGCTTAGGAACACTGGGACTTCAGCAGATGGAACACCATCTAGTCAGCCCAAAAAAGTATTTGTGTGAGGAAGAGTTTGAACTTTGTATAACCTGTACCTTATTATAGTAAAATGTTTGCACCTGTTCTATTATAGATGTTGCCTTTTTGTAGATGTTGAAGTTCTGATAGCAAACAGCTGCTTGTTAGTTTCTAAGTAAAAACAATGTGGAAACTAGGATTCAGGCTCTCAGTTCCAGAAGCTATGAGTCCCTGGGACCCATCTTTATCTCCTCTCTTGTCTCTCTCTCTGTCCTTTATTTCATAGAGTTGCATCACCTTCCTTCAAGGCAACCAATTGCTGACTTAGCACAGCAACTGTTGCCCAAGGTGGTGCCCAAAGGGAAGAAGAATCGCTTCAGGTGAAATTAAACTCATGGCATGGAGCCGCAAGTGGTTTATAAGACCTTCCAAGTCCTAAGAGATTAAGGACACTCTTGGGTATTCTAGCAGAGTTATGGTGGTAAACAGAGACAGTTCAACAAAATATTACCTGTATGTATGTCTCTTGAAGCAACTTCTCAAAGCTAAAGGGGCTAAGGTCTCTGAGGCTTCTTTTTGGAACTCTTACAGGTTATAGAAAATTATTGCTCATGGTTCCTAGCAATAGGAAATTTGAATTAGGAGACTCGAAAAGTGGGAAAAGAGAAAAATTATGTGTACAAGGTGTTTCTCTCCCTTTTACTATTTGGCCCACTTTGATTATAATTAAATCTATTTTAGAACCCTTGCTAACAGAAGAGGATGAAGATAGAGAATGTGAGGAAATTCCTCCCATTGTCTTGAATTCAGCCCCTTCTTTAACTGACTTTAGAAAATCAGGTTCCCCTCCACTGACTCCCTCTCCCCCTCCCATATCTGGAGACACTCAGACAAAGTTGTCCACTTTACAACAGGGTATCTAACAGGCTAGAAGGGAGGGTGAATTGGAGGCATTTCAGATGGACTTTCCAGTTTACAAGAAAGAATTACTCCCAGAGTAGATCCTAAAGGCCAAATGGAGTTTAGGAGTTCCCCCATGAATCTTTCCCATTTAAAATATTGAAAGTTAAAAGCAGCAGTGCAACAGTATGGTCCAAATTCTCCTTTTGCCTACGGTGCAGTGCAGGGGCTTTCCAAAGGCTCTAGGCTGATTCCAGCTGACTGCTCTGAGATAGCACGTACCACCTTACGAACTGGAAAATTTTTACAATTCAAAACCTGGTGGGCAGATCATGCAGAGACTCAGGCTGCTCATAATAGAGCTCATAATATCCCCATTTCATTGGATCAGTTAGTGGGAGTGGGGAACTGGGTGGGAGTAGATCAGCAATTAGCAATGAATGATCAAGCCATCGCACAGGTACAGTGCTGTTGTTAAGAGCCTGGGAAAAGATTGAGGTTAAAGGCCAGCCTCTGGGGTCATTCCAAAAATATTACCAGGATCTAAAAAACCCTACCCTGACTTTATTGCTCAGTTACAAGAGGCTATCAAAAGATGGGTCAATAACTTAGAAACTGCAGATACTATTTTGTAGCTAATGGCTTATGAAAATGGTAATCAGGATCATCAGAAAGCGATAGGGATTATAAAGGGTAAAGTGGATTCAGCTGGATATATTAAATTGTGCCACAATGTAGGGACAGAGGGTCAATGTGCAACAATAATGGCTCAGGCTATGGCAGGGCTGAAAATCAATAAGAGGTGTTCGGGACATGATGTGGCCTATGGGTGGGAGGCTGTTCATCTCTTCATACATAACCTGAGCTGTATGTGTCCTGAGCTGTGCATATGGGACAGTGAGAAGCTGCAGCCCTGCCCTTCATAACCATTGCAATGACTCCAGTCCCAGGAAAAGAATTTAACAATGCAAACTCTATATACATACCAGTCAGTCCAGACAGACTCTGACAATACAGATGCTGAAACTTAAATAAACTGAAGCTTGGCCTCAAAGGAGGGATATAATATAGTCTGTGCATAAATTCAAATTTATCTAATTCTGTATCCAAGTGTGCCTACAAATCCAATTAAGTAATATAGGCCCTATAGGCTTTGAATATTCACAAAGGATGTAGACTAAATTGTGTGCTCAAAGTTGCATCCAGATGGAATGTGGGCAAGATGTTAACTCAAACTTACCTGGAATTTGGGGGATATGCTAATTCAAGTTCACCTGGAATGTGGGGTATAACGTACAAAGAAAATTCATTTTCTTTCATAAAAGCACCATTTGACTCCTCGCCCTTTTATCACCTGTATAAAAAGGACCCAAAACTCTATTCAGGGCTTGGATTCTGAATGAGAAGCTCTGAGCCTGGCCGGTCATAAATAAATCCTTTCTACTTCCCAAAATTATTCCTGAGTCCTGGCCTTTCTTAATGCAAATATTTGAACCTCTTGACATCTGCAATAGAAAATGCTTTTATTGGGGGAAAACTGGTGATGTGGAAAAAAAAAATTGTTTGAAAAGTTCTGAGGGAAAATCAATGCCATTAAGACAGAATATTTCAGCTCTGAGGTGACCTGAGCTGTGTCCCCGCTGTGGTAAAGGATATCATTGGTCTAACCTATGTTGGTCTAAATACCATAAGAATGCCACCCCCTTGGTAGGAAACTTCCAACAGAGCCTGCTCCCAGCTCTCCTCCAAAAGGGGGTTTTCCCAATTAGTGGAGCAACCCTGGTATTCCCCATCACTCTGCAGTGTCTAGAATTTATCCTTTTCCACAGCAGGAAGCTTAAACGTAGATATCCCTAAGACTGAACCTGTTATCTTACTTCCAGGGGATAAAAACAGATAATGCTCCTGCTTATACTAGTGTCACCCTTAAAAGGTTTCTAGATACTTGGAGTATTTCACACACTACAGGACTTCCTTATAACCACCAAGGGCAAGCTATTGTCAAGGGAACAAATCAAATCAATAAACTCATGCTATGAAAACAAAAAGGGGGAAACAGACTTGGCCCAGTGGTTAGGGCACCTGTCTACCACATGGGAGGTCCACAGTACAAACCCTGGGACTCCTTGACCTGTGTGGAGCTGGCCCATGTGCAGTGCTGATGCACACAAAGTGTGCTGTGCCACCCAGGGGTGTTGCCCATGTAGGGGAGCCCCACGCGCAAGGAGTGCACCCCCGTAAGGAGAGCCACCCATCGCAAAAGAAGGGCAGCCTGCCTAAGAATGGCACCACCCACACTGAGAGCTGACACTACAAGATGACTTAACAAAAATAGAGACACAGATTCCCGTGCCACTGACAACAGAAGCGGACAAAGAAAGAAGATGCTGCAAATAGACACAGTACAGACAACCAGGCTGGGGGAGAGGGGAAATAAATAAATCTTAAAAAAAAACAAAAAAAAGGGGAGGGGGGAGAGAGGGAGACACCACAAGTGCAGCTACACAAAGCATTATTCACTGTTAATTTTCTTTACTTGGAAAAACCCTGGAAGGGACAGCAGCTGAAAGGCTTTTCCAAACTAATTCTAAAACGCAATCCCAAACTCTGTCTGAAAAACTTTTGATTTTGGTGGAATGATCCACTGACCAATGAATGGTCAACAGGGAAGCTGTTAACTTGGGGAAGAGGGTTTGCTTTTATTTCCCCAGAAGATGAAACTCCTGTGTGAATGCCAGCTCATTGAATAAAACCATATCATGAATACTAAAAGAAAACGAAAGTTCCTGTGGAACCCAGAACCTCCGGTCATGCAGATGGATAAATTGATGCTGGAAACCACATGGCTGGGTCCCACTCTGAAGACTAGAATTAAACATGTGGGTGAATTAAACATGTGAGTCAAGAAGCTGAACAACAGCTGGCAAAGGAGAAATTGCCAGTTACTGCTTCACATCCTATATCAGGATGGAGTTTTCACCTGATATGCATGCGTTACTGTTATTCTTACAAAAGGTGTTTAAGTGTGCAAAAAGATTGATAGTATTAATAACAGCTATTATAGGCATTATTGCCCTTATTACAGTATCTGCAGTTTCTAGAGTGGCTTTACAATCGAAGTATCTAAACTACAGAATTTATTCAAGCACGGCATCATGAAACAAATATGGCTTGGGAAAGTCAAATTAAAATCACTGAAGAAATTAATTCTAGGTGAGTAGATTTGGAACTGCTTCTGTGTTTGTCTGTTCAATGTCAGTGTGTGTGTTGTAATTATTTCAAAGAGTCTTGTAATGGCTTTTGGGATTGTTCATTATCAGTGTATATTTGATACATCCAGATGTGATCTAATTTGATAGATAAAGGTTTTGAACAAGCTCTATTCAAATGGCAAACAAAAAATAAAAATAAGCACTTAAATTATTACCCAAATTTAAAAGGTTAATGAGATCTCTCTAATTGTAAGTCTTGGTTAATAAAATTACTTTAAGTCTCTTAATAAAGAATAGTTCTCTACTTCATTTGAAGTGAATAATTTATTTTCTTAATAGGATAAAATGGAAGACATAAAAGTTAAATGAATATTGGAATAGGTAAAAGGTTTGTGGGAATGGTAACTGAAATTTAAGGTGTATTTTGTCTTAAAATATAATGATTAATTTTATAAAATAAAAAATGTAGGTATGTAGGACAGAACTAGGATCCATATAGCAAGTTGTAAAAGTATTGTGGTAGCATTCAGTGAGATGTGTTTTTTAAAAGGAAAACAAGCCTGAATGAACACAAAAAGTGCAAAAACTGTGGGAAAAAGTCAACAATGGACTTTTGCAGATCTTAAAGGCTTTCTGCCCTGGCCTGATGGCAATGAATTTGGCTGCATAGAAGAAACTTGTGACAGTGACCCTACTGATGACATTATGTCAACGAGTAAATTTATTATTTCAAAATTAAAAGAAACACCAGAGACAATGGTATCTGAAGGGCCTGGAATAGGCAAACAATTGGAACAAGCTGTAAGGTTCCTGCTCCTCTATCAAATTCTTAAATGATGTTTAGTTGGGAAAAACAAAACTGTATTATCTACTCTAATTGATAAAGTTTTCTTATGTTAAATTTATAATGTTGTTTGAATACTCAGAATCTTTCATCACTCTTCAAGCAGGAAGAAATCACCAACTCTATCATCACTGTTTTGTAAAACAAAAAGGGGGATTCTTGTAGGAACATGGTTTTAAGTTAAAACATTTGTATAACACAGAAATAAATACAGATCTAGGAACACTGGGCCTTGAGTAGATAGAACACCATCTGGTCAGCACAAAACATTTTTGTGTGAGGAAGTGTTTGAACTTTGTATAACCTATACCTGATTATAGTAAAATGTTGCCTTATTGTAGATGTTGCACTTGTTTTCTGTTATTGTAGTTGATGTTGCTGTTCTGATAGCAAACAGCTGCTTGTTAGTTTCTAAATAAATACAATGTGGAAACTATGATTGAGGCTCTCAGTTCCAGAAGCTATGAGTCCCCTAGTCTCATCTTTATCTCCTCTCTTGTCTCTCTCTCTGTCCTTATGTCGTAAAGTTCTGTGTGGCAGGCCCTTCAAGGCAACCGATTGTTGACTTAACATGGAAGCCTGTTACAAATTAGGTAATGGTAAAAGTTGACATAAAAATGAGTCTTTACATTTCAACACCAACTTACAATTGAATTTGGTACATAAAGGAAATCTACAGTGAAAACTTACTAGAAACCGTAACAGCTAAGATCATAATATATGTATCTTTATATTATAAAAAAGCAGGTTACTCTCTGATATTGCTATAAGTGGTGAATTTAGCTTAGTCCTACTACTGTAATGGTAACTATAAACTAAGTTTCCCTTTATGCTTAATTCAGGTCTACCCACACCCTGGCTTATGCTTGCTATAGTAATAAACTTTAACCATCTTTGGCTCAGAGGAAGGCAATTTGAGACACCCCTGTCTCCTATATTTCCAACAGTGTGAAAAACCCTCATTTCCCTCCTGGTTACCCAGGTGTGAACTAGATTGCTGCCTGGTGGAATTCTCAACCCTCAGGCATGGACATCTACTCTTCCAGTTCAGGGGCCACCCCAGTCCTGTTATCTCCAAAGACAGGGGAGTGAGGGGCCTCCCACAACAAGGGCTGAGGTACCTTAAAGGAGCAGCATTTATAGAGAGTTAAGGAGAAAATAAATTTTGCCTACATGAGAGAGAAATACATGCTGGGAATAAAGTTTGCCTCATAGAGGCATTTCAGAAAGTAGAGTAGGCAGAGGACAGAGTGTGGACAGTAGCAGAGTAGAACCTCTGGAAAAAGGAGAAATGTATGAGCAGTTGCTGCAAAAGCAGAACAGGGGTGCAGGTGGGGGTCATGGTCAGGTTAAATTATCCACCAACCTCAAAAAAATGTAATGGATTGGGCCTCAGACTCTGAAAGAGAGTTGATTCTGACAAGACAAAGTAAGAGAAATGTTTGTGTACATAGAGGAAATACATAAATCTGAAGAGGGGGATTAGGAAAAAAATGAGAAAAGTACAAAATTAATGGTAAGTGAATAAATCTTAGAGAATGTCCCACCAAATGGAAGAGAAGAAAGGGCGTGTTTCTGCAAAGATCATCACACCAGAACAGAGTGACAATATAGCAAAAGAAAACCTCTGGACATCTGCTTATATTAAATGAAAGGATTGGATACCTGGGTGGTTTTAGTGTGGAGAATTTAGTTTCAAAGAAAGTAGAAGTAAAGAAAATGAAACGTATGCTCAGCTTCAATTCCAGTCCACAAAGAGGGTATGAAAGCAAATAAAAATGTCAGGAAGTAAGCAAATGTGACATCACAGAGTCAGTGAGGAAGAAAGGCAAGGACTTTGGGCTTAGTCATCACACATGCCCTATACTTTAGGAAAACAAATGTCAAAAAATGTTGAGGAAACATCAGAAATTCCTATAACCTAAGAATATGAAGTGGAAAATAGTCAAACAAGATGGAATATTCCTAAAGGACCTCAGGTAACATTGTGCAAGGAGAAGTCACCAAAGAAACCCCTGGGGCTGGACAGGTAGCTCTTTACAACACTCTTATTGAGAAAGGGCAGGTAGAAATAGGAAAGGAGGAAGCATGGCCAAGTTATTTAATATGACTGTTAAGGGTCTCAAGAAAGCTATAGCTCAGGCAAAATATAAGGACAGAAAAAGGACTTGGAGGTAATTTTATTAATTGTAAGTTATTATAGATTTATTTTGAATATGTATAGAAGTAAAATAGAATACAAAACTACCCATCACCCCCCCACACACACCCAGTAACAATCCCTGTGAAAATTTTGATATGGTTCCTATTAATCTTCTTTATATGCAGGTTGTACAAAGAATGTCATCATACTCTAAATAGCTTTGCAAGTGTGTTTTCACCCAGCAACATAATGTATATCATCATGTCATCAACTACCAATATGGATTTTAATTTCTGATTATTATTATGTATTGTGGCTTTCCCATAATTTTTAACAGATTCCTACTGTTGAACATTTGAGAGCCAAGGGTGCCTACAACTGAAAGCAGGAGAATTGCATCCAGCCTCCATGTGGAATCTAAGCCCCCTCTTGACATAGATGTGAAATGGACACAACCAATCCAATGTCCACAGGATGGAGGAATAGAATATGGATTAGAGTGGACTTACTGATATTCTATTCATGAACTATTGTGGTTAGTAGTCAAAGAAAATGTGGCATTGGTGTGGAAAAAGTGGCCATGGTGGCTGCTGGGTGTGGGGAATGGGAGAAAGAGATGAGATGTGGAGGCATTTTTAGGACTTGGAGTCATCCTGGGTAGTGCTGCAGGGACAATTACCAGACATTGTAGATCCTTCCATGGCTCACTGGATGGAACATGGGAGAGTGTGGGCTATGATGTGGACCATTGACCATGAGGTGTAGCAATGCTCAGAGATGTATTCACCAAATGCAATGAATGTGTCATTATAATGGAGGAGACTGTTGCTATGGGGGGAGTAGTGGGGTGAGGGGGGTGGGGGGTACATGGAGACCTCATATTTTTGAATGTAATATTTAAAAAATGAATTAAAAAACTAATGCTCCAAAAGCCATTATTGAAATGAAAGTTTGTACAGCTGTGATTATCTTATTAGAATAAATTTTTCAAGTGACATACTTGGTCAACGAGTAGACAACTCATGAAATGCCAAAATACATTCCAGAAGTTCTGTATCATCAAAGGGTTCTTTTACATTGTACGTAGAACAAGAAGATCCCCAGGGAAGGGATACTGTCTCTGGTAGATATACTTGGCATAATGGGAAAAGATTATAAAGGGACAGGGAAATTGTTAACATTGATTTTGCTTCTCTCTTTCAAGCAGAAAGGTTTTTTAGTCAAGACAAATAGAAAAAAAAATTGACTAAAGAGAAGTGAAAGACTATCAGAAAGCACCTGTCAGGTCTTCTAGTAGAGATGAATAGATTCCAAGATGCTAAGAGAGTGTGAACATGTAATCATTGAATTAGTGTCTGTAAATTATAGAGGAATTACACAGAATGGGATGAGTGTTAAGAGAGTGGCAAATGTACAAGGTAAATTCTGAACACTGCAATAGAGTTTGAAATTGAGCCAATCATAAGACTAGTTGGTAGTGATGTTGAGTGAGCATTTCAAAGAGAAAGCAGGGAAGCAGATGTGGCCCAAGTGATAAGGCCCCCACCTATCATATGGGAGGATCTGGGTTCAAACCCTAGGGTTTCCTGGTGAAAAAGAAGAGAACATGTGCCTGCATTGCAAACCAGTGCCTGCAGTGAGCCGAGTGCCCCTGTGGGTGCTGCTCACTGACCTAGAGTCAGGATAACCAGGCAAATATGCGCTAAGGACCTTCCACTTGAGAGGTTTAAAGCCTGTGGGAGTAAGGAATAGAGCCAGTGATGGTAAATACCTAGGCCAGGATTTGATGTGGGGAACTCTAGGAAACTGAAGACCCACTGCAGGTATTCTGGTTTACTTCTTTAAGCAATTGACACACAATATGCAATTTATTCAGAAAATACTCCTTGTGCATTTACTATGTTCCAAGCATTGTATTATATACAAGTGATACAGTGGCCAATAGGACAAAGAGGATACCTTCCCTACTCAATGAATGTTTCATGAGTGAATGAATAAATATAGGAATGAATCAAAGAAGCCAAAGATGCATGAAGCTTCAAGGACTACTGGTTATGCTTCAAGAGGTATACATTAAGCTTTGGCAGGATAAAAAAATTATATATATATATATATATATATATATATATATATATATATGTATACACACACACATATTTCTGGGGAAAAGCACTTGGTTACCTCACTCTTCTCTAAGTGTCAACTTATGTTGTGTTTCTCCATTTTACATTTGGTTTTGAGTTCATCTCCAAAGGAAGTTATTCTATTGTGTACATTCTAGCTGTTTAATCAAGCATTGGCTAGCACCTCCTTCTTTTCATCCCCTGTAAATTGACATCTGAGAATCTTCTCTGAAAAAATAGGTTAAAGCCCCTTTTACATTTATTAAAATGAGATATGACCTCTCCATTAGTCAAAGCTTTTGTAATGACTTCATGACGGCATCTGATTAAGTTATTCTTTTATATTTCTCAGTGATGGATCCAAACAGAGCCAATTATACTCCAGGTACTTATTCAGAAAATAAATGATGTTAACCAGGAAAACAGAACAAAATTGTTTTTCACAATTTGCAGATAAGTGCCAAAAAGAAAGCCACTGATCATCAAAGGATTGATTGGGCAAAATTTCCTAAAATCAACAGCACTGCAAATAGCCAACCTAATTTTTGCTATCACCATAATGGCCAGGATGCCTACAAAGATGAGAATTATCATAGGAAGCTGGCTCCCTCCAGAAAATAAGCTACAGAGCAAAGAACTACAGAGCAATAAAGAACTTTAGGAATTAAGGAGAAAAGAAGGAGGAGAAAGAGGAGATGATAAAAATGAAGAAAGAGAAGGTGAAGGAAAAGAAGGAGGGGAAAGGGAGGGGGGGAGAGAGGTGGAGGTTGGAGAAGGAGCTGCAGGAGTAGAAATGAGGGAAGAGGAGAAGGAAAAGAAAGGAGGGGGAGGAGGATAAAGGAAGGGAAGAAAACATTTGGTTCATGGATGGTTCTTTTGAAATGGGATGTGTGTGTCCATTGGCAAGTGCTGTGGGTTGTGACTGCAGCCTGGGATGGAGGGTGACTGATACTATAAGAGGATAAGTTGTAGAAAAGTAGAGTGAGTTCTTTCTTGTTGCCTCTCTAGCTACGTTCTCTTAGGCTAATGATTGGCTGCTTCCTTTCTCTGCAGAAATCTTCAGAAAGCCACAGCAGGGGCCAGAACACAGGTGCAGGCAGATCAAAACAGGGCAGAAGCCCAGCTGGGGAGAGGAAGTAAAGAAAGCAGATGAGACTGAGTAGCTTCAAGAACCCTCTCTCCCACCAAAAGCTCCTGCAAGCACCTGTGCTCATGTTTTCAGTCCATGGCGACATCCCTCTCTCCAGGCCTGTTCTCTTTTGGGTTTGAAAATGAAGCCCTGTTGATGAAGGAACAGTTGCTGTGGGGTTACCAGGTGTGTGAGTCCTAGGGAGACTGATTAACTGTGATTTTATGAAGTTCTGGCTCCTCGAACTCACCAGGGCTGACACAGACTAACACAGGGTTTCTCAACAGTGGTGCTATTGACTTTTTGCAGAAAGTTGTCTTAGCTCCCAGTGTCCTGTCAAGTCCACCACAGAGGTTTGAGCTACCCACTAGATTGTAAGGTTCTGCGTGGACAACACAGTGTCTTTGGCATGTCTGTGTCCCTCATGCTGCTTAACTTAGTGCCTATGACTCAATGCCTTTTTGAGCTGAAAGAGTTCTCAGACCCTCAAAGCTCAGAGAGTCAGCTGCTACAGAGGGGAAATACACAGCAATTAGATTCAGGGTAGAGGGAAAGGATTGCCACAGTAAATCCTGGGCATCCAAAGAAACACCGATCCCTGAGCTCCAGAACAAGGAAAGCCAGTCCAGTTAGTGGAGGTAATACCTAGGGACCTAGAAAGCAAATAACCTTTTTTGAGCAGCTCTGAGTTTTCTGCACACTGGTATTTGCAGAACAGTAGATGGGCCAAACCTCCGGAAGTCACTTTGAGGAGCACAGATACAGGTAAGACAGGATCCAAGTTGATGAAACATTTGGGAAAACAAAGCAATACAAAGTTTTGCCCCTGCCTGAAAAGACGTATCGATACCAACAGGCACTTAAGACATAACATGGCCAGTTCTCCAAATCCTCTAATACCAACCAGATCGTTTGCAATGTTCTAAAATGTTCTTGGACTAGAGTCTAAGAACTTAACACAAACTTCTCAGATGAGAAAATTAGGAGATGCTGAGGCAAACGGGTACCTCAAGACAGAGTCTGCTTTTATTGGACTTACCCCACTCAGCTAACATGGAGGTGAAGAAGGTCAACCACCACATCAGGGAGCCAAGAGTGCCTACAGCTGAAAGCAGGAGAATTGTATCCAGCATCTGTGTGGAATCTAAGCCCCCTCTTTATATAGATGTGGAGTGGACACAACTATTCCAAGGCCCACAGGATGGAGGAGAAGACTAAGAATTAGAGTGGACTTACTGATATTGTATTCATGAACTATTGTGATTAGTAATCAAAGAAAATGTGGCATTGGTGTGCAGAAAGTGGCCATGGTGGCTGCTGGGGGTAGGGAGTGGGAGGAAGAGATGTGATGTGGGGGCATTTACGGGACTTAGAGTTGTCATGGGTGGTGCTGCAGGGACAGTTACCAGACATTGTATGTCCTCCTTTGGCCCACTGGGTTGACTGTGGAAGAGTGTGGGCTATGGTGTCGACCATTGACCATGATGTGCAGCGGTGCTCAGAGTTGTATTCACCAAATGCAATGAATGTCTCATGATGATGGGGGAGGTTGTTGTTATGGGGGGAGGGGTGGGGTGAGGAGGGTGGAGGGTATATGGGGACCTCATATTTTTTAATGTAACATTAAAAAAACAAAGACAAAAAAACAGAAAAAAAAAAAAAAGACAGAGTCTGCTATGAATGTCCACCATCCACCAGGAGAAATAGGGGATAACCACAGATAAACCTGGGTGGGAGTTTGAAACTCAAGCTAAGGCCACAGAGCCAACCATTCAGAGACTGATGGATTCTAGCCAGAGTAGGCAGGGGTTTTGTGATGAATTAATGATTTCTGTGTTAGATTTGACAGGAGGGCGAGGGAGCCCATTTCCTATGTAGTAGTATCCTCACCCTAGTCATAATCTAGTTTACTGCCAAATGAATTGAGTGGAACAACACAGGTCACTTCATTTGTGCTTCATTTGAAGTAAAATGATGCAGATTCCTTGCTCAGATACATATAAGCCAAAGACACTTTTGGCCTCAGAACATTCTATGATTGCTAAGCTATCATTGTAAATTATGGCTATACCATTGCTTTCTCTGAAAATGTGGTGAGTTTTAGGAACTTGTGTTGCCTTAAGTTCTCTTATAACTGCTCATTTCCTTGAAGGTATCTCCTGATTTCTATGCAACTGAGGGCGCACATTATATTGAAAATTTAAGCCCAGCCTAAAGACTGGCTATGAACCTGAAGTCCAAGATCTTTCGGTGGGATAATCACATTCTACCTTCAGCACAACTCTCCAACGTGCACAACACTCATGCACCCCCACTCCCTTGAGCACAAACATGCACTTCCTTAACACTACTCAGAAACACAAACACAAGTACTAGGTACAAACATACAGAGGAACATACATGCACATAACATACACATGTATCCAACATGTACACGGACTGCTCGCACATGTACACACACATACTACACATGCAGTCACACCACTAAAAATCACACAAACAAGGACATTACACCATACACACATCACATCACACATATCCACACAAGTACACATGACTCACCATGACACAAAACCACATGCAAACTACATACCACATACACTATTCATGCATACCCATCACACCACATCACACACAAGCATACCACACACACACCACACACACACCCACATACACAAGAAAGTATTTTACACTTTACTGTCTTTCACACACTTGGAGGAAGTTTGGAAATGTAGTCTCCAGCCCTAACCTTATCTATTCCAATGTTAATAGAAAATGCTGCCAGCAAACCTCAGATTAAATGCTGCCTTTTCAGACTGAGATACAGCATCCTGCTGAGGACATCATTTACATATTTGTCCCATTCTTTTTCCCAGAAAGGAAGACCATAAAGAGGCCACGAAGGGGAAGGCTACAACATTTTATTCCCAACATTTGCATCAGCTGGAGCACACACATGTAGTCCAAGATCAGTTGGGGAGGAGGTGGCCCAGTGGAGTCACTCTGAGCAAAGAATGAGAAGAGGGAACCTCTGATCACAAAAGGCGAACCTCAGATCAGAGCAAAGAAAAGATTGCTGAGAGCAGTCAGCATTGTGATCCCAAGCAGGGCTACATGATATTAACACCTTCCCCAGCTTGCCCCTACTGAGGACATATCTAAATTGCACACTAGAGGGCGCTCCTGATGAAGCAAGCAGAACCTGGCTCAACCTCAGTCCAACTAAATTGTTCTGGAAACCAAGTGCCCACCTAAGGGCATTAAGGAGATATGCACACAGAGTGGACTTATGTGGGAAGATGAAAGTACACACACAGGGAGAAGCAGAGATCCAAACACCAACTGCATCTGCTCTGTGTCCTGGAACAAACAAAGACAAAGCAGGGATAGGCAAGGGGCTGGGAACCAGTCATGGCCACTAGCAAACTGACTTACCCATTCCAGATTGTGTTGTTCAGTAGCCCTTGGGCACTATCTGCAATCCATTTTCAAATCTGGGCTATGAGCTTAAGAAAAGAAAATATTTTGAAAGCATTTCTCACTTTTCACAACAACAGCAGTAGATTTGGAAATAGACCAGTCTTATCCGGCTTTTACATAGCTCTAACACAGACTTTACTTGAAGTCTATTTTACTTTACCTTGGTTTGCAATACATGAAACATTTTTGGCCCAACAACCTCAAGAAGTTTCAATTCTTCGCATTCTTTTAAGCAAATTTTTCCAGGGAAAATTGTGATAAATGAAATTTGCATTTGGCACATGTATGCAACCCCAATAAATTCCTTCCTTCCCTCACTCATTAGAGAGCACCTGGATCTTTAATTCCTCAAGCTCTTTTCAATTGATACATTATTCATGTAGAGAATGAGGGTCTAATTTTGTGAACTGAATATGGTGCAGGAGTCTTCGAACAAAACAAGACAAATGGTTTTTGGCAAGATGGAGAAATTTAAGAATAATCCAAAAAGAGACAATTGCTCAGTCTTCATGATCCTCTGTTCAATTCCCTACTACCTATTCTGACCTCATCTCCTGCTCCTCCTCACCTCCTGTAAACCCAATTGAAAATAAACCCTCAGACTCATCATATATCCTCAGCAAAATCTCCCTCATCTGCAACTTGGATTATGAACATTCCATCCACCTTCATGCCCTAACTGAAAGCTGGCTTTCCCCTGAGGATACTGCTTCACCCACAGCCCTCTTAAATATTACCCTCTCCCAACACATGCACACTGGGTCTGAAGAAAGGTAGTTACATGCCCTTTTGCACTTGATTGCACCTTCTAACCATTTTTTTTCCTTGTAGCTCCCTAAACTCATCCAGCTTTCATTCTCAGGTCATCTGATTATACCAGTTTCTATCTGTCCTTATTACTGTCATCCAAAGACCCTGGGGAAAATCCTCCTCATTGCTTGGAGAATTTAGTTCATGGCTGACTGTCATTTCTCCAAAATTCGTGGTGATTTTAATACTCACAGGAAAGGATTTTTCCCAGGCCTTGATCTCTGAATTTCTTGACCTCCTGCCTTCTAATGATCTTGTCCACAGCACTACCTCTGCTACTCACTTTCATTAGATATGGTCATTACCAGAAACTGCTTTCCCAACAGAATCTAATTTCAATCATTCCATTTTTTCACACTCCCCACTGTCTATCTTTACACCTCCATTTCCTGATTACTTCAGTTTCAGCAATCTTTGACTTCATCAGGATCTACAATCCAGAGATTATTCCCAGTTTTCAGTAGCCTCCTCACATTGTATTCTCACTTTTCTCCTTTCTCAGATTTAACACCATGGCCAATGAGTGTAATTATTCTGCCTGGCCATGCCTTAAATTCAGAACCACTGACTTTAAGTGGGACCGTTAATGTTGTTTGGCACTCACATTATTTACCCCCAGTTCCCATTATTATTCCACATTCCTAGATGGCTATTTTATTCCTCTCCTCTTCCTCAAATGTCTAGACCTTCTCTCTCTTATTTAATGATTTTGATCTCTATGTCACTGAAAATATAAGAAGCAATACAAAAGAACGTCCATGAGCTTCGACCACCACTTCCACTCACCAATCTCTATCCATGCCCACATAGCTGCCTTCTCTCCTGTTACTGTGGAATGAACTCCCTGTGTTTCTTCATGCCCCTCCACAACTGTACTGGATCTCAGCTCCACTCACTTACTCAATGATTCTCCATTTTCCCTCATGCAGCAAAAATTCCCATAATCATAACATGTGAATTTCACTTATCTTTAAAAATTAAAGAATTTTCTTGACACCACTTTCATCATTTCTCTCCTTTCTTTTATAGAAAAGTGCAGGAAAGAATTGTCAATAGTCATACTCTCAAATTTCTACCTTTCCATTATCTCTTGGACCCACTCAAATCAGAATGTCATTCATATCACTCATCCAAACTGCTCTTGTGGAGTTCACCAATTGCTGCAAGCCATGCAGCTGAACATGGTCCTGAGGTAGGAGGAGTGTGAGGCTGAGAAATGAAAGACACAAATCAGTGGGGACCAGGTGAACCATGAGGAGCTCGCAACTACCTCAGGCACTTGGCTTGAGCACACACGTTATGTTACACTGTAAAGGGAAACAGCACATTCCGAAGGTTTGCATTTCTAGGTGACTACAAACACAAAAGTTATTCTTCTATTCATAAGCCTACAGATAACACAGTTTCTTTCTACTTCTTATCCACACTCAGCATATTTAGTTCCGCACATGACCTTGTGCAGTGGTCACCTCCTATTTTATTTCCAGACTCTCCAGGTGCACTTTATCTACAGTCTCTGTGAACTTGGAGGCTGCTTTGCAGCCTTCTAAAACCCTGCTTTGCAGGGCTCCCCACAATGTCTCCATGTTACTAAATATAAGGTCAATGCTTAATGTCTTCTGACTTGAACCATCAACAGCATTTGACAAGTAGTTCCCTTCCTCCTTCTTGCAAAACTCTCTTCACTTGATGTGGCAGTTTTACATTATCTTATGAATCCCAGAAAAAGAAAAAATATGTTTATAAAATATTCCTCTGGTATGATACCCTTTGATTGCATTTAATTCAGCTGAGATATCTTTGATTTGATTGCCTGTTAAGATTAGGCTTTTAGATTTGACTACTCCAGAGGGCATGACTCAGATTGAGTACCTGCCCCCTTCCTGGGTCTGATAGAAAAAGGACACTCAAGAAAATACATGGGAATGATAGAACTCTGTCATTTTTTACCCTGGGGCCCCTGGGAAATGATGAGCCATTCACCTGAGAGTTTGCAGCTGACCTTGGGAAAAGAACAGAACAGCTGAGATGGATATAGAAGGCTCAGGGAGAAATGAGCCCGGTGCCAGAAGAGAGAGGAAGCCCTGAAAGACAAGCTTTTTGCCAGCCTACAGCTGAGATGGGAAAGAAGCTGGGCCCATGGAGACTTAGAGGAAGAAGAAGCCCAGAGGTGAAAGCAGAATCCCAGCAGAGATCACTGGCCATCTTGCTTTTACATGTGGCAGCTGTCTTTGGTGAGAAAGTACTTCTTATGATACTTGAGTTGGAGTTTTCATGGCCTTGGGACTGTTAGCTTTTACCCTCATATAAATACCCCATATAAAAGCCAACAGATTTCTGGTACTTTATATTGGAAGCCCTTTGGCAGACTGATACACTTTACTCATAGGAGACCACACTTGTCTAGTTTTCGTCCTACCTCTCTACCCACTCTTTTCAGTTTCTAAATATTGAAAGGAATTCTCTTTTCTATCCATGCTCTTTCTTTTATGAATCTCATTGTGTCTCATGGCTTGAAATACTTTCTTTGTGCTGATCTCTCTCAAATGTACATTTCTGACCATCCCCTCTCCTTTGAACCCTAGATTTATATATCCTTTTGCCTACATGACAGATCCATCTGGTTTTCTATAAACATCTTAATATATCAAAAGCTGACCTTTGCCTCTCCTGCCCTCCCCTCTAAATCCTGCTTCTTCCATAGACATTCCCATTTTAGTCAACTAAAACTCCATTCTTCCAATTTCTCAAGACAAACACCTTAGAATCAAGTTATTTCCCTATGTCTCACATCTTACATTCAATCTTTCAGTAAACCTTATCTGTTCTACCTTCAAAACTTTATTCAGAATCCAACCACTTCTCTCAGTCTTCATTGCTACCCCCTTGTCCATGCCACACCATCATTCACTGATTTATTACAATAGCCTCCCGATTCTCCACTCAAATTCCAATCGTCCTTCCATATTCTATTTCTGACATGGCAGCCAGTGTAAACATTTTAAAGAGCCAGAATATGTCACTTCACTGCCAAAACTTTTGTGTGACTTCCTGTAAAAGATAAAGCTCAGAGTCCTCATAGTAGCCTTCAAGGAGCTACACAATCTGGCCTTTCTGACCTGTTCTTCTAAATATTCCTGGTCATTAACTCCACTCCAGCCACAGTACCCCCTCTCTGTTCCCCACAAGCACTAGACATGTGTCTGCCACTGAAGCCATTACCCTTGGGATTCCCTCCATCTGGGATTCCCAACAGTGAACAGCATGGCCCCCTCACTCCTTTAGGTCTCTATTCAAATGTCACTTTCTTAGTGAGCTGTTTCTGTCTACCAGATATAAACTCGTATCAATTCTCCCACCACCACCCCACCCAACATGTCTTCTACTCCTTCCTTGCTTTATTACTCTCCCTGACACTTGACAGTCTCTGACGTACTGTGTATCTTGTCTTGGTTATTGTTGGTCTCCTCCACTATCATATAGGGACTATGAGGGCAAGGATGTTAGTCTGCTTATTCACAGCTGTATCACCTGTGCTTAGAACAGTGGCACATGATAAATGTTTATTTGGTGAGTGCATATATGCACATACAGTCAGACACAAAACATACCTACTTTTATGCCTGGCATTGGGAGGTAGAGTTGGAAAAAGAAGGCCAATGAAACACAATTTCTGTGTTGGAGGTGCTAATAGGCCTAAAAAGACATTAAATATACACAAATCACAATACAAGACAGTGTGTGATGAATGCTAGGATATGGGGCATACAATGGGCAATAAAAATTCTAACCTTGAAAGGTACCTTGGAACAAAGTTTCAGAATCATGTTTCTTGTGGTTTGTTTAAAAAAATAATTTCCTAGACTATCAGGTTAATAAAGGGCATGAGGGGCAGGGCAGGAGATGAAAAGAAAATCAGGTATTGGAATAAGAACTGAGGATTTGCCATATTAGAGGGATTTTTTTAGTGGTGTGATCTTAATGAGAGTATTAGCATTTGACCACAATGGGGAGTTGAAGATGTGCCCTATTTCTCTTTGTGGAGTCCATGCCAAAGACCCAGATTCACAAGAGACCTAGGTTCAAATCCCACCTTTTCAGTATATGACCTTGGATAGTCAACTGAACCTTGATAAGCCTCCTCATTAATTGACTAAATATGGTACGTCAGAGGATTAAAATGTATAGTGTGTGCAGGTGGAATGCAGAGTACAGGCCTGGGACAGGGTAAGCTCTCCATAATTGCTATCAGTGGCTGTCATTATATTGCTTTAAAATATGACATTATTTCTCTTATGTCAATAGCATATGTTTATATTTTGAAAATTGAAAATACAAGAATAGTACAAAAACAAATGTAATCTTACTACTCATATTATTTCTTTTAAATTTGTTATTTGTTAGAAAATATATGAAAAACTGTACACTTTTTTAAGTATCTATAAATGTTTTAGATATTTTTAGGTCATTTTAATAGCAAGAAGTCTATAAATTTGTAGAATTTGTAGAATTTGAGAGAGTTCCATTATTTGTGTATAGAGAGGCCAGGACTCAGGAATGATTTTGAGAAGGAAAAATGGTTTATTGATGGTCAGCCAGACTCGGGAGCTTTCCATTTCAATCCCTAGCCCCGAATAAGACTTTTGAGTTTCTTTTATACAGAGAGGAAGACCAACTGTTCCCTTGGTTTCAGGTCTAAATAGGCTTAAATTAGCATATATATCTTCCACATCTTAGGTAAGCTTTTAGCATGGACTTCATACATTCTAGATAAGTTTTTAGCATATTTGGTTTGCATTTCCCCTGAATACCTAAAGTTTATAGACCTTGCATTGTTAAACTGTTTCCTGGGACTGGAGTCATTGCCATGGTCACCAAGGGCAGGACTGCAGCTCCTGTCACCTCACACCCACAAGTCAGACAGCTTAGGTTATCTCTGAAGAGACAAAGAGCCTCCCACCCATAGCCCACTTAATTTCCCCCCTTTGCCAAAGTTTAAATTGCTAGGCTTTGGCATAATTATTTTTGGAGCTATGAAATAGATGGCTGTTTGTTGTTTTGATTGATTATTTATCAATCTTTAGTGTAGCATCCAGGACTGTTTTTAGAAGTTTAGAAGTTTTCATTCTGGATAGCAGAATCCTGGGGTGGGGCCCCCTGCAGTCATCTTGGGGCCACCAGTGCTCACGTGGATTTCTAGTCAGGTTTCAGATCCACCTATTAATTTTATTTTACCTTTAAAGAGTTTACACTTTTAATCTAAAAAGGGTGCTGAAGGGAGATGATCTCTTTTCTGTAAATGCTTCCTGCTGGCCATGGGCTGTAGTCATTGCCTAACAAGGTATAAAACTCAACTCTTATTTTATTTTAGCTGGAGGAAGATGGATCTGGCATTCTGTATGAAGCTGGATGAAGTTTGCATATGGTAAATAAGATGTTCACTGTGAAAGAAACTTAATTAAAAAATTGGAATACCCATTTTTAAAAGAAGACATTAGATTACAGAGGTACACAAGGTTAGGTGCTTATAAAGACGGCACTCCTTTTTAAAGGCTGGTGGGAACAGTATATATATACTTTTTCTAAGTTATTTATCTTTAGAGAGAAATTGCAATAGATACTTAGCTTTGTTTGAAGACACATTTCAAGCTGTTTAATGATTGGCACTCATGTGCTCTGCCAGATGCTCCCGGTGAACTGGCTCCCCTTGGGCAATTGGTTTCATTCAGAATTAGTATACCAAGTTGGAATTTTCTTAGTTTTTAGCTGTGGGAGTGATCAGAACTATAGAATAAAGGTTTTTACATTTTGGTTTTAATTGTACAATTTCTTATAATTTTGACTTGTTCAATAGGTGGCTCATTATTGGCAAGCAAGCCTCATTTTTGCTACACAGTAGAGTACAGTAGAATATAGTAAGTTGACGGAGCCTGGCTGAGACTGCCATCTTATTCTATTGACATGTTTATTAACTGTTTAGAAAATGAATTTACTAGGAATTTAACATGTCTAATATACTTCTGCACTTGATCCAAAATTGAAAAGATAATGTTATAATTATTAGGCATATATTTAGTACAGGATAAGGGTACAGCACTTCAATATTAATTAATGTATTACTTAATGCAAAGGATTTAGAGTTGCAATTAATAGTTTTAAGTTTCAGGTTTGTAATACTTTACATGTTATCTCTCCATAAGAGCAGGCCATAAGCCAATTGTATTTAAGTTTTACTTACAGTATCCTGGTATCATGGCTCCATTCAGCATGTTCTTCACGCAGTGAGCAAGTCACAGCATCCTTGATCCTAGAGAGATTTTCCAGTATTCTACTAGCCTGGTGCATAGTGCTCTCTGACACTATGGAACAGTGCCAGTCTGGAGGTGGTATCCATCGTACACTTGACTGTATGAGTCATCATTGGCTGCAGCAGGAACTTAAACCTGCAATGTAGTTTCCAGTGACTTCAGGAGCAGAACCAGAGGCTGATATAGCAAATATTTTTAATTGAGGGGTCAGTGACCAGCCTCGCCAATAACTCACATGGAGAGGCAACCTGCAATGTGTCCAAGGCCTGGTTTGAATGCACAAAAGAATTTGACAATGTTAAAGTTTATTCCTTGTTTTTATATATATTTTAAATAATTTAATGCAACACATATATCAAATGACTGTTTACTTACACAATTTTACCATGAAGATAACAGTAGGAACTTTAATTTAGTAATAGAGAGAAAAAATTAATTTTCTTTGTTAAAATGAAAACAGAAGATTCCCAATAGAATCAAGATAACTTTTTATTACCATTTTTTAAAAAATATGTACCTTGCGGTGGCCTTCGGACAGGTTTTATTATCACAAAGTTATTTTTTTGCAACCAATACCAATCTAAGTTTTTAGTTAACAATGACTTCTAGAACTAGAACTATTTAAACATTTTCAGTTTGGAAGATGTTTTACAAACTCTTTATAACTGTCTATAACCACATTGACTAGCCACCTCATGTTTAAATAAACTTATTAAATTACAATTACCAACCAAAGTAATTTACTCTATGTATTTAAGAGAACATATCTACAGTCTTTTTCCTTTAGACTAATTTCACCAATGTGAACTTACAATTTCCATTACTTTAAAGATTTTGCACATATAATATTAATTTAGTTTATTAGTTAATGATGGGAGATTACACTCAAGTTAAGTAAAATTGAAACCATTATAGTTTATGCAAGGAATGTTCTCTTTTTTCCTTACAGAAAGCTAAAAACTTCTTTTCTTTAAGTTATGAAAATGAATAATTTGAAAGCATACTGACTACCAGGTTTTAAAACACATTACACAATTACTTAATTTGTTTAATCATAATCCAGGAAAGATCCCTCCATAGTTTTATGGATTTTTCTTTACTTAGTGAAATTTGTCAACAGAGCCACTAATTACCTTTATTTTTGTTGGAAAGAATTCTTCTTCAGGAAGAAAATAAGGCTCACCTGATTGTGGAGGAGAAAAGAATTTATTCTCAATCTTGCAAGAAGGGGCGCAGAACCAGATATGGTTGACACCCTGAGCAAAGAAAAATGAGCCAATTTATACCCTTAAGTCTAGCACCCAATCTCTTCTTTTGTTTCTCTATAGATTGGATACTTCAGAAGTTACAGCTTATCTGAGAAGATCTAACTTTCCCTTTCCCATGCAAAAGTTTGTGATTTAACTGCTTCCTCTATCACATTCCAACCATTTTAGTTTTTACCTGCTCCCCTTTGTCAAATAAGGAACGGAATTTAGTGCTGAATTGGCATTGATTTAGCTCTTTCTTGGACTGGCTTAATCTGGTTTCCTTTGTTGCTGTTTAACCCGGGAGTGGGAGACTGAGGCAGTAGGCTGCCAGGTTACATTAATCAATATTTTTCTTCCTTTATGTGAAAACTAACCTAATCTTTGTTTTTTACATTTTATGGCTAACAAAAGGTTTAAACTGGAAAATTACAGGGCAAACTGATTCTTAATTCCCTGGTCTAGAAGATAGGTTTAATCTGCCACACCTAGTCTTGCCTTTAAGCTCTTGCAAAGAGGAGGCCCTTTCCCAATAGTTTCTATAATCAGATTTCTATATGACTTCTTCATCCTGTTTAGCTTAATTTGGGCTTCAAGACTATTTATTCACATATATAACTGCATATTTAATTTTTAACAATTTGAATAGAGCTCTTTTAGGAATTCTCACTTGTTAATTTGATACTATCATCCTGATATATGAGGACATACAGTGAGCAAATGGGCAGACACAAAGAGTTAGATACAGAAACACAACTCATTGATGTTACTTATAATTTGCATTATTTTATATACTGTTTAGCTCAATTTGGGGTCCAGAAATGTATATTACATATATAACTGCATATTTAACCTCAACAATTTGAGCAAATAGGCAGACATAAATAGTTTGACACAAAACATAACTTTAGTTACTTAAAACTTCCATTTTTCACAAAATAAGTGTGACTGCAAAACATTTCAAAGACTCCTGAAACTTTTCTTAATTTGCACTATGACTGTGCAGTTTTACACAAGAATTTTGTTTCTTAACTAATGGCTTGTAACTAAAATTTTCCCAATGCTTTAACACCATTTTTTGTTTCAGAACTTTATATTTTACCTTGAATTTAGCAGAATTTTGATAAGCAACAAAATTCATTCTTGAAGCTTCAGGGAGACAGACTGGTTTCTCTCATGAATTGCCACACTTAGGAACACTGACAATTAAAGCAGGAGACTTCCTTTATTCCCCCCAGTCCTTGGAGATAATAAAACTCCAGTGATTGTTTAAACCAAAGGGCTAATACTCCACCAGGCAACAATTTAATTAGTTTACACTTGAATTCATGAGAGAAAGGGTTAATAATATCAGGAGAGGAGACAGAGATGTCCCAGCTCTTCTCTGGACCGTAGGGACAGAAGCTATTATGAAATAACCATAGGCAAAGGTAAGGGGTGAGGTTAGGATTGAAGTAACCATAAACAAAGGAAAGGTTAGTTTAGAATTTATACTTAAATAATAGTTTCAGGCTAAATTCACCCAGCTATAATATCAGTTATTATCTTTTCACTGTTTTATAATTTAAATGCATTTATAAATGATCTTAACTCAGTTACAGTTTTTTATTAATTTTTTTAACCTTAAGGTGAATTGGATAGCTTTATTAATTAAACTACAAGAATTTTATTAATAACAATTCTTTGAAGTCCTGCCTTTTCTTAGTAATGGAACAAATTCTCATCTGCAAGTTATGCATTTAATTCACCAGCAAGAGTATTAGCATTTAAAGATTCATTTTAAACTACCATTTTACATGAATTCTTAGGCACCAGCAACTGACAAAAGCCAAACATAGATTTTAAAGTGGCATTTCATTCCTTTTTTTTCTTCCTCTGTAGTTTCACAACCCTGAAGTTCCCAGCCAGACCATTGAAAAGGCTATCAAGTGATTAGCGATCTATTGTTTCAAGCCATAGCCTCTTTTTTTCAGATGGTTTTAAAGTTCTAAAACATTCTAAAGTATTTCTACAGTCTTACAGAGAGAGAGATTTTGGCCTTGACACCCTAGGGAGGGAATTTTACTGCATTTATTTTGATTCTGCTTTTCACCCCCTTCACTTCTCCCCCTTCCAGGAAGTCAGGTGCACACCAATCAAATAGGATGGCAGCTTGTGAAGAGAAGGTGTGGACTCACTGGAAAGGGGCAAGCCGCTCCCCCCTTTCCAGCTTTCTGCCAAAATGGGCAGACAGAACCTACTCAAATTTGCATGCCTCCCCTGTACCCAGCCACCTGACTGGGGCAGCCCCAACAAACTTGGGTGCGTGGCACAGGCACAGATGGCCTCCAAGCCCCAGCGAAGGGGCAGACCAGAGACAAGACTGCAGAGCATGCACAAACATCTAGACTCTGCAAACATCCAGACTCCTCAGTTTTGCCCCATTATCATTTCACCCCCTTGCCAATGGCAAGGGAGCATTCCAGCTCAACTGAATTCTACTTTACATAACCACACACCTCTAACACTAGCATTGAGCTGACACAGACAGAAGAACAAAGGTCACTAATCTGACCAACAAATTCTATATATATATTTTCAGCATGGCTGCCCCCACAGCCATCACAAACCTTAGAACACTTAACATTTGGTATAAAGCAAATTTATTCACAATTTAGCACCATAACAAAAGATTTCAGCTAGATCATTTTCACTGTTTAACTTTATAACCAGACCAAGCTTCACTAGAAAAGCTGATCCATTTTCCTATAACCAAGTTTTGTTTCTGTTTTTTTAAAAATCCAGGCCAATTTCCAGGATATTAGGACTCAAACCTATAAATAGCCCTTCCTATTATAATCAAGCCTCCACTCCTTTAGTGGATATAAGACCAGTACCGGATTCTAACTTGCAGTTAGACAAACCCAAAACACCAGGGCTTTTTCCCGGTTTTTCTCCTTTTTCCAGACCTAAAGAAAATGGCTTCCCCCCAATTTTCTGGGGCTACAAGGGTTCTCTTGGGAAGTGATCAGCCTCCCCCTCCTAGCAATTAAAGCTAGGGCTTTCCAGACTGCGCTCACCCCAGGCATCTTACCTTTTTCCATGTTTGGAGTTCTTTCTCATTCCCAGAATCTTTCTCTTCAGATCTTCCATTGCCCTCAATTTTTGTTGGGAAGATTCTGGTGGAGCCCACATCTTTTGTGGATTAAATTTAATCCGGGGGTAGCCAGATTTGGGGTTCACCCAAGTCCTCCTGGCTTCCTTGGGGATTTGGAAGGGGCAGCAAAATGCTACCATCTCTGACCTTCATTTGCAGTCCCTTCATGGTCACCAATAATGTTGTTGAATTTGAGAGAGCTTCAATTATTTGCGTATAGAGAGACCAGGACTCAGGAATGATTTTGAGAAGGAAAAATGGTTTATTGTCAGCCAGCCAGACTCGGGAGCTTTCCGTTTCAATCCCAAGCCCCGAACAAGACTTTCAAGTTTCTTTTATACAGAGAAGAAAGGCCAAATGGCCCCTTTGTTTCAGTTCTCAATTGTCTTGAATTAGCATATATATCTTCCACATCTTAGGTAAGCTTTTAGCATGGACTTCATACATTCTAGATAAGTTTTTAGCATATTTGGTTTGCATTTCCCCTGAATACCTAAAGTTTATAGACCTTGCATTGTTAAACCGTTTCCTGGGACTGGAGTCATTGCCATGGTCACCAAGGGCAGGACTGCAGCTCCTATCACCTCACACCCACAAGTCAGACATCTTAGGTTATCTCTGAAGAGACAAAGAGCCTCCTGCCCATAGCTCACATCAAGGCCAATTCTTGGACAAGGAAAAGAGTTGGTTTCCTAGTGACTGCCTAATATACAGATTTTCACATAGTTTTTTTTTAATCTATGGGGTATTTTTTATATTAATTGGAAGGTAGATGTCAGTTTAGGATAAATAAAATGCAATGAAAATAATTATCTAAAGAGAACTTTCCCTATGAATCTTCCCTGTGGTTTCCACATCCTCAAATTAGCATTGGTGTAGGCTGTTGGTGGGCAGGTGCTGTTCATCTCTTCATAGGTAACCTGACTGAGCTGTGTGTTTGGGACAGTGAGAACTGCAGCCCTGCCCTTGGTAACCATGACAACACTCCAGTCCCAGAGAAACAGTTTAGCAATACAAACTCTATAAACTTTAGATATTCTGGGAAAATGCAAACCAAATGTGCTAAAAGCTTAAGGAGAATGTATGAAGTCCATGCTAAAAACTTACCTAGGATGTATGTTATTTCATATGTTAATTCAAGCTTATTCACCACTAAACAAAGAAACATTTGGCCCTTCCTCTGTATAAGAAGAACTCAGAAAGCTTGTTCATGGCTCAAATTTTTAATGGCCCAGCTGATCATAAATAAGTCCTTTTTCCTTCCCAAAATTATTCCTGAGTCCTCACCTTTCTATATGTAAATAACTGAACCTCTCCTGAATTCTATAACAGTCCCAGTTTACTCTCTAACTGCATAATTCAATTTTTGTCATATCAGGCAACACATATTCAAGTGCTGCAGGATGACAGTCTCGCTGGCATTCTCAAAAGGCCAAGAACCACCCAGTCTGGGTCAGAACACACACATGCATACTTCCTGCCAAGAATATTGCTACAAATTGCCACAGCCTATGTACCAAGGGGAGAAGACACTTTCAAGTCCTTCTCATGGATGCATTGTAGCCAGTTATTTGAACAGAGCTTAAGCCCATTTTGGCAGGAGAATAATATTCTTCCTCTTAGACTATTTGGCCTTTCAGTCATCCCAGTATGACTGACTGCATCCATTTTTTCCTGTACCAGATCCTATTTAGATAATATGTAAGGACTGAGGTTGACTCTTGATACTTTTCTCCCCTCCTTCCCATGTGGTGTTCTTGCTCCCTGTAGTCCCATCCAAGAAAATTATCTGGCTAGGAAGCAAGCCAGCTATTTTACATTTCCCATCAATCCTAACTACAATTTAAGACTTTATTCTATTTCTCAGGTACATTATAGCATATCAGAATGTGAAGGGAAATTAGAAATTGTGTTTGACCCTTTCATTTCACAACTAAAAAATAGAGAAAGACCCTTTTTTGGTATAATGCCATATATGATGGGGGTGTGAATCTGAGGGTGATTAAAACCCACCTTGTCTTTTTAAAAAAATTCTACTCCAGAGTTTTTATCACACAACTTTATAATATTCCCTATTTGCATATGAGTATTTTCAAGGGTTTCTGATAATAGAAGATTCCATCTATGTAGAAAATTGTTCCCAAAGGAATTAGAATTAATTCAACTGGAACTGGAGGAAAGGTGAAATTTGAGATTCTTAATGTTAATTAAAATGGGGGCATATGTTCCCAAAAGTTTGAAAAACATTTTCCTATTAACAGAGAACTACTTAAGTGTCAAAATGTTCAGTGGCAGGTATTCTCAGGTCAAGCATATTCCCCTAGAATTCTGTAAATTCTTTGTTTATAGATTTTATGAGTTTCATTACGGAGTTTCCCATTCAATTGAGTGAGAGTTTACAGAGCTTAGGAGCAGCTAAAATGACAGACATCAGTAATAATCTGAAAACATTTTGAGAATAAACCACTACTTACTAATTATTTTGGTGAAATAAATATTCTGTTGAAATAAGAATGCCATAACTGATTCATTCCAATGATACCTGATAGAACTAACTTACACCTCTTGTAATAATGCCATCATTGCAAAGAACATTGGGGTAGGGTCTCCCCTTCTAAATTGCCTTCAGAGCCTTTGTCTGCTACATATTATTTCAAATGTCCTCCAAGGTATTAATATATACATATTTTTTATATTGAATCTATTATGAAACCAGCCTTACTGAAGATGAGGTTTCTTTCTTTAAAAATTACTTAATATGCTAAAGTTAAGCCTGCTTTACCTACATCTCAAGGCTGCATTGTGGATTAATTGGATGGAAGAGCCCTTTACAAACATTTATTGTGTACAGATGAGATTGTCATTACTATAAAAAGGGCCATTCCCTTACAGTCATAATAATACTTCATAACTATAATAGTAACACAATTACCAAGGAATTTGGTTTTTCCAAACTGTTCTGCTGATAGATTGGAACAGACTCCCCTAACAAATGGGCTTTTTCTGTAAGAATGTGATTATAGTGATTTCTGCTGTGTTATGTCATTCTTTCTAGAATATTGTGTTCATATTCCCACTACTACATGACACTTTAGGGGCTGTTTCAGGCTTTCAATAGAAATGTGCCAAAAGAAGAACCCCTGGATGCAGCTACAGTTAGGGTCATCTTCCTAGGTCTCCACCCCTGCAAGGGCCACCACGCTGTGAGCTGGGAGGCTTATAAGGTGGGTGCCTCTCTTCTGGGAACCTCCCAGGGAGTGGAAGTACATCTAGGGCTGCTTTCAGGTTTGGGGCAGAAATTCTTAATTTTCTAGAATTCACAAAAACACCACTCTGTGTTTTCTGTATAGCTGTCACCTCAAAGAGAAAAGATTTTCATCTCCTGCACATTTCAACCAGCACAGTCAAGGTTTCTCAAGTTGTGGCCAGTGAACCATTTGCCTAAGGATTTTTGGTCACTTCCCCAGACCTCTGGAGTACAACTCAGGGATCTATACATTTTATAATTTCCCCTTGTGATTTTTATACCTTCTAAAATTTGAGAACCATGGTTTCACAGGGGCTTGAGATCTGACTTCTAGGATGTAATATGAGCTAGACCTGGCAATACAACACAGTAAAGCTATATTGAACTGGAAGATACCCCATTAGGGTCAATAGTGAGAGCTACTGTTGTAGAATTTGAGAGAGGTTCAATTATTTGTGTATAGAAAGGGCAGGACTCAGGAATGTCTTTAAGAAGGAAAAATGGTTTATTGAGGGCTGACCAAGTTTCAAACCTGAGCCCCAAACAAGAATTTTGAGTTTCTTTTATATGGAGGAAGGGCTAAATTGTTCCTTGTTTCAGTGCTCAATAGGTTTGAATTAGCATATTACCATCCACATCTTAGGTAACGTTTTAGCAAGGACTTCATACATTCTAGAAAAGCTTTTAGCACATTTGGTTTGTATTTTCCCTGAATATTTAAAGTTTATAGAGTTTGCATCGATAAACTGTTTCCTGGGGCTGGAGTCATTGCCATGGTCACCAAGGGCAGGACTGCAGCTTCTCACCATCCCACATGCAAAAGTCAGGACAGACAGCTTAGGTTAAGGTTATCTCCAAAGAGACAAAGAACCTTCCACCCATAGCCCACATCACTACAGGTAAAAAATTCTGAGTGTCAAGTCAATATCAGGCCAGATTCATTCTCTTTAATATGCTTACTTTCCAATGTCATTGGTTCTAGGTATTCCTGGACAGTCAAATACCGACTTTTAAAAATGTATTCTTTGACTCAACCAACATTAATGATCACCAGGTCTAGTCCTTGTCACCAGAATTGCAGAGATGACTAGGATAGCATCCTTTTAATCAAAGAGCTTACATTAAACCCTTTCTTACTAACTTCCTCTAGCAAGTACCACAGAAAAAAGCACTTCATTCCAAACAGTGAAATACTACAATTTTCCAGGTCCAGTGGTTTTACACTAGGTTCCTTAGAGCTGTGAGGTGCTTTAGAGATTTCCCAGGAAACGTGTGGGTGACAGATCAAGTAGACTCTGTACAAATACTTCCCCTGAATAATAGCAGTTCCAGTTTTCTCTACTTATTTTTTTTATGATTATGGCTCCACATAAGATTTCAGTTAAGACTAGAGAGAAAGTTTATAAACAGTACTAGGGAGCTGATGTAGCTCATTTCTTTGAGCAATTGCTTACTGTGTAAGAGGACTTATGTTTAATCCCTGGTAATTCCTTAAAAAATAAAACAAAGAACAAAACAAGCACCCTAGAATTGATATGTTTTCAGGCATTTATAGTCAACAAAAGTTTTCTTTTTAAATTTATTGAAGTATATCTCTCATACATAAGCATACATAAACAGTATGTGTATACCAATGGTTGTGGACTTATAAAATAAACATATATAACATGATACAGGACTCTCATAACTCACCCTACCACCAATAACTTGCATTGTTGTTAAACCTTTTTAACTAATGATTAAAGAGCTTGTCAAAATATTACTACTAAACAAAGTATTTTCCCCCAACCAATCTTATTATTATTATCTTTATATCATTTATGTATGAACTTACATAAACAATTAAGTGTATAGTGAAAGTTGTGAACTTACAAAGCAAGCATGCATAACATCATACGGGGGTCCCATACATCAACCCTCCACCAACATCCAAACATCATGAGATGTTGTTACAAATTATGAAAGAATATTGTCAAAATTTTACTGCTAATCATAGTCCTTATCTTACATTTGGTGTGTTTTTCCCCTTACCCACCCTATTATTATTTTTTAAATATATGTTTTATAACAGAAGTTGGAAACCTATAAATCAATCATGGACATGTGCAGAATTCCCAAACAACACCCCTCCATCAATACACCACAGTGCGGTATGTCATTGGCTACAGATAAAATAATATCATCTGATTGTTACCATGTCCATAGTGTACATTTGGCTCACATTTTCCAAACTGCCTCAGTATCAACACAGCACATCTTTAGCATAGATGCAAGAATATTATATTATGAGTACTAACCAGTCCATAGGTCACTCCAGCTGTACTTTACCCATGCCCCTCCATACTCCCAACACCCTGCCGAAGTGATATACATTTGCTCTAGCTAACAAAGTACACTCTTGCATCTGCACCATCAACCACGATTCTCATCCACCTCTTGGTTTGCAGTCACCCCTCGGGCTGAAGTGTGGTTTGCTGGCCTGGCGGGGGAGCAGCCACGGCAGGCCAAGCCGCTGCCACCATAATGGGGTGGTTGGTCGGACTCACCGCCACCCCTGAAGGGAGCTTGGCATGGGCGCAGAGTGCCCTCGGGTCTCCCCTTCTTGGAAGCCATGCTTCCGTGGCCGCACCTCCTCCCAGATGGCACCACATGATGCCTGTGGGGCGGCACCCTTCTTCTTTCTCCCTGCGCAGGCACAGGGCGGAAAATTCCAGTCTGCCCTTTTCCCCTCCCCCGACAGCAGCAACAAACAGGCGTGGGCGGAAAAATCCAGTCAGCCCTTTTCCCTTCCCCCAACAGCAGCAACAGCCAGGCGTGGGCGGAAAAATCCAGTCTGTCCTTTTCCCTCCCCCTGACAGCAGCAACAGCCAGGCGTGGGCGGGAACTCAAGTCTGCCCTCTACCCCAGCAACAGCAGCCACCAATCACTAAACCCTGTCACTTCCCCCAGCAACAGCGACAGCCAATCCCTAACCACCACCCCTCCCCCGTCCAGCACCTCCCACTGACCTTTCTCCGGCAACCAATCAGAACAGGGCGTGGCTTCGACCAATCAGCTTTCCCCAGCCCCTATAAAACTGTTGCCTCTCCCTCAATAAAGTGGACCTGCGTGTTTACCTCGTCTCCACGGTAGTTCTTCTGCCGTGCGCCCTCCAGTCCTGAGAGCCCCCGACAAGGGCCTGGCCTCCCTTGTCCCCAGTTCGTCGCCTGCTTCTCTGGGTGACCCCTTCATTGCTGGCTTCGCCGGGCGACCCCGTCAGCCGAACCGTGCAACCCCTGTGAGACCGACCCCTCATCTGCTGCTGGACCGACCGCTCGTTCCAAGTGGGACCGACCCCTCGTCCTAAGCTGGACCGACCCCTCGTCCGCAGCCAGACCCCACCTCTACCGACCGAGCAAGCCGCCACAGCTGGCGCCCAACGTGGGGCAAGGCAACCCCACCACAGCCTCACTCCATAACCTGGCGGCCCCCCCCCTTTCTTCTCACCATGGGTCTTCTCTCGTGCAACATTGCTGCTACCTGAGCCTTGGCTACCTCATATGATCCACGGCGGTCTGGGAGAATCGCTGGATGGCTTTCTCCTTCCATGTCGGGGGCTTATACCGACCCGCTATGATTAAGAGGAGCCTTGGATTTCTCGGGAGCGCGCGCTTGCACGTCTGAAGTAACCCTCCCACAGCCCTACGCCCTCCTCTCTTCTCACCCCTATCTTTTCACTCTGCATTGCTGCTCCTGAACCTTGGCGACCTCATATGATCCACGGCGGTCTGGGAGAATCACTGGATAGCTTTCTCCTTCCATGTCGGGGGCTTATACCGACCCGTTATGATTAAAAGGCGCCAATAAAACTCTCAGGAGCACGTGCCTGAGCACCTCCACCCCTGCCTTCACCTCTGCCTCCTTCCCTCCACGCTTGCTCCCCTTTGCCTTGCTCCACTGCTCGTCGTTCCGCCCTCTCCTGGTCGGGGCCTTCTTTTGGCCCGCGACCACCGTCGGAGCCCCACCGGCTCCAACCCCTCGTCTCACCACGCACCTCGGCTCCCATCACCGTGCTCTCAAGGTAAGGGCCCCTTTTCTTATTGGCTCCAAAAGGCCATTAGCAATGGGTAACATCCTATCTGCTAAGCAAGCCCCACAAGTTCGGGCCCTCGCCGGTCTCCTAGACACTCACCGGTGTAAGATCTCTTGGAAACAGCCCCAACTCTTCTGTAACCACGGCCCCCCATGCCGCCATTGCTCTCAAGCAGCTCCAGCTCCGCTAAACGGCCCACAACCCACTTTCCCCGGCCCGTGGCCTGCTTTCTAGCATCCAATAACGCTTCTTCTCTTGCCTCCCCAATACTTCTGCGGAGCTTCCTCCTGTCTCGACCTCACTCCTCAGCCATCCAAAGTGTCCTTTCTCGTCCCCCACCCCCCTCCTTTTTTTTGCTTGAGCCCTCATTGCATTGTAGATTGGGCCGCCCCATGTCGGCCCGCCCCGTTAACATCGGCCTCTCTCGCGCCCATGGAGACTTTGGCCTTCCTGTTGTCCTTGCCTACGTCTCCACCACTCCCGACGCTGCCACCACCACTGCTGCTGGTGCCCTAACGTGACTTGTCCTCACAGCTGCGATCCTCCAGACCATCACACAGTCTGCCTCTGCCACTCTTCGCCGCCAAGAAGGGATCAAATACCTGTAACGCGCTGTCATTCTGGACTTTTAACAGCAGATGGACCTTATAGCCACCGAGATCAACGAGAATTGTACATTGGCCACCTTTGCTTGCAATGGCAAGATACCGCCCCCCAAATTGTACATTTATATCCCCGTCATACTCACCTCCCTCTTCAGCCCCGCTTCCCTCATTGCTTACTGCCTCTTGGGCCTCGGCTACTTGTTGCTGCTGCCATCCTGGCCCTTATTTGAAAAGAAGGGAGAAATGCAGTCACCCCTCGGGCTGAAGTGTGGTTTGCTGGCCTGGCGGGGGAGCAGCCGTGGCAGGCCAAGCCGCTGACCCCATAATGGGGTGGTTGGTCGGACTCACCGCCACCCCTGAAGGGAGATCGGCATGGGCGCAGAGTGCCCTCGGGTCTCCCCTTCTCGGCAGCCATGCTTCCGTGGCCGCCCCTCCTCCCGGATGGCACCACACGATGCCTGTGGGGTGGCACCCTTCTTCTTCTTTCTCCCTGCACAGGCGCAGGGCGGAAAATTCCAGTCTGCCCTTTTCCCCTCCCCCGACAGCAGCAACAACCAGGCGTGGGCGAAAAAATCCAGTCTGTCCTTTTCCCTCCCCCAGACAGCAGCAACAGCCAGGCGTGGGCGGGAAACTCAAGTCTGCCCTCTACCCCAGCAACAGCAGCCACCAATCACTAAACCTTGCCACTTCCCCCAGCAACAGCGACAGCCAATCCCTAACCACCACCCCTCCCCCGTCCAGCACTTCCCACTGACCTTTCTCCAGCAACCAATCAGAACAGGGCGTGGCTTCAACCAATCAGCTTTCCCCAGCCCCTATAGAACTGTTGCCGGTCCCTCAATAAAGTGGACCTGTGTGTTTACCTCGTCTCCGCGGTAGTTCTTCTGCCGTGCGCCCTCCAGTCCTGAGAGCCCCCGACAAGGGCCTGGCCTCCCTTGTCCCCAGTTCGTCGCCTGCTTCTCCGGGCAACCCCTTTGTCGCCGGCTTTGCCGAGCGGCCCCGTCAGCCTAACCGCACAACCCCTGTGAGACCGACCCCTCGTCTGCTGCCGGACCGACCGCTCATCCCAAGTGGGACTGACCCCTCGTCCTAAGCTGGACTGACCCCTCGTCCGCAGCCAGACCCCACCTCTACCAACCGAGCAAGCCGCTGCATTGCTTCACTGAGATATCAAGTTCCAAGATGATTCTCTAGCATTCTGTCAATTGGCATTTACATAACTAGACTACCATTTTCAGACATATCCCCATTTATAAACTAGCTGTCACTCACTGTGTGTTACAATCCACTCTATATATTTCTACACTTTTACAGTAAAGCTAATTAAAACTTCTATACATATTAAACATCAGTAGTCCATTTAGTCCTCCTCCTTTAAGAATCCACCATCTACCACCAGGTCTTGAAGATATTTTCCAATAATTTCTTCTAGAAGTTTTATGGTTCTTGTTTTTATTTTTAGTTTTTTTTTTTTAATCCATTTTGAGTTAATTTTTGGATAAGGTATGAGATAGGGGTCCTCTTTTCTTCTTCCAGCTATGGATATCCAATTCTTTCACCACCATTTGTTCAATGGATTGTTCTACCTGGCCTGTGTGAGTTTGACAGAGTAGTCAAAAATCATTTGACCATACTTGTGAGGGTCTGTTTCTGAAGCATAAATTTGGTTCCATTGGCCTATCGTGTCTGCCTTTAGGCCAGTACCATACTTTTTTTACCACTATAGGTAGGTATTATGATTAAAGTCTGGAGATACAGGTTCACTTTTCCTCTTGGTAATGTTTCTGTCTATTCAGGATTCCTTACCCTTCCAAATAAATTTAATGATAGTGTTTTCAATTTTTTCTTTAATGCTGGTGGAATTTTTATCAGGATTGCATTAAATCTGTATATCAATTTGAGTACAATTGACATCTTAATGATATATAGTCTTTAATCCATGAGCATGGAATGTTCTTCCAGGTCATTAGGGGTTTTTGAGTTGTTCTAACATTGAGCTGCAGTTTTCTGAATACAAGTGCTTTACAACATTGGTTAAGTTTATTCCTGACTATTGAGTTTTATCTGTCATATTTTAATTGCACCACTCTTTTGACAATTTTAGTTACTTATAGTGATATAATCTTCATTTCTAGACTCTTTCCCAGATGTCTATCTACTGTCTTTTCTTTTCAGTCTTTAGCATACCTTTTATTATTTCCTGAAAATCTGGTCTCTTGCTTAGACATTCTCTCAGTTTCTGTTCATCTGTGAATATTCTGATTTTGTCCTCATTTTTGAAAGACAGTCTTTTTAGATATAAGATTCTTTTTCTTTAATTCAACAATTTTTACTGTAATTCACATATGTCATTGAAAAAGTAATGTGGTAAATGCATCATGGCTGCATGAAAAAATTAAAATCCAGATTTGTACACACTGCTTTATTTACAAGTGGGAACAGGAATTTCCAACTTCAGGTGCAGCAGCTGCACTTCTCCGAGGCGCCTTTGCAGATGCAACCCTGGGCACACTTGGCACAGCCTACAGGGCAGCAAGAGCAGCAGCTCTTCTTGCAGGAGGTGCATTTACACTCTTTGCATTTGCAGGAGCCGGCCCAGGAGAGTAGTTACCAGTGTTGCAAGAGCAGTCAGGGTCCATTTCGAGCTCAGTAGATGCCTGACACCCAAAGCAAGCGATGAGGAGGCATTAGGCTGGTGGAAGTCATGCTGTAAGATTCTTGGCTGGAAGGTTTTCTCTTGTAGAGTCTTAAATATATTAGTCCACTGTCTTCTTGCCTCCATGGTTTCTGGTGAGAAATCAGCAGTTAATCTTATTGGATATCTGTTATATGTTATGCATTGCTTTTCTCTTGCTGCTCTCAGAACTCTCTCTTTCTCTTTGGCATTTGATATTCTGATGAGTATGTATCTTGGAGTTGGTCTCTTTGGATTTTTTTGGATGGGAGTATGTTGTGCTTCTTAGGCAGGGATATCTATGTCCTTCAATAGGGTTGGGAAATTTTCTACCATTATTTCTTCATATATTGCTTCTTCCCCTTTTCCCTTCTATTCTCACTATGGGACACCCATGACACATATGTTTGCATGCCTTTTGCTGTCATTTAGTTCCCTGAGACCTTGTTCAATTTTTTCCATTCTTTTGTTCATCTGTTCTTTTGTGTGTTCACTTTCAGAGGCCATGTCTTCAAGTTCACTTGTAGAAATCCTTTCTTCTGCCTCCTCAAATCTGCTATTATATGATTCCAATGTTTTTTTAATTTCATTTACTGTATCTTTCATTCCCATAAGATCTGCTATTTTTCTATGTATGCTTTCAAATTGTTATTTGTGCTTATCCAATGTCTTCTTAATATCCTTAATCTCTTTAGCCATCTCACTGAATTTATTAAGAGATTTGTTTGAACATCTATGATTAGTTGTCTCAACTCCTTTATGTCACCTGGAAGCTTACGTTGTTCCTTTAACTGGGCCATAGCTTCCTGTTTCTTGGTGTGGATTGTAATTTTTTGTTGGTATCTTCTCATCAACTTACTAGAGTATTTTTTTCTGGGTGCAGTTTTTCTCTTTAGTTTAGGGTTTTCTGTCCTTTCTCCCTTATTAATTGTGCAGTAGGAGCGAAGCATGTAGGTGGTGCCATAAGCTGTGGAGGCTCAAGCTGCCCTCATTTCACCAGGGACAAATGAAGCTTCTTCCAACTTTTTCCTTTGCCAGGGGTAGGGACGGAGTCATAGCTGTGTGGAATAATCCAAGTGCAGGCCTAGACTGTAGTTGCCCTAGAGAGACTGATGAAGCTTCCCATCCCTTTCTCCCCTGCCTGAGGCAGGGGTGGAGCGGCAGGTGTGGGCAAGGACCCATATAGTGCAGGTCCAAGATGAACCACAGTTGCCCTGGTAGGCCTCTGATTTTCAGTCTATGCCAGTGAAAGTTTCCTGTAGTTACCTGTATAGGCTGGTGCAGCGCTCCTCAGCCTCTTCCCTGTGAGAGGTAGGGCTGAAGCCTAGGATGGGGCTGTAGGCTGATCTGTGTGAAAGAAACTGGTTTCTGCCAATACTGAGAGTTTCAGTCATCCCAGCTGCCCCTCAGGTGGGGGTGGAGTCAAAATGGTGGCTACTGGCCTCTTTCTGACCTTGACTGGTTCACACCCTTCTATTCCCAGGGTTATATCTCAGCCAGCCAGTCTACCAATAAGTAGAAGAAATTGGGAGCCCACCGTCTCTTCCTCTCCTGTTTCTGGAAAATGGAGCTTCCAATTCCAGTCACAGAATAGCTACTGGGATGGCTTGTGCAGCCAGAGTAGGATAATCACCAGCCTCCACAGCTTGGCCAGTAGTTTCCTGGGTAGGCTAGAGCAGGTCTCCACAACTTCCTCCTCCTGGACATGGCACCGGGGCCTAGTTTGGAGCTGCAATCTGACCTGGATGGAAAGAAGCTGGTCCCCACCAGCACTGGGATTTTCAGTCCACCTCACTTCCTCTGGTGCCAGGAGTGGAGTTAAGATGGTGGCTCCTGCCTCTTTCCAACTTGGACAGGCTCAAACTTAAGCTGTTCTCAGGATTATACTGTAGCCCGCTGAAGTTATTCATAGTAGATGAACTTGGTGTCCAACCGTCTCTTCCTCCCTCATTTTGGGGAAGTGGAGCTTTCAATTCCAACTGCGGAACAGCTCCTGAGGTGGCTTTGCCTCCAGTGGAGGATGGGCACTGGCCTCCAGGGCATGGAGTGCTCTATGTATGAGTCTTCTCTGCAGATGGGCTGCCTCTTCCTTCCACTCCTTCTAGGATTTGCACAGTACATTTCTGTCCTCCTGGAGCTCCCAAAAGAGTGCCTCAGCTAACTGCAGATAGCTCTGGGTGTTTACTAATTGCCCTGTAGCAGGAGCTGACTCTTGGAGTTCCTTACTCTGCTGACATCTTGCTGGTTCTCTGCAAAAAAGAGTTGCCAACTCTATTTTCAACTTTCTCCTTGTCTTGTTTTGATATTTTTGCTTAATCAGAGGGAATGCCACAGACAAATGCTCATATGTTATAAACTCACCATGTTAAGTTTTAATAAAGATGTTTGCCCTCAAGTGTGCCAGAGGCAGTAGAAACACGTGGTTTCAGTGAAACTACTGCACTGGCATTTCACTTGGAGGAGGAAATTTTTGCAACAATGTCAAGCTACACAAGAACTATTTTAACCCACAAATCTTGACTTTCTTAGTTCCCAAATCCTTTTCTGATTCCAACGGCTCCGATCTTGGTCCAGACTAATTTCTTTGCTAAACTCCTTATTGACTAGTGGATCAGCACTAGCCTCCACTGAAGTAAGATACCTTCCCATTTCCTAAAAACCTATTTTTCTCTCCCACAAAAGGCCTAGATTCCTATCCCCAAGAACCTAGATACTGAATGAGAACAAGAAGGACCTCTTAATTTATCATCAATTGACCATGTACATTAATGCATACACGTCTAGGAGTGCGGTCACCCCTCAGGCTGAAGTGTGGTTTGCTGGCCTGGCGGGGGAGCAGCAGCGGCAGGCCAAGCCGCTGCCCCCATAATAGGGTGGCTGGTCGGATTCACTGCCACCCCTGAAGGAAGCTCGGCATGGGCGCAGAGTGCCCTCGGGTCTCCCCTTCTCGGCAGCCATGCTTCCGTGGCCGCCCCTCCTCCCGGATGGCGCCACATGATGCCTGTGGGGCGGCACCCTTCTTCTTCTTTCTCCCTGCGCAGGCACAGGGCGGAAAATTCCAGTCTGCCCTTTTCCCCTCCCCCGACAGCAGCAACAGCCAGGCGTGGGCGGAAAAATCCAGTCTGCCATTTTCCCTCCCCCTGACAGTAGCAACAGCCAGGCGTGGGCGGGAAACTCAAGTCTGCCCTCTACCCCAGCAACAGCAGCCACCAATCCCTAAACCCTGCCACTTCCCCCAGCAACAGCAACAGCCAATCCCTAACCACCACCCCTCCCCCGTCCAGTACCTCCCACTGACCTTTCTCCGGCAACCAATCAGAACAGAGCGTGGCTTTGACCAATCAGCCTTCCCCAGCCCCATAAAACTGTTGCCTCTCCCTCAATAAAGTGGACTTGTGTGTTTACCTTGTCTCCGCGGTAGTTCTTCTGCCGTGCGCCCTCCAGTCCTGAGAGCCCCCGACAAGGGCCTGGCCTCCCTTGTCCCCAGTTTGTCGCCTGCTTCTCCGGGCGACCCCTTCATCGCCGGCTTCGCCGGGCGACCCCGTCAGCCGAACCGCGCAACCCCTGTGAGACCGACCCCTCGTCTGCTGCCGGACCGACCCCTCATCCCAAGAGGGACCGACCCCTCGTCCCAAGTGGGACCGACCCCTCGTCCAGAGCTGGACCGACCCCTCATCCGCAGCCAGACCCCACCTCTACCGACCGAGCAAACCGTCGCATAGGAGCATACATATTTATACACAATAGACCAGTGCTCCCTTCGGAAGGCACTCTTTAATACAGAGTAGTAGAGATGACTCCTTCATGGGGAGTGATCACAGATTTCTCTGAGGCAATAAAATAATGTTCAAGTTCCTGAGGGTCAATACAGCATTGTGGTCTGTCCAAGTGCCAGTCAGCAGGCTAAACTGTTTGCACTCTGTAGGCCGAGGGGGTCCACATGTTTATTCTGGGGTATGAATACCTGCTTGGTCTTCTGGTAGTTCTTGTTGAAGCAATTCTCAATAGATAGCGGTTGGTGTTCTACCCGATTACGGTCTTTGTTGGCACTGGTAGCTGAGACCAAGGGTACAGAAAGGACTACTTCTGCTATGAGATGGCTTGCAATGACATGGAATACTCACTCAAATCTAATTAGTCTAAAATCACAACAATAATTTGGAGAGGTTTTAAATATTCTCCACATCATTATAGTGATTCTTTCAGTTTGTAACTAGAAAAAAGAAAAGCATTTAAATCTCCATAATCTTCAAGTGGATTTAGTGATTGCTAATTCAGACTTCCTTGCTTTGTGAGTTTGCACATCTTGTTTAACTTTTCTAGCTTCAGGTTTCAGATTCCTGATTTTCAAGATACAAACCTGGAATTGGAATTTTGTTTGTGGGCTGATAACCCCACCCCCAACCCTACAACACAAACATACAGAGTCAATTGATTTTTTTATATAAAGGGTTGTCTAGGTTATCTAATTCTTTAAGAAGGAGCTTGGGTGGTGGACTCAGCCCAGTGGTTAGGGCATCCATCTACCACATGGGAGGTCCCCGGTTCAAAACCAGGGCCTCCTTGACCCACGTGGAGCTAGCCCATGCACAGTGGTGATGTATGCAAGGAGTGCCCTGCCAGGCAGGGGTATCCCCCGGGTAGGGGAGCCCCATGTGCAAGGAGTGCACCCCATAAGGAGAGCTGCCCAGTGGGAAAGAAAGTGCAGCCTGCCCAGGAATGGTGCCGCACACACAGAGAGCTGACGCAACAAGATGATGCAACAAAAGGAAACAGATTCCTGTTCACTGACAACATCAGAAGTGGACAAAGAAGATGCAGGAAATAGACACAGAGAACAGACAACTGGGGGTGGGGGGGGGAAGGGGAGAGAAATAAATAAATATATAAATCATTAAAAAAAAAAGGAATGACCTTGAAGCTTATGTTACCTCTCTCACATCTCATACTGGTAATTTCTGTTTTTTTCTTTTTTCTTGATCAGTCTGCCTTATTGATATTCTAAACGAAATTGCTTTAGGTTTTATTTCTTTTTTCTGTTGTTTTTCTGAATTCTACTTAATTTATTTATACTCATTTAAACCGTATCAAACATTTAAGGAAGATGTTCTATCCCAGTTCTACACAAATTTTCTTATAATATTTAAGAAGAGGGAACAACTCATTCTATGAAGCTAGCCTTACACTGATACCAAAAAAAGAAAAATACATTAAAGGAAAAGCCTGCAGAATAATATCCTTTATATACATACATGCAAAAACTCTGAACAAAATTTAAAGAAGTCTAAACCAACAATCCAAAACAATGATAATACATCGTGGCAAAATTGAGTTTATCCTAAGAAAGCAAGGCTGGCTTAACTTTTGAAAATCAATCCATATAATTTACCATATTAACAAACTAAATAGTAAAACCATATAATCATCTCAAAAAATGCAGAAAAGGCAATACACAACATCCTATCTCATAAAAACTCTCAAAAAGAAGAAATTTATAGGACATTCTTCAAATTCAAAAAGGGTATCTACTGGACAACATATACTATTTGATTTTAAGACTTTTTATAAACCCACAGTAATTAAGACTGTGGTAATGTCATATAGCTATACAAATAGAGCAATGATTCAAAGGGGTCCAGAAATGGACCGACACAGATGATGTCAACTGATTTTTTACAAAGGTGCCAAAACAGTTGAGTGGAGAAAGGATAATCTTTTTAACAAATGGTGGATATCTGTATGTAAGAAAGTACTTCAATCCATAGCTAGGATCTTATATAAACAGAAAGGTAGGGTTGAAAATGGGTCATCACCTAAATATAAGATGACAGAGGAGAAACAATAAGAGATGCTGCAGACCAGGTAGCTGATGTGGCACAAGAGATTGAGCACTTCTCTTCCACTTCAGAAGTCCCAGGATTGGTTTCCGTTGCTTCCTTAATAAAGACAAGCAGACACAGAAGAACACACAGCAAATGGACACAGAGAACAATAAATAAATAAATCTTAAAAAAAAAAAAAAAGATGTATGGATGGAGAGTGGATATGACCCGAGCAGTTGAGCACTGTCCTCTCACAAAGGAGGTCCTGGGTTCAGTTCCTGGTGCCTCCTAAAGAAAAAAAAAAATAGGCAGGCGGGTAACAAGCAAAAACAGTAACAAAAAAAATAAAGAGCAAACAGATGAGGGAGCCATCTTTGGGGGAAGGGTGGAAGGTATACAGATGTCCAATAAGCTTAATATCATTAGAATTATGGAATTTCAAATTAAATCTATAGGGATACTGCAGAAATATTGTGGGTTTAGTTCCAGATCACCACAATAAAGTGACTTACACAATTATTTTGGTTTCCCAGTGCATATAAAAGTTATGTTCACACTATACTGTAGTCTATTAAGTTTGCAATAGTATTACATCTAAAAATCAATGTATAGACCTTACTTTCCAAATGCTTTATTGCTAAAAAATGCTAGCCATCATCTGGGCCTTCAATAAGTTGTAATCTTCTTGCTGGTGGAGGGTCTTGCCTCGGTATTGATGGCTGCTGATCAGTCAGGGTGGTGGTCGCTGAAGGCTTGAGTGGCTGTGGCAATTTCTTAAAATGAAGTTTGTCACATCGATTGACTCTTGCTTTCACTTGAACACTTAGAAACCAGAGTAGGGTTATTAATTGGCCTAATTTCAATATTGTTGTGCCAGGGAATAGGGAGGCTGAGAAGATGGAGAGAGATGGGAGAAAGCCCGGTCAGTGGAGCCGTCAGAGCACACGCAACATGGAGCAATGAAGTTTGACATCTTATTTCAGGCGTGGTTCAAGGCACCCCAAAACAATGACAACAGTAGCATTGAGTATCTCAGACCACACATCACCATAAAAGATGTAATAATAATGAAAGTTTTGAAATATTGAGAGAATACCAAAATGTGACATAGACACCCAAAGTGAGCACATGCTATTGAAAAAATGGTGTCCATAGACTTGCTCAATGCAGGGTTGCAACTAACCTTCAATGTGTAAAAAATACAATATGTGTGAAGCACAATGAAGTGAAGCACAATAAAAGGGGGAATGCCTGTACACTGAAAAGCAACTATGTACATATTAGAATAGTTAATTTTTTTAAATAAAAACCTGACCAATATTGATGGAGATGCAAAATACCATGCAACTCTTACATGCTGCTGGGAGAAATTGAAATGCTTACAACCACTTTGGAAAATGGTTTGGCAGTTGCTTATAAAGTTAAATATACACAAGTTCCAAGCATTCTACTTCTAGGTATCTATCAAAAAAAAAAAGGGAAATATCTTTCCACACAAAGACTTGTACAGAAGTATCCAAATCAAATTGACTTATAATAACCCCAAATTGGGAAACAACCCAAATATATACGATATGATTCCATTTACATAGAATTCTAGAAAATCTATACAATGTATAGTGAAAGAAAGCAGATCAGTGGATTCCTGGGTTTGAGGAGGTGATACAGGAAGAGGTGGGAATGATTTAAAAAGGGCACAAAGAAAACTGATGTTCACAACAGCATTATTCACAAATCCTAAACTATGGAAACAGTCTGAATGTCCATCAGCCAATGAAGGGATAAACAAAATGGAGTCTATACATACAGCAGAATACTATTCAGCTGTAAGAAGAAATGAAATCAGTGTACATGTAAGAGCATGGATGAAACCTGAGGACATTACATTGAGTGAAATAAGCCAGACACCAAAGGACAAGTATTGAATGATCTCACTAATATGAACTAAATATGATGCGTAAACTCTTGGAGGTAAACTCTACAGTACAGGTTATAGGAGATAGAATGTGGGTTGTGAATGGGAGCTGATGCTCAGTGTATGTGGAATTTTTAATAAGGTTTATTGTAAAAGTGTGGAAATGGATAGAGTTGATGTTAATACATTATAGTGAGTATAACTAACACTGCTGATTTACAAATGTGATTTTGGCTGAAAGGGTAGTCTGTAGACATAAATGTCAATCCAAAGGATGCTTGAGAATAATCTTGGGACTGTATAACAGTGATTTGGGCACTGGATGAAGAGTGTGGTTCATAGTATAAATACAGGAATGTTTTTCTTTTACAAAGTTTTAAGAACATCATGATATATGGGAAAATTACAACTAATGTAACTTATAGACAATAGTTAACAGTAATAATGTAATATTTTTGCAGCAATGACAAATAAGACAATATACCATTTCTATGAGACTATAATAGGGGGTATAAGGAGTATGAAATTTTTCCTTTTGATGTAATGAAAACATTCTAAAATTGACTGAGGTGATGACAGCACAAGTCAGTAATGAAAATGAGACCCAAATTGTAGACTTTGAGTAGACTGTACAAAGCATGGGACTGTATAAAATAGGGGCTCTTATGGTGGGAGATGGACTACACTTAACAGAACAAATATGAAAACATTCTCTCATTAACTACAACAAATACTTAATACTAATACAGGGTGTTAATAATGAGGTGGATTGGGGGAAAAATATACCAAATGTAAGACATGGGCTATAGTTATTAGTAATATCTTGACAATGACCTTTCAAATTTTGTAATTAATGTTTCACAACAATGCAAGGTGGTGGTGATGGGGGTTATGCATGGGAGAACTGTGTGAAGAGATGTATGTTTGTTTTTTAATTTCACAACTTTCACTGTACATACACAATTTCTGTATGAATGATATACTTCAATAAAAAAATTTAATGAAAAAAGGCTCAAAGAAAATTATGGAAACATAATATCTTCATTTTCTTGATACAAGTAATGATTCCTTGGATATATACACACATCAAAACTTACCAAATTCTGCATTTCATACATGTGTCATTTACTGTATGCAAATTAACCTTAAGGCTTTTTCCTTTACTTTTAAAGAAGGTTTAGATTATAGAAATGTTACATCAAAAATACAGTCAATTCCCATATACCCCACCCCCTTCCCTACCCACACATTCCCCCACTAACATCTCTCATTAGTGTGGTACATTTGTTTCAACTGATGAACACATGTAGAAACTTTGCTACTAACCGTGATCTATACTTTACATTATGTTTACACTTTACACTGCACAGTTTTATATGTTTTGACATAATGATTAATGGCCTGTATCCATCATTGCAATATTGTGCAGAACAATCCCAATATTCCACAAATTCCCCATGTTACACCTATTCTTCCCTCTCCTTCCCCTCAGAAATTTTGATGACCTCTACCTTTACATCAAGGTTACAAATTCTTTCATTACAAAATAATAATGTCTACTTTGGTCCCTATTTGCATTCCCTCCGTATATTTGTTCATTCCTCAATCTTGAGGATTTGGAATGGTGATGCCCACTCTGTTTCCATGGGAGAAGGAGCTTAGATCCCATAGGGCAGAGAGATGGAAGTGTCTTGCTTGCAGTTGTAGATAACGCTCTGCTTTTGGGGATGGGCATTGTCCATCATCATCCTTTTGTCAGTTGTCCTGGTGAGTCCAATGAACTGGAGACTAAGTGTTGCAGTTCTGCTGAGATTCAGGGCTCAACTGGCATATGAACAGACCAAAGATTTAAGCCTCTGGGACATATATTTAATGTGTATAGTACTAACTATAGGTTCAAATAAAGGGCAGAAGAACCATGTGTAGGAAAATTATAAAGGAGACTTACTCTGATATATAGGGAGATAGGAGTTATCATATATTCCATGGTAAGGCCCACGGATGGGGTGCCAATTTGCTGGGGTTGTCTGCCCTGCCTATACTGTCCACAGGTTTCTAGAGTCCTCAGGAACCCCCTGCTTGAGGCACAGTTTACTTTGGCAGTCAATGAGAATCTCCTGAGATTCTAGAGCAAAACCTCTAGAATGACATCCCAACTCACTTTGAAATCTGTTCACCACAAAACTCATTTCTGGGAAGTGGACTTGGCCTAGTGGTTAGGGCATCTATTTTCCACAAGGGAGGTCCCTTGTTTGGACCCTGGGCCTCCTTGTCCCATGTGGAGCTGGCCCACGTGCATTGCTGATATGCGCAAGGTGTGCCGTACAACGCAGAGGTCCCCTGCATAGGGGAGCCTCACGTGCAAGGAGTGCACCCCATAAGGAAAGCATGAAAGAAAGTACAGCCTGCCTAAGAATGGTATCACACACATGGAGAGCTGACACAAGATGACACAAAAGAAAGAAATACAGATTCCCGTGCCACTGACAACAACGGAAGTGAACAAGGAAGAACACGCAGCCAATGAACACAGAGAACAGACAACCGGGGTGGGGAGGAAGGGGAGAGAAATAAATAAATATCCTTAAAAAAATACATTTCTATTTAATATTTCCCCCTTTTGATCAATGTCTTCTTACAAATACATCACTATTTGGCACTCAGTAATAATCCCTTGGTGCCAGGGAGGCCCATGCGCAGCAGTCATGTCCTGCATGGAGGGGGCTTGCCTAGGGGAGGAGTCAGTGAGTTTATATCCCAAGTTTGGCTCAGAGAGAGGCCATATTTGCATAACAAGGAGGTAACATTGTTTTTTAAAAAGCCAATTACCCATGAGCCTTTCCTGTAAACTCCAAGCCTTCTAAATATTTTAATGAGCTTTGATTTTCATTCTAAAAGTATTATTTCTTTATTCTAAAAGATTTAGAAATTTACAAAGACACAGAATAGAAAAATAATCACCCATAACCATTAATCTAATTATAGCCACATTTAATATTTTGGTGACTCTATATATCTCAAGTTCTTTCTTCTAAAAGATATACTTATTTATTTATTTATGGTTTATGAAATTGTCATTTTCCTGGTACTGCATTTTTTTTTTTGTAAGGTCATCTTGCTGAATCAGCTCTCTGTGTGTGGGGCACCACTCCTGGGTGGACTGCGCTTTTTATCACGTGGTGGATCTCCTTGCAGGAGGCACTCCTTGCGCATGGTGCAATGCCACATAGTTGTACCCTTGCATGTCACAGCACTCCTTGTAAAGCTCTGCTCATGGACCAGCTCAACACATGGGCCAGGAGGCCTTGGGTATTGAACCCTGGACTCTCCTGAATGGTAGGCTGATGCTTTATCAGTTGGGCCAAGTCTGATTCCCCACATTTCTGATCTTCATCAAATGTCAGCCCCCAGGGTCTCTGAGGGGGCAGGAACCTTGGGTGGGAGAAGCCACAAGGTTGAGCAGGAGGAGAAGGGGACTTTGAGTTCTAGCTGAGCAGCATGACAGGGAAAAGGTCACTTCCCATCTCTGGGCCTCAATTTCCTCATTTGTAAAACAGGGAATTACCACCAGATCATTGCCTTAGCATTCCAGGAATCTTTGAAAGTGGCAGGGCCTGTCCTTGAACCATTTTCCCTCAGCAATGCTGGATTGGAAGCTGAGCAAAGCCACTGGGGAGGAAGAGTGACTCCCTTTTCTCCACCTATCAGGGGAGGTAGGTGCCTAACTCCAAGAGGCTTCTCCTTTCAAAAGCCCTTTACCTTTGCCACCAAATTCCCCTTAGCTACCAGATTGCAGCTCCTGGCTTGGCTCTGTCTCTCAGCTCAGAGGAGAGAGCCCTCTCCTGGGGGGCCTCAGACTGACACAGCCTCTGGCTCTGGCTACTGCTCTGCTACTTCTGGGACCTGGGCTGCCCTTGGCCAGCCTCCTCTAACTAGGTCTCCCAGAGCCTCCCCAGCCCTCTCCTGTTCTACTTCTCTGCTGGTCCTAAGATTAGGCAGTGAAGCAAGAGCCAGGGCTTGCAAAGGAGAAGAACCCAGGGAATCAAGGCCAGGATGGAGCTGGAGAGAGTGGGGCTGTATGAAGGAAGCCCAAGGCTGGAGAGGGAGCACAGTCTTGGCAGGGATGGTTGGGGGTGGGAGGGGGATCAGGCACTGTAGCACCATCTTCCCCTCATGCAGGCCTGAGGTCCACATGGTCACCTCTGCACATTCCTCCACTGGCTTCCTATTTATCCATATCCCTGGGTCTTCACAGAAGCCTTAAGGAGCCCAAAAGTCCCTTGGTACTACCCCAGCCTGTACCCACTTCACAGTGGAACATCAGAGGGGGATTCGGTGATTCCCCCCCCAAAACAGGTCATCAGGCAACTCACACCCAGCCACAAATTCCAGACAAGAACTTTAGCACCCTCAAGTGCAAGAGCTTGAAGATATCAAAGGCCTCTTCCTTCAGAGACACTCCTTCCAGTTGAGAAGACAATTGATTCAGGGGGAGGGGGGAGGCTGTGAGAGACCTCAGGGAGGGAATGAACTGCCAGCTGGGGGTGGAAAGCAAACCTAGTCTATCAAGTGGAGCAGTTCCACCAGCAAGCCAGCCTTCCCTGGAAGCCATGGGAAACAGGGAACCTGGTTCTTCTTCTGGTTCTGAGAGTGATGTCAGGAGAGACAACAAAGGAAATAAGCAAAAGATAGCTAGGGGGAAATACCTGTGCCCTTGTGTGCAAAGGTCTAAAGGATTTCTGCTCACAACAACTTTATTTCCTTAAGCATAAAAAAAAAAACCATTACATGCATCACCACTGAAAAGAAATATAGAAAAATCTGATAGATGATAGATAGATGTTTAGAGAGATATAGCAAGTGGAGACTGATTTAGAGGAAGACTGAGACAGAGACACAAAGAGAGATTCTTCTGATTGGGTACTCAAAAAAGAGTGGGAATAAATGAATGTGGAGGGGAGTTAACTTTTTCCTTTATATTGTTTTATACTATTTGAAATGTTTCTATGAGCATATGCTACTTTTATAATAAAAGACATTATCATTTTCTCCCCATCACCCCATCCACAGTTGTTTGGGGACAACCTCATTATCTTTTATGGGTAATCATAATTTTTGTGGCAATTTGTAGAACCTTAACAACCTGTTCATATCCCTTTATAGCACCAATCAGATTAGATGAGAAGTATGTGTCTGCCCGACCATCTTCCCCAGTACACTGTGACCTTCTCTAGAATGGAGATCATTGAATGTGAGCATGGAATTGATGGAAAGCTGGGATGGACTAGTGATGGAGGTTGAAGAAGAAAAAGGTCAGGATGAGAAAGATGTGAATAAGGGGAAAGGAGGGTTTCTAGTGCTTCCAGAATTCGTGCAACCCTAAACCAATTACTTATCAAGAACTAGGCATTTTACTCACGGTGGAGATAAATGGTAAACAGGACTGAAAAGGCAATGTTATATGTTTTTATAAAGAGAGAAAGAGAGGTTTATAGAAAGAGTGAATACATTTATTATGGGTGTACATATACGGTGTCTATATGGCATATGTGTACATAAAGAGTGTGCACCTATATATAGACATATGAATAATACTGTCTGTTGTGCATATGTAGCATGTGTACATATTTATTCTATGTAATAGAATTGTACATATATGTGTATATTATATACTTATGTATACTATTTATTCATATTTATGACATGTACACATACATATAGCTCATAGAAGTGTATGTGATCATATAATAGTATGCATACATGTCATTTGTGTATATAATATATATAGCATACAAATGCTCATGTATATGGTGTGTGTGCATAAACATGGTTATTTGTGTTGTTTGTGTCTCTGTGAGCTACAATGCAATGCAATAGGATATTTACAGGGTACATTAGGAGATGGTAAGAAGGAAATGCATTGCATATATTGCATAGTGTAATCAGTGTTATAGATATTTTTGAAGAAAAATGAGAAGTACCGTTAGGTTTGCTTCCATGCTATGGAGACAGATGACCCATTGAAGGGAAAAGAAACACCTGGACAATTAGGAAGGAAAACAGTTTAGAAAAACTTCAATAAAGCCAAGCAAGAAGTATATTCCAAGAAAAGAACAGTCAGCAAAATACAAATATATATAAGAAATAAAAAAGAGAAAGAAAAGCCAAGGAATGGAAAACCACAAAAGAAATCATTAGATGTCATCAGTAGGGATATAGTATTAAAGCAAGAAAGAAAAGTTTGAGGAAGAAGTGGGAGCAGATGATTCAGAGTTGAGGAAGTAGAATCAGACAAACACTGCATTCTGTCTCTTTCCAAAACTTTGGTCTTGAAATGCAGACGAGATGCTTATGAAAGAATCAGGATGAAAAACTCTGCTTTATTTGGTTCTGTGCTTCATTAGTTAGGGTCCTCCAGAGAAACAGAACAAACAGGATATATGCATGTGTTCCTATGTATATATGCATGTACATATATATTTAAAAGATTTATTATAAGGACTTGCTTCACACAAACATGAAAGCTGGCAAGTCTAAACTCTGTAAGACAGGCTGCAGGCTGGAAACTTTGATACAGGTGATAGTGAAGTCCTTAGTTTGAATTCCCCAGGGGAACTGGCAGGCTGGAAATTCCAGCAAGAGCTAGTGTTGACGTTGAGGCAGAAATTCTTCTTCTAACCTCTTAAAACCTCAATTCTGACTTTCAAGACTCCAACTAACTGAACTGAATACTCACATTCAGTGGATAAATACAGAATAAATACAGAATGTTTTTACATTTTGCCTTTAATTGTACAATTTCTGGTAATATTGAATGTTTAATAGGTGACCCATTATTAGCATGCAAGCCTCATTTTTGCTACATAGTAGAGTACACTAGAATAGTGAGTTGGCTGAGCCTGGCTAAGACCGTTGCCTTATTTTATAGACATGTTCATTAACTATATAGAAAGTAAAGTTACCAGGAATTTAATGTGTCTAATATACTTTTGTACCTTATTCAGAATTGAAAAGATAACGTTGTAATTATTAGGCATATGTTTAGTACAGGATAAAAGTACAGCAGTTCAATATTAATTAATGTATTATTTAATGCATAAGAATTCTGTGTTGCAATTAATAGTTTTAAGTTTCAGGTTTATAATACTTTACATGTTATCTCTCCATTTGAGCAGGCCATAATGCCAATTGTGTTTAAGTTTTACTTACAGTATCCTGGTATCATGGCTCCACTCAGCATGTTCTTCACACAGTGAGCAAGTCGCAGCATCGTTGATCCTAGAGAGAGTTTCTAGTATTCTACTGGCTTGGAGCATAGTGTTCTCTGGCACTATGGAACAGTGCCAGTCTGGAGGCAATATCCATTGTACACTTGGCTAGACCGAGTTATCATTGGCTGCTGTAGGAGTTTGAAACTGCAATGTAGTTTCCACCGACTTCAGGAGCAGAACCAGAGGCTGATATAGGAAATATTTCTAATTGAGGGATCAATGACCAGCCCAGCCAATAACTCACATGGAGAGGCAACCTGTAATGTATTTAAGGCCTGGTTTGAATGCACAAGAGAGTTTGACAATGTTAAAGTTTATTTCTTGTTTTTATATATATTTTAAACAATTTAATGCAATACATCATATATCAAATGACTGTTTACTTATACAATTTTACCATGAAGATAATAGTAGGTATTTTACTTTAGTAATAGAGGGAAAAAACAATTTTTCATTGTTAAAATGAAAACAGAAGATTCACAATAGAATCAAGATAATTTTTATTACCATTATTTAAATATGCACCTTGTGGTGGATGGACTTCAGACAGGTTTTATTATCACAAAGTTACTCTTTGCCAAGTTTAGTTAACAATGACTTCTAGAACTAGAACTATTTAAATGTTTTCAGTTTGGAAGATGCTTTACAAACTCTTTATAATTGACTACAACTGCACTCACTAGGTACAGTATGTTTAAATAAACTTATTAAATTACACTTACTAACCAAAGAAATTTATTAAAGAGAGCATATCTACAATTTTTTTCTTTAGCTTAATTTCACTAATGTGAGCTTGCAATTTTTTTACTCTAAAGATTTTGTACTTATAATGTTAATTTTTTTAATGGACATTTTATAAAATAAGGGAGATTACACTCAAGCTGAATAAAATTGAAACCATTATAGTTTATACAAGAATGTTCTCTTTTTTTCTATACAGAAAGCTAAAAATTTCTTTAAGTTATGAAAAAGAACAATTTTTAAAAGCATACTGATTACCACCTTTCAAAACACATTACACAATTACCTAATTTGTTTAATCATAATCCAGGAAATATCTCTCTGGAGTTTTTATGGACTTTTCTTTACATACTGAAATTTGTCAAGAGAGCCACTAATTACCTTTATTTTATGGCTGACAAAAGGTTTAAACTGGGAAATTACAGGGCAAACCAATTCTTAATTCTGCAGCCTCGCAGATATGTTTAATACGCTACACCTAGTCCTGCCCTGAAACCTCTTACAAAGAGGAGGTCCTTTCCCAATAGTTCCTATAATTAGATTTCTATATGACCTTTCCATCCTGCTTAGTCTAATTTGGGCTCCAGGAATATTTATTCACATATAACTGCATATTTAATTTTTAAAAATTTGAATAGAGATCTTTTAGGAATTTTCACTTGTTAATTTGATATTATCATCCTGATGTATGAAGACGTACACTGAGCAAATGGGCAGACACAAATAGAGTTAGACACAGAAACACAACTCTTGGATGTCACTTATAATTTGCATTACTTTATATGCTGTTTAGCTTAATTTGGGGTCCAGAAATATAATTTATATAACTGCATATTTAACCACAACAATTTCAGCAAACAGGCAGACATGAATTGTTTGGCACAAAAACATAAATTTAGTTACTTAAAACTTCCATTTTTAAAAAAAAAATAAGTGTGACTGCAAATCATTTCAAAGACTCCTGAAACTTTTCTTAATTTGCCTTATGACTGTGCAGTTTTACACTGTGACCATGCAGTTGTACAAAAGAATTTTGTTTCTTAACTAATGGATTGTAACCAAAATGTTCCCAAAGTTTTAACACAATCCTCTTTTGTTTCAGAACTTTATATTTTACCTTGAATTTAGCAGAATTTTGGGTAAGCAACAAGATTAATTTTATGTATATTTACTGAGGCTATTTGAAGCCTCAGGGAGACAGACTGGTTTCTCTCATGAATTGTCACTGTTAGGAACACTGATAGTTAAAGCAGGAGGCTTCCTTTATTCCTCGCAATCCTTGGAGATAATAAAACTCCAGTGGTAATTTAACCCTAAGATCTAAGAATTCCACTAGGCAGCAATTTAGTTTATACTTGGATTCAAGAGAGAAAGCACGGTTTCCAATACCAGGGTAGGAGACAGGGATGTCCCAGTTCTTCTCTGGACCATAGGGGCAGAAGCTATTATGAAATAACCATAGGCAAAGACAAGGGGTGAGGTTAGGCTTGAAGTAACCATAAATGAAGGAAAGGTTAGTTTAGAATTTACACTTACAATAATAGTTTCAGGCTAAATTCATTCAGTTATAATTTCAGTTATTATTCCACTGTTTTATAATACAAATGCATCTATAAATGATCTTATCTCTTAGTTACAATTTTCATTAAGTTTTAACCTTAAGGTGAATTGGATACTTTTATTAATTAAGCTACAAGAATTTTATTAGTAACAATTCTGTGAAGTTCTGCCTTTTCCTAGTAATGGAACATATTCTCATCTGCAAGTTATGCATTTAATTTACCAGCAAGAGAGTATTGGCATTTAAAGATTCATTTTGAACTACTTTTTTTTACCTTTTTACACTGAATTCTTAGGTGCCAGCAACTGACAAAAGCCAAACATAGATTTTAAAGTGGTGTTTCATTCCTTTTTCTCCTCTGTAGTTTCATAACCCTGAAGTTGCCAGCCAGACCATTTAAAAGGCTATCAAGTGATCAGAGGTCTATAGTTTTAAGCCCTAGGCTCTTTTTTTCAGACAAGTTTACAGTTCTAAAACATTTCAAAGTATTTTTACAATCTCACAGAAAGATATGGAAAAGTAGAAAACCCTGGGCAGAATGCAAATATATTTGGGCCTTGAGAACCTAGGGAGGGAACTTCATTTATTTTGATCCTGCTTTTCATCCCCTTCACCTCCCCCCTTCTAGGCAGTAGGGTACACAGCGATCAAATAGGAATGCGGCTTACGAAAAAAAGGTGTGGACTTACTGGAAAGGGGCAAGCTGCTCCTTCCTTTCCAGCTTTCTGCCAAAATGGGCAGACAGAACCTACTCAAATTTGGCACCCCTCCCAGGGACCCAGCCACCCTGCCTTGGGCATCCCCAACAAAACCTGGTGCGTGGTATGGACACAGACAGCTTCCAAGCCATGGCAAAGGGGCAGACCAGAGATGAGGCAGCAGAGCATGCGCAGACATATAGACTCTGCAGTTTTGCCCCATAAATTCACCCCCTTGCCAATGGCAAGGGAGGGTTCCAGCTCAACTAAATTCCACCACTTTACATAATGACACAACTCCAACACCAGCATTGAGCTGACAAAGACAGAAGCACAAAGGTCACTAATCTGACCCACAAGTTCTATATATATGTTTTTTCGCCCCTGCAGCCATCACAAACCTTAGACATAACACTTAACATTAACATCTGCTATAAAGACAATTCATTTGCAATTCAGCACCATAACAAAAGATTCCAGCTAGACCTTTTTCTTTGTTTAAATTTATGCCCAGGCCAAGCTTCACTAGGAAATCCAATCCATTTTCCTGTAACCAAGTTTTTTAAAATCCAGACCAATTTCTAGGATGTTAGGACTTGAACCTATAAACCGCCCTTCCTATTATAATCAAGCCTCCACTCCTTCAGTGGATATAAGACCAACAGTACCAGATTTTAACATGCAGTTAGACAAATCCAAAACACCAGGCTTTTTCTGGTTTTCCTCCTTTTTCCAGACCTACAGAGAATGTCTTCCCCCCAATTTTCTGGGGCTACTAGGGTTCTCTCGGGAGGTGATCAACCTCCCTCCCTAGCAAGTAAAGCTAGAGTTCTCCAGACTGTGCTCACACAGAGAGCCTTACCTTCTTCCATGTTTGGAGTTATTTTCATTCCCAGAATCTTTCTCTTCAGAACTTCCATTGCCCTCGATTTTTGTCGGGAAGATTTTGGTAGAGCCCACATCTTTTCTGGATTAAACTTAATCCAGGGGTGCTCAGATTTGGGGTCCATCTGAATCCTCCTGGCTTCCTTGGGGACTTGGAAGGGGCAGCAAAATGCTACCGCCTCTGGCCTTCATTTGCAACCCCAGATGAGCCCCCAAAAACACTGTAGACTTTGAGAGAGGATCAATTATTTGCGTATAGAAAGGCCAGGACTCAGGAATGATTTTGAGAAGAAAAAATGGTTTATTGATGGCTGGCTGAATTTAGGAACTTTCTCTTTCAAACCTGAGCCCTGAACAAGATTTTCAAGTTCCTATTATACAGGGAAAGGGCTAAATCGTTCTTTGTTTTAGTGCTCAATAGGTTTGAATTAGCATATATCTTCCACATTCTAGGTAAGTTTTTAGCATGGACTTCATACATTTGAGATAAGCTTTTAGCATATTTGCTATGCATTTTACCAGAATATTAAAGGTTTATAGACTTTGCATTGCTAAACTGTTTCTCCTGGACTGGTGTCGTTGCCATGGTCACCAAGGGCAGGACTGCAGCCTCTTACCGTCCCACACTCACAAGTCAAAGGCAGCTTATGTTATCTCTTAAGAGACAAAGAGCCTCCCACCCATAGCCCACATCAATATGGGAGCACTCCAAATTGAGGGCAGGAGGTCAGAGTTCTGAACTGCAGGCTGGTGCTCACATCATGAAGCAACAATCAAGCAAAGACAAATACAGCCACATTTTCAACCAACCTAGCATTTTATTTAAAGTAACTCAAAAACCTGCACAACAACCCTGTCAGATAGGTTCTTTGATTATCCACATTCTATACATGAGGAAACTGGGGCACAAAGGTTAAGTAACTTGCCCAAAGTCACACAGCTACTAAATTACTAGAGTTAAGATTCCCACCTAGGTGATCTAACTTGTGAACACCTCATCTCTTCATCAACCTGGAGTGAGGGATGCTGAATAAAAGAGTCCTAGACCTGCCTCCCTGCTTGGCCAACTCCTGCCTAGACTAGCTGAGGTCTTGCTTCTCTGGCTTTCTCCACTGCAAATGCAGAGGCTGTGAATGCAGGGACAGCCACATCAGAGCAGTTGGGCCATGGGTTTGCTGTGCTTGAGGGACCTTGGCTTAGGAGGGAACAAGTGTTGCAGGGTGTGCATCTTTCTCACAGCTGTGACGATCATAAGAGGGGTGTAAAGGACCCCACAAGAACTAAATTCAGGAACTGGCTCCAACACCCAGTATTTTATAATATGGAACAACTCACTAAACTCATTATTATTATTTTGTTGTTCTGATTGTTATTGTTAGGTTTCAAATATGTGAAGAACTGTTCATCCTCTTCTCTCTCTCACTCCCACCCTCCCAAAGCATTACAGACCGGTAAGAAGTGATTTTGAGAAACAAATACTGTCCATGTGGACAATCTGCCCCAAATCCCAATCTCCCTTTTACAGTGAGGCAGCATGACACATTTTTGAAAAAGTCTCTGAAGGTAAGCTGTGAAAAACCCTCATTATCCAAGCTTAAAAGGGCAGTTCCAAGGTTCCTGGAGCTGCTCAAAATGACTAATAGCTGCACTTTCCATATATTCCACACCTCTTGGTTCTGCAGGGGGCAGGCTGCTCATATTGACATACTGCCCCCAATATAGCACCGACCCCTCAGAGCTCACTTCCTGTGTCTGTGGATTTCACTCTCACACCATCAATGCATGAAATCTTTAGGTACCAGCATGGTCCTGTGCTAACAGATGAGGCGGTGACCTCAAGCACAGAAGCCAGGGGAGCACATCCAGGGGGGTGTGAGGAATCAGGGGAGCAGCTGGGCAGCCTGGCTGGCTTCCAACAACCACCTGTACGGCCTAAACACATTTCTAAGGAGACTCAATGGCAGACTGTGGAGACCAGGATTTTACATGGACTTCTTCACCTTGAAACAAGATCGTTTGGAAGACAAGGAATAAGCTGAGCTACAAACCGGCCTTATTTCCACTTTTCTATCGTAACTTCCAACTTTTCACAAAATAAGCTACATTCAAATGCTGAAGTGAAAGCAATTAGGCACCAGCCAGATGTACTGTGTGCTGTGTGACACATGTGTGCTTTGTAAAAGAGATATTTACAGTCAAGAGTAATCCACGAAAACATCTTTAACCATCTTTAACAGATGAGGAATCAGGGATCTGGGGCCAAATTTCACTACATCATTACTTCTTTCTTTAAAAGAGAGATATGCATTTTGAATGATGTCTTAATTATGAAAGTTGAAAATACAAAAATCCTGGATTGCAGACCCACTGAATTCAGTGATCATTTGCATTACCCAAGATGCTGACTTCATGAAAAGAGGTTTACCACTCTAATGCACACATTTGACTTATCTGTTTTGCAAAGCAAGGTGCTTTTCTAATTCTCTTCACCTCCCCTCCCCCCAACATGCTTCCTCCACCTGGACAAAACAATCAGATGGCTGCCCAGTGTTAGTCTCTTTGTAAAACTTCCCAGATCAACTTGCCTCTTAGGCAGAAGCAGCTGAAAAGTATTCACAACAATAGGAAATACAAATACTTGCTGTTTCTCCCTCTGTGCAATCTTTAGACCAAAACAGACAACCCAGGCCTACAACCACCCACACGAAACCCAACCCCCATGGACAGTTGCTCTAGGCTCTAAAGGACACCCCACGCCATCTCCCTCTTCCTTCTGTACTTTTTATCAGTCAAATGTTGGTAAAACAGGAGCCAGTGCTTGTTTTCGTCATGTTTTGCTAAAGCACAAATATCATTACTTTCATATAAATATATGTCTCTATGAAAAAAGAGAAAAAATGACTATAATCTTGGTCACTGTCCAGCAGGAACATATTTCACAGTTTATAAAGTCAGAGGTCAGATCCTCTGTTAAAATCTGTTCTCTCAGTCTGATTCTAGGACACTTTCAAACCTAGGACATTCCTTGTTCTACAAACAAATCATTTTACAGATGATTTAAATATGCCAGTGATGATTATCTAACTCTTTCTAGAATAAAAGCTATTGAAATGAGTTAAGAATTCCACACAGCAGACTACAACTGCATTAATATACAAACATGATATAAATTACTTGCCAGGTAGCAAAAATAGATTTTATCTACAACAGTTTCCATCAGTTAAGAAATTCATGTTCTTTTTTGATGCATAAAAAGAGAAACAGCTTAGTGTTCTTCTCCTGATGCAAGAGTGAAACGCACAGCATCCCGGGTCTGAGAGGGCACCACCCCTGCCAGGCACGCAGCTACTTGGCGTAAGCAGACTGCAGCATCCCCAGCATTTTGTCCCAGTGTGTGAAGTAAGGTGTGAAGTTGCAGTTAAAGCGGGAGGGATGCAGGTCGTGGTGCGCTCCGCCCCCGTACCACCCGACAGGCACCAGTCTGTGCATGGACCAGGGGAAGTCGTAGCCCGAGTGGTCCTCCACGGACAGCCAGATGTTGATCACGTGGAACACCAGGACGGTGAGCGGGTGGCACCCGAGCAGCACCACGTTCACCATGTCGAACAAGCCCAGGGAAAACAGCTCCCCCACGCCCATGTCCTGCGTGGCCAGCGCGAAAGAGGACACGTTCTGGTGGTGCACCTTGTGGAAGGTGCGCTGCAGCCAGGGCACCTTGTGGTGCAGCAGGTGCCACACGAAGAATTCGGCGTCGAAGAGCAGCAGGCAGACCACGACGTGGCGCGTCAGCTCCAGCACCGCGGGGGCGTCGGCGGGCAGGCTGGGGGGCTGCGGGCCCAGTGCAGCAGCGTCGCGGGCAGCACGAACACCGCGTGCTGGTAGAGCGTCTGCCCCAGGCAAGGCAGCAGCTGCTGCGCCCACGGCGAGAAGTCGGGGTGGACCTTGTAGCGCCGCAGCGCGGGCCCCCAGGGGCACACGGCGTCCAGCAGCACGAACGGCAGGCAGAAGCCCACGTAGGTGATGATGGAAAAGATGACGGGGAAGAACAGAGACTGCGGGAAAGCCTCGCGGCTTCTCAAGCGGTCCCAGAGGGGCTGCAGGAACAGCTGGCCCGAGCCGCAGAGGACCTGGGCGTCGGAGCTGTTCCAGTGGCTCATGGTGGGGCGGGCCAGGCTGCTGCTGCCTGCGCGTTCCGCCGGCTTTTTTGGGGACATGCGGCCCCGCCCCGAGTGATGTCAGCCGCGTTTCCTCCCCCTTTCCTGGCTGCGCAGAGCTGGATGAGGAGGTAACCCCGCAAATGAGCAGGGCTATAAACACACACCCCTAAAGCTGCCTGAATGGTCTTTTACATATGCACGCTAACTTTTCATGTCCGTGCAGTTGACCTTTTCTGTCCTTTTTAACTGACGTACAATTTGCACGCAATGCAGAGATCTTCAGTGTAGAGTTGCCCTCAGTTTTGACAACTCAATTCACCCATGTCATCACCAACGCAAGCAAGAGAGACTATTTCCAACACCATCAGAAAGTGCCCCTTTGGTAACCAATAAAGAATTACTTGTACTTTAAACGCGTGTGTGTAACTGCATGTGTGTTTTCATAAAGACGCAAACATGATTGCGTTTTGAGAAAAGATAAAACTTTTAAAAGTGACGTACCCTCTGTATTCAGGAATTTTTCTGCTCCACGCAGCCTTAATTGTAGCTCCAAGCGAAGACCAGCGGCGAAACTCGCCTTCCGCAGAAGGATCCGGGTCCCCCGGGCGCCCGTGGGGCAATCAGCGCAGGAAATGGGACAGGACCAGGCCGGTCGGTCTCAGTGTCTCCGAGAAGGCCTTTCCCGCCCTGGTCGCCGCAAACTCGAGAACCCGCGGCGCTCAGACTCACCAGGTGGGTCCCGCTGCCCGAGCCTGAGTCGACCCTCCGCGGCGCCCCAGGGGCGCACACGAGCAGCTGCGGGAATCCCGGGGCACAGCGGCCCTGGAAAGGGGCCCCGGCTGCAGAGCTTCCTTTTAAAGTTAAAAAATAATAATAAATAAAATAAAATTTTTAATTAGATTTAACACACAGAGCCGGTGCTGGTCTGGGTAAAAAGCCATTGCATTTCAGGCTGGCGTGTAAGCAGTGAAATCAGCAAACCGCCCACTTTGTTCCTCCAGAGAATGATGCGAGCGGTCCTGACGCTTCCCAGGAGGCTGGTGAAGGAGCAGATGATGTCGCGCTACCCTGACCTTCCCGTGGCAGGCTTCGCGGCGCCACCCTGCCCCGTGCCCTCCAGCCCCTTCCCCAAAACCTCGAACCAGAGAACCCGCTGCGGGGCCGCCCTCATCCCCTCTCTTTTACACCCCCGAACTGGGGTCATCTGAACTGACGCTGAGCACATGGAGGTCGGTACTGGAGACCCCCGGATCAGCATAAACGAGCCCCGCTTTTGACTGCATGGCTGACATGAGATGCACGGGACGCTTAGGGATTAGAGGCTTGCGACAAAAACTTTGGAGCCAGCGACCACTCCCAGTCTCAGCTTTGCCTCTTCTATCTTGTGGTTGTGGCCAGCGCTTCACTCCTTCCAAGCTCTCGTTTTCTTGTCCTTCCAAATGGGAGTAGTAGTAGAATCCATTTCATGAGACTGTCGTGAGTATTAAATGGAAAAAATAATATAGCAAAGCCAGCAGGTAATGTCTGCCTATCAGGTGCCAGGCGCTAGCTAAGAGCTTTACCTGAAGCGATTTTATTTACTCCTCAGGAGAGCTGGGTTCCCCACCCTGCCAAGAAGTAGGTATTATTCTTATCACTGTGTTTACAAAAGTGAAGTCATTGTGCCTGGCACTTGGTAAATACACAAAATACGATACATATTTTAAATTTTTACTTCACACTTTACATAAAAATAACTGAGGAAGTTTGTAATTAAAATGAATATTATGTAAAAAAAAATACGGAGTCATACATTATGAGGAAATAATAATTACAACAAAAATACAATAGGCCCAGAAACATATCATAGGGTTTATAACATAATAATTTATAATATATAGAATACATAAATGTATACATATTCACACACACATAGGCCAAGTCATGAATCAGAACTTACCAGTTGGTATGTGGGCACCACTGGTAGAATACATAGATATTCCTTAGATGCCAATTCCCCACAATCCTGAAACAGTAGTCTCTGGACCTACAGTAGCCCCATTAATTTTTTTTTTTTCTTAAACCCCAGGAACGAGGAATATTATCATATTCTGCTTTGCCTGATGAGAAAATGGTTCAGAAGTAATTGTGAGCTTCTTGACAGTCAATTCAAGAAAGGAAAGAGGAAGGATTTTTCTAATGCTGATATCTAGATTGTAGTAAAAACCACAGGTGCAATTCAGACTTCTGGCCTCCCTACTCTTTCTTTTCTTCCAGTTAGAGAACCTGCCCTTTGTAGGATACATCCTCTATATACTGTTTCTACTTCACTTCTAAAAGTGGTAACCCAGGAATTTCTTCTTTTTCTTGTAAAAATGGACCTGCCTTTGAGCTGTGTGGGGCTCAGTCTTGAAGCGAAGAGGAACTAGGGAACTCATTTTTCAGGATTACAAAGGAATTCTGCTTTTAAGTTATTCTAATTTGTCCTCGAAGGAAATTAGGTCAAGCCACAAATTGCCTTTTTCAGCACAGGCCACCTTTTCTTATGGTTGCAGTTTCCATGCTTGGATGCTTTTGATGTCTTACAGATTTTTTAGGTGGGTGGATAGAGGTTTGCTTAACTTGGGCTTAGATCTTAGGTTTGCTGTCAGGACTGTCTCCATGAGCCCCACCACCAACCAAGCCATTCTTTACATTCTTTGGGCTTCCATCCTCTATCCCTAAGCCTGTTAGGATAATCTCCAGGAGCTAATTACATAAAGCCCTCTGTGCAGCAAGACCTAGAAGGCATGGCTTCAACCTTTTTCCAGGTTCTCACCTCCTACCTTGCAGGGTGCTGAAGAACTGAACCAGCTTCTCAGTCTTCCCTGCACAGGCAGACCACGGAAAGAGAAGTTTGTGTCCCATATACAAATGCTATCATTGCAGGGAAATGGATCCATTAAAATCTGTGAGTCATCCTCTCCACATCATGGAGGTTGTTGAAAAAGTAGGTAAAAAATGTAAGGGCGATAAAATAAAATCAATTTCTATCTAGTATTGACTCAATTGATGTGCTTCTTTAAACAGTTTTTATTTCCACAAAATATATTTGATAGCTTACTAGATGTTTAGGTCATTGGATGTATATGTTCTATGCCTTTCTCATACTGCACCAAGCATTATGCTCTGCCCATGAGTCTTCAAAAGATATCTGTGGGTAAGAAGACTTGGCCCAGTGGTTAGGGCATCTGTCTACCACATGGGAGGTCCACAGTTCAAACCCCAGGCTTCCTTGACCCGCGTGGACCTGGCCCACATGCAGTGCTAATGCGCGCAGGGAGTGCTGTGCCAGGCAGGGGTGTCCCCCGTGTAGGGGAGCCCCACACACAAGGAGTACACCCCGTAAGGAGACCTGCTCAGTGCAAAAGAAAGTGCAGCCTGCCCAGGAATGGTGCTGCACACACAGAGAGCTGAAACAACAAGATGACTCAACAAAAAGAAACACAGATTCCCGGTGCCACTGACAACAGAAGCGGACAAAGAAGAAGATGCCGCAAATAGACACAGAGAACAGACAACTGGGGTGGGGGGAGGAAGGGAGAGAAATAAATAAATAAATAGATCTTTTAAAAAAAAGTTATTTGTGGACTCAATTGAAATTTTGAAAAAGATCATGTTAAAAGATGATGGCAGAAGTGAAAGTGGCTCAAGTGATTGCGCTTCCATCTACCACATGGGAGGACCCAGGTTGATCCCTGGAGCCTCCTGGTAAAAGGCGTGCCATGTGGTGAGCCAGTGCCCACATGGTCAGCCAAACACTCCCACTGTGAACCACACAGCAAGATGATAATGTAACAAAAAGAGAGACAAAGGGGAGAGTCAAGGGGAGAGGCAACAGAACCAGGAACTGAGGTGGCACAAATGACAAGGAACCTCTCTCCACATTGGGGGTCCCCAGAATTGAATCCCAGTGAATCCTAGAGGAGAAAATGAGAAGAGAAAAAGAGAAAAAGACACAGATGGTCACACAACAAATGGACACAGACAGCAAAGAAAGCAGGGTGGTGGAGAGAGGGGGGAAGGGAGGGGAAGGAAAGAGAAGGGGAAGGGGAAGGGGAAGGGGAAGGAAGGGGAAGGGGAAGGGGAAGGGGCTCTAAATCAAGCCTGAAAAATAGAACCCATTTTTTTCTGGAGCACTAATTGCTGCACTTGGAGCTACTCACCTACAGGGAGGTTTCCCAAGGAAGAAGTGCTTACTGACTTCTGATGCTTACAGGGTGTCAGTCACACTATTTCTTACATGCTCCAGCTCATCCTGACTTCTTGTACATTGTTTTTATCTTGGTACAGAATTTCTGACAGGATTGGAGGAAAGGACTCCTTTCTTCACTAGCTATCTACAAGGATCAAGTGACTCATGTGAAATACAGTAATTAAGACTGCATATTTAATACTATCTCAAATTTATAAAATATCAGCTCTCAAAACTTCAGAGCCACTCTTCCATTAAAAAAAAAATAGCACATGTAATTGGCAAAGCCCAATACCAATGATGTGAACTCTTTTTTTTTTTAAATGGCCTCTGTGGTTTATTTATTTTCTTTCTAAAAGAGGGTGAGGCCCTTTTGGCCTCTATCAAACCTAACGATGCCTGGATATCAGAGAGGAATGATTATTATGACGTGTTACACAGACAGTGGGGTCACCTCAAAGATCAAAATCAAACCCCTCCTTTTGAAGATGAAGACTTAGCTCAGGAAAGTCAAGATTATCCACCAAAGAGAGAATAGAATCAGGTCATTACCATGGTATCTCCACAGAAATTTGGGGTTGGAAGCTGCATTTAGCTGGCACTTTACAAAGGACTTGGCAAACTTTATTCCTATCAAAAGCAGCAGGGGATGCTGATGAAGAACACGGGGTGTTAGCTCCCCTAAGAGACTCCTTGATGCCCCTACTGGCCCTAAAGTACTGAAGTACATTTGGTTTAAACACTTTTATATTTTTGACCCATCTATGCTAGGCTTCTGCTGAAATTGTTGCAACCACTTCCAACCTCTTTAAAACATTTATACCATATAAAAATCATCCCCAATTAAAATGCATACCATTGCTGTCAAGCAGAGATAAGGATACTCATCTCACCTCCAAAGATAGTGTTGCAAAGATCACAGCCTTAGGAAAAGGCTTTCAAAACTCTGAAAGCACACTGTAAAAGTGTAAAGTATTATTTTAGTACTACTAAAGCCATCTGGTAGAGAAAGAGTTTCACTTGCTTAATTTGGAATGGAACATGGAATCTAGAGTTTAGCACATTACAATACATACTCTGAATGAATGTCTGACAAGCTTTTTAAAAAATCAGAATAATTACTCCCTGATGCTTCCTTTCAGGAGTCACAAGAGACCAGGGTTACTTTCATTTGTCTAAATCTCTCCATATATTAAAAAATACATTTCCAAAAGTTAAAAATGCAGGATATTGTAAATGCTTACGTTGAATAAATTAACACCTTTAATCTCCACAAACACAAAATAACCTTATTTGGAGATCATTTCAACAATCTAAATTTTAGACCTCCTTTACTTTGAGGTCTGGCCTAATGCCTTCTTCATTCCACACCCACCTACCCATGGCTGTGGTGCTGACCCTTTGTTCACCTTCTAGGCAAAATTTTGTTTTCATATGTCACATTTGGGAGAGAGCTATCCTTTGGGAATTGTTTCAGATGTTATCCATTAGACAAGAATTAGTCACTATCCTAGATGGACATGACCGCTGACCCAGCTGATCTTATCAGTCCTCAAACTACTAACTGGCTCCCAAAGCAGCCGAGTTCCTTCCCTGAGGAAAGCCTCCCTAAGAAATGAAGTCACAGGTGCTGGGGAAGGTGTGCAAGCCAAGCCAAGCCTGCCCTCTTGTGGCAACAGGAAAAATGACTTTCTTCCTTGTTAACTGTGGTGACATTTGGTGGCACTTCCTTTCCCGATGTCTTAGAGAAGAATTCCAAGTTGACAGAATAGTCCTTTCCTTGCTCTGAGGATCTGCGGGGGAACATTGCATTTTGCTTAACAAAATATACATCAAAGCCAGTTGAAAACAGAGTCAAAACCCCTACCAACCTGTTCCAGGACTTCTTTAGGCAAAAGTTCCAACCTTGTGTCACAATCTCAGTCACTAAGTTAACTAGATCAGTGAAGCCAGGGTCATAAGGATACAAATGGTCTATGCAACTGTCATGGGTAAGCAGCCTCTAGAAAAGCCAAATGTGCAACTAGTAAGAATCAATGTGCAACATCCCCACCTTTAGACTGGTCCACACACTGAAGGAATCCCCAGGGAAAAGTGTGGAAAAGAGGCAAAGAGCAAAACAGGCAAGTGGACGGCAGCCCCTACACATTCTGCAGCATATGGTCTGGTGTGTGGGAGCTTTACTGACCACAAAAGATACCCACTCACTGTCTCTTCCTCCCCAGCCCTAAGAATCTGCACGTGCCTGGCCAAACCACTTTGTCTTGGTTCAAGGAAAAAGAAGAGCTCCCTGGGGACATATGGTCAGTGAGGGAGGGGGGCACCCTCCTGCAGACGCACACCCTTTGCTTCTAGTACATTTTTACTCCTTCCTCTGGGTCTAACAAAAATCACTCTGATACCACTTCACTCCTTACACTTTTCCAGCTGTTACTTGAGCACCTAATGTTCCTTAGCTACATGAAGAAGTCCACTCATTCTTCATACATTTAGTCTACCTATATACACCTAGTGGGACTGAGACAGGTAAGGTGTAGCCTCTTTCCTCAAACCACACCCTAGTGGGAGAGATCTTACTGGGGCTCCAAGTCTATGTTCCAGGGGCCCATTCAGGAGACCTACCTCTCCTGACCTTGGTTGCTGTGGCAGGTTGGTATTGTTTATGAATTCCAAAAATAGATATTGGATGGTGTTTGTAAACTGTCTGTTCCTCTGGGCATATTAGATTGTATTAGATTCAGAGGTTTCACTTTTACCTTATTAAATCAAGATTAGGGCTTTTATTTAATCACGTCTTTCGGGCATGTAGGGTTGAGTCCCCACCCCCTTGGTGGGGATAAAACAGACTCTCATGTGGAAGGAAATACATAGAGGAGAACACAGAAGCAGATACGCAGGAAGAGAGAGTGCTCCATAGACATGGCCCTCGGAAGAGAGATGAGCATGATCGCCTACAGCTGACATTGTGGAGAGACCAGAGCAGCTGAGCCTGGAATGAAATGAGTCCCAGGGAGAGTGATGAGCCTTAGGACAGCCTACAGCTGTGATTGGAAGAAGCTGGGACCATGGAGCCTTAAGAGACAAGAGGAAGGCTCAACCCTATCAGATATTGTCCACCACGTTACATTTACAGATGGCAAAAGACTTTGGGGGAGATAGTTCCTCTTAATGGTACCTTGAGTCAGACTCTTCAGGGCTTGGAAACTGTAAATTTCTCCCCAAATAAATACCCTTCCTAAAAGCCAACAGATTTCTGGTATTTTGCATCAGCACCCCTTTAGCTGATTACTACAGCCTCATCTCTACAATGAAGAAGATGGCCAAACAGTCCTCAAATCTATGCTCCTGCCTGCAGCCCATGGGCTACCTGCACAAGATTTGAGAGCTGCCAAGTCTCCACCCGCAGCCTTACTAACGTGGTGCCCACAGGATAAGTTATGAAGCTAGTGTTTCCAAACGTCTCTAACCTTCCTTACTCTTGAGACTGTGGTCTCCTCCCCAAAGGAGAGGAACAGATGTTCATGAGCAGTAGCAGCAAGATTTACAATGAGTAAGAAGGACTGGGAAAAGGTGAGAAAGAAAGATTTAAGTCCAGCCAAAAGGAAAAGGGAAAAATAAAAAGGCGATTAAATCAAGGACAAACTGCATACACACAATTCTTCAGGCCTGAGGCTCACTGAATTTTATTGAAACCTTTAAATAAGACTCTTAAATGTTACAAAGTAGTAGTATTCTTCTTGCATATATTAACCAATACTAAATATTGTTATTGCAGCTAGAGTAACTCTATCACAAAAACATCTGTCCACCTGAGAGTACTGTAAGGCAACATTGCAAGAAAAGTGTGTGAATATGGGCTTCCTGACAGACGGATGCAAATCAGGGCTGGAAATATGAACATACAACTACAAAAAGAAAACAAGTCCCTAAATCTTGGTGTGAAAACAGTCATGATCACATTTCTTTTGTGTAAAATTAAACTTGGAAAATTATCATGGGCAGCCACAGGGTTTTTCTACACCATAACATCATTACTGAGATACAGCAGCTGATTAAAAGAGCACACTAATTTCAGAGAAAAACAGTGGTAAAGTCTCTCTATTGGATTCAGTGCAATTAGGTTTCAAAGATTTCAGCAAATTATTTTGCTTGGCCTGAGCCATTTAACCATTTTAATTCACAGCTATCACAGATAAGTTTGATAAATAAAATTCAACATGGGATCTCTGTAACTGGCACAGCTGGGATTTCACTGGATTTAGCTTTGTACCTACTGAATAAGCATGAAAAAAGTATCATCAAAGTGCATAAATACAAAATCCTTAGATGGGAAAGCAAGGAGATGAAAGCTAGATACTTTCACACTGAGATTTTCTCAAGTTATTTATTAATGAACATCACTTTAAAAAGCCAAACATGTGTTAATTTGCCTTTGGTGGGAATAAAAAGGTAATACATCACATTTTAAGTGGGAAGGATAAGCAAAATGATTATCTTTTCACCAAGCCTTAAAGAAACAACACTATAGTTGAGACATTAATTCCTTAATCATCTGGTGATTTTAATTAAAGAAAAAAACAAAAATAGCTAGTGAGTTTCTAATCCTCACTAGAGAAAACTGGGCATCTTCAAAGTTTCACAATTTCTTTGGATATAAAAAGAAAAAAGACCTGGGAAAGAACTCTACATCTTTTAAGGCTGGCTTTCATATTTCCTCATTAGATGAATAATTTCATTATACAATCTCCAAGGGGCATCCAAGCCCCAGATAAAGTCGAGATGCTCCCATTCAGGAATAGTCTTGTGGTACACCAAGCGGGTGATCTGGGTCAGTAAGACATTGACATCTTTGATGTCTGCAAGCAAGTCATGTCCCCCATTCCAGACTGCAGTCGGCACCAGCATGTCTTTCACATTGTAAGTGGGAGGGTAACTCTACAATTTAAAAAAAGGGGAATTTTTTTTTTAATTTTCAAAATCACCAAGAACTGTCTCCATTAAACATGTAGTCACTTTGATGGGAGAAGAAGAGATTAACTTTGAAAAATCACTATCAGGTTACCTTTTCAATTACCATTACCAGAGCAACCAAAAAACCAAACCCACAGTGAAGGATAAAGACTGCTAGTTATTGAGATGCTACCATATGCCACATGGGGCACCATGACAGAGGCTGGGTCCCCTGTGGGAGGTGCAACTCTCCCCACCTACCAGATGGCAGGTAGAGGAACCAAGGGCTTGCAAAGGTGCTTTGGAGTTATAGCCTCCCATGTTCTCCCTTGGCGATGGAAGGCAGGCTGTAAAAATTCTCTAAACATCAGGTTCCTCATCTGTACATCAGAGATAATCACACTAATTTTACAGGAGGCAGGGGAAATGCACCATACACTCAGCACTCAAAAATGATGATTTTAACTGTATGTGGAAAAGGAGGCCTAGGCAATGTCATGTGGCCAAGGCTCCAGAGCCAGCAGGTAACAACTCTAGGATGGTCTTACTGCTAAGTCCATGTCTGTAGTATGATGAAATGACACGTCACAGTGGAGATTCATATTTATTGCCCACGACAGGGCAAGGAGGAGAGGCCCATCCCACAACGCCAACCACAGGGTTTGAGTTGTTTTGGAATCAAATGAGGAAACACAAATGCATTCCTGTCTAACTCTCCCAAATACTTCCCATAGCAATGATCTCTATCAGAACCCAGTAACCCAGGCTGGCTTCCTTGATGAGGTTTCAAGGTCTATTTTATTCTGAAGACTTTGAAGACTTTACCTGGTTGTAATGTAAATAATTCTTGGCACTGCTTCCCCAATCAAAGGCTTGAAATTTTCGGGATTTAACAACCTAAAAAGAAACATTTTGGGGGAAAGTTATCTGATACAGAAGTCTGAGATAAACTCATAGGTTGCTGGACTTAGTCATAGCCTCAGAAATCAATTTTATAGAGATAACCACATTTACTCTTTATTTCCAAACTGTAAGTTAAAATTAAATAACTTTTTTTTGCTTTCCTTTACTAAATGACTCAATTTTTCATAGTATAATTGGACAGTAGCTATAAGAGGGCACAGAAAAGCAGCTACAAATATATGCTTTGAATTATACTGAACCAATACTTGCTTCCATTGGATGACCTTTAGATGATATTTTCTGCTTAAATTTGAATCAAGCTTTTCAGAGAATAACTCTTTTACTTGGGAATGAAAATATATAGAGATACAAAACCATTATGTGTTCTATATACCCATCCTACTTGTCTAATAATGCTATTTATTTGTCAATAATGTAACACTTTTTCTTTTTTGCATACCACAGCTGGTGTAATCACCATATTGTACTGCAGGTCAGTACAACTTGCACCCAGTTGGGGAGACTAAAGCCATGAGTTGATATCTTATTTACAATTTTTTAAAAATTTCTCTCCCCTTCCCCTTCAACCCCCCCCCCATTGTTGTCTCTCCTGTGTCCATTTGCTGCACGTTCTTCTTTGTCCACTTCTGTTGTTGTCACTGGCAAGAGAATCTGTGTCTCTTTTTGTTGCATCATCTTATTTTGTCAGCTCTCCATGTGTGCGGCACCATTCCTGGGCAGGCTGTACTTTATTTCACACTAGGCAGCTCTCCTTACAGGGCATACTGCTTGTGCGTGGGGCTCCCCGATGTGGGGGACACCCCTGCATGGCACGGCACTCCTTGCGCATCAGGACTGCAAATGGGCCAGCTCCACACGGGTCAAGGAGTCCCAGGGTTTGAACCGCGGACCTCCCATGTGGTAGATGGACCCCAATCCACTGGGCCAAGTCCTCTTCCCTTATTTACAATTTTAACGTATGCATATTTACAAGAGTCCAATATAAAACTATTAACAAAAATTCACTTATTTTTAAAATTTGGAATAATGCAAAATCATACTTCCCCCAGAAACCCAAGTTAAAAATATGTCAAGAATTAAATCCATAACTGGCATTCCTAATGAATTGGAAACTATGTGTAAGTTTGGGCCACATGGTGGCGTAACATTAACTGGTACAAAGAGATAGCCAACCATGCTTTTGATGTATGTGAAGTTTCAATCCTTATCAATTGCATAAAATTCTGTTTGATATAATAAAAGCTAGCATCATCAGATACCACAGAGCATTGCTAAAGGAGAAATTTTAGCATCTGCTTTTGTTATTTTAAATGACAGATAATAAATATGTGTGGCACATTTAACGATCAGAACAAAATATGGGTTTACAGCACTCTTAGGACACATGTTCCCTGTCCACTTAGCAGTGAATATATCTCAATGCGAGCTGCTCTGCTGCTGTACTCAGATGTGAATTTGCCACTTGGTCAAATCTGTATTACAGCATTTATATAAAGTTGAGTATGAATATAAAGGGAAAACTTGCCTATAACTCAGACCAAAATTCTAAGCTTGAAATTTGTACTGAGAGTAACTTTAGTACTTCAAAAACTATCCACCTGAAAAGCACTTCAGAAAGAGGGAAATATGGAAAAGTTTGTTTATAGTAACAAAAACACAGAAATAAACTAAAGTCCTTTAATAGATATTTGGTTAATTGCATTATGTTATAACAATATGCCCAAACAGTATGCCGTGCCTTAATAATAAATATAAGACAGAAACACAAAACTGTTTCTAAAGAATGTTTATAAATAATATTACATGGGAAATAGTCAGAAATTGAAACACAATAGGTACTATGGTTACATTTATGTAAAAATGTGGCTGAAGAGCAGAAGGAAATAATTGTAATATTCGGTTACACAGTTTTAAAGTGACATTTAGAAAGTTATTTTTAAGTCTCATTGCTAATAAAAATGTAAATATTACCTTTTTATAGTACAGTATGGATCGAAGTCCTAAATATAGTCTTGAAAATAGTCCAACAGTCTGACCACTAAGTCTCCTTCTTTAAATGTATCCCAAGAAAAACAATCTACCTGATGTATAAAGACATATCTATAATATAATATAACACAATCTATTCCCGGGATGGTTTGATATTGTAAAGAGACTATAATGAAGAAGAGATGGTGGGGAGAAGTGAGGAGCAGGAGGGGGTGAGGGAGGAGGAAGAGAAAGAGGAGGAGAAAAAAATTCATGCAATGGAAAACTTTTTCTGCATTAGGAATATTTTTTAAATTTAGTTTGACCTGGACATTCTCACCCCCAGTGTCTATTCTTGCCTTCCTGCATTCAGTACTAGAACTGCTCAGGCATTTACTGAACACCTGGCCACCCAGGTAGAAAGCACACCTCCCCCCCCCCCCCACAACTAGGCATGGTCTTCTGGCTCACTTCTGAGTTACCTCCTAAATGTCAAGCCCCTCACCCTTCCGCACTCCCCACTTCCTGTGGGTGGGAACAGACATGGAGATGACCCAGCTTCACCCAGGCAGTGGAGGACAGCACCCAGGGGTGGCAGAGCTACAGGGTGGAGTACACTGGTCCCTGCATGACTTTGTAGTGCACACCCACACCCCTCCACCACCACCCCAGACCACTGATCTCTGTATTACAAGAAAGAAATTGCTACAGTGGCTGTTTTTTGGGTCTCTGATATAGCAACTCAGCCTGTATCTAACAAATACAATGCTATTTCATTCAATAAAAAGGAATGTTACAGAAAGTGTGTATCCTAGGATCCTACTTTAGTAATGGGAATGATTATACCAAACAACTGTAAAATTATATCAAAATACTACACTACTACCCCTGGGTGGTACACACACAGGTCGCTTTTCTTCCTTGCACTCATGTATTTTCTAAAATATTATAATGTGCACATGTTATATTACTTGTCCTTTTTACAATGTGTTAAGGAATATTTCTTGGCAGGTCTTTGTATTTTTTTTTTAAACATTAGGTTGCAAACAACAGAGTATGTCAGAGTCATCAGGGGGTACTCATTAAAAATGCATATCCCAGGGACACACCCCCTAGGAATTCTGAGTTTCAACAGATCTTGTGGAGGGCCCAAGAATCCACATTTTCACTAGCACTGAAGTATTTCTGACCAACAATAAAGATGTACTAGAACCAGCCTTCACACAGGAATGAGCACCTGGGCTTTGGGCAGGGCTCCAAGAGGGCCAGAGAGAGAAACGAGAGTCTCAGCTCGGGGGCTTTTTGGAATTTGCCAGGCTCTAACAAGAATAACATTAGTAAACTAAATTTAACAGCCAAGTAAAGATCTAAGTTTGGGAAATGAATAACTGAATGTTAATTAATCAAGTAAAAAGCAAACTTCTGAATGTACTGTGAATAAAATGGCCTTTGAGGGCACCTCCCAACTCATACCACAAGAACCTCCAAAATCCACACCTGAGTTGGGGCTCTCAGTCACCAACACCCAGGCCCCACCCACCTTCAGCAGCCGCTCCCAGCAGGCACCGGGGCTGCGTCCTGGAGCAGCCTGACCAAGGGGTCCCCGATAGGTGGGTGGCAGCCTCTGGCCAAGAGCACAGAGGAGGCGGGATCAAGGAAAGGGTCCTGTGAAGTCACTCTGCCAAGCAGCTATTTTACTGACAAAGAGATGACACAGAAGGCACAAGGGTCAAGGGCAAGGCTGCCTTCTGCAGGGAGTCTGGGCTTTGGAAATGGTTATGAAAGAAATTCCAAAGTAAGTAGAGCCTAAAGTCACAAGGTCACAAGTGGGCAAGAGAGCTGTGCTGGGGAACTCAGCCTGCAACCCTTACTCTAGTCAGCTGCCTCATAAAAGTGGGGGGGGGGGGACAAGAGCAGGGCTCCTGATAGGCTAGGGGGTGGTCATGGGTACTTTGCCAAGGACCTGAGAATCAGGCGCTTGCAAGGTCACTGAGCTAGAGCATAGTCCAGCCTGCACCTTCAGTCAGCTGAGTCACCCTCCACACATCCTTAGGAGTGCACTAACTGCTGAGGTGACAGAATTTCACCCTTTCTGGCAAAAAGTCCTATAGGGAAGAGAGGGGAAAAGGCTCAGAAAAGGTGGAAGAATAAAGATAAGAAAGGAAAGAAAGGAAAAGTAAGGAAGGAAAAGAGAAAGAAAGAAAAAGAGAAAGAAGGAAGGAAGGAATGGAGGAATGGAGGAAGGGAGAAAGGGAGGGAGGGAGGGAGTGAGGAAGGAAGAAAGGAAGAAAGGAAGAAACTCGCAACTACAAAAACAAAAATGGTAGGGGAATTTTGGTTGTAGGTCTAGAAAGAAAACAAGTGACTGTAAACACACATGTGACTAGGAGAAAAGCAGGAACCTGAATGAATGTGTGATTATGAGGACTTTTAAGGGTCCAGGACACCTTAAAAGTGAGAGTGTGCTGTGCAGCGTGTACTGCACTACTTTCCATTGCAGGTGCCCTGGGCTATACCTTAGCAATCTGTCACTGAGTCACTGACATCTGAAATGTGGTCGACCTTCACTACAAAGAGCTGAAGCCTTGGCACGGCCCTTTCTGGTTCCTGAATCCCAGGGAGACGCTAAGAACAGGACTCCCAGGGGAGGATATTTATGAAGCCACTGAGTTCACTAAAGTGCTATCACATGGCAGAGGTTCCCCAATCTAATAAAGCTGAGCAAGCTATTGGACAGCTGTTAATTTATTTTCTTAAAATACAGATTCTCACTGCTCAGCAATCAAAGGGAGGGACAACTGATAGGTTGATAAAATAGGCATAAGTTGTCTATCTACTGATCTTCCAGGCATATTATGCTTATAGGTTAATACTAAAATGGAATCTACTATCTCCAAAGCTGCTCTAAAAGCATGTTTTATGAAGTAACATGGAATTAAATAAATCTGAGTCTCAGCAAACAGCAGAACATCGAAGAGTAGGGAAGAGAAAAGAAATTAGTCAAAACAATTAGTTTGGTGAACCCACGGCATGGTGTAGTATGCTCCAGAGAGGACAGCAAAAGCCAGACTAACTCAATGAGGAATCCAGGACTCCAGGGAAGGAAATCAGCTCATATTTGTAAGCAGATTGTCCTTCTACTTGGAAAACATTTGCAGAGAGGTACTGCATGGAACATGCAGACCTTTCTAGCAATGATGCTACACAAACCCCCAACTTTGCTCCTGGAATACCTACCTGACCCCAGTGTAACAAGTTTTGCACAGAAGTTCCAGCAGGACTGTGTGTTGTATATACATCCACTCTAGACTGCAAAATAAATACATTTAACTATGAATGAAAACAGCATTAAGGTAATATCAATAATACACATATATTATCCTTTAAAACATTAAAACTACAGAGTTGTATCCTCAAATACAAGAGAGATTATGGGCAGGAAAAATTTCTCGACTATAAATAAGTCCTATGAAATATGTACAACACACACACACAGACTATATAGGAAGGAAATGAAAAGCAACCACATGGTAACCATGCAGCCTAATGGGTTGTGATTATAGGTAGTTTTATTTTCTTCTTAATGCTTCTCTGAATTTTACAATCTTATATACAAATGTCACATTACTTTTATCAGCAGAAAAAAAGAAAAGTAGATAACATTTTAAAAAATCTCTGCAACTTTCACCCCAGAATTTTAAAACATGTTTTCAAAAATGCAACATTGTAAACTACAAATATATTTAGTAACACCAGTATATTGCTGGCCAAAGGATTACACATTATAAAAGAAATACACATGAACATATAAACATATGTGCATATATATGGAAAGTCATTCAAATTTAAATACAGAGTAATTACATACCATATTTAAATTTTTCTCATTAAATCCACTCAGAACAAAAAGGAGATTTCCACAAAGCTCCTTCAGAATGACATGGGGACAAATATGAGTACTAAGCCACTTCAAAAATGTACTCTGGGGAAGAAATTCTTTGACTCCAAATAAATTCTATAAAAGAGAAACAAACCCAAGAATATATTCAGTATCTCTTTCTGGTACAAAGGTTTCCATGACCCACATTAGAAGCAGAGACCAGAGGCAACGACATCCATAGGTGAACTCAGGAGTAAAATGACAACCAGTGGAAAATCAAACAACATCCTGATGACATAAGTTTACTAAGGCTAAATATGATAATCTACCCCAATGTTACAGACATGTGCCTAAATTCTCAAATGAAGGAAAGGAGGCAGAAAATCCACTCATTTTACAGCTGCCTTGTATAGTGAGAAAGGGTCTTAATGCTCACTCATCCCAGAGCCAGCCCCAGATAGTTTTCACCTGACTGTGATGGACTGATCCTGACTTCTGAGAAAGACTTGAGACTGTGACTGATTAGCAGTTTCTGCTGAGGGTACATCTGCCTAGTCCAATCAGGGGTCATGAGCCAAATCTGGTCCCCTAACTGTTTTAGAAAATAAAGTTTAATTGGAACACAGACACACTTATTTATCTATGTATTGGCCCTCGCTGCTTTCACACAACAGCAGAATTGAATCATGGCAACAACATATATATGGCCCCCCAAAAATATTTACTATATTTACTCTCTGGCCTGTTAGAAAATATTTGTCAACACCTGATCTTCATCTTTCCTGAGCAATGGTCACTGGACTTGTGCTCAAGTAGATCCAGGGTACTTATTATGCCCACAAGGTAAACTTTCCCACACTTGTACAATAGGAAACAAATCTTCCTTATATTGAACCCAAACCCATTTACAATTTACACTCTTGCTCATTCCTACCCTCTGGATGGTCAAGCAGGAGAAATTCAAAGGTCTAAAAGGCAGCAAGTAAATATAAATTAGTAAAACTGAAGGGAAAATGCCACCTGCCTCAGTGTTTATGACTAGGGACTATTGACAACTGCAGAGAACTGGAAAGCTTGTGCTCAGTCTACAGGGTACAACTGCAGCAGGCTCTGTCCTGCCTGGGGATAGGACTATGGGCCCAGTGGTGCACAGCTTCTTCCTCTCCCCCAAAATAATCAGCAATCAAGATTTTAATGTTAAATACTCCACTTTTTAAATGGTGGTATTTAAATTTAAAACATATTACAGACCATATTCAACCCTTCTCCAGGCAAATTTGACCCATGAACACACAAGCTTGTGATTTCTATGAAAACTATCTTCTACAAGACATCCCATCAAGCTCTAAAGATCAACACTGCATTTTTCTTTAATTTTTCTTTTTTCCAGGCTTATCACTCTAGTATTAGTTGGGGAGATCAAGGAAGTAAATTTGGCATGCAGAGGTCATGTGACATGAAAAGGCATTTTTATAAATTCTTGCTTTGAGACTACATAAGGGTCACATGTGACAAAAGCATAGTTTTGAGGCTCTGTTAAAAACAAGTAGGAACAAAGAAAAAAAACACCTAGCAAACAAGTTAATAGGATGACTCATCAATGACCTGAATCACAATAACTCAAGATTTCCTTTTGACTGACATGAGATGTGAGGTTGACCTTATACTTCAGAACTGCTACCCAGCACTACTGTGACAAACTCCACAAAATTACACTGAAGGGCAGAATATACTGACAAAGCAAAATTCACCTTATGTATATACAGAATTACATATATCAACTTTGATTTCTTTATAATTTGTGTTTTGAGAAAGAATTAGAAGAAAAATTTAACATTCATGGACGTAATGTGCACTTATCAGAGCAGCTAATTCAAAGGTTTTTTTGAATATTTGACCACTCTGTCAATTTTCTGCGATACTCCAAAACACAATCGTCTGGAAGTGATGATCCCAAATCCAGGCTCTTTCACCTACATCAGAATCTACAGGGTGATTTGTGAAGGACACACATCCCAAGGCCCCACTGAAGATTTAAGAAAAAACTTTCTCCAATGCAGAGAGAGAGTGAAGGGGGAGAACAAGTTTGTATTTTTACACACTACTTATTCACAATCTCCAGGAACTGAGGTATTCATGAATTTTTATTGTTATGAAGTCCCCTCAGAATGGGGAAATGCGGTGCTCATAACCTGCTGATCGGGGATGAAACTGGTACAGCCTCTCTGAAAGGCATGTGTATTTAAGAAAAACCATTGTATTAGTCAGCCAAAGAGGTGCTGATGCAAAATTCCAGAAATCTGCTGGCCTTGATAATGAACATTTATTTGGGGTAGCAGCTTACAGATACTAGGCCATAAAGTGTAAGCTTCTTCCTTCACGGAAGTCTTTTTTTACATGTTGGAGCAGGAAGATTGCTGACAACAGCCAGGGTTCAGGTTGCCTGGTTCCTCTGTTCCTGGGTCTTGCTTCTCTCCGGGCTCAGGGTTCTTCTCTTCCTGGGGTTTGCATCTCTTTCCTCTGTGTGTTTACTTCCTGGGGCTCTAGCTTAAGACTTAAGCATCAAACTCCAACATCATAACTCCAACATCAAAAAACTTCTAGCATCAAAAAGCTTCAACTCTGCCCTTTGTCATGCCCCTTTTATCTGAGAGTCCCCACCCACGAAGAGGCGGGGACTCAACACACTACTGATGTTGCCCAATCAGAGCCATAATCATAATTTAGTCATGCCCAGGTACAAAACAGTTTACAAACATAATCCAATATTATTTTTTTGGAATTCATAACTACTTCAAACTGTGACAACTGTGAAGAGAAAAAAACCCTTCTGTTTTATTGAAAAACAAATTGAAGAGGAGGAAGACCTACATTTCCCACCACTGGCAAATTCTTCAAATCTGAAAAGGAAATTTCTGGGCAGGGGGAGGGGCGATCAAGGTACCATGAGGAGAAGATCTGGAAGTTTTAGCAATACGACTAAAGGACTAGTGCTGAATTCGGCTAAAGTCACAGGAGCCAGGGCAAAAAATATTTTAATCCTTTTGGCCAGCCAAGGGATCCGTGAAAATGCTATAAAACCTATGCAAACAAAAGGAAGAAAATAGGAATTCCATGTTGAGAATCTGTTGTTAAAGGCAAGGGCTGCCCTTTTGTGTCATGCTCTAGAGAAAGCCTGAGAACCATGCCAGCAATGCTGCAATCAGGGAGCAAAACATTTGAAATGGGGCCCTTGAATTTTTATGTGCAAAAACTCTAAAACTAAATACGTAAAACAAATATTTTTGAAGTGCTTCTTCCAAATCTCAACCTAGATAAGCACCGAAAGAAATCCAGATTGCCTGAAGCAGAAGATGTTCCCTGTTCCTTGAGCAATTTGAACCTTGCCATGTAAAGTCCATCCCCAACAGCTCCACCTGACCATCTTCCTCCCCCACTCCCCCTTCCTTCCATCCCTAAGGACTGGCAGGCTGTCCAGTTACATAACCACTTAAAAGGAACTATGCACATTTAGAATCTGTAGCTTCAAAATATTTTTGCTTCCTTTCAGGCTACTTTCTGCCATAAACTGGATCCTAGAATGTCACCTGACAAAGAAGTAGGATGAAGGACACAAGTAGATAGGTCAAAGAAGAGAGCCTAACCCCATTCCTAAGATATGCAAATATATTCAAGTTGCTTTTTTGGTCTTAGCCTCCCAAATTTGCAAAGAGTGTTTGGTGGTGGTGAGAGTGAGGCAATTTAACTGTACATACCAAGACATTTAAAAGCATTTGTACTTGCAGTATAGTAATTCTTCTAGAACTTATTCTAAGGAGATCATGCAACATGACCACAAAGGTGTTACACACAATAAACACTCAAATATGCAACAGAATTAAACAAATTATGGGGCAGTTCCTTAACCTCTTAACAAAGTTAAAAATTTTGGATTCTGATGCTTTCATATTAGAATTTATTGATAGAATCATGGGTAATTTTTATTTTCTTTAAATCAACACATTGATTTATAATCACCACAAATAAAAATGCATATAAATTTTAAAAACCAGAAGCGACTGTGGCTCCATCATTTGGGCTCCCATCTACTACATGGGAGGTGCTGGGTTTGCATTGTGAGCCTCCTTGTGAAGGCAAGCTGGCCCACACCCAGCAGAGAGCTGACGGCCCATGTGCCATGGACAGCTGGCTAGCAACATGACACAACAGAGAGAGACAAGGAGATACAGAAAAAAACATGCAGCAAATGGACACAGAGAAGAGACAGCAAAAGAAAGGAACAAGCCATAAGTAGGGGGGGAATAAATAAATAAATCTTTTTAAAAAAATGTCTAACTACCCTGAGAACATAATGTTAAAAAGAAAAATTAGTTGGAAAAAATTTTTTTAACATTTTTAAATAATGTCAGTGTAACCTAGCAATCTTGCAACTAGTTTTGTTCCATTTAACTTTAAAAGTCAATGTATTATCTTGTATATATTTTTTAAGTCTCTCAACTTATAAAACTTCTTGTTCTCCATCTTCTAACATTCCTATATATTGCTTAACTAGTAAAATATATAATATATAGTAGGCTCCTGCAATTTGAACAGAGCAATACACCATGTTTATCCATTTTTATTAAAATCTGAATTTCTAGAGAAAAGCAAATATTACCAAAACTCCTTGCCCTATTTGTTATTTCTGCTTGGCATAAAAAATAAATAAAAAATAAAAAACTTCCATGTGACATAACTATTTCTTTATAGTTCTTTTTTTTTTTTTAATATGTATTTCACTATTAAGAACAAATGCAGGAAAGCAGATGTGGTTCAAATAATAGACCATCCGCCTACCACGTAGGAGGTGCAGGGTTCAGACCCAGGGCCCCCTGGCCTGTGTGGTGAGCTGCCCCACACACAGTGCTGCCAAATGCAAGGAGCACCATGCCACCCATGGAGGCCCCCACATAGGGTTGTCCCATGCACAACAAGTGTGCACCACAAGGAGAGTTGCCACGCGTGAAAAAAGTGCAGCCTGCCCAAGAGTTGAGCCACACACACAGAGAGCTGATGCAGCAAGATGACACGACTAAAAGAGAGTCACAGATTCCCAGAGCCACTGAGAATGCAATCGGATACAGAACACATAGAGAATGGACACAAGAGAGCAGACAGATGGGGGTGGAGTGGGGGAAAGGGGAGAGAACTAAATAAAAATAAAACTTTTAAAAAAAAGAACAAAAGCAAACTCTGCCAAAAAAAAAGACATTCTGTAAACTTTCCACTTTTATTACATACCTATTGTGGTGCCTTGAGAATGAGCCACGTAATACAATTGTTCTTGGCCAGTTTTATTCAGAATGTAGTTAACTGAAGCTGGTAAGTCATAATTTGCCATCTCATCATAACTATAATCCAAAAAGGAACTGATTCACTGAAATATTACATACAAAGAATACCGGCATATACATAAAGAATAATCACAAGCTGAACATATCTGGGTAAACCAGCGCAAAGCAGAGGAAGCAGAACATTACCAGAAGCCCAGAAATTCGCTTGAGCCCCCTTCCTGTCATGCTTCCCAAAGGTAACTATTATCCTAATTTTTTACACCAAATATAGTTTTATCATTCTTGGAAATTGTATATGAATGGAATTATACAGGATGTATTCTTCTGTATCTGACTTCAACCATGTCATAGAGTTATGGGTTGTTAGTTCTCATTCCAGTGTGAGAATATACCACATTTTAATTTTCCAGTCCATTGTTGATGGGCATTTGGGTAGTTTCCAGTTTTTCACTATTGTGAGTAGTGCTACAAGAAACATATTCATGTTGCATCTTTAGGTAAAGGCTCTCATACTTGCGTTTCAAGTCCTCAGCAAGCATGGTCTGGCAGATGGGAAGCAAGCCTGGAGGAGGCCATAGAGCTTCCTTCTCTAATGCCTGGTCCTGGGCACAGGACTCTGAAGCCCTGCATGTGAGTAGTGCACACAAGAGTGAGTGTCAACCACGAAGGAAAAGCCAGCTGTTCATGAGCACTTACGATGGGCCAGACTCTGGACCAGACTCTGGGCCAGATGCTTCTCATGTACCTTCTTTAACCTCCCAATTACCTTGTTAAGAAATAAAAAGCATAACCTTGCAGAAAAGATATCTAATGATATCTTCTGTAAATCAGCCAGGTTCTGTAAATCAGCTTCTGTAAATCAGCCCGTGAGAACATGGTCTTGCAGGAGAATATCACAGAATGACTCCTGCCCCCCACTTCTGTAATCTAACAAACACTCCAGCCCCCGCTTCTATAAATCAGCTGGTGACCTTGCACCTACATTCTGCTTCTGTAACCCCACTTGCAAAATATCACCTAGCAACACATTACCAATGAGCAAAAGTCATGCTGATCCCACATAAAATCCTATATAAACCTGTGAAAACTGAAAAAGGGGCTCAGAATTTGGAGACTGACTCTCCTCTGAGCCCGCACATAATAAATCTGTTCCTTACATCTCTGACTATCATTTTGGGTTTCTCTGTCATTCAGAACTCCTGGCTTTGCTCCAAAAACCTTATGAGATAGGGGTGTCTTATCCCAATTTTACAGATAAGGAAACTGAAGCACAGAGGACCTAGGATAAATTGTTCAATGTCATACTGCTATTAATTGCTAGAGCCAGAAGTAAGAGAAAGAAGAGAATTTCAGAGGTGAGAATTTCTGGAAAGAAGAAAAATGAATATTTCAAATACATGTTTATGGAGGAAGGGGAAGGGGAAGGGATAAAATTTGCCCAGCAGCATCCTAACCAGTAAGAATGCTAAAATAACTTAAGAATTCCTAATTCCTAGTCAAATCTAATGCCTATGATGTAATTATTTATCTATGATGCCCTCTACTGCTATTTATTCAATTAAGGAGGTGTAAAATCTTTCATAAGACATCAGTTTCTCCTCTCCTAAGAGTTCAGAGTCACACTCTATCTGCAATCACTGCTGAAATCCCCACATGTCTGAACTAAGGGCACTAAGGAAAGAGGCCCATGTGGTAATCAACTCAAATATACCTGAAAGCCCAAAATTCATCCTGAGAAACTGAAAGAGTCCTGTGTTTCTGAGACCAGGTGTTTCCCCGGCTGTTCCCCATCCACAAGTCAAAACCAGCATCCGCGAGAATGAAGCCCAGGCTGCTGTTGGCGAGGTTAGAGACCCAGACACTGGAATCTTCAAGGAAGCCATGCTGCAGAAACACAACTGGCTTGGAACCTGAAAGACACTCACATCTAAGAGTTAGCAGTCCTGAATAATATTGCAGAGACAGATGCTAGACATTATATAAGCTGTCATAACCCAGTGAATGCACTGGGGGAGAAATTGTGGGAAGCTGCCTCTGGCACAGGTGTTGTATTGGCTATCTTGTTGCTAAGCGCTATTTTTAGATACTAACCCGGTTAAGTTTCCGTTTCCCCACCCTTGCTGAAGCAATTAAGTTTCTATTCTTACGCCACTCCCCCAGGCTCTAATTGGGCACTCCCTAAAGAGCACAAAAGTCTTTCCCTGGAAGTTGCCAAATAACCATCTGCACGTGTGTGTGGCACGAGAATCAAAAATCTAGTTAACCAATCATTTACTGACACATGTGTTGTCATCAGTATGTACCACCTCATTCATCCCTGGCTATAAATACCCCTGATTGACCCTCAATAAATGAGCCTTGATCAGGATCCTGTCTTGTCTCCATTCTTTGTGTCTCTTGTCCCTTTTCATTCCCACTCCCTCCCTCAGGTCTTGGTTCAACTGATTTGCGGTTGGGTCAGGAGTGAAATTACAATGTAAACTATAATCCATGTGGAGCAGCAGTGCTCCAAAATGTATTCACCAAATGCAATGAATGTGCCACAATGATGAAAGAGGTTGTTCATGTGGGAGGAGTGGGGAGTGGAGTGTGAGAACCTCTTATATTTTTTAATGTAACATTTTTTGTGATCTATGTATCTTCAAATACATACAATAAAAAATTAACGCTAAAAAAAAAGAGAAGCACCAAGCTTCAAAGCAAACATTATATATCGGTAAATGGATCATTCATAAAAGATTCCACAAATAATGAAATAGAAACAAATTAAATTTTGAGAGAGCAATGTACTTCTATATTGTTGTGGAATTTAAGAGAAGTTCAATTATTTGAGTATAGAGAGGCCAGGACTCAGGAATGATTTTGAGAAGGAAAAATGGTTTATTGACGGCCGGCCGGACTTGGGAGCTTTCTGTTTGAATCCCGAGCCCGGAACAAGATTTTCAAACGTCTTTTATACAGAGAGGAAAGGCCAAATCGTCCCTTTGTGTCAGTTCTCAATAGGCTTCAATTAGCATATATCTCTTCCACATCTTAGGTAAGCTTTTAGCAAGGACTCCAGACATTTTAGATAAGCCTTGGTTTTTGCATTTCCCCTAAATACTTAAAGTTTATAGCCCTTGCTTTGTTAAACATTTCCTGGGACTGGAGCCTGCTGGTCCCTAAGAGCAGGACTGCAGCCTCTTACCGTTTCACACCCACAAGTCAAACAACTTAGTTATCTCTGAAGAGACAAAGAGCCTTCCACCCATAGCCCACATCAATATAACATTAGTAAGAATGTTTTTAAACAGTGCTGGAAGGGTGGCAGTTAAACTAGACTCTTTTTACATCCCTAGAAAAAAGACACACTGGTTTGTTAATTTTTTAATATATTTTTAGGAACTTATAAATGATGTCTATAATTTGATCCAGTAATTGGATTTCTCACAATGTATCTCAGCAGAATAAATCAAAAGAAAGCACAAGTTCATAAATATTAATTCATTTGAATATTCATATACATATATGTATATGGGAATTTATTTTCTGCTCACTTGTACCTGGGACCCTGTGACATAGTGGAAGTAACAGACTTGGGAGCCGAGAGATCCTGTTTCATTTCGAACATAAGGGCCCTTGGCATGAGAGAGATGTAGTCGAAATAACCCACTGCACTTCTGAAGCGGTATTTCTATTGTTTTTTTAAAGATTTATTTTGTATCTATTTCTCTTCCCTCCCCCCCCCCCATTTGCAGTTGTCTTGCTCTCTGTGTCCGTTCACTGTGTGTTCTTCTGTGACCCCTTCTGTCCTTATCAGCAGCACAGGGAACCTATCCAGTGGGCCAGTCTGCTTCCTATGGTATTTCTATTAAGCATCATGGGTCATCCACAAAGAAAATATTAAATCCCAGGGTAGAAAATCAGTGAAAAGTAGGCACTAATTGCTTGATTGCATGAAGGCAAGAAAGTGGTGAAGAGAGCAGGGCACTGGAAACAGCCCTCCCTCCTGTCTGCCAGTTCTCTCACTGCTCCCAGTAGGGACAGAAGGAAGGTAAAATACAGCTCTTGCACAAACCAAAATCCATCAAAGACTTGAGGATTTGCTGGCAAAAGAAGTTTCTCTGTGGGTGGGTTAAGCCCACTCCATTCACACCTTCTACTGCCGGATTCTTAAACGTTTTGTTACACAGACCCCTTTGCCAGTCAGGTGAAATGGACACTGCTGTAATTTATTCACTGCATACATTCATAAGTGAAGGAAATGCTAAATTTCAGTTAGGGGCCAGAAAAATAAAAGCAATGAGTCTACTGATTTTTTTCAAATCAAGCATGGACCCCTGGTTAAGAACCCCTGTTCAGGTGAATTGCTTTAATTGAATTTTTCTCACCTTGCTAGAGAGAAGCTGATTGAAATGATAATTAGGTATTATTGAGTGCTTATGTGCTGTAGTGGAGCTGAAAATGCTGTGAGGCTGGTCCTATTCCCATTGAAAGGAATGGGTAATTGTGGCTAAGAGATGTCCAACAACTTGCCTAAGGAAGAATTAGTGCTAGTAAGAGGGGAGCTGGGATTTGAAACCAATTATGTCCTATGTCAGGGTCTGTGCTTTTAACCATTTTGCTATAGGAAAGAAGGTTTAACAAGAGAGAAGTCAACCTAGAACATAGAGAAGGACCCTAGGGAATGATGGGCCAACAGAGGAAAGCTATTTTAGAGGGATGTGCATCAAGTCTTGGAATAAAATAATCTCTTGTAGGTGGAGGAGATAGAGAATGGAGGCAGGGACACCAACCTCAACCCTGCCCGCCCAACCTGCCCACCCAGGTAGTTCCTCTGAGGACCAGCCTACTGCATGCACCTCAGCCCCGCAAGGCCTGGCTTTGTCTGACCAACAAACCAACAAGACAAGGGCTGCTCCCATCAGATGTGCTCTAGGAAGACTGGTAGCCAACAGCAAGGCCTAGAAGGATCACTTCTTGGTCCAGAGATGGCAAGGTACGTTATCCAGGTCAAGTAAGTCATTAGCACAGAGGTGACAAAGAGAAGCAGCATGATGGTGACCACCTGATTAGGCCCAAATGTGGGTGGAGGTGAAGAGGGCATTACGCAGGCTCCAAAACTGAATCTGCTGTGGCCACAAGCCACAGGAGAAAGCTGATCGGGTGAGTGGGGAAGTTGCTCCTGCCTCCCAAGCTCCTGCCCTTCTCCACTGCAACACTTGTCTCAATAAGCCTCCACCATGCTTTGAAAAGGTCGCAAACACCACATTGTTCTCCAGGGAAGAACCAGAAGGAAAAGTAAGCAGTAGGTCAAGAGTAGGGGTAAAAATACAGCTGTAAGCCTGAGCCAGGCCTTGGTTTTTACTAGCTGTGAAACTTTGTAGAAGTTATTCAACCTCTCTGAAATACAGGTGTTCTTTCCTAAAGGGGGATGATAGAGTGCCTGATACCTATCAAAGATTTAAAACAAAAACAGCGGCTGATGATCATAGTAAATATATAATATAAAATAAAATAGTATTAGCACCATAAAGAAACATAAAATGAAGTGACATTCTTTAATTCAGAAAATCGGAGTAACAGTAAGACCATACCAAGTGTTGACTATGTGTTAGGCTCCCTGTAAGGACTTCCATGCATTATCTCAAACAAGCCACATGACAAGCTGCAGAGTTGGCACGGTCTGCTGAATCCTGGAACCCCAAAGACGTCCACTTCCAAATCCCAGGAGTTACTTACATGGGAAAAGGGACTTTGCAGATATGATTGACTTAAGGATCCTGACGAGAGAGCATCCTGGAATGTCCAGAAGGACTCATTGAAATCACAAGGGTCCTTATGAGATAGAGGCAAGAGGATCAAAGTCAGAAAAATAAGCTCTGACAATGGAACCAGGGCTTGGAATGATGATCTACAAGCCAAGGAATGTGTGCAGTCCCTACTAGCAGGAAAAGACCAGGGAACAGCTTCTCTTCTAGAACCTCCAAAAGGAACACAGCCCTGCTGACACCTTGATTTATGACTTGTGACCTCCAAAATTGTAAGATGAGAAATCTGTGTTTAAGGCCACTAAGTTTGCAGTAATTTTCCCAGCAGAGCTAGGAAAACTAATATACCTGGAGACCAGTTTTTCCCCCTATTTTGCAGAAAAGGACTCTGAGGAACAAGGGGATAAATAAGCTGTCCACAGACATGAAGCCAGCAAAGGTGGAACCAAGATTCCAATGCAGGTGGCATGACTCTTGGACCTGGCTTTAACTAGGCAATGCATGGCCTCTCCAAACAAGAGAGAGGATGGGGAGCGTCTTCAAGGAGATGTCAGATATCCACAAGTCCCTCTCAGCCTCCTTGCCTCGATCTACCCTCAGGGTTCTTAAATTCTGACATCCCATGTGTGGGCGTGAGGAGACACAGCCCTTTAGGAAACTGCATGTCACATTTTGGGTGTACAAGCATTTTTTCAGAGTCTACAAAGTAGCTCCTACCCTGGCTGCTCACCAGACACACCTGGGCAGCTTGTTAAGTACTCAGCTTCCTAAGCCCTTGTCCAGAGGCTCATAGATGAGGTCCAAGAATCTATATTTTCAAGATAGTTCCCCAGAGGACACTGATGCAGCCGAGGTCTTTATCTTACCTGGAACCACAGCTCCCTTCCCAACCTGACAGCCCAGGCTCACATGCCCTCAGAATAGCAGAGGAAAAGGTCTGCAACTTGCTAATTCAGAAGAAGCCTTATAACCCAGAGCCTTCTAGAATAGCTGTAAGTTGCTTAAGGATCCCCTGTCCCCTGCAATAGCAGGGTCTAAACAAAAGGGCAACAGGGGTGTTGCTTATGATTCACACACATTCCTATTACTTTGTATTGAGAAATGCAATGAGTTGCCCCACAACACACCTCTGCAATGGTCTGTGAGTCTGAACGGGTCAGGAAGACTTCATATTTATCAAAGCAGACACTCAGCTGTGTAGTAACCCGAAGTTCAAGAGCTGGTTCAACCGTCCCTAAGACAGGCTAAGAACGAGGATACTGAATTCATTTTTACAGCCTAATTCTAATTTTGAAATGCTGGCCCCAAAAAACAGCTAAAAACACTAAACAAGTAACTGTGGTGAGAAGCCTCAGATAAAAGCTCTGGGACTGAAGGGGGTTCCTGAGCCTGCCCCACCTATTCAAGATGAAATTCTGATAACTGGTGAATTGTCCTTATTACTAGTATTTACCCTAAATGTTATCATTTTTGTGCAAGCACTGTATTATATATGGATTACATTAGAAGGAAGATGGTATAATCAACTGGCTTTGAGGATGAGGCAACTGATGCCTGGAGACAGTAAGTAGCCTACCCTGGAGCTCTGTGCTGGGAGTGAGCCACAGCTGAAACGCCAGCCTCCTCTTTTCAAACCCCTTGCTTTTAACCACTGGTCTTTTAACCACTGGAGTAAATGAGAAGGAAAACTTATCTCTAATTCTCTTCTGTCTAGAAACTTAAACAATAGAAGCCTGTCCACCAGACTACCCTGTGGATCTACCAGGGCAAAGAGCAAGAAAATTTTGAGAGGCTAGGAACTTAGTCCAGAGCCCGTGTGAATCCCGTATTCACTATCAACCAAGTTAGACTAGTTATTTAGCCCCTGGAAAGCTGGGTTTTCTCATCTATAAAATAAGGATAGTAAGACACTTATGTCAAGCTGTCTGAGAACTCATTTAACAATCTCCACTGACCCCAGAGTCCAGCACTTTGCACTTACACAAGCAGCTTTCAGAAGTCTGCACCCTCTGCTGCTTCTTGCAGCCTCATCTTACACAGTCTTCCAGCTGCAAAGGGACAACCCACTGCAGGAGTGAACACAATGGCACCTGCACCACAGAGCAGGGAAGGAAACCACCCTCTTCGGAATGCTTTTCTCTCCACCACCAGCCAGAGTCAGCATGATCATTAAGCTCCATGGAGGCAGTGATTTGGTCTGTCTTCTTTACTGCTGTGCCCATAGCATTTAACTCAGAGTATGGCACATGGTGTGAAAGAAGGAAGGAATAAATGATGACAGAAAAAAAAATTCCATTACTTAATGTCCATTGCTTTCATTAGGTTTCCGAAGAGTGCCCTGATATGACTCGTGGTTAGGCTTGCCATGCTCAGGGGCTGCTAATTGCTAGGAGGGCTACAAAAATCTCCCAGTCTCTGCCTTCAAAATTGATGTAGGGAGAAGTTTAGGGTAAGGAGAAGTACACAAACAAATCAACCCTGAAGCAGAAAAAGAGAAGCATCTCAAGAGGCATTCGCTTGATCAGAGGAAGGGGTTTCCTCTTCACTTGAGCAATCAGGGAGAGCTGGAATTCAAGTGGAGCCTGGAAGGATGGAAAGAATTATTATTTTAAAAAAGACAGTCTTTCTGCCACCTTTCCAATCCACCACAATGGTGCACATGAACATCCTGGGTGATGTGAGAGAGAACTGCCAGATTATTATCATGCTGTGCTTGCCAATCATCAGCTGGTTTCTAACTGTGATGATGAAGCAAGACTACCCTGGCAAATTTGAAATCCTTTATGATCAGAAGGCTGGGAAAATTGTTGTGAAACTCACAGGCAGGTTCTTGTGAAACTCACAGGCAAGTACAGAGTGATTAGCCCCAGATTTGATGTGCAACTCAAAGATCTGGAAAAACGGCAGAATAATCTGCTCCCATCTGTCAGTTTGGTTTCTTTGTACTGACGATATCAACTGGTACCATGGACCAAAAAGGAAGCAAGGTGAAAACACACAGGAAAGAAAATCCTGGGATTTTTTTTTCCATGATGTAATATATACACACAAATAAAATGTCTCAGGTGGGGAAAAAATAGAGGACCGAGGACAGTAGGCATCAATTCAGTGGTGTGTGACCAGCTACAGTCCAGGGGGGAGTTTAGCAAAGAAGAAATAATTCATTTGGATTTAAGAGATCCAGGGAGTCCTTTTTTTTACATTTATTAATATAACAGACCTAACTTCAATTATACTATTTATAATTTTGCTCTGGAACCAATTAAAACCTATACAACTAATAAATAATATTTATTGGCTAATGAGTAAACATGATTGACAATCAATGGTTCTCAAGCATTCCTCATAAAAGCTTGAGAGAGAGATCCTTACCCCTAAAGCATAGGTCACCATACACATTACAGCCTATCACAGTAATCACTGTCATCATGAACATGGTGAACTTCAAAGTTCTACTACTACATAGAAAGGATGAATGGTACAGACAACAGCTAGAGTGAAAGAATATAAGTAAAGGTGGGCATGTTCATTCATTAGGGCCCTGAAGATTGTTGAATGGCCAAATCACATTATTATAGTTGGGCTTTTAGAGGCTTAGCAGGCACAAAGAAAACAAAGAAACAAACAGGGAGTCTGCCAGAGAGGAGAGCAGAGCTGCTAAGAGGACACAGAGCTGGGCCACGGACCAGCCCTCTGCTCATTAGAAGTCTCTAATGATTTCCAAGTGAAGTTACAGATAATCAGAGAGGCCCACTGAGGCAGGACTGAAAGACCATCACTACTTGTCAAAACAAGTTCCATGCTGAATGAGGTACAGGTAAATGAATAATGCTTTAATACAAATTCTTATTCTCTTGTAAACTGTACAGATATATAGCATTATATTTGTGAGTGTTAAAAGCATTGCTTTTCTAAATTACAAGCAGACTGAATTTCTATACTCCTGTTTGGAAATTTCTTTGTATTTCTTAATGTATGGGGAGCCTCACAAATGGAAATGGTTCATGTCTCTTGGTTTCTGAACTTCTTTCTAGTGCCCTGTGAACAAAAGCCTAGCTTGGGTGCTGGGCAGGGAAGCAAAGGGTGGGGTGAACTGAAGCATATAACACAGGCAGCCTAGAGAGGAACTTGACAGCTACTTAAAGATGGAAGTCAAGAAATATTCTGTAGTTTCCAGTCCAGGTCATTAGAGGACAGCAGTGCTATTAATACGCAGGCAAGTCAGGAGTGGCCTGGATGAGATGAGTCCCATGAGTCCCACGAGTTCCAGATGCCACTCTAGGACTGAAGGACTTTCGGGATCCTTTTTGTCTCTTTGGTCTTAAAAGAGCCAAATTAACACCACCACTCCCAAACAGGAGTGAAGGACAATTCAGATGGGAGCTGAAGGACAATTAAAACCCTCAATCTCGTGTGCTGCCTGGAGTCAGGGAATTGCAAACCATCAGAGAAGTACCTATTCAGGTCTAAGGAAAATCACTCATTCCCTTAGATTACTCACCCCTTTCTCACAGATTCCCTTTAAAACTTCCTTCTGAGTTGAGCTCACAGCAGGAGTCATATACATGTCACTGATCACCCAACTAGAGAGGCCTCTTCAGCACAGAGTAGGCATTTGGGGGCACTAATATATGAACAGATTTAGCTCAGGCTACTCTCAGTTTATGCTCCCCATTCTGGAGACCAATGTATCAACCTCCCTCCCCCCAAAACACACACACATACACACCCAGAAAGAAAGAGAAAGGGGCAGGTAGAGGAAGGAAGGGAAGGGGAGGAAGGGAGGAAGGCAGGAAGGAAGGAGACAGGAGAAAACCCAAGAGACCTGAGAGTGAAGATGACTAAAGGGGAACATGGAGATTGTCCTGGCCAAGTAACTGTTTTTACAGTTGAAGAATCTGAGGTTCACAGAGGTGGAAGCATATAAACAGTTGGGTGCAGACCAATATCTAGAACTGAGGTCTCCTAACTTTTCTTCCCACCATCTGGGAGCAAATCAAGAATTTTCTTTCTTAGTATTCCATGGTGAGGCACCTGCACATGTGGCAGGAGCAATAAACACATCTGTAGGGCAGGTAGCACCATTTGCTTTAATTAATGAATGGAGAGAAAAGCCTGGAGGAGAATAGGAAAAGAGAAGCCACATTCCCTCAGCATGTTTTACTGAGGTCCTGGCCTTTCTTAACAATTACACACATTACTGATTAGAATCATCAATTAATGACTATAATAAAATATCATTAAAATTATCAACATATATTTTTCTATATGTGGGATTGGAAATCAGTAAACATGTACTCGGGTTGAAAAAAAAAGGGAAGGAAGGAAACAAAGATAATATGCTCACTCTGGCATAAAATATATGCTTGTGTGTGGGATTAGTTCTATCACTCACCAAGGGCATGGTAAATGATTTATTAAAGCTCATCTCTTTTTGCTTCAGAGCAAATAGAGCACTGTCCTTGCTTATCTCTGCATAAGCTATCTCTTTGCACTTGAAATTTGAAAACAGCCACGTCTTGCCCTTTCTGCCACTAGATAGGATGTGAGTCTAGAGACAAGGTTTCTTGTTCCAAGACAAAACATCCTTGGGAAATTTATCTTTAACCACAGTCCTTGGCTGAATCCAAAAAGTCATGATATACAAGCAAGAGAAATACACCAGACGGAGACCTCCCTGCACATGAGTTTTGGCGTGTGAGTCTTTCATTCCCAAAGCAACTGGCACCCAATGTGGGGCAGCTGATTTTTCCACAGCTGAGGGGAATGTTTTGGGACAGCCCCTGGGAACAGCCCAGGGGAACTACAGTCCCAACATTCATCGCTGCCAGTGATCACAGCCACCCTTGAGGTAAGCTGCTCCCTGGGTTCTGTCACAAGAACATCTCTGCATAGTAAGATTGGTCCAAACCATGCATCCTGCACAGACAGGACATCAGCTGCCCTGAGAGAGGTAAGCTGATTGCAGACACTAGTATAACATGGGAAATACAATATTAAAGCAACTAGGAGATCTATCTCCACACTTCACAACAACTATTGAAAGCAGCTAATTGTAGAGTGAAAGAACAACAAATTACTACATTGCTTCAAACAGTACAGACCTTTTGTTCGTACTTCCCTGAGAAGGGAACCTTAGGTTTTGAATTATGGGAACTCTAAATCTAGAATTATGAGTCAAATTGTAAACTTTGTGTTTCTGTTAGTGTGTTATCATTGCTTTTGTATTTGTCTCTTTGTTCAATGTCAGAGAATATTTTAATACCTCCGGATGGTAAAATAAATAAATAAAAATTCCTAAAAGAGCTCTATTCAAATGGCCTAAAAATAAATAAAAGCTTATATTAATAGATAAGTATAAATGCTAATAAGAACTCTACAATGATAAAAATTGTAAGTCCTCATTAATGAAATTCCTACAAGTGTCTTCATAAGAAATAGTTCTTGCCTCAATTGAAAGGAATAGTTTATTTTTCTTCACAGGATAAAGCGAAGGATGTAAAACTTAAATGAATACTAAAAAAAGTAAAAAGTTTGTGGGAATGCTAACTGAAATTTGATGTTTGTTCAAAAAGGTGTGTTTTGTCCTAAAATAAAATGGTAGTTTTCATACAATCAAAATGGAAATATGCAGGACTAAACATGAATGCATATGGCAAGCTGTAAAAAGTATTGTGGTAGCATTCAGTGAAAAAATGTGTTCTGTGAAGGTAAAATTTGTCTTAAGATAAAGTAATTATAGTCCATGTGGTTATGAATAATTATAAAAAGTTTGTGGAAGCATTGTTTGAGTTAAAGTGTTTAAATAGCTAATTCCAAAAATCCATTATTAAACAGAAACTGAATTGATAATAATAAAAGTAACTTCATAAGAAGAAAAGTTATCGGCAGCCAACCTCCCCTGCCAACTTGCCTCTAAAAAACTATTTCTAATATTGCGTGCTTCTAGGTATTTGAAATAAAGTTATATTTGCTTATAACCAAATTGAATCATTATTTTAACATGTTTAGTGTTGATGGTAACTGTATATTGTATGAACTTTGCTTAGAGACAGTTTCGAACATCATTTTGGTAACTTAAGTATGTAGGGTGTACAGAACGTGTTTTTATTATTAAGGAAACAGAACATAATTTTGTCCTAAGATAAATTGACTAGTTATTAAAAAAGAGTAAAATTTAGGACAAAACCTGGATGAATACAAGAAGTACAGAAGGTGTGTGGAAAAGGAATTTTTGTAGATGAAGTTAAGATTTGATGGGTCTATCAAGTATTAAAAGCTTTAGTATCAAATAGTCTACTAATACAAAGCTAAATTTTGTTCTTTCTCAAAGTTTCTTAAGACATTAATCTGTTTTAGCAAAAGTTTATGAAGAGTTTTTCTTTTGATTAATCAGTGTACAAAAGTCTCTTTTATCAAAATAGCTCCTTGTACTTTAACCATATCATGTCTTTGGCTGTTTAAAAAAAAAAACAAGTCTTATCATGTTTAACAGAACATAATGTTCAAACAAGCTTTCTCAAAGTCAGATCCTGAAAAATATCTTTTATTTCAGGTTTTTGCAGAGGATTTGTTCTTTTATCTTTAAAAAAAATAAAGTAATAACATAGTTAAGTTCATTTAATATGATACAAGTTAAATGAACAATATTTAAAAGTGTTATAAAATTAAAAGGATTCTTTAACCCTCTGTTAAAGTTGTATGTGTAAAAAGTTCATATGAATACTTAAAGAGTATATAAAATTCCTGTAAATTTAATAATGTTCCAACATAATATTAAAAATATATAATGCTGTTAACCATAATTTTAATTATTAAAAATTATATATATCATAAAAACCTCTCTACTTAAAAATCAAAACGTGAACGCTTTAACTCATACTCATCTGATTTACACTAAAAGCTGCCATAAGGCAGATACTTTAACTCATACTTGTCCAATTCACATTAAAAACTGCCACAGGGTGATACATAACAGTAAGCTCTCATAAATTAAAGTAACACCACTGCTGTGTGCAGCAACCCTAAATAGTCTTAATTTATTACAAAAATTAATAGCCAATTATGTCACTATCTCTTTATTTTAAAATTTCTTGAAGCTTTCTCTGATATCTCCTTAGGCAAGTCAAGCCAGCTGCATTCATATGTGAACAAGCCAACAGTAAATTTTACAGCACTTTCCCGAAGCTGTGTGCACAACCCAATCATCTATCCTAGACTAAAAACAAAACCTAACTGTATAAAAAATCTGTAGTTTTAATCCTATTTCACTATATTAATAATATTATGTTAACAAATAATTTTTTTACAAAATCATCTCACTCCACCTTAAAATTATTCTTATAAAACAAAAAAAGGGGGGATAGGGTGTTAGGTCTAACCAGCCCAAAGGATGTCATACAAATAGCCTTATATACTTTTTTTAATTGCAGTGAGGATGGTTATACAGCAGCAGAACATTTTCAAATAACAATTATAAAAATTTATCCTAAAGTGTTATACAAACTCCTGGATGGACAAGAGGCTAATATTGGCATGCTCCAGTAAATTTATTCAACATGAGGAGAATGGTATGCATGTGTTCTATCCCTAGGAAAGCACATAAAACCAAAGCATGTAAAACCATACCATGGCCTGATGGAATCTGCAGCACAAGCCAATACCAAGCCTGGAAGCGCTCAACTTGCAGTCGACCAATATCCCCCCAAGGAAATGAACTGGATACATGGGGAGTCTTAAATAATTGGGCAACCAAGCATAAGCTCTTATGTCATGAGTTGGGTGTCCTAAGATGCCTAAAAATAGTTTTGTAGCTTATTTCACAGAAGTCTGCTACTTTAGCTAAGGTGGGAACATGGAAAATGTACATATTGCTCATGCTTATGTCTTTTAACCCCTGCAGTGCTAATCACAGCTTTTGGGCCCATATAACAGGTCCGGTATTTGCCCTCACCTCCTGGTGGGATCCTGAGGCCCCATTATCCTCAAAGGATTCAACATGAATAGGAGGATACTGGGTCCTCCAGGAGGGCCACTAATAAATGAAATTGACTGGAGGCATCCTAACATTTGTGTCACTCCTTTAAAGTGGAATGGCACCCAACATAATTGGAACCAAATAAATAAACACCTTCAAAGTGCCTTGTCCATTCATATATTGGATGAAGTGGAAGCTTTCCATCTCCAATTAAGTCAGCAATTTTGAAACTTAAAAAGTCAAACTCAACAAATCACATTAAAAAACTTAGCTGAACAGTTGCAGTGGCAGAACCGTTTAACATGGTTTTCCAATGTAGATTTTAAACAGTGGGCAACAATAGGAAGATTAATTGTCTCTGTCTTGTTATAGTTATAGGATACCAATGCTTCTTCCAACTATGGGAACATACCACACAACGATATGAGTACGTGTCCGCTGTATATACAGCTACTCAAGTAGAACAACCTGCTCAAAATAAAGGGGGGAGATGTGGGGATTTGTTCCAACATCTTGGCAAGTGCATGGTTAAATGATTTATTAAAGCTCATCTGTTCTTGCGTCAGAGAAAAATAGCTCTGTCCTTGCTTATCTCTGCACAAGCTCTTTACGCTTGAAGTTTGAAAATGACTTCCTCTTGCCCTTTCTGCCACTAGATAGGATGTGAGTCTAGAGACAAGGTTTCTTGTTCTAAGACAAAACATCCTTGGGCAATTTAATTTTAAACACAGCCCTTGGTCGAATCTAAAAATACATGATACATAAGCAAGAGAAATAAACCAAACAGGGCCCTTCCTGCATATGAATTTTGGTGTGCAAGTCTTTCATTCCTGCGGCACTTGTGTGTTTTAGCAAGAAGAAAAACTACAAGTCCTCAGTGCAACGCACCACTCATTTGGTAACATGTCTGTAAGAAGGAATCTTAGAACACGTACGTATAAAAGAGTTAGAAATTAAATTTCAAGAAGCCCATTGGGTGCCTTGTGAACTTAAGAATTATCAAAGCCCTATTATAGCTAGGATTTATTGGGAGGAGAAGTAGGAAAAGGGTAAATCAGATTAAGAAAAAAAGTAGAGAATAATACAAGCTCACATTAACACAGAAGGCTTTTAAATTTGCTTTGAATAATAATTTGGGAAGGAATTGAGGCAAAATAAGGCCCTTAGGTGGCCCTTCTGATCATATCAAATTTTAAATAAGAGATACTTACCTTATTCTCAACCTCAATTTCCCAGGGAAAGTTTGTAGAAACAGAAAGTGTTAAAGAATAAGCTACTTCTGGGAAGATGAATGAATAAGGGTCAGATCCCAACAGTTTCAAGTAAACTGACTAAAATTCCTGAATCTGCATTGGAAATCGCCGTTTTGCTTGAGTTGTAAAATGAGAAACACACACACACAGACACACAAGAACTTTCATACATTACTAGGAGAATAAATATCAGGAAAACTTCATATGGAAATAATTTAACAATAACTATCAAAACTACTAATGTTTATAACCTCTATTTCCAAAAAATGCCTATTTCTGGAAGTGTATACTATAATCTTGCACACATACAAGGTTATTTACTGCAGTAATATTTGTTAGCAGAAAACTGGAAATAGCCCAAATGTCCATCAATTGAACACTTGCTAAATAAACCTTGATATGGGTGCCCGGCAGAATACCACGTATCTGTAGAAATGAATGATGAAGCATTCTACATAGTGTAGAGAAAGATCTCAAAGATATATCAAGGAATAAATCAGTGTGTGTTACATGACACCTTTCATATAAATGAAGGTAAGGAAAATGAGAATCTCTGTTTGTATTCATTTTTACATACAAGAAGAGATTTTGAAAGAATACACAAGAAATGGGGGAGATGGGGAATGTGATGGGAAGGAGTTCTCCTTGATTTCTGAACTCTGCAAATGTATTACCTAAGCTATTTAATGCTCAAAGGATTTCACTCAAGAAGATGCCTTCTGCTTCCCTATAACAAAGGAAAGATTCTGGTCAAGGTTCAAACAAAATTCGATTGGAAGCCTCAAGCAAATTATGAAACTAGATGACTCTTGTCCTTCTTTAAAATATGAAGTATTTTGTATGTCTTGCATGAATATAACAGAAATATAACACTTTTAGTACATTGGTCTAAAAATAATCTCATTTCAAGTCATTTCAAGTTAGTTCCTGCCATAAAAACCAGCCAAATTTCAGCAGCGCAATTACTTTTAAGAGCTTTTCTTTCTCTCCCAGGAAAACTCCTTACCTCTGTCAGAGGGGTTCTGCCTCCCATGAGGGATGTGGTGAAGACAAAGAATATATCCATCTTCTGTCTCAACTAGATGTTCCTCACCAGGGAATCCCCAGTAAGCGATCATTTCACTCTGTGAAGAAAAAGAACAATGGCAATGCTATGGACAGAATTGGATAAGATCTCCCATAATAAAAGGCAAAGGAGAAGATAAAAGCCAATGATATTCTCCAGACTTTATTTTTAAAAATCAATTGTTTTTGAATTTTTGCTCTGCTGAAACTGTAGCCAACATCCTATCCCAATGAGCAACCCCCTTAATGTCCTCCAACTACTTTCCCACTAGCTCCCTCAGCCCTTAAAAACCCTGCTGTCCTTCTGAGGACATTAGGTTCTAGGATCCCGTTCCTACAGTCATCTTTGAATAAAGTCGTCCTTGTCTACTCAACAAGATCAGGCACAAATTTTTCTTTTACATTCATCAGGATCTCAGTGGAATAGGGAAAACTCAATAATGCAGAAAACTTCATGTTAATGAGTAAGTGACCATAAACAATTGCAAGGTTTTAATTTTATCATTCTTACAAGGAGGAATAATAAAAGGGAGGTAGGGTGGAATGATTTATGAAATATTTGGATGCAAAAAAGACTTAACTTTAAGATCTTGATGTCCAGTCAAACTCTCTTCATTCAACATGAATTGCTTTCAAAGTCGATAATCATGTTTTCAAGTTGCTTTCTTTAATAACATTGTTTCCCATATTTTACAACAAAATGAGGCATGCATATATCTTATTGTTTACTTAAAATTACTAACTTTGAGATGTTTTAAATAATCATGGCATTATTTTTGCATATTTGTTCTAATAAAATTTTTTTCAGATACCTAAGATTTTGAATCTGAACTGTGTTCCCTGGACATCCTTAATCACAACCCTGTTCAAGGTATTCTAAAACTAGCATTCAATAGTAACATTCTTGCGAACTTTTGACACTTTTAGTTGTTTTTTAAAACCAGTGTAGTGTAACTTGAAAAGGAAATGAATTAATGAAAATGATTTTTCCTTATGAAGATGTATCTAGTCTTAACAATAAAATGAGGTTTGTAAACACATATTACCTGGTTAAAAAAAAATTAGCAAACTGAATCTAAGATTGAGAGGTAGTAAAAAGCATATCAGATAGATGGAGATTAGAGTTGGTGGCAAAACTTAGGCCACACAAATGGATTTAAGGAAAAAACGCTTGTCACAAAGGCGTTATAAAGCAGGTTACTTTGAACTTACCACATTCATATATGCTTCAGGATTCACAGTTGTCAGCTTCCCTCTGGGCTGATGGCAAAGCATAGTTGCGAGGATCAACGAGACCATCCACTCAAAGAACCACATTTTCATTCTGTATAAAACAGTCAGTCCATTATTAATTGCCAAAACTTTACTACATGATATTACATGGGCAAATTTGTGCTCCCGTACAAGTTCTGAAAAGGCACCCACAGGTACCCTAGGCAAATATGAAACAGATTTCTATGGCCATACAGTGAAGTCAAAAATACATATACATTGTACTAGGAACAACTCCACCTTTACTTCCACCATCCCCCCCTCTATCCCCTTGCACCCATTAATATGTGACCACAATATCAAACTCATTCCTGAAAAAATAACAGACAGGAGGGCTCTGAAGTAAACAGAGTGAGAAAAGGGGAGATCTGCAAAATTCCAGTCTATTAACCTCCCACCTCTTCCCTTCCACTTAAGTTGGGACAATACTAGCTCTTGCCTCCCACTATCTTACCGGAGTGATGGGGCAGGATTCAAATGTGTCAACTCCGGAAGAAAGTGAAATGAAAGGAGAGAGACTCCACAAGAGAAACAGAGGGGGAAGGACAGCCCTGTCTCCTCCTGAGTCCCTCCGACCACCAACAAAAACATCTAGTCTCTGGCTATGACTCAAAACCACAGTGTAGCAAAGACCTTGTGGGTGTTAAAGGCGAAGTAAAGACTCTCCCAAGCATGCTCAGGTGGTTGGTGGCAAAACTGGGACTACAGTCCAGTCCTTTTTTTCTTAATAAATTTACTCACTTAAAAAGATGCATGAATGTATGTCCAAGGACTTGTATAAAAATGTTCATAGCAGCCTTTTTATGTTATAGCCAAAAACTGGTAAAATCCAAATGCCCACCAATAGGGCATTTGTGGTATATTAATATATTGGAATACTATTTATCGATAAAAATGACATGGATGAATATCAATATAATTATGGTGAGTGAAACAAGTGAGGCAAAAAAGGAAACATACTGTATAATCTCACTTTGACAGAAAGTATGTCAATGGTTACCTCATGAGAGGAGGGTTAGCAGGGGAGGAAAACCAACGAGCATGAGAAAATATGAGGGGGTGAGGGATAGATGTTCATCATCTTGATTGTACTGCTGATTTCACAAGTTCATGTGTATGTCAAAATTACTAAAATTGTACACTTCCATTATGCACTATGTTCTGCTATTATATATCATTTATGCTTCAGTAGAGCTGTTCAAAATTAATATGGCTCTCATTTAAACTCCTGCTGTGCAGAACCACCGCAGGCAGCGCTCCCAACACATTATATCAATTATTCCACCAACTCTACGCAGTACCATGAAACCTATTTTGCAGCAAACTGAGATTTATCCACTTAAGAGCGGGGAGTAAAGTACCACCTGATGAAACACCAGTATCTTCAGGATTCTAACCAGGACTGAGGCTAAACTCTGCTCTGAATCACGCCTTGGCTAACAAGTGGAGAGGTCAGCAGCGTGTCTGCGGGACCTAATAGCAAGAAGGAAGGAGGAGAACGAAGAGGAGCTGGAAATCAGGGATCCTGGCGCGCCCCATTCTGGGGGCTCGGGCTGCACAGGGAAACCAAGACCGCGCGAAGAAGGGCGGGCAACTGCAGAGCCTCGCCTTCTGGGTGCTCGGGACGCCAGGCAGGACGCTCGGGGTCCTACAGCGGAGGGTCCCGCGGCCAGCGGAGGCTCAGGTGCGCGGAGGGTGAGCACCCTGGGACCACGCGCGCCCCCAGCAGGTCCCCCGGCGGCGGGGCGCGGCCTCCCACGCCGCCTCCGCGCCTGCAGGCGAGGCCGGGGCGCACTCACCTCGGAGCCGTCCTACCCGGCCGCTGTCCGAAGCTGCAGTGACCGCGGCGGCCCGAGAGCGGGGACAAGCCTTGGAGGGGGTGACGAGCCCCCCACGCCTTTAGGGCAGACGCCTGGACCCGCCCAGGCTACTGCAGCCGCCAATCAGAGCTGCGGGCGCCCGCGAAGTGTCAGGGGACTAGGACCCCGCTGAGCGTGGCTGTTTCAGAGCTTCCAGCGGAACTTGATCGCCCCCAAGCGGGGATGGCAGGGAGCACAGTCGCAGGAGACCGGCGAGCCTGGCTGCCCCACGCCACACCAGCCCGGTCACATAGGGGGCTGCCTCCGCTCTGCCCCAGGTTCTCCTGTACTTCTGGTGCCCTCTGTACCTAGCACAGACGGTTCGGGCTCTAAATGAATTTAAATTGTTTACTCCATCTAAATCGCTTAGAGTTTTGCCTGACACAATGCATGGCTGTAATACATAGTATTATTTACCTTATTATTAATGTTTTGTGAAAATAGAAAGGAAATGGAATAGTTTTAGTATATGCATGTTATTTATTGAACATTTCATTCCACAAAAACTACACTGAGCACTACTAAGTGCAGGTAATTAATACACTGGGGGTATAGCAGCCAACCAAACAAGGCCACTTTTAATCTGGCTCTTACATTCTAATGGGAAGAGACACACTATCAACAAAGAACTATATAACATAGGAGATGACTAAGAATTAGGGTGTAAATTCTCTGAGGGGTGAATTGAGGCACATTAGTAAAGGGAAAGAAGGAAAACTGCTGGGAACCAGCAGAGAACAAGCCTGTGAGACGCTGCCTGCAACTCCCCTGCTACTGAAAACAAAGCCAGGAAAAGCGGGAAGACACCCTGACCACAAGGTCCCATTTGGAACTCTTCCCAGCCATGAATTCCTCCAAACAGCAGGCCTCCCCATTGCGCCCTTGAGCGCTAAAGGGGAACAACCAATCAGAACAGCAAGCAGCCGGGGACCCTCCCCAACATTAGGAAAGGGGAGAAGGAAAGGCTCAAAGAAGGTCTAACATGGGGCTGGTAGCATGTCCATAAGCCATGTTTCAGGTTGTATACATATTTCCAGTTTTCTTGTTTCTTAATGAATTCTTTACTCCTTGGCTACTCAATGGCATGTCCTTAAATTCTTTTATACAACACAGCCAAGAGCCTAGAAGCCCAGAACACAGAGCATTCCACTACCAGTAAGTGCTATGAAGAAAAATAAAACAGAGTAAGAGGATAAGTGAAGGAGACTGCCGTGTTATATATACTGTGCTCAGAGAAGGACTTCTGGTTAAGTGACATCCATTGACAGACAGGAAAGAGGTGATTGAGAGCCAAGTTTATAATGGGGAGAGAATATTCTAGAGTGAGAGATTAGCAAGTGCTAAGGTCCTGAGGCAGAAATATTCCTGGTAGGTTTTATCAAGACCAACAACACTGTTGTGGCTGGAATAGAACACATAAGATAGAGATTGGTAGAAGATCCAGTCCTGGCAGTAGTTTGTTGATTAGGGGCCAAATGTAGGTCATGATAAAAATTTTGTCTTTTCCTCCAACCAAGATGAGAAGTCAGTGTTTCAGTAGAAAGGCAATATGATCTGACTTACAGTTTAGAACGATCACTTGGATCACTGGTATCAAATATGGAAGCAGGGAGACTAGATAGAAGGTTACTGCAATTATCCAGGCAAGAATTAATGATGACTTGGATCAGGGTGGTGATGGCAGTGGAAGTGGAGCCACTAGTAAACTCCCAATATGTTCAAAAAGTCAAGCTGACAGGACTTGCTGGTGGATTGGAGACATTGTCAAGGCACCACCCTAGACCAAGAGAAGGAAGCTAGAAATACCATGGCTTTCCCTGCTCTCCAACTTCCCTCCAGTCTGTCCCATGAGTCAACCTCAGCCAGAAGCCAGCTGACACAGGAGCCTATGAAATGCACTCTGCAGGGACCACACCTCCATCTCCAGCCTCTGTAGTACAGAGTAGAATAGGAGAAGGACAGGAAATGGATCTGGAGACAAAGGCAAACATCAGCAAAACTTTCTTGTGAAGAAGGTGAGTATATAGATACAGATGTATATACAGGTACAGGTACAGATATTTCAAAGTCAAGGACCAGGCTAGAAATACAATTTGGAAACAATACGTTTAGTGACAATATTTAAAGTCATGAAACTGGATGAGATTGAAGAATGTTGTGTTCCAAAGACTTCTCAGTGAGAAGACAGTGAGGTTAGAGGGGAGCTAACAGTTTTGAAATTAAACCAAGTGAAGAAATATTTCAAGAAAGAGGAAATGATCAGCCAGGACAAATGCCAGAGATACCTTGAGGGAGGTGAGCACTCACTGAGAAATGAGCATCAGAATTAGCAGAATTTCTGTGTGCTGGACACTGTGCTAAGCCTTTACGTAGAGTGTTTCATTCAAACCTCACAACTACCTCCATATCGCCATTTTACAGGTGAGGAAACTGGGGCTGAAAAAATTAATTACTTGAAGTCATTGTATTGGTCAGCCTAAGGGGTGCTGATGCAAAATACCAGAAATTGGTTGGTGTTTATAAAGGGTATTTATTTGGAGTAGGAGCTTACAGATACCAGGACATAAAGCATAAGTTACCTTCCCTCATCAACATCTATTGCGAAGTGTTGCAGCAGGATGGATGCCAATGGCTGTGAGGGTTCAGGCTTCCTGAATTCCTCCCTTCCTCAGGATTCTTTTTCTTGGGTTCAGGGTTCCTCTCTTTTCTGGGGCTTGCCTCTGTTTCCTCCGTGATCTGAATTCCCCGGGCTCCAGCTTAAGGCTCCAGCATCAAACTCCAACACCAAAATTCCAACATTAGAAACCTTCAACTCTGTCCTTTGCCATGCCTTTTATCTGTGAGTCCTCACCCACCAAAGGGTGGGGACTCAATGCCCTAATGGCACAAGAGGTGTACATAATTACTTATTCAAGTAAACCTATGAATCCAATATAATCTAATATGCCCACAGTAGAAGATCAGTTTACAAACATAATCCAATATTTCTTTTTGGAATTTATCAATAATATCAAACTGCTACAGTCATAAAACAAAGCAGTCCAATATGCAACCTGTGGGCAGAGCTCCTGAAAACTTCAGTCTCACTGTGCTGCACACCACCAGATGAGCAAACACTCAGGCATACACGCTTTAGGGCACACTCTAAAGATGGCGCAGCGGCAGAGAGCGGAAGCGATCAAGAGCCACCTTCCTGCCTCTGTCTGTTAGCATACAGTCCAATTTAAAAATTACACATAAAGCAACACTGCACTAGCACCAATAGCTAACTAACACCCCGCCATTCATTCTATATAAACCGTCGATGCTGTGCAATAAAATAGATTCATGTCCTGAACCGGTCTCCGGATGTGTTTATCTCTGTCGTCTTCACCCCAGCGGGTAACAGAGTTCAACAGCAACCCATGGAAATTAGCTCCAGGTGTCATCTAAGAATGATGGAAGGAAGGGAGGAAGGGAATACGATGAAGAAGATTCTTCATCCAGGTAAGGGAGGATTTCCACCACCTTCCCTTTTGTTTTTGCCCATTGTAGCCCACATGACTGATGAATGACCTATACTCTTACTATAAAAAAGCGAGTTTACAGAAGACCCGAGGTGACAGGAATTGTGTGTGTGTGTGTGTGTGTGTGTGTGTGATGGGCACAAGCCAGCCTAGTGGATCAAAGACTGGAGCAATATCCCCATCTCCACGTCGACATGTGGTATAAAAGAATCCTCGTGCTTTGTGGCAAGTGTGGCTCGAGCCTTGGAAGCACCATGTGCTCTGCCTGCTGCCACGGACAGAGTTGAGGCCGTGACCAGAATCGGATCCACCACAATGTGAAGAGCTTCCCCACATAAATCCCCAATAAATGCTCTTTCGCTGACCACCCCCCCCCCAAAAAAAAAGACTGGGGCAATAATACTAACAGTAATTTGGCTTCATGCCTAGATTCTGGAGCAATCATGATTTGATTTACTCTCCTACCTTAAACAAACAGAAAGTAAAAGGTGTGCAGCAATGGTTTCAGACATTGGACAACAGAACAACAGCGCAGGACAGTGCTTGCTCCCTGAGAGAAGGAAAACACATGAAGGAGGCTCTGCAATTGCCCAGATTAACACCTGGAGAGAATTCCAGAGCAGGAAGCAGGGAGCCCAGGCCAAGACCAGCAGCCTCTCAATGGAGGAGAGATGAGGATTCAGGGAGGTTGAGGCAGAACACTGCCATGGAGAGAGCTGTAACGTACAGGGCAATAGGCAGAGGATTCATTCAAGTATTGCCTCAGGACTGGGGCAAAATTAGGCCTAGACTAATGCTGCTTAAAAGTGAGGTCGATTTTTCACCTAAGTGCCAAGAAAATTCAGTGGGGAAAGAATAATCTTTTCAACAAATGGTGCTGGTACAATTGGAGAGCTATAGGCAAAACAATGAACCTCAACACTTACCTCACTGAATCTTACACAAAAATTACTCAAAGTGGATCAGAGTTATAAATTTGAGAGCTATAGTCAGATAACTTTCAGGGAAAATATATGCGTGCCTTTTAGGGAACTGGGATTTGTCAAAGCTTTCTTAAATATACCAAAAAAACACAGTCTATGAAAAAATTAATAAATTGGACTTCTTCAAAATTAAAAAAAAGAAAACTTGCTCCCCTAAAGACCTTTTATAACCACAGTGAGATACAGCCTCATACTCACTAGAATGGCTACAATCAAAAAGATAGATGTAGCAGTTTGATAATATAGATGAATTCCAAAAAGAAATATTGGATTAAGTTTGTAAACTCATATTTTCCTCTGGGCATATTAGATTATATTGAAGTCATAGGTTTACTTGATTACATTATTAGGTAAATCTCTTGTATCAGTAGGGCATTGAGTCCCCACCCTTTTGTGGTTGGGGACTCACAGATAAAAGGCAAGGTAAAGGACAGAGTTGAGGGTTACTGATTTTGGAGTTTTGATGTTGGTGTTTGATGCTGAAGCCTTAAGTTGCAGCCCCAGGAAGTGGGAAAATGAAGCCAGCTCCAGGAAGAAAGGAACCTTTTTTTTTTTTAAAGATTTATTTATTTTTCTCCCATTCTCCCCTCACCCCCAGTTGTCTGCTCTCTTCTTCTCTGACTGCCTCCACCCTTATCACCAGTACCGGGAATCTGTGTTTCCTTTTGTTGCATCATCTTGTTCTGTCAGTTCTCCATGTATGTGGTGCCATTTTTGGGCAGGCTGCACTTTCTTTCACACTGGGCAGCTCTCCTTATGGGGTGTGCTCCTTGTGCATGGGGCTCCCTATGCAGGGGACACCCCTGTGTGGCAGGGCACTCCTTGCGCACATCAGCGCTACACATGGACCAGCTTCACCTGGGTCAAGGCCCAGGGTTTGAACCATGGACCTCCCATGTGGTAGGTGGGTGCCCTATCCATTGGGCCAAGTCTGCTTCTGGGAACCTTGAACCCAGAGAAAAGCAAGTCCCAGGAATATGGGAACCCAGGAAGCCTGAACCCTCACAGACATCGGCAGCCATCTTGCTCCAAGTAGATTGGTCAGAGAAGTAAGTTATGCTTTATGGCCTGGTATCTGTAAACTCCTATCCCAAATAAATACCCTTTAGAAACATCAACCAATTTCTGGTATTTTGCATCAGCACCCATTTAGCAGACCAATACAATAGATAATAACAAGTGTTGATGGAGTTGAGACTTCAGAACCCTTCACGCACTACTGATGGGAATGTGAAATAGTGCAGCCACTTTGTAAAACAGTCTGACAGTTCCTCAAAAGGCCCAACACGGAGTAGCTCTATGTCCCAGCAATTCCACACTTAGGTATATACCCAAGAGAAATGAAAATGTTTATTCACAAAAAAACACTCATACGAATATTCACAGAATAATTATTCAAAATAGCCAAAAAAGGGAAACAATCCAATTGTCCATCAACTAATGAATGGATAAATTAAATGTGATACATGCATACAATGGAATATTATTCAGCAGGAAAAGGAATGAAAAAATGATCCATTCTACAACATGGATGAACATTGAAAGTGTTATGCTAAGTGAAAGCCAGATATAAAATATCATCCCATTTCTATGAAATTTGAACAATAAGCAAATCTATAGAAACAGAAAGCAAAATAGTGGTTGTCTATGGATAGGGTTGTGGTGGACTGTGGGGTTGTATTTAAGTGGTACAGATTCCTTTTGTGGGGTGATGAAAATGGTCTAAAATTAATTATAGTTACACAACACTTAGAAAACACTAAAAGATATGGAGTTGTATACTTTAAATGGGTGAAATTCCTGGTATGTGATTTATATCTCAATAAAGGTATATTTAAAACTTTATAAAAATGACAGGGTATGCTCTTTACAACTTAAAAACCAGTAATCACTTGAATTATGTCCCCCGAAATATGTTCAAGTCCTAACCCCAGGATCTGTGAACCTGACCTTATTTGGAAATTGGATCTTTGCAGATATGATTAAGATGCGATTAAGATGAGATCATACCGGATTAGAGTGGGCCCTGAATCCTATCGCTGGGATCCTGTATTAGTCAAGGTTCTCTAGGGAAACAGAATCAGCAAGAGATATCTGTCAATACTATGCAATTCTATCAGAGTCTCTCAGGCAGTCGTGGGGATGCACAAGTCCAGGTTCCACAAGTAGGGTGCAACCAGGGTTTGAAATGAAAGACCAATGAAGGTTCTTGATGAGTTCTGGAAGATTTTATCTGTCCAAAGATGAGCTGGGAAATTCTCTCTCAATGCTGGAATCACTTCCCCCCTTTTTTTTTTAAAGATTTATTTATTTATTAATCCCCCCCCCCCCCCCCCGTTGTCTGTTCTCTGTGTCTATTTGCTGTGTCTTGTTTCTTTGTCCGCTTCTGTTGTTGTCAGTGGCACTGGAAGTGTGGGCAGCGCCATTCCTGGGCAGGCTGCACTTTCTTTCCCGCTGGGCAGCTGTCCTTACGGGTGCACTCCTTGTGCATGGGGCTCCCCTATGTGGGGGACACCCCTGCATGGCACGGCACTCCTTGCATGCATCAGCACTGCGCATGGGCCAGTTCGAAATGGGTCAAGGACGCCTGGGGTTTGAACCGTGGACCTCCCATGTGGTAGGCGGATGCCCTTACCACTGTGCCAAGTCTGTTTCCCCACTTCCCCTTTTAAGGCATTGAACTGATTGGGTTAAGGGTCACTCATTGCTGATGGCAATCTCCCTGATTGATGTAACTAGAACCAGCTATCTATGATTTACCACTGCAGGATGTCAATGGTGACCAAATCCATAAACACCCTTGTATTACAGTTAGCCCAGTGCTTCCTTGACCAAACAACTGGGCAAAATTATCTGACTGACTTGACACAATAGCCTAACCATCACAGTCCATTCCTTATCAATTTGGCAACCATACACATTATCTTAAACCATACTTAGTCTCTAAGTAAAAACAAGAACAGACATGCATATATATATATATGTGTGTGTGTATATATATATATTCCCACTTAACAATACTCAACTCTCTTGTGTACAACCAGAAACACATTAATTCCATACAGAATATGGTGCAAGTTCTTTGGTAACATTCACTCTTAAACTTGACATCATCAAATATTATGACATGAAACAGATACAACTTGTTATATCATAAGGGAAAAGTTTGGGGAAGAAGACAAAGAAATTAGTTTTGTGTACATACACAATCATCATCATAATGAAACAAAGAAAAAAGATTCATGAACATTATAGTCCTCATTACTGTAACTGGTCACGTGATTGAAGTTCATATTTATCACTACTTTCTTCCACTACCCATTGCATGTTTCCATTACCCTCAGCAAGCACTTTAGCTGGCCATAGTTCTTTGCCTGGTGAGGTGACCTAAACTTTCATTCCTGAAGATTCTGGGCCATCATTAGTCCTGCTTGGATTGGGTTGTTGCAATTTTCCATTGACTTTAATCATAGAACATGGCAGTACTAGGAGATGCCCAAGAGGATCTCCTGTATTCCAGGCAAACTCTTCTTTACCCCCATTATGTAGATGAAGTCCAATTTCCCCTTGGCACTCAGGATCAATCACCCCAGCCAATACAGTGATTCCCTTCTTTGTTGATTCAGAGGTAAGAGGAACCCAAAGTGGCCAGGTTGCAGTTTTAACTTCCAGTTCAATGGACTCATTGTTGTGTTCCCTGGTGACAGCAGTCCTCCTTTTGGGGCTAAAACCTGTAGACCAGCAGAGTTTGAGGTTACAAGGACAGGAAGCAAAAATTTTTCTAGTGGGTCACTAGGGGTAAGAGTGAGTGGTGCCAGTCCCATTTCCACCCCTTGATTCTTGGACCCATGGATCCTGGTTATGGGAGAAACAGCACCATAGAGTGGATGCTGATTTAGAGCATACACAGCCTCGTGGAGAACATTGTCCCAGCCCGGTAAGGTATTATCTCCTAGTAGGCACCATAATTGAGTCTTCCAAGGGCCATTCCACCATTCTATCAATCCAGCTGCTTCAGGGTGATGGGGAACATGGTAAGACCAGTGAATTCCATGGGCATGTGCCCATTCCTGCACATTATTTGCTGTGAGATGGGTTCCTTGGTCAGAAGCAAGGCTGTGGGGAATGTCAGGGCCATAGATAAGACATTCAGTAAGTCCACAGATGGTAGTTATGGAAGAAGCATTGCATGCAGGAACTGCAAACCCATATCCAGAGTATGTGTCTTTTCCAGTTAAAACAAATCACTGCCCCTTCCAGGGTGGAAGTGGTCAAATGACCCCTAGGTAGCAGGCTGGTCACCTTGAGGAATGGTGCCATATCGGGAGCTGAATGTGGGTCTCTGCTGCTGGCAGATTGGGCATTCAGCAGTGGCTGTAGCCAAGCCATCCTTGGTAAGGGGAAGTCCATGTTGCTGAGCCCATGCATAACCTCCATTCCTACCTCCATGGCCACTTTGTTCATGAATCCACTGGGCAGTGACAGGAATGGCTGAGGAAAGAGACTGAGCATTAGCCAAAAAGTGGGTCATTTTATCCACTTGATTATTAAAATCTCCCTCTGCTGCAGTTACCCTCTGGTGAGCATTCACATGGGACACAAAAATTTTCATGTTTTTTGCCCACTTGAAAACATCAACCCACATACCTCTTCCCCAGACTTCTGCAACCAATTTTCCAATCATGTTTTTTCCAAGTCCCTGACCATCCAGCCAAACCATTGGCAACAGCACATGATTCAATGTACTAATGCACCTCTGGCCATTTCTTCTGCCAAGCAAAATGAACAATCAAGTGCACCACTAGAAGTCCTGCCCACTGGGAGGATGAACCTTCACCACTGTCCTTCAGGGATGTCCCAGAAAGGGACTGCAGGGCTGCAGCTGTCCACTTTTGAGTGGTACCGGCATACTGTGCAGAACCATCTCTAAATCAGGCCCGAGTTTTCTCTTCCTCAGTCAACTGATTATAAGGGACTCCCCAAGATTTCAAAGCTGTGGGCTGGGAAAGAGTAGGTAACATGGCAGGGGTGGTGACCATGGGCATTTGTGCTACTTCCTCATGTAACTTACTCATGCCTTCCGGACCCACTTGAGCCCTATCTCATATATACCACTTCCACTTTATTATGGAGTGCTGCTGTGCACGCCTGGCTTTATGGTGACACACCACTGGGACGATACCTACCATCGTCAATCCTATCATTTTTCCCACAGCTGAGGCATTTTATTTGTATGTTTGTATTACACCCCAGGGAAAAAATATCCTAGGATTTTCCTACCTGTGCATTTTCATCTAGTTTCCTTTTTGGTCCATGATACCTGTCAATGTCATCAGTACAATAAAACCAAACTGACAGATAGGAGCAGATTATTCTGCCATTTTTCCAGATCTTCGAGTTGCACATCAAACCTGGGGCTAATCACTCTGCACTTGTTTAACCTGCCTGTCAGTTTCACAACAATTTTCCCAGCCTTCTGATCATAAATGATTTCAAATTTGCCAATGTAGCCATGCTTCATCATCACAGTTAGAAACCAGCTAATGATTTGGAAGCACAGCATGATAATCTGGCAGTTCTTTCTCACATCACCCAGGATGTTCATGTGCACAATTTGGTGGATTGGAAAGGTGGCAGAAAGGCTTTGTATTTTTAAAAATAATAATTCTTTCCATCCTTCCAGGCTCAGCTTGAATGCCAACTCTCCCTGATTGCTCAAGTGAAGAGGAAACCCCTTCCTCTGATCAAATGAATGCCTCCTGAGATGCTTCTCTTTTTCTGCTTCAGACTTGACTTGTTTGTGTACTTCTCCTTCCCCTAAACTTCTCTCTACAGCAATTTTGAAGGCAGACACTGGGAGATATTTGTAAACCTTCTATGAAGTAGCAGACTCTGTGCATGGCAAGCCTAACCACAAGTCTTATCAATGCACTCTTTGGAAACCTAATGAAGGCAAAGGACAATAAGTAGTGTAATTTTTTTTCAGTCATCATTTATTCCTTCCTTCTTTCACACCATGTGCCATACTCTGAGTTAAATATATGGGCACAGTCAGAAAGAAGACAGACCAAATCACTCCCTCCATGGAGTTTAATGATCAGGTTGGCCCTGGCTGGTGGTGGGGAGAAAAGCACTCCAAAGAGGGATGGTTTCCTTCCCTGCTCTGTGGTGCAGGTGCCATTGTGTTCTCTCTTGCAGAGGGTCATCTTTTGCAGCAGGATGACTGTGTAAGATGAGGCTGCAAGAAGCAGCAGAGGGTGCAGACTCCTGAAAGGTGCTTTATAAGTGCGAAGTGATGGGCTCTGGGGTCAGTGGAGATTGTTAAATCAGTTCTCAGACAACTGGACATAATTATCTTACTTTCCTTATTTCATAGATGAGAAAACCAAGCTTTCAGGGGCTAAATAACTTGTCTAACTTGGTTGGTAGTGAAGACGGGATTCACACAGGCACTGGACTAAGTTCCCAGCCTCTAGAACTTTTCTTGCTCATTGCCTTGGTAGAGACACCCTGTAGCCTGGTGGATAGGCTCCTCTTAAGTTTCTAGCCAGAAGAGATTTAGAGATACACTTTTCCTTCTCATTTACTCCAGTGGTTAAAAGACCAGTGGTTAAAGCAAGGGCTTTGAAAAGTCGAGGCTCAAGGTTCAACTCTGGCTCCCTCTTAGCCCAGGGCTCCAGGGCAGGTTACTTTCTGTCTCCAGGCCTGAGTAGCCTCATCCTCAAAGCCAGTTGCTTATACCATCTTCCTTCTAAAGTAAACCATACAGTGCCTGCACATGCTTGGCAAGTTAGGCTAAACACTAGTAATAAGGACAATTCACCAGTTGTCAAAATTTCACCTTGAGTACGTGAGGCAGGCTGAGGAATCCCCTTAGGTACCAGAGCTCACACCTGAGGCTTCTCACCACACTTATTCATTTATAGTGTTTTTAGCTGGTTTTTGGGGCCACCTCTTCAAAATTAGAATTAGGCTGTAAAAGTGAATTCACTAGCCTCCTTCTTAGCCTGTCTTAGGAATGGTTGGACCAGCCCTTGACCTTCGGGTTTGTACAGAGCTGAGGGTCTACTTTGATAGATATGAAGCCTTCCTAAACTGTTCAGACTCACAGATCATTGGAGAGAGGTCTGTCCTGGGGCAAATCATTGAATTTCTCAATACAAAGTAATAAGAATGTGTGTGAACCATAAGCAACATCCTTGTTGTCATTTTGTGTAGATCCTGTCATTGCAGGTGTTAAGGGGCCCCTTAAGCAACTTACAGCATATCTTCCAAGCTCTTCTAGAAGGATGTGGGTTATAAGGCTCCTCCTAAATTAGCAAGGTGCAGACCTTTTCCTCTGCTATCTGAGAGCACAAGAACCTGGGCTGTCAGGCTGGGCAGGGAGCTGTGATTCCAGGCAAGATAAAGACATTGGCTGCATCAGAATCCCCTGGGGAACTATTTTGAAACTACAGATTCTTGGACCTCATCTATGAGCCTCTGGACATGGGTTCAGGAAGCTGAGTACTTACCAAGCTGCCCAGGTGGGTCTGGTGAGTAGCCAGGATAGGAGCTACTGGATAGACTCTGAAAAAAGGCTTGTACACCCAAGATAAAGCACACAGTTTCATAAAGGTCTTCATCCCATCACACCCACAGAGGGGATGTCAGGATTTAAGAACCCTGAGGGTAGATCAAGGCAAGGAGGCTGAGAGGGACTTGTGGGGATCTGACACCCCCTTGAAGACACTCCCCAGCCTCTCTCTTCTTTGGGGAGGCCATGCAGTCACGTAGTTAAAGCCAGGTCCAAGAGTCATGCTGCCTGCATTGGAATCTAGGTTCCACCGTTACTGGCTTCTTGACCATGGACAGCTTATTTATCTCTTCTGATCCTCAGAGTCCTTATCTGCAAAATAGGGGTAAAATCTGGTCTCCAGTTGTATTAGTTTTCCTTACACTGCTGGGAAAAATACCGCAAACTCAGTGGCTTTAAACACAGATTTATCATCTAATATTTGGAGTTCACAAGTCCTAAATCAAGGTGACAGCAGGGCTGTGTTCCTTTTGGAGGTTCTTGAGGAGACCATGTTCCCTGTTCTTTTCCTGCTTGTAGAGACTGCACACATTCCTTGGCTTGTAGATCATCATTCCAAGCCCTGGTTCCATTGTCACAGCTCGTTTTCCTGACTTTGATCCTGTTGCCTCTATCTCATAAGGACCCTTGTGATTACAATGAGTCCTTCTGGACATCCCAGGATGCTCTCTTGTCAGAATCCTTAAGTGAACGATATCCACAAAGTCCCTTTTACCATGGAACTAATTCCTGTGATTTGGAATGGACATCTTTGGGTGTCCAGGATTCAGGATACCATGACAACTCTGAAGCTTGTCATGTGGCTTATGGAGATAATGCATGGAAGTCCTTACAGGGAGCCTAACACATAGTCAACACTTGGTGTGGTCTTATATTACTCTGATTTTCTAAGCTAAAGAATGTCACTTCATTTTATCTTTCTTGATAGTGCTAATACTATTTTATTATGTATTATATATTTATTATGATCATCAGTGACTTTTTGTGTTTTAAATCTTTGATAGGTATCAGGTACTCTATTATCCCCCCTTTAGGAAGGAAAACCTGTATTTCAGAGAGGTTGAGTAACTCCTACAAAGTTTCACAGCTAGTAAAAGCCAAGGCCTGGCTCATGTCAACAGCTGTATTTTTGCCCCTACTCTTGACCTACTGCTTATTTTTCCTTTTGTTTCTTCCCTGGAGCACAATGTGGTATTTGCAACCTTTTCAGAGCATGTTGGAGGCTTGTTGAGACAAGTGTTGCGGTGGAGAAGGGCAGGAGCTTGGGAGGCAGGAGGAACTTCCCCACTCACCCAATCAACTTCATACTGTGGCTTGTGGTTACAGCAGATTTAGTTTTGGAGCCTGAGTAATGCCCTCTTCACCTCCACCCACATTGGGCCAAGCCAGATGGTCACCATCGTGCTGCTTCTCTTTGTCAGCTCTGTGCCAATGACTTACTAGACCTGGATAAGGTACCTTGCCATCTCTGGACCAAGAAGTGATCCTTCTAGGACTTTCTGTCAGCTCCCAGTCTTCCTAGAGCACATCTGAGGGTGGCAGCCCTTTTCTTGTCAGTTTATTGCTCAGACAAAGCTAGGCCTTGTGGAGCTGGGGTGCATGCAGTAGGCTGGTTCTCAGAAGAACTGCCCGGGTGGGCAGGGTCAGGCAGGCAGTGTCGAGGTTGGTGTCCCTGCCTCCATTCTCTATCTCCTCCACCTACAAGAGATTATTTTCTTCCAAGCTCTTGATGCACATCCCTCTAAAATAGCTTTCTTCTGTTGGCCCATCATTCCCTGGGGTCCTTCTGTATGTTCTATGTTGACTTCTCTCTTGTTAAACCTTCTTCCCTATAGCAAAGTGGTTAAATGCAAAGACCTTGGCATGGAATATATTTGGGTTCAAATCCCCAATTCCCCTCTTACTAGCTCTAATTCTACCTTAGGCAAGTTGCTTGAAATCTCTTAGCCACAATTCCCCATTCTGTTAATTGGGAATAGGACCAACTTCACAGGATTTTCAGCCCACTACCTATAACAAATAAGCACTCAATAATAACTGGTTATCATTTCAGTCAGCTTGTCTCAGCAAGTTGAGAACACAGTCAATTAAAACAATTCACCAGAACATGGGTTCTTAACCAGGGTTCCATGAACTTGAATTGAAAAAGCAAATCAGGCGGTGGACTTGGCCCAGTGGTTAGGGCATTTGTCTACAATATGGGAGGTCCATGGTTCAAACCCCGGACTTCCTTGACCCGTGTGGAGCTGGCCTATGCACAGTGCTGATGCACACAAGGAGTGCACTGCCATGCAGGGGTTTCCCCCATGTAGGGGAGCATACGTGCAAGGAATGCTCCCCATAAGGAGAGGCACCCAGCATGAAAGAAAGTGCACTATGCCCAGGAATGGTGCCCCACACATGGAGAGCTGACACAACAAGATGATGCAACAAAAAGAAACACAGATTCCTGTGCCACTGACAACAACAGAAGCGGACAAAGAAGATGCAGCAAATAGACACAGAGAACAGACAACTGGGGTGGGGGGGGAAGGGGGAGAAATAAATAAATAAAAATCTAAAGAAAAGAAAAAGAAAAAGTAAATCAACTTCTTTATTTTTCTGGCCTCTAACTGAAACCTAGTATTTCCTTCACTTATGAATGTATGCAGTGAATAAATTACAGCAGTGACTGGCAAAGGGGTCCATGGAACAAAAATTGTTAAGAACCCAGGACTAGAGGATGTGAATGCAGAGGGCGTAACCGACCCACAGAGATCTTCTTTTGCCAGTAAATCCTTAAATCCTTGAAAGGTTTTGAGATGTCCAAGAGCTATATTTTGCCTTCCTTCAGTGCCTGCTGGGAGCAGTGAGAGAACTGGCAGACAGGAGGGAGGCCTGTTTCCCATGCCCTCATCTCTTCTGCACGTTCTTGCCTTCAGGCTATCAAGCAATTAGTGCCAGCTTTTCACTGATTTTCTACCCTAGGATTTAATGTTATCCTTGCGGATGGCACATGATGCCTAATAGAATTAGCACTTCTACAGTGCAATGGGTTATATCCATCGCATCTCCCTCCTGCCAAGGGCCCTTTTCTTCTGGATGAAATGGGGTTTCTTGGCTCCCAAGTCTGTGTTACTTCCACTATGTCAGAGTGTCCCAGGGACAAGTGAGAAGAAAATTAATTCATATATACAATATGTCTATGAATATTCAAGTGAATTAATACTTATGAACTTGTGCTTTCTTACTTTTGGTTTATTCTGCTAGAATTCATTTTCAGGAATCCAATTACTAGATCAAATTATAGACATCATTTATAAGTTCTTAAAAATATATTAAAAAATGAACAAACCAGTGTGTCTTGTTTCTAGACATGTAAACATAGTCTAGTTTCACTGCCACCCTGCCAGCACTGTTTAAAAACATTCTTACTAATGTTATGTAGAAGTACATTGCTATCTCAACAGTTTAATTTGTTTCTGTTTCATTATTTGTGGAATCTTTTATAAATGATCCATTTAGCAGTATATCACATTTGCTTTGAAGCTTGGTGCTGCTGTTAAGTGTGGGTGTCTTTCAGGTCCCAAGCCAGCTGTGTTTCTGCAGCATGGCCTCCTTGCAGATTCCAGCATCTGGGTCTCTAACCTCGCCAACAGCAGCCTGGGCTTCATTCTACCAGATGCTTGTTTTGCCGTATGGATGGGGAACAGCCCAGGAAACACCTGGTCTCAGAAACACAAGACTCTTTCAGTTTCTCAGGATGAATTTTGGGCTTTCAGGTATATTTGAGTTGATTATGACATGGGCCTCTTTCCTTAGTGCCCTTACTTCAGACGCGTGGGGATTTCAGCAGTGAAGGCAGAGAGAGTGTGACTCTGAACTCTTAGGAGAGGAGGAACTGATGTTTTGTGAAAGATTTTAACCTCCTTAATTGAATAAATAGCAGTAGAGGGCATTATAGATAAATAATTACATCATAGGCTTTCAACGTGTTCAGGAGTTAGGAATTCTTGAGTCATTTTGTCATTCCTGCTGGTTTGGAGGCTGCTGGGTGAATTTTATCCCTTCTCCTTCCCCTTCCTCCATAAACATGTATTCCAAATGTTCATTTTTCTTCTTTCCAGAAATGCTCACCTCTGAAATGCTCTTCTTTCTCTCTAGCAATTAATAGTCATATGACATTGGACACATTACCTAGGTCCTCTGTGCTTCTGTTTCCTTATCTGATGATGGGGATAATAAACACCTACCTCATAAGGTAATTGTGAGGTTACAGAAGATATGTGAGAAGCATCTGGCACAGATTCTGGCCCATCATAAGTGCTCATGAACAGCTGGCTTTTTCATCGTGGGTGATACTCACTCATGTGTGCACTACTCACTTGCAGGGCTTCTGAGTCCTGTGCCCAGGACCAGGCATTAGAGAACCAAGCTCTATGGTCTCCTCCAGGCTTGCTTCCCATCTGTCAACCGTGGTTGCTGAGGACTTGAAACCCAAGCATGAGAGCTTTTATGTAAAGACACAACAGGAATATGTTTCTTGTAACACTGTTTACAATAGTGAAAAACTGGAAACTATCCAAATGCCCATCAGCAGTGGACTGGAAAATTAAAATGTGGTATATTCTCACACTGGAATGAGAACTAACAACCCATAACTATATGACATGGTTGAAGTCAGATACAGAAGAATAATTCCTGTATAATTCCATGCATATAAAATTTCCAAGAATGATAAAACTATATTTGGTGTGAAAAATTAGGATAGCAGTTACCTTTGGGAAGCATGACAGGAAGGGGGCTCAAGGGAACTTCTGGGCTTCTGGTAATATTCTGCTTCCTCTGCTCCAAGCTGGATTGTCCAGATGTGTTCAGTTTGTGATTATTCTTTATATATATGCTGGTATTGTTTGTTGGCTGCTTTATTTGTATGTAATAATTCAGTGAATCAGTACCTTTTTTGATTGTAGTTATGATGAGATAGCCAATTATGACTTACCAGCATCAGTTAACTATGTTTTGAATAAAACTGGTCAAGAAGAATTGTATTATGTGGCTCATTCTCAAGGCACCACAATAGGTATGTAATGAAGGTGGAAAGTTTATATAATGTCTTACTTTTATTGCAGAGCTTGCATTTGTTCTTTTTTTAAAATTTATTTTTTTATGTCTCTCCCCTTCCCCCCCTCACCCCCTGCTGTCTGCTCTCTTGTGTCCAGTCACTGTGTGTTCTGTGTTCAGCGGCACCGGGAAGCTGTGTCTCCCTTTTTGTTGTGTCATCTTGCTGCATCAGCTCTCTGTGTGTGCGGCTCAATTCCTGGGCTGGCTGCACCATTTTCATGCTGGGCACCTCTACTTGTGGGGCATACCCATTACTCATGGGACACCCCTATACATGCCATGCATCCTTGCATGGCATGGCACTCCTTGTGCATGGCAGCACTGCACATGGGCCAGCTCACCACATGGACCATGAGGCCCTGGTTTCGAACCCTGGACCTCCTATCATTTGACTCTATCATTTGACCAACATCTGCTCCCCTGCATTTGTTCTTAAAAGTAAAATATGAAGAAATAATGTTCGTTCACATACAAGTTTGTTTGTTGTTGTTGTTTTATGCCAAGCAGAAATAACAAATAAGGCAAGGAATTTTGGTAATAGTTGGTTTTCTTTACAAATTCAGATTATAATAAAAATGGATAAACATTGTGTATGGCTCTGTTGAACTTGGATGAGCCTATTATATATTACATATTTTACTACTAAGCAATATATAGGAATGTTGAAAGGTAGAAAACAAGTTTTATAAGTTCACACATTTAAAAATATACATACAAGATAATACATTTTTAAAAGATTTATTTATTTATTTATTTCTCTCCCCTCCCCCCCCAGCTGTCTGTTCTCTGTGTCTATTTGCTGCATCTTGTTTCTTTGTCAGCTTGTGTTGTTGTCAGCAGTACAGGAATATGTGTTTCTTTTTGTTGCGTCATCTGGTGTGTCAGCTCTCCGTGTGTGCAGCACCATTCTTGGGCAGGCTGAACTTTCTTTTGTGCTGAGTGGCTCTCCTTATGGGGTGCACTTCTTGTGTGTGGGGGCTTCCCTACATGGGGGACACCCCTGCGTGGCAGGGCACTCCTTGCACGCACCAGCACTGCGCATGGGCCAGCTCCACATGTGTCAAGGAGGCCCGGGGTTTGAACCACGGACCTCCCATGTGGTAGATGGATGCCCCATCCACTGGGCCAAGTCTGCCGCCCAAGATAATACATTGACCTTTAACATTAATGGAACTAAACTAGCTGCAAGATTGCCAGGTTATACTGCCATTATTTAAAAATGGTTTTTAAAATTCACGTGAATTTTTTGTTTATGGTGATTATAAATTAAGGTGTTCATTTAAAGAAAGCAAAGTTTAAAGAAAATAGAAAATACCCATGATTCTATCAACAATTCTAATATGAGAGCATCAGAACCCAAAACTCTTAACTTTGTTAAGAGCTTAGAGACTTGCCCCATAATTTGTTTAATTCTCTGTTTTCTGTTGCATGTTGAGAGTGTTTACTGTATGTAACAGCTTTGTGGTCATGTTGCATGATCTCCTTAGAATAAGTTCTAGAGGAATTACTATTCTGCAAGTACAAATGCTTTTCAGTGTTTTGGGATGTACAGTCAAAGTGCCTCACTCTCACCATCTCCAAACATTCTTTGCAAATTTGGAAGGCTAAAACCAAAAAGGAACTTGAATATTTTTGCATTTCTTAGGAATGGAGTTAGGCTCTCTTCTTTGACCTATCTACTTGTGTCCTTTGCCCCACTTCTTTGTCAGGTGACATTCTAGGACCTAGTTTAAGGCTGGAAGTGGCCTGAAAGGAAGCTAAGAAATATTTTAAAGCTACAGATTCTAAATTTGTATTAGTTTCTTTTTAGGTGATTACATAACTGAAGGGCCTGCTAGTCCAGGAAGGAAGGGGGAGTGGGGGAGGAAGATGGTCAGGTGGAGCTGTTGGGGATGGACTTTACATGGCAAGGTTCAAATTGTTCAAGGAACAGGGAACATCTTCTCCTTTAGGCAATCTGGATTTCTTTCAGTGCATATCTAGGTTGAGATTTGAATAAGACCTTTAAAAATATTTGTTTTACGTGTTTAATCTTAGTGTTTTTGCACATAGTAATTCAAATGGGCCCCATTTCAAGTGTTTTGCTTGCTGATTGCAGCATTGCTGACGTGGTTCTCATGCTTTCTCTAGAGCATGATGCAAAATGGCAGCCCTTGCCTTTTCCAACAGAGTCTCAACATGGAATTCATATTTTCTTTCTTTTGTTTGTATAGGTTTTATAGCATTTTCATGGATCCCTTGGCTGGCCAAAAGGATTAAAATGGTTTTTGCCCTGGCTCCTGTGGCTTCAGTCAAATTCAACACTAGCCCTTTAATCATATTATGAAAATTTCCAGAGCTTCTCCTCAAGGTACATTGTTCACCACTCCCACTGCCCAGAAACTTCCATTTCAGATTTGAAGAATTAACCAGTGGTGGGAAATATAGGCCTTCCTCTCTTCATTTTGTTGTCAATAAAACAGAAGGGTTTTTTCTCTTCATCGTTGTAGCAGTTTGATATAGTTATGAATTCCAAAAATAGATATTAGATTATGTTTGTACATTGTTTCATACCTGGACATGATTAAATTATCATAAGGGCTTTGATTGGGCCACATCAGGATTTTATTGAGTCCCCTCACAGGGGAGGATGGAGAATCACAGATTAAAGGGGCATGACAAAGGTCAGAGTTGGAGCTTTATGCTACAAGTTTTTTGATGTTGGAGTTTGATGCTGAAATCTTAAGCTGGAGACCCAGGAAGTAAGCACACAGAAGAAAGAGAAGGAAGCCCCAGGAAGAGAAAAACCCTGAACTTGGACAGAAGCAAGACCTGGAAAGAGAGGAGCAAGGAAGCCTGAACCCTGGCAGTTATCAGCAGCCATCTTGCTCCGAGATGCACAAATAGACTTTGCTGAAAGAAGTAACTTATGCTTTATGGCCTGGTATCTGTAAACTCCTACCCCAAGTAAATACCCTTTATAAAGGTCAGCAGATTTCTGGTGTTTTGTGTCAGCACCTCTTTGGCTGACTAATACAATGGTTTTCTTAAATACATATACCTTTCAGAGTGGCTCTACCAATTTCATCCCTGAACAACAGGGTAGGAGCAACTCATTTCCCCATTCTGGGAGGTCTTCATAACAATAAAAATCCCCAAATACCTGAATTCCTGGAGAGTGTGAATTAGCAGTATGAAAAAACAAAAACTTGTTCTCCTGCTTCACTCTCTTTCTGCACTGGAGAAAGTGTTTTCTTAAATCTGCAGTGGGGCCTGGGGATGTGTGTCCTTCACAAATCACCCTCTAGATTCCAATGTAGGCAAAAGATCCTGGATTTGGGATTGTCTCTTCCAGACTATTGTGCTTTGTAGTATCATAGAAAATTGACAAGGTGAGTGGTCAAATATTCATAAAAGCTTTGAATTTTCTGCTCTGACAAGTGCATGTTGCTTCTGTGAATGTAAAATTTTCCTTCTAATTCTTTCTCAAAACACAAATTATAAAGAAATCAAAGTTTATATGTGTAGATCTGTATACATATCACCTGTGTACAAAAGCAAAATTCACCTTATATTATATGTGTGTATATTCTGTCCTCCAGGGTAATTTTGTGGAGTTTGTCACATTAGTGCTGGGTAGCTGTTCTGAATTACAAGGTCAACCACACATCCCATGTCAGTCAAATGGAAAATGAGTTATTGTGATTCAGGTCATTGATGGATAAACCTATTAACTTGTTTGCTTGATGTTCTTTTTCTTTTTTTTCCCCTCTCTCCTTCCAGCTCCCCCAAGTTGTCTGCTCTCTGTGTCCATTCCCTGTGTGTTCTTCTGTGTCTGCTTGTATTCTTGTCAGTGGCACCCAGAATCTGTATCTCATTTTGCTGCATCATCTTGCTTTGTCAGCTCTATGTGGGTGGCACCAATCCTGGGCAGGCTGCACTTTTTTCATGCTGGGCAGCTTTCCTTACAGGGTTCAGTCCTTGCGCATGGGGTCCCCTATGTGGGAGACACCCCTGAAATGGAATGGCCCTCCTTGTACGCATAGCACTGGGTGGGGTGTGGGCCAGCTCATCATATGGGTCAGCAGGCCCTGGGTTTGAACCTTGGGCCTCCCATGTGATAGGCAGATGCCCTAACCATTAGGCCAAAAGCACTTCCCATGCTTGGTGTTCTTTTACTTTTCTTTCTCTTTGTTTTAACAGAGAGCCTTACAGACAAGTTTTTGTCACATGTGACCATTATGTACCCACAAAGCAAGAAATTATAAAAATACCTCTTCATGTCACTTGACCACTGCATGCCAAATTTGCTTCCTTGATCTCCCCAACTAATTCTAGAGTGAAAAGCCTGCAAAAAAGGAAAATGAAAGGCGACCCAATGTTGGTCTTTAGATCTTGATGGGGTGTCTTGTAGAAGACATATTTCATAGAAATCACAAGCTTGTATGTTCATGGAGAAATTTTGCTTAAAGAAAGGTTGAATATGATGTGTAACATATTATAAATTTAAATACCACCATTTAAAAAGTGGAATATTTAATATCTCAATAGTTGATTATTTTGTGGGGGAGAGGAAGAAGCTGTGCACCACTGGGCCCATAGTCCTATCCCCAGACAGGACAGAACATGCTGCAGTTGTACCCTTGAGATGGAGCACAAGCTTTCCAGTTTTCCACAGTTGTCAACATTCCTTAGTCATAAACACTGAGGCAAGTGGCATTTTCCCTTCACACTTTTACTAATTTATATTTACATGCTGCCTTTTAGGCATTTGAATTTCTCACTTCTGCTTGACCATTCAGAGGGTAGGAATGCATAAGAGTGTAAATTATAAGTGTGTTTGGGTTCAACATAAGGTAGATTTGTTTCCTATTCTACTTGTGTGGGGAGGTCTACCTTGGGGGTATAATATTTACACTGGACCTACTTGAGCACAGGTCCAGAGTCCAGTGGTCAGTAGTGATGTTGACCAGGTGATGACAAATTTTTTGGTAACTGGCAAGAGAGTAAATAGAGTACATACTTTCAGCTTCGTGGGCCATATGTATGTTGCCCTGACTCAATTCTGCTGTTGTAATGTGAAAGCAGCAAGGGCCAATACATAGATACATAAGTGTGTCTGTGTTCCAATTAAACTTTATTTTCAAAAACAAGTAGGGGGCCAGATTTGACTAATGATCTCTGATTGGACTAGGTGGCTGTACCCTCAGCAGAAACTGCTAATCAGTCACAGCCTCAAGTCTTTCTCAGAAGTTAGGATCAGTCCATCACAGTCAGGTGAAAACTCTCTGGGGCTTGCTCTGGGATGAGTTAGTATTAAGACCCTTTCCCATTATAGAAGGCAGCTGTAAAATGAGTAGATTTTCTGCCTCCTTTCCTTCATTTGGAGAATTTAGGCACATGTCTGTAACATTGGGGTAGATTATCAGATTTTGCCTTAGTAAACTTATGGCATCAGTATCCTATTTGAATCTCCACTGGTTGTCATTTTATTTCTGAGTTCATTCCCGGATATCCTTGCCTCTGGTCTCTGCTTCTAAGGTGGGTCATGGAAACCTTTGTACCAGAAAGAGATACTGGATATATTCTTGGGTTTGTTTCTCTTTTATAGGATTTATTTGGAGTCAAAGAATTTCTTCCCTGAGTGCATTTCTGAAGTGGCTTAGTACCCTTATTTGCAACCATGTCATTCTGAAGGAGCTTTGTGGAAATTTCCTTTTTGTTCTGAGTGGAATTAATGAGAAAAATTTAAATATGGTATGTATGTTTATAGTAAGACTACTTTAAGCTTTCAGTATCTTTGTTTTGTCTGTGATGTATTTGGATTAGATGATGTAGGTGAGGCAGGAATGACCTCACTAGAGTTGTAAGAGCTTTTTATTTCAGAGACAGGAGAGTAATTTCAGTAGGTGCCTAGAATGCTCTTTGCTGTGGTCATCAGCCAGGCAGTTATCACCTTCCTACATCATATCTAGATGGAAATATTGAATGAGAAGATTTGTAACAAGTTAATTTCTGATATTCTAATGATTTCTTTTAAAAAATTACTTTTTGTTTAAATTTGAACGACTGTTTCCATATATATGCACATGTGTGTATATGCATGTGTATTTTTTTAAAAACATGTAATCCTTCAGCCAGCAATATACTGGTGTTCCTAAATATATTTGTATTTTGTAATGTTGTATTTTCTAAAACAGGTTTTAAAATTCTGGAGGGAAGATGTCAGGGATTTTAAAAAATAATATTCATTTTATCTTTTTTTTCTGCTGATAAAATTAAGGTGACAATTGTATTCAAAGTTTTGAAAGTCAGAGAAGAACAAAGAAGGAAAAAAACTACCTATAATCACAACCCATTAGACTGCACAATTACCATGTTGTTGCCTTTCCTTTCCTTCCTATATACCCTGTGTGTGTGTTGTACATATTTTATGAGACTTATTTATAGGTGAGAAAATTTTTCCCACCTGTAATCTCTCATATATTTGAGGTTATGACTCTGTAGTTTTTAATGTTTCAAAGGATAATATATGTATATTATTGATGTCACCTTCATACTGTTTTCCTTCATATTTCAACATATTTATTTTGCAGTCCAGAGTGGCTGTATATATGACACACTGTCCTGCTGGAACTTCTGTGCAAAACATGTTACACTGGGGTCAGGTATGTATTCCAGGAGCAAAGTTGGGGTTTGTGCAGCATCATTGCTAGAAAGGTCTGTGCATTCCATGCAGTACCTCTTTGTAAATGTTTACCAAGTAGAAAGACACTCTGTTTACAAGTATGAACTGATGTCCTTCCCCAGAGTCCTGGATTCCTCATTGAGTTAGTCTGGCTTTTGCTGTCCTCTCTGGAGTATACTACACCAGGCCATGGGTTCACCAAACAGTAATTGTGTTGACTCATTTCTTTTCTCTTCTCTTCGATGTTCTGCTATTCACTGAGTCTCAGATTATTTTATTTCTATGTTGCTTCACAAAGCATGATTTTAGAGCAGCTTTGGAGATAGAAGCGTCTATTTCAGTATTAACCTATATATAATATGCCTGGAAGATCAGTAGACAGACAACTTAAGCCTATTATTATCAACCTATCAGTTGTCCCTCCCTTTGATTGCTGAGCAGTGAGAATCTATATTTTAAGAAATAAATTAACAGCTGCCCAATAGCTTCTTCTGCTTCATCAGATTGGGGATATTATGCCATGTGACAGCACTTTAGTGAACTCAGTGGCCTCAGAAATATCCTCCCCTGGGAGTCCTGTTCTTAGAGTATCTCTGGACTTACCACTCAGGAGCCAGAAAGGACCCTGCAAAGCTTCAGCTCCTTGTCGTGAGGGTCGATCGCATTTCAGATGTCAGTGACTCAGTGACAGATTGCTGAGGTTTAGCCCAGGGCACCTGCAATGGAAAGTACATGCTGCACAGCACATTTCCACCTTTTAAGGTGTCCTGAACCCTTTGAAAATCCTCACATTTGCACATTCATTCAGGTTCCTGCCTTTTTCCTAGTCACGTCTGTTTATACTCACTTGTTTTCTTTCTAGACCTGCCACCCAAATTCTCCAACCTTTTTGTGTGTGTGTGGTTGTGAGATTTTTTTTCTTTTTTTTTAATTATTTTTTTCCCTCCACCTTTTCTGAGTCTTTTCTGCTCTCTTCCCTAAAGGACTTTTTGCCAGAAAGGGTGAAATTCTGTGACCTGAGCAGTTAGTGCACTCCTAAGGATGCGTGGAGGGTGACTCTGCTGACTGAAGGCTAAGGCTGGGCTATGCTCTAGCTCAGTGGCCTTGGCAAGCCCCCGATTCTCAGGTCCTTGGCAAAGTACACGTGACCACCCCCTAGCTTTCAGGAGCCCAGCTCTTGTTCTGACCCCTTTTATGTGGCAGCTGACTGGAGTCAGGGTTGCAGGCTGAGTTCCCCAGCACAGCTCTCTGGGCCACTTGTGACCTTGTGACTGTAGGCTCTACTTACTTTGGGATTTCTTTCATAACCATTTCCAAAGCCCAGACTCCCTGCAGAAGGCAGCCTTGCCCTTGACCCTTGAGCCTTCTGTGTCATCTCTTTGTCAGGGAAATAGCTGCTTGGCAGAGAGACTTCACAGGACACTTTCCTTGATCCCGCCTCCTCTGGGCTGTTGGCCAGAGGCTGCCACCCCACCTGCTGGGAACCCCTTGGTCAGGCTGCCCCAGGAGGCAGCCCTGGTTCCTGCTGGGAGTGGCAGTTGAAGGTAGGTGGGGCCTGGGTATTGGTAGCTGAGAGCCCAATTCAGGTGTGGATTTTGGAGGTTCCTGTGGTATGAGCTGGGAGGTGCCATCAAAGGCAATTTTATTTACAGTACATTCAGAAGTTTGCTTTTTGCTTGATTAATTAACATTCAGTTATTCATTTCCAAAACCTACATCTTTACTTGCTGTTAAATTTAGTTTACAAATGTTATTCTCCGTTAGAGCATGACAAATTCCAAAGAGCCCCAGAGATAAGACTCGTTTCTTTCTCTGGCCCTCTTCCTTTTTATTGAGTGAAATAGCATTGTATTTGTTAGATACAGGCTGAGTTGCTGTATCAGAGACCCAAAAAACAGCCAGTGAAGCAATTTCTTTATTTCTCATAATACGGAGATCAGTGGTCTGTGCTGGTGGTGGAGGGGTGTGGGTGTGTGCCACAAATTCATGCAGGGACCAGTGTACTCCACCCTGTAGCTCTGCCACCCCTGGGTGCTGTCCTCCTCTGCCTGGGTGAAGCTGGGTCATCTCCATGTCTGCTCCAGCCCACAGGAAGTGGGGAGCAAGGAAAGGCCAGGGGCTTGACTTTTAGGAGGTAGCTCAGAAGTGAGCCAGGTGGCCATGCCTAGTTGTGAGGGGGGCTGGGAAATGTGCTTTCTACCTGGGTGGCCATGTGTTCAATGAATGCCTGAGCAGTTCTAGTAATGTGGACTATGTGTGGGAGGCTCTTTGTCTCTTTGGAGATAACCTTAACCTAAGCTGTCTCTCCTGACTTGTGGGTGTAGAATGGTAAGAGGCTGTGGTCCTGCCCTTGGGACCATGACAATGACTCCAGTCCCAGGAAACAGTTTAACAATGCAAAGTCTATAAACTTTAAATATTCAGGGGAAATGCAAACCAAATGTGCTAAAAGCTTATCTAAAATGTATGAAGTCCATGCTAAAAGCTTACCTAGGATGTAGAAGATATATGCTAATTCAAGCTATTGAGAACTGAAACAAAAGGACCATTTGGCCTTTCCTCTCTGTATAAAAGGGACTCAAAAATCTTGTTCAGGGCTTGGGATTGAAACAGAAAGCTCCCAAGTCCAGACAGCCATCAATAAACCATTTTTCCTTCTCAAAATCTTTCCTGAGTCCTGACCTCTCTACATGCAAATAATTAAATCTCTCTCAAATTCTGCAACACTAGTACCGAAAGCAGGAAGGCAAGAATGGACACTGGGGAGTGAGAATGCCCAGGTCAAAACTAAATTTAAAAGATATTTAATGCAGAGAAAGTTTTCATTGCATGAATTTTTTTCTCCTCCCTTACCCCCTCCTGCTCCTCACCACTCCCCAAAATCTCTTCCTCATTATAGTCTTTTGTAATATCAAAACATCCTGGGAATATATTGTGTTATATTGTATTATAGATATGTCTTTATACATTATGCAGATTATTTTTCTTAGGATACACTTGAAGAAGAACACATAGTGATTGAGAGTTGGCCTATTTGTTTTTATTGCCTCCACTTGTGGCTTTTTGTTTGCTGTCTGCTGTGTCCATTCTTGTGCAATTTTATGTGTCTGTATTTATTTATCTCCCCCCCCCCCACCCTAGTCGCTTGCTTGTTGTCTGCTCTCTGTGTTCATTCATCAGGCACTCTTCTGTGTTTTTTCTTGTCTCCCTTTTCATTGCGTCACCTTGCTGATTCAGCTCTCTACGGCACTGGTGGGTCAGGAGGCACTCCGTGGCATGCAGGCAAGCCTTCCTTCACAAGGAGGCCCTGGGACATGAACCCAGGGCCTCCCATCTGTTAGAAGGGAGCCCAACTAATTGAGCCACAGCCGCTTCCCAGTGTTTGCCTATTTTGAAGACTTTGATACATATTGTAGTAAAAAAGGTTGAGCCTATTCCCATTTTTATTAGCATTTGAGACTTAAAAAACAACTTTCTAAATGCAACTTTAAAACTGTGTATCCTAATATTACAATTATTTCCTCCTGCTCTTCAGTCACATAAGGTTATTACATAAGTGTAACCATGTACCTATTCTGTTTTAATTTCTGACATTTTCTCACTTAATATTATTTATAAACATTCTTTAGAAACAGCTTTGTGTTTCTTTCTTTTCATATTCATATTTATTATTTTTGGCATGACATACTGTTTGTGCATATTGTAACATAATGCAATTATCCAACTATCTAGTGAAGAACTTTAATGAGCTTTTCCATATCCATTTTTCCCTCCTTCTGAGGTGCCTTTTCAAGTGGATAGTTTTCGAAGTCCTGAAATGACCCTCAGTACCAAATTCAAGTTTAAGAGTTTAGTTGAGTTATAGGCAAATTTTTCCTTTATATTCATACTCAGCTTTATAAAAATGCTGAAAGACAGGATTTGACCAAGTGGTAAGTTCACATCTGAGTACAGCAGAAGAACAGCTCACATGGAGATATTTTCTCTGACAATTGGAGAGGGAACAGGTGCACTAAGAGGTGCTGTAAATCTGTATTTTGTTCTGCTTGTTAAATGTGCCACATATTTAATATCTGTCATTTGAAATGACAAAAGCAGATGCTAAAACTTCTCTTTTCGCAATCCTCTGTGGTATCTGATCTCACACTACCTTATATCAAACAGTAGAATTTTATACAATGGATGAGCACTGAAACCACATACATCAAAAGCAAGGTTGGCTCTCTTTGTAAAGTTAATGTGGTGCCACCATGTGGCCAAAGGTTACACAGAATTTCCAATTCATTAGGAATGCCAGTTATGGATTTAATTCTTGACATATTTTTAACTTGAGGGTCTGAGGGAACTATGGCCTTGCATTATTCCAAATTTTAAAAATAAGTGACTTTTTGTTAATAGTTTTATATTGGACTCTTGTAAATATGCATACATTAAAATTGTAAATATGATATCATCCCATGGCATTAATCTCCCCAATTGTGGAAGCTGTACTGACCTGCAGTACAATTTGGTGATTACACCAGCTCTGGTACACAAAAAAGAAAAAGTGTTACATTATTGAGAAATAAAGGAATAGCATTACTAGACACATAGGATGCATATATAGAACACATGATGGTTTTGTATCTATATATTTTCTTTCCCAAGTTAAACAGTTATTGTCTGAAAAAGTTTGATTAGAATTTAAGCAGAAAACATCATCAAAAGTTCACCCAATGGAAGCAACTATTGATCGAGTATAATTCAAAGCAAAGGTTTGTAGCTGTTTTCTGTGCCCTATTATAGCTACTCTCCAATTATACTATGAGAAATTGAATCATTTAGTAAGGGAAAGCAAAAAAATTATTTAATTTTAAATTATGGTTTGGAAATAAAGAGTAAATGTGGGTATCTATATAAAATTGATTTCTGAGGCTGTGACTAAGCCTAGCAACCTATGAGGTTATCCCAAACTTCTGGATTAGATAACTTTTTCCCAAACTGGATTCTTTTAGGGCTATTAAATCACAAAAGTTTCAAGCCTTTGACTGGGGAAGGAGTGCCAAGAATTATTTCCATACAACCAAGTAAAGTCTTAAGTCTTCAGAATAAAATGGGTCCTGAAAACGCATTAAGGAAGTCAGGCTGGGGTACTGGGATCTAATAGGGGTCATTACTATGGGAAGTATTTGGGAGAGTTAGGCAGGAATGTATTTGTGTTTCCTCATTTGACTCTAACACAACATAAGCCCTGTGGCTGGCATTGTGTGATGGGCCTCTCCTCCTTGCCCTGTCATGTGCACTAAATAAGAATCTCCACTGTGATGTGTCATTTCATCATACTACAGACACAGACTTAGTCAGACCATCCTAGGGGTGTTACCTGCTGGCTCTTGGGCCTTGGCCACATTACATTGCCTAGGCCTCCTTTTCCACATACAGGTAAAATCACCATTTTTGAGTGCTGAGTGTATGGTGCATTTCCCCTGCCTCCTGTAACATTGTTGCAGAATTTGAGAGAGGTTCAATTATTTGTATATAGAAAGGCCAGGAATCAGGAATGATTTTGAGAAGGAAAAATGGTTTATTGATGGCCAGCTGGACTTGGGAGCTTTTTATTTTGAACCTGAGCCCCAAACAAGATGTTCAATTTCCTTTTATACAGAGAGGAATGGCCACATGGTCCTTTTGTTTCAGTTCTCAATAGGCTTGAATTAGCATATATCTTCCACATCCTAGGTAAGCTTTTAGCATGGACTTTATACATTCTAGATAAGCTTTTAGCACATTTGGTTTGCATTTCCCCTGAATATTTAAAGTTTATAGAGTTTGCATTGCTAAACTCTTTCCTGGGGCTGGAGTCATTGCCATGGTTACCAAGGGCAGGGCTGCAGCATCTCACCATCCCACATCCACAAGTTAGGACAGACAGCTTAGGTTATCTCTGAAGAGACAAAGAGCCTCCCACCCATGGCCCACATCAACATAGGTGTGATTATCTCTGATGTACAGATGGGGAACCTGATGTTTAGAGAATTTTTACAGCCTACCTTCCTTCCCCGAGGGAGAACATAGGAGACTTTAATGCCAAAGCACCTTCCCAAGCCCTTGGTACCACTGCCTGCCATCTGGTAGGTGAGGAGAACTGCACCTCTCACAGGGGACCTGGCCCCAACATGGTGCCCCATGTGGCTTACGGTAGCATCTCAATAACTAGTATTTATTATCCTTCACTGTGGGTTTTGGGTTTTTGGTTGTTCTGGTAATGGTAATTGATAAGATAATCTGATAGTGATTTTCAAAACCTAATCTCTTCTACTCACATCAAAGTGACTACATGTTTAATGCAGACTGTGCTTTGTGATTTTGAAAATTAAAAAAAAAAAAACAACTTCCCCTGTTTCTTTTTTTAAATTGTAGAGTTACCTTCCCACTTACAACGTGAAAGACATGCCGGTGCTGACTGCAGTCTGGAATGGGGAACATGTCGTGCTTGCAGACGTCAATGATGTCAAAGTCTTACTGACCCAGATCACTCACTTGGTGTACCACAAGACTATTCCTCAATGGGAGCATGTCGACTTTATCTGGGGTTTGGATGCCCCTTGGAGGTTGTATAATGAAATTATTCATCTAATGAGGAAATATGAAAGCCAGACTTAAAAGATGTAGAGGGTGGCAGACTTGACCCAGTGGTTAGGGCGTCCGTCTACCACATGGGAGATCCTCAGTTCAAACACCGGGCCTCCTTGGCCCATTTGAGCTGGTCCATGTGCAGTGCTGATGCCCACAAGGAGGGCCCTGCAACACAGGGGTGTCCCCCGGGTCAGGAGCCCCACATGCAAGGAGTGCGCCCCGTAAGGAGAACCATGCAGCATGAAAGAAAGAGACGCAACAAAAAGAAACACAGATTCCTGTGCCGCTGACAACAACAGAAGTGGACAAAGAAAATGCAGCAAACAAACACAGAGAACAGACAACTGGGGTGGCGAGGGGAAAGGGAGAGAAATAAATAAATAAATAAATCTTTAAAGAAAAATGTAGAGTTCTTCCCCAGGTTTTTTTTTTTCTTTTTATATCCAAGGTCATTGTGAGACTTTGAAGATGTCCAGTTCTCTCCAAAGAGGATTAGAAATTCACTAGCTATTTTTGTTTTATGTTTAATTAAAATCACCAGCTGATTAAGGAATTAATGTCACAACTATAGTGTTGTTTCTTTAAGTCTTTGTGAAAAGATACTTATAATCATTCTGTTTATCCTTCCAATTTAAAATGCACTGTATTAGCTTTTTACTTCTGCCCAAGGCAAGTTAACACATGTTTGGCTTTTTAAACTGATGCTCACTAATAAATATCTTGAGAAAAAAAAATCTCAGTGTAAAAGCATCTAGCTTTCATCTCCTTGCTTTCCCATTTAAGGATTTGTATTTATGCACCTAAGTGATATTTTTTTCATGCTTATTCAGTAGGTACAGAGTTAAATGCGGTGAAATCCCAGCTGTGCCAGTTACAAAGCTCCCATGATGAATTTTATTTCTCAAACTTACCTGCAATAGCTGTGAGTGAGCAAATGGTTAAATGGCTCAGGCCAAGCAAAATTTGCTGAAATCTTTGAAAACTAATTGCATTGAATCCCATAAGGGAGACTTTATCTCTGGTTATCAGCTGCTTTTCTTTTAACCAACTGCTCTATCTCAGTCATGGTGTAGAAAAACCCTGTGGCTGCCCATGAGAAGAGTGTCCAAGTTTAATTTTACACAAAAGAAATGTGCCCATGACTGTTTTCACACCAAGATTCAGGGTCTTGTTTTCTTTTTGTAGTTGTGTGTTCATACTTCTAGTCCTGATTTGCATCCGTATGGCAGGAAGCCCATATTCATATACTTTTCATGCATGTTGGCTTACAGTACTGTCACGTGGACAGATGATTTTGGGATAGTTACCTGAGCTGCAATATTAGTATTTAGTATTGGTTATTATATGTAAGCACAATACTACTACTTTGTAACATTTAAGTGTCTTATTTAAAGTTTTCAATAAAACTCAGTGAGCCTCAGGCCTGAAGAATTTTATATATGTGGTTTGTCCATGATTTAATTGCACTTTTATTCTTCCCTTTTCCTTTTGGCTGGATTTAAATCTTTCTTTCTCATCTTTCCCCAGTTCTTACTCATTGTAAGTCTTCCTGCTACTGCTCATGAACATCTGTTCATGTCTTTTGGGGAGGAGACCACAGTCTCAAGAGTAAGGAAGGTTAGAGATGTTTGGAAACACTAGCTTCATAAGTTATCCTGCGGGCACCATGTTAGTGAGGCTGTGGGTGGAGACTTGGCAGCTCTCAAACCCTGTGCAGGTAGCCCATGGGCTGCAGGCAGGACTGTGGATTTGAGGGCTATTGGTCCAACCCCTCCTCCACTGTAGAGATGAGGCAACTGTAGTAGTCAGATAAAGGGAACTGATGCAAAATACCAGAAATCTGTCAGCTTTTAAAAAGGCTATTTATTTGTGGTAGACACTTAGAGATATGAGGCCCTAACGAGTCTAACTCAAGGTACCATTAAGAGGTACTTTCTCTCCCAAAGTCTGTTGCCATCTGTTAATGAAATGTGGTGGATGATGTCTGCTAGGGTTGAGCCTTCCTTTTGTCTCTTAAAGCTCCATGGACCCAGTTTCTTCCAATCTCAGCTGTAGGCTGTCCTAAGGCTCATCTCTCTTCCCAGGGCCATGTCTATGGAGCACTCTCTCTTCCTGTATATCTGCTTCTGTAGTCTCCTTCTCCATGTATTTCCTTCCAGGTGAGAGTGTTTTGTCCCCACCAAGGGGCTGGGGACTCAACCCTGCAAGCCCTAATGATGTGGTCAAATAAAAGCGCTAATCTTGATTTAATAACAGAAAGTGAAATCTCTGAATGTAATATAATCTAATATGCTGAGAGGGACAGTTCACAAACCTAACACAATATCTACTTTTGGAATTTATAAACAATACCAAACTGTCACAACAAGCAAGTTCAGGGGTGGGTATCCTGATAGGGCCCCTGGAACATAAACTTGGAGCCCCAGTAAGATCTCTCCCACTAGGGTGTGAGTTTGAGGGAAGGGGCTACCTTACCTGTCTCTATCTAGCCAGAATCTAACCCAGGGCCTGGAACATAGTGAGTCTCACTAGGTATATTGTAGATAGACTAAATGTATGAAGAATGAGAGGACTTCTTTGTGGTCACCCCTCGGGCTGAAGTGTGGTTTGCTGGCCTGGCGGGGGAGCAGCCGTGGCAGGCCAAGTTGCTGCCCCCATAATAGGGTGGTTGGTCAGGCCCACCGCCACCCCTGAAGGGAGCTCGGCATGGGCGCAGAGTGCCCTCGGGTCTCCCCTTCTCGGCAGCCATGCTTCCGTGGCCGCCCCTCCTCCCGGATGGCGCCACGTGATGCCTGTGGGACGGCACCCTTCTTCTTCTTTCTCCCTGCACAGGCGCAGGGCAGAAAATTCCAGTCTGCCCTTTTCCCCTCCCCCGACAGCAGCAACAGCCAGGCGTGGGTGGAAAAATCCAGCCTGCCCTTTTCCCTTCCCCCGACAGCAGCAACAGCCAGGCGTGGGCAGGAAACTCAAGTCTGCCCTCTACCCCAGCAACAGCAGCCACCAATCACTAAACCCTGCCCCTTCCCCCAGCAACAGAGACAGCCAGTCCCAAATCACCACCCCTCCCCCATCCAGTACCTCCCACCGACCTTTCTCCGGCAACCAATCAGAACAGGGTGTGGCTTCGACCAATCAGCCTTCCCCAGCCCCTATAAAACTGTTGCCTCTCCCTCAATAAAGTTGGACTTGCGTGTTTACCTTGTCTCCGCGGTAGTTCTTCTGCCGTGTGCCCTCCAGTCCTGAGAGCCCCCGACAAGGGCCTGGCCTCCCTTGTCCCCAGTTCATCGCCTGCTTCTCCGGGCGACCCCTTCATCGCCTGCTTCTCCGGGCAACCCCTTCGTCGCCGGCTTCGCCGGGCGACCCCATCAGCCGAACCGTGCAACCCCTGTGAGACCGATCCCTCGTCTGCTGCCGGACTGACCCCTCGTCCCAAGCGGGACCAACCCCTTGTCCAGAGCTGGACCAACCCCTCATCCACAGCCAGGCCCCACCTCTACCGACCGAGCAAGCCGTCGCAATTCTTCATGTAGCTAAGGAAAATTAGATGCTCAAATAACATCTAGGAAACACTAGTGAGTGAAATGGAATCAGTGTCATTTTTCTTACATCCACAGGAAGGAGTAAAAATATACTAGAGGCAAAGGGTGTGCATGTGCAGGAGGGTACCCCCCTCCCCCACTGGCCATATGTCCCAGGGAGCACTTCTTGTTGCTTGAACTAAGACAAAGTGGTTTGACCAGGCACATGCAGGATTCTTAGGGCTGGGGAGTAAGAGAGAGTGAGTGGGTTATCTTTTGTGGTCAGTAAAGCTCCCACACAACAAACCATAAGCTGAAGAATATGTAGGGGCTGCTGTCCACTTGCCTGTTGTGCTCTTTGCCTTTTTTCCACACTTTTCTCTGGGGATTCCTTCAGTGTGTGGACCAGTCTAAAGGTGGGGATGTTGCACATTGGTTCTTTCTAGTTGGGCCATGTTGCACATTTGCCTTTTCTAGAAGCTTCTTTCCCCTGACACAACAGCATAGACCCTTTGTATCCTTATGATGTGGCTTCATTGACCTAGTTAAGTTAACTCAGCCTCTGAGAGGTGGAACTTTTGCGAAGTTGGAACATTTGCCTAAAAGACCTGGAACAAGTTGGTATGGGCTCTGACTCTGTTTTCAACTGGCTTTGATGTGTATTCTGTGGAGCAAAACTTGATGTTCCCCCCTCAGATCCTCAGAGCAAGGAAAGGACTAGTTATTCTGTCAACTTGGAATTCTTCTCTAAGACATAGGGAAAGGAAGAGCCACCAAATGTCACAACTGAGAAGGAAAATTCATTTTTCCTTTTACCACAAGAGGGCATGCTTGGCTCAGCTTGCAAACATAACCCAGTCCCTGTGACTTCATTTCTTGGGGAGGCTTTCCTCAGAAAAGGAACTTGGCTGCTTTAGGAGCCAGTTGGTAGCTTGAGACTGATAAGATCAGCTGTGTCAGCAGTCATGTCCATCTAGGAACATGACTAATTCTTCTCTAATGAATAACATCTGAAACAATTTCCAGAAGGATAGCTTTCTCCCAAATGTGACATATGAAAATAAAATTTTGCCTAGAATTTGAACAAATGGTCAGCACCACAGTCATGGGTAGGTAAGTGTGGAATGAAGAAGGCATTAACCCAGACCTCAAAGTAAAGAAGGTCTAAAATTTAGGCTGTTTTTGTTCGTTTGTTTTTATTTTTTATTTATTTCTCTCCACTTCCAACGAAACCTCCCCATTGTCTGCTCTCTGTGTCCATTTGTTGTGTGTTCTTCTGTGACCACTTCTATCCTTATCAGTGGCATTCATTCAGAGTATGTATTGTAATGTGCTAAGTGGCAGATTCCAAGTCCAATTCCAAACTAAGCAAGTAAAACTCTTTTTCTCCTAGATGGTTTGGTAGTACTAAAATAATGCTTTGTAATTTTACAGTGTGCTTTCAGAGTTTTTCAAGTCTTTTCTGTTTTCTGTACAGGCCAAATAGGAGAGTTTAATGGTGATGTGGTGGGAATTACCACCCCTGCATCCTTCAAATCCTTGATGGTGGCACTAATTTCTGCAATTCCTCACAGAATCTGTGATTGCTTTTTGTTTACTATTTTGCTAGGTAGGGGCAGTTCTAGTGGCTTCCTCTTGGACTTTCCAACCATAATTGACTTCACTCCATGAGTCAGGGATCCAACGCGGGGATTCTGCCAGTTACTGAGTATGTCTATTCCAATTATGCCTTCTGGAACTGGGGAAATAACCACAGAATGGGTCTGGGGATCACTGGTCCAACTGTGAGACAGATTTGAACTAACACTCCATTAATCACCTGACCCCTATTAGCCCCTACTCTGACTGGTGGACCAAAGTGATGTCTTGGGTCACCTGGAATAAATGTCATTTCTGAGCCAGAGTCTAATAATCCCTGAAATGTCTGATCATTTCCTTTTCCCCAGTGCACAGTTACTCTAGTAAAAGGCCATAGATCTCCTTGGGAAAGGTGGGAAGAAGATTAACAGCATAAATTTGGGGCAGTTTAAAAGGATTCTTCCCCAAAGAGACCTGGCCTCCTCCTCATTCAAGGGGCTCTGGGTCTGTAAACTGTCTCAAGTCTGGGAATTGATTAAGGGGCCATGATTCTCTGCAACTGTAATTTGAGTTAGGGTTTCATTCACTTGACCTAGAACGCTTCTATTTATACAGATCCAGAAGAAATATAGTAGACTGCCCATCTATTTTGCCACTAGGTACCCCATGATGTATTAGCCAACACTATAACTCCACTCGACTCAGACTATTTTGAGTGACTTTTGGAATCTGCCTTTTATTACAGTAGCCATGCCCACCTTGACTCAGCAATTGACTGCCCATACTTGATTTTTATCAGACCGACATCCAATCATCCCAATAATGCTTAAGGATTCTAATTCCATCACAGACCTCCATACAGTAATATCATGACTACAGAGAAGAACAACCACGGAGCTCTTCAGGGAAGATAGAGTTAGTCTTACAAATTTATTCCTCACAATCCTGGTTAAAGGTGTGTCTTCTGGACATTCCTGGGGTGGGTGGGCAGCTCTCAAATCGTAAATAGAGTCTAGCATTCCAATTTCCTCAAGCTTTGAATTCCTTCTACTGTGTGACAGGGCAAATTGGGTGTCACAACCTCAGACATGCTAGGCCATCTTGTGGAGAAGTAGGAGCCTGTGACCGCCCCCACCTGAGAGGAAAAGTCCACAGCCCCCTAACCACAACAACTGTAACAAGCTTGCACATTCATATTTATTATTTTTGCCATGACATACTGTTTGTGCATATTGTAACATAATGCAATTAAGCAACATTCAGTGAAAATATCTCAATGTGAGCTGTTCTGCTGTACTCAGATGTGAATTTATCACAAATGGTCAAATCCTGTCTTTCAGCATGTATATAAAGCTGAGTATGAATATAAAGAAAAAACTTGTGTATAACTCAACTAAACTTGATGTGGGCTATGGGGGGAGGCTCTTTGTCTCTTCAGAGATAACCTAATCTGTTTGACTTTTGGATGTGGAAGGGTAAGAGGCTGCAGTCCTGCCCTTAGTGACAATGGCAATGACTCCAGTCCCAGGAAACAGTTTAACAATGCAAGGTTTATAACTTTAAGTATTTAGGGGAAATGCAAACAAAATATACTAAAAGCTTTTCTAGAATGCCTGGAGTCCATGCTAACAGCTTACCTAAGATGTGGAAGATATATATGCTAATTCAAGCCCATTGAGAACTGAAACAAAGGGACTATTTGGCCTTTCCTCTCTGTATAAAAGAAATTTGAAAATCTTGTTCGGGGCTCGGGATTGAAACAGAGTCCAGTCAGCCATCAATAAACCATTTTTCCTTCTCAAAATCATTCCTGAGTCCTGGCCTCTCTATACACAAATAATTGAAACTCTCTCAAATTCTACAACATTTTTGGCGACTCCCCTGGGACTGCAAATGAAGGCCAGAGATGGTAGCATTTTGCTACCCCTTCCAAATGCCTGAGGAAGATGGGAGGACTCGGGTGAACCCCAAATCTGGGCACCCCTGGATTAAATTTAATCCAGAAAAGATGTGGGCTCCACCAGAGTCTTCCCGGCAAAAATTGAGGGCAATGGAAGGTCTGAAGAGAAAGATTCTAGGAACAAAAAAGAAGTCTGAACGTGGAAGAAGGTAACACTCACCAGGTGAGCACAGTCTGGAAGGCCCTAGCTTTAATTGCTAGGAAGGGGAGGCTGATCACCTCCCGAGAGAACCCTAGTAGCCCCAGAAAATTGGGGGGAAGCCATTCTCTCTAGGCCAGGGAAAAGGAGAAAAACTGAGAAAAAGCCCTGGTATTTTAGGTTTGTCTAACTGCATGTTAAAATCTGGTACTGGTCTCACATCCACTAAAGGAGTAGAGTCTTGATTTTAATAGGAAGGGCTGTTTATAGGTTCGAGTCCTAATGTCCTGGAAAAAAAAATGGAAAAAAGCCCTGGTGTTTTAGATTTGTCTAACTGCATGTTAAAATCTAATACTAGTCTTATATCCACTAAAGGAGTGGAGGCTTGATTTTAATAGGAAGGGTTGTTTATAGGTTCTAGTCCTAACGTCCTGGAAATTGGTCTGGATTTAAAAAAAAAACAAAACGTGGTTACAGGAAAATGGATCGGCTTTTCTAGTGGAGCTTGGTCTGGGTGTAAAATTAAACAGTAGAAAAAGTCTAGCTGAAGTCTTTTGTTATGGTGCTAAATTGTGAATGAATTTGCTTTATACCAAATGTTAAGTGTTCTGAAGTTTGTGATGGCTGTGAGGGCAGCCATGCTGAAAAAATATATATAAAACTTGTGGGTCAAATTAGTGACCTTTGTGCTTCTGTCTGTGTCAGCTCAATGCTAGTGTTGGAGTTGTGTGGTTATGTAAAGTAGAATTCTGTTGAATTGGAACCCTCCCTTGCCATTGACAATGGGGTGAAATGATTATGGGGAAAAACTGGAGTCTGGATGTTTGCGGAGTCAAGATGTTTGTGCATGCTCTACTGTCTTGTCTCTAGTCTGCCCCTTTGCTGGGGCTTGGAGGCCATCTGTGTCTGTGCCATGCACTCAAGTTTGTTGGGGCTGCCCCAGTCAGGGTGGCTGGGTCCCTGGGAGAGTTGCCGAATTTGAGTAGGTTCTGTCTGCTCATTTTAGCTGAAAGCTGGAAAGCGGGGAATGGCTTGCCCCTTTCCAGTGAGTCCACACCTCCTATTCATACGCTGCATTCCTGTTTGATTGTTGTGCACCCAACTGCCTGGAAGGGTGGAAGTGAGGGGGTGAAAAGCAGAATCAGAATAAATGCACTAAAGTTCCCTTCATAGGGTGTCAAAGCCAAAATACGTTTGCATTCTGCCCAGGTTCTTAGAAGGTATTGTAGTAACTTTAAGTAAGAGAATGTGTTCTGTGAAGGTAAAATTTGTCTTAAAGGTATAAATAATTACAAAAGTTTAACAAAGCATTGTTTAAATTAAAGTATCTAAATGGCTAATTGCAGAAAGTCATTACTAAACAAAAACTGAATTGATAATAATAATAACAAAAAGTAATTTTATAACAAGAAAATTTGTCGGCAGTCAGCCTTCCCTGCCAACTTGATTCCAAAAACTGTTTCTGGTATTACATGCTAATAAGTATTTAAAGTGAAGAAAAGTTCATTATTTTAACAAGCTCGTTTAGTATTAATGGCACTTATGTGTTGTAAGAAGTTTGCCTGGTGACTTAGTATGTGTGATACATAGAATGTGTATTTATTTTTAAGGAAACAAAAAATGATTTTTGTCCTAAGATAAAATGATTGATTATTGGAAAGAGTAGAGTGTAGGACAAAACCTGAATGAATACTGAAGGTGTAGAAGGTTTGTGGAAGGAAAATTTTATGATTAAAATTAAATAAAATCAGTATACAAAGAAAATCTGTTTTATCAAAATATCTTCTTGTGCTTTAACCTCATCATTTCCTCAGTGTTTGAAAAAAGGGTCTTATCTCTTTTTTTTAAAAAAATTATTTTCTAGAAATCAAATCCTGAAAAGTAGCTTTTTATTTCAAACTAACTGCAAGAGATTTATTCCTTTACCTTAAAAGAAAAATTAAAGTAATGGTTAAGTTCATTTAATACATTATAAGTCGAATGAAAAGTGTTTAAAGGTGTTATAAAATTAACAGGTTTTTTAAAAAAATTAATAAAAACTGTAACTAAGAGTTAAAATCATTTATAAATGCATTTATATTATAAAACAGTGAAAAGATAATAACTGAAATTATAGCTGAGTGAATTTAGCCTGAAACTATTATTTAAGTGTAAATTCTAAACTAATCTTTCCTTTGTTTATGGTTACCTCAAGCCTAACCTCACCCCTTGCCTTTGCCTATGTTTTTTTCATAATAGCTTCTGTCCCTACAGGCCAGAGAAGAGCTGGGACATCACTGTCTCCTGTCCTGGTATTAGTAATCCTTTCTCTCATGAATTCAAGTGTAAACTAAATAAATTGCTGCCTGATGGAATAAGGTTAAATGACCACTGGAGTTTTATTATCTCCAAAAAAAAAAAAAAAAAGTGGGGGGATGAGGGGGAGAAGTCTCCTTCCCTGATGGTCAGTGTTCCTAAGAGTAGTAATGCATGACAGAAACCAGTCTGTCTCCCTGAGGCTTCAAATAGCCTCAGTAAATATATATAAAATTAATTTGTTGTTTACCCAAAATTCTGCTAATTTCAAAGTAAAATATAAAGTTCTAAAACAAAATGGTGCTAAAGCATTGAGAACATTTTAGTTACAAACCATTAATTAAGAAAGAAAATTCTTGTGTAATACTGCATAGTCATAGTGTAAAACTGCACATTCATAGTGCAAATTAAGAAAAGTTTCAAGAGTCTTTGAAATGTTTTGCAGTCACACTTGTTTTGTAAAAATTAGAAGTTTAAAGTAACTAATGTTTTTGTGTCAAACTATTCATATCTGCTTTTTTGCTCAAATTGTTGCAGTTAAATATGCAGTTATATAAGTAATATATATTTCTGAACCCCAAATTAAGCTAAATAGTATATAAAATAATGCAAATTATAAGTAATATCAATGAATTGTGTTTCTGTGTCTAACTCTTTGTGTCTGCCCATTTGCTCAGTGTATGTCTTCATACATCAAGATACTAATATCAAGTTAACAAATGAAAATTCTTAAAAGAGCTCTATTCAAATTGTTAAAAAATTATATATGCAGATATATATGTAAATAAATACTCTTAAAGCCCAAATTAAACTAAGCAGGATGAAAAAGTCATATAAAAATCTGATTATAGAAACAATTGGGAAAAGGCCTCCTCTTTGCAAGAGCTTTAAAGGCAAGACTAGGTGTGGCAGATTAAATTTATCTACTAGGCTAGGGAATTAAGAATCAGTTTACCCGCTAATCCCAATTTAAACCTTTTGTCAGCCATAAAATGTAAAAAAAAACAAAGATTAGGTTAGTTTTCACATAAAAAAAGTTGATTGGTGTAACCTGGCAGCCTGCTGCCTCAGTCTCCCACTCCCGGGTTGAACAGCAGTGGAGGAGACCAGCTTAGGCCAGTGCTATGGGCAGTGAAAGGATGCCCAAGAAGGAGCTAGGTTGGTGTCATTTCAGCACTAAATTCTATTCCTTATTTAACAAAGGGGAACAGGTAAAAACTAAAATGGTTAGAATGTGATAGAGGAAGCAGTTAAATCATAAACTTTTGCATGGGAAAGTTAAATCTTAGATAAGCTCTAACTTCTGAAGTATCCAATCTTTAGAGAAACAGAGGAAGAGCTTGTGTGCTAGGCTTAAGGGTATAAATTGTGTCATTTTTCTTAGTTCGGGGTGTCAGCCATATCTGGCTCTGCACCCCTTCTTGCAAGATTGAGAATAAATTCTTTTCTTCTCCACAATCTGGTGAGCCTTATTTTCTTCCAGAAGATTTCTTTCCAACAAAATAAAAGTAATTAGTGGCTCTATTAACAAATTTCAATAAGTAAAGAAAAGTCCATAAAAACTATGGAAAAATCTTTCCTGGGTTATAATTAAACAAATTAAGTAATTGTGTAATGTGTTTTAAAACCTGGTAGTCAGTATGCTTTTAAATTATTCATTTTAATAACTTAAACAAAGAAAAAAGTTTTTAGCTTCCTATAAGGAAAAAAGAAAACGTTCCTTGCATAAACTATAATAGTTTCAATTTTATTTAACTTGAGTGTAATCTCCCATAGTTAATTTATAAACTAAATTAACATTATATGTATGAAATCTTTAGAGTAATAAAATTATAAGTTCACATTAGTGAAATTAGGCTAAAAGAAAAAATTGTAAATATGCTCTCTTAAATAGAGTAAATATCTTTAGTTGGTAATTGTAATTTAATAAGTTTATTTAAACATGAGGTGGCTAGTCAATGTGGTTATAGTCAATTACAGAGTTTGTAAAACATCTTCCAAACTAAAAACATTTAAATAGTTCTAGTTCTAAAAGTCATTGTTAACTAAAACTTAAATTAGTATTAGTTGCAAAAAAATAACTTCGTAATACTAAAACCTGTCTAAAGGCCACTGCAAAGTACATATTTAATTTAAGTAAATGGTAATAAAAAGTTATCTTGATTCTACTAGAAATATTCTGTTTTCATTTTAACAATGAAAAATAATTTTTTTCTTCCCTCTATTACTAAAGTACCTACTAGATACCTACTGTTATCTTCATAGTAAAATTGTGTAAGTAAACAGTCATTTGATATATAATGTGTTGCATTAAATTGTTTAAAATATATATATAAAAACAAGGAATAAACTTTAACATTATCAGACTCTTGTGCATTCAAACCAGGCCTTGTATACATTGCATTTTGCCTCTCCATGTGAGTTATTGGCTAGACTGGTCACTGACCCCTCAATTAAAATATTTGCTATATCAGCCTCTGGTTCTGCTCCTAAAGTTGATGGAAACTATGTTGCAGTTTCAAGCTCCTGCAGCAGCCAATGATAACTCAGTACATCCAAGTGTACAATGAACATTGCCTCCAGACTGGCACTGTTCCATAGTGCCAAAGAGCACTATTTATCAAGCTAGTAGAATACTGGAAAATCTCTGTAGGATCAACGATGCTGCCACTTGCTCACTGTGTGAAGAACATGCTAAGTGGAGCCATGATACCAGGATACTGTAAGTAAAACTTAAACACAGTTGGCATTATGGCCTACTCTCATGGAGAAATAACATGTAAAGTATTACAAACCTAAAACTTAAAACTTAAATAATTGCAACTCTGAATCCTTATGCATTCAGTAATACATTAGTTAATATTAAGTGCTGTACTTTTATCCTGTACTAAATATATGCCTAATAATTATAATGTTATCTTTTCTATTTTAGATCAAGTGCAGAAATATATTAGACATGGTAAATTCATTTTCTAAACAGTTAATAAACATGTCTATAGAATAAGGTGGCAGTCTCAGCCAGGCTCAGTCAACTTAACTATATTCTGCTATACTCTACTGTGTAGCAAAAGTGAGGCTTGCTTGCTGATGGTAAGTCACCTACTGAAGAAGTCAAAATTGCTAAAAATTGTACAATTAATACCAAGGTGTAAAAAACCTTTATTCTGTAGTTCTAATCACTCCCACAGCTTGAAAACTAAAAGAATTTCCAACTTAGTGTTCTAATCCTGAATAAAGCCAGTTGCCCAAAGTGCCAGTTCACCAGGAGCATCTAATGGAGCGAATGAGTGCCAATCATTAAACAGCTTGAAATGTATCCTCAGACAAAGCTAAGTGTCTGTTGCAATTTCTCTCTAAAGATAAATAACTTAAAAATATATATATATATATATATATATTAATATATGCTGTTCCCACCAGCTTTTAAGAAAGAATGCCATCTTTATAGGCACCTAACCTTGTCTACCTCTGTAATCCAATGTCCTCTTTTAAAAACGGGTATTCCAAATTTTTAATTAAGTTTGTTTCTTTCAGAGTAAACATCTTATTAACCATATGAAACCTTCATCCAACTTCATACAAAATGCTGGATTCATCTTCCTTCAGTTAAAATAAGATGTTTACACCTTTTTAAGCAATGACTACAGCCCATGGCCAGCAAGAAGCAGTTACAGAAAAGAAATCATCTCCCTTCAGCATCCCTTTTAAATTAAAGGTGTAAACTCTTTAAGAGCAAAATAAAAGTAATAGATAGATCTGGAACCTGACTGGAAATCCATGTAAGTTCTGGTGGCAGCAGAATAACTGCAGGAGGCCCCTGCCCCAAAATTCTGCTGTCGAAAATGAAATGTTCTAAACTTCTAAAAACAGTCCTGGTGCTGCACTAAAAACTGATAAATAATCAGTCAAAACAACAAATAGCCATCCACCTCATAGCTCCAACAATAATTATGCCAAAGCATAACAAGTTAAACTTTGGCAAAGGGGGAAATGATGTGGGCAATGGGTGGGAGGCTCTTTGTCTCTTCAGAGATAACCTAAGCTGTTTGGCTTTTGGATGTGGAAGGGTAAGAGGCTGCAGTCCTGCCCTTAGTGACAAAGGCAATAATTCCAGTCCCAGGAAACAGTTTAACAATGCAAGGTCTATAAACTTTAAGTATTTAGGGGAAATGCAAACCAAATATGCTGAAAGCTTATCTAGAATGTCTGGAGTCCATGCTAAAAGCTTACCTAACATGTGGAAGATATATATGCTAATTTAAGACTATTGAGAACTGAAACAAATGGACCATTTGGCCTTTCCTCTCTGTATAAAAGAAATTTGAAAATCTTGTTCGGGGCTCGGGATTGAAACAGAAAGCTCCCGAGTCCAGCCAGCCCTCAATAAACCATTTTTCCTTCTCAAAATCATTCCTGAGTCCTGGCCTCTCTATATGCAAACAATTAAACCTCTCTCAAATTCTACAACAAACTCTTAAACTTGAATTTGATAGCGAGGGTCATTTTAGGACTTCAAAAACTATCCACTTGAAAAGGCACCTCAGAAGGAGGGAAAAATGGATATGGAAAGGATCATTTCTAGCAACAGAAACACAGAAATAAGTTAAATTAATTACTAGATAGTTGCCTTACAAACTACTCAACTCAGGGCATTCCCTTGCATTTTCTTCCTGTAAGAATGGATTAGTCTGTTCAGGCAGGTGGTGGAAGGCAGTTTCCTCAGGTTGGGCAGTGCATGCTGGAGTTTGGCTCGTACATGCCTCAGGGCTGAGAAGAGGTCCAGACTCCCCGGGGTAGTCTGGAGGCTGGGCAGGGCAAGCTTCAGTTTGGTTGGTACCCATCTCAGGGCTGGAAGTTGTTTCAGACTCGCTGGGCAGGCTGGAGGCTGTATGGCACAAGGTTGACAATGTATGGTCTAGACAGGGCAGGCCATGGCAGGCTTATCTGGTAAAGTCTCAGCAGAATTCAGGGTTCCAATGCCACCACCAATGTTATCATCATCCCATAAATGTCCATCGCAATTCTCTGGATTCCACTCTTTTCCAATCAATGTCTTCACTTTAACTGCAGAAACCCTGCAGCGCTGAGATTTTAGTTTCCTATGTAACACTGCTACTTGTACTATGAGAATCTGAGTTTGTTTCTCAGATATTTCAAGCCTGTGGCTACAAGAGACAAGATTTTCTTTCAGAGCACACATAGAAACTTTCACATCATCTGTTCTGTGTTTAAGTTTCAAATTTAAAGCCTTTAACTCATCTTTCTTTTGTAACATCATCCAGAGTATCTAGGAGGAGCCCGCAAATGTCATTAATCTGTTTGACTCCACAAAACTGTGTTAAGGTGGTGAAAACACTCTCACCCAGATCCTTGCTTCTGATAAACATGGAAGTAGGGTCATCCAATGATACTATTTTGGGTATCTCAATTGCCAACTGGAATATATGGACCATTAGAGACCTCTTCGTTATTGGAAAGGGAGTCATGAGTACCCATGAGTACAGTTAGAGTAGAGAGACAATTGCAAAACCCCCAGAACCACCTCAGACATCCCATGTTTAAGACTCTGTGCCTCAAGAACCACTCCTGGAATCAAGCTGTATTAGTCAAGGATCTCTAGAGAAACAGAATCAGCAAGAGATACCTGTCAATAGAACGCAATTCTTTAAGAGTTTCTTGTGTAGCTGTGGGGATGTACAAGTCCAGGTTCCACAAGCAGGCTGCAACCAGGGGCTGCAATGAAAGTCTAATGAAGGTTCTTGATGAGTTCTGGAAGATGTTGGCTGTCCAATGATGAGCTGGGGAATTCTCTCTCAATGCTGGAATCACTTCCCCTTTTAAGGCATTCAACTGATTGGGTTAAGCTCACTCATTGCTGATGGCAATCTCCCTGATTGATGTAATTAGAACCAGCTCTCTATGATTTAGCACTGCAGGAAGTCAATGGTGACCAAAGTCCATAAATGCCCTTGTATTACAGTTAGCCCAGTGCTTCCTTGACCAAACAACTAGGCACAGTTACATGGCTTAGATGACACAATAGCCTAACCGTCATTTATCCTTAAAAGGAGAGGAAGATTTGGAGATAGGGAGATATTGAGGAGATACACACAAGGAAGATGTGATGACAGAGGCAGAGACTCAAGTGATACAGCCATAAGCTAAGGATCACCAGGCAGCCACCAGAAGCTAGAAAGACACAGGGGTGATCCTCCTCTAGAGTCTGCACAGAAAGCATGGACCTACCAACATCTTGAATTCAGACTTCTAGTCTCCAGGACTATAAGGAAATAAATTTCTAATATTTTAAGCCACCAAGTTTATGCTACTTTGGTACAATGACCCAAGGAAACTAAGATAAAACCCAATCAAAAATGAGCAAAAATTTGAATTGAAGGAAACTTTCTCAATATGGTAAAGGCCATATATGAAAAACCCATAGCTAACATTGTACTCAATGGTGAATACTGAAAGCTTTCCCACTGGATTAGGGACAAGACAAGGATACCCACTGTCACTACTATTGGTCAAGAGAGTGCTAGAAGTTCTAGCTAAAGCAATCAGGCAAGAAAAAGAAATAAAAGGCATTCAAATCAGAAATGAAGAAATAAATCTTTCATTATACACAGGTAAAAGCCCTGAAAAATGTAAAACAAAGCTGCTAGAACTATTAAACAATATCAGTAGTGTGTCTAGATACAAGACCAATATGCAAAAATCAGTGGTATTTCTATACACTAGTAATGCGCATTCTGAGGAAGAAGTCGGGGGGGGGGGGGTGGGAGAATCATTTATACTACTGATATAAGAATCAAATATTTGAAATATTTAGGAATAGACTTAACCAAAGAGGTAAAGCACTTGTATTCAGAAAACTACAACTCATTGCTAAAAGAAATTTTTTAAAAGTCCTAAATAATTGGAAGAATATTCCTTGCTCATGGATTAGAATACTGAATATCATTAAGACGAAAATTCTACCCAAAGGATATATGAATTCAATATAATCCTGAAACAACTGCACCAGCATTTTTTAAACAAATGGAAAACATAATTTGTAAGATTTATTTGGAAGGTATAGGACCCCAGTCAGAAATATCTTAAAAGAGAAAAGCAAAGTTGGAGGGCTTTCACTTCCAGGTTTTGAATAATATTACCTAGCTACAGTGGTAAAAACAGCAAAGTACTGGCATTAGACACATAGATCACTGGAGCCAAATTGATGGTTCAGAAACAGATCCTCACATCTATGGCCAAGTGATTTCTGACAAGCCCATCAAACCCACCCAGCTCGTCAATAGCAGTCTATTCAACAAAAGGGCCTTGGAAAACTGACATCCATAGCCAAAAGAAAGAAAAAGGATGCCTATCTCACACCCTATAAAAAAGTAACTCAAAATGGATCAAAGACCTAAATATTAAAGGAATAACCATAGAGCTTCTAGAAGAAAATGTAGGAAACATCTTTAAGACTTGTTGGTAGGTAGTGCATTATTAAACCTTACACTGAAAGCACGAGTAGCAATAGAAAGCATGGATAAAAAGGACCTCCTCAAACTCAGACACTGTTGTGATGCAAAGGACTTTGTCAAGAAGCTGAAAAGGCAGCCCACTCAATGAAAGAAAATATTTGGAAACCACATATCCTTACCAATTCTCTATAAAGAGATCATAAAACTCAACAATAAAAGAGTAAAGAATTCAATTTGAAAATGGGCAAAAGACTTAGACATTTTTCCAAATTGGAAATATAAATGGCCAAAAGCACATGAAAAAATGTTCATTATCACTAGATATTAAGGAAATGCAAATCAAAACAACAATGAGCTATCATCATCTCACACTGCATAGGATGGCCATTATTCAAAAACAAAATAAAACAAAAAAATAAGTTCTGGAGAAGATGTGGCGAAACAGAAATGAGGCATGTTAATATAGGGAAAGGGAAGACTTGGGTGACAAGTGAAGACCCAGCAGACAACATGGCCAGCAGACCACAAAGCCGTGTGTCCTGGCTTGGAAACCTCCTGAGGGATCCCACAAGACTCTGGCTATGAGAATCCCATTTGGAATGAGAATCCTGTTTGCAGTCAAAGGAAATCCCCTTATTCTCTGAAAAGGCCTCACCATTGGTCCCCTGGAAACTGACAGGTGGAGTGCCCAATCAGAACAGCAAAGAGCTGGGGCCCCTCCCCCAACACCATGAAGGGGGAGAAGGAAAGACTTTAAAAGGTCTGACCTGGGGCCCCACAAGCACATCTCACTCTTCAGCATTCCTGCGGTCTGTGCCTCCGACCATGTGCTTTTCTCATTTTCTTGTTTCCTAATAAACTCTTCACTGCCTTGCCTACCCTATGGCATGTCTTTAACTTCTTCAATGCGACATAAGCCAAGAACCAGAAGCCCAGAACCCAGAGCTTTCCACTTACATTATTTGGTGAGCCAAGCCAGGAGACAGAGGCAAATAATGCTCCCTGACACTGGACTAGGACTGGGGAGTCTAAACTTTTTATTAAGGCCTGCCTGTGGCCTCTTTTGATTTATTGGTGAGGCCCTGAAGTTCCTTCTAATCCATTACCCCCAGGGCCTTTGAGGCTGTTTGCTTGTAAAGCACAGATCATTCTCTGCTTGACTTTTTTTTAAAAAAATTTTATTTTATTAATTTCTCCCCCCACAGAGTTTTGCACTCACTTTTTGCTCTCTGTATCAGTTCCTTGTCATCTTTTTGCATCAGTTCACCACAACAGTCTGTCACATCAACTTGCTCTCTTGCTTGTCTTCTTTAGGAGGCTCAGGGAAGGGAACCTGAGACCTCCATGTGGTGGACAGGCACCCTACTGCTTGCCTTTTAATGTCAAGTTTACCTGCAGGGAAGTGGACTTGGCCCAATGGATAGGGCATCCACCTACCATATGGGAGGTCTGCAGTTCAAACCCTGGGCCTCCTTGACCTGTGAGGACCTGGCCCATGAGCAGTGCTGATGCACACAAGGAGTGCCATGCCATGCAGGGGTGTCCCGTGCCCTGTAAGGAGAGCTGCTCAGTGTGAAAAAAGTGCAGCCTGCCCAGGGATGGTGTTACACACACACAGAGCTGATGCAGCAAGATGACGCTACAAAAAAAAAAAAACAACAACACAGATTCCTAGTGCTGCTGATAAGGATAAAAGCAGTCACAGAAGAACACATAGTGAATGGAAACAGAGAGCAGACAGACGGGAGGAGGAGTGTGCAAGGAAGGGGAGAGAAATAAATAAAAAAATAAATATTGTATATAAAAAATCTTAACTACAGAACTCAGTCCTTGGGAGTGGCCATGAGATGAGCTTGCTCATCATGGCTATCTCCTAAGACCTCTGCAAATTAGGATAATGAAAGTTTCCTAGCCAGTCCCTTTCCTAGGGTCTGGGAAATAGAGCCAGACTTCCCTAAGATTTCTAAGACTCTGTGGATGCCCAGAGACATGAGGCTCCTGATCCCTCAAATGTAGTGTCAGCAAGCAGGTCTCCTGACCTCCAGAATGCTGGCTCAGTGGGCAATCCATGCAACCAGGTCTAGCAGTGGGACGCTACCAGGACTGATGAATGCATTTGTCCTTCCCTAGGATAATGGGTGACTTCTAATTGGGACAACCTGCTACTGATGGTCTAAAAGGGAAGAGGCTAATCTTTCCTGCCACACCACATGGCTGCAATGTAGCTGAGAGTGGTTTCTGTATGAGACCCTGACTTCCAGTTAAACCTGTGTAAGAGAGAAGGAGAGGACAGACAGAAACGAGGGCCAGAGATCGTGTGGCCATGTCTCCTTAAAGGATAAGGAAGTCAATTATAAGTTCAGGGAAGTTACACCGAGGCAGGATGAAAACCCAGCCTTATTTCATGGCAAGTTGTCAGAGGCAATAAAAATACTGTCTTGTAAATCCTAACTCTAGAGAAGGACAGATCCTCCTAGGAGCTCCAGTTTTCTTGGATACCCATGGAAACCTGCAGAAAATTCCCTGGGCCCTCAAATTTACTCCCTTATAAAACAGCCTTTGCAGTTTTCAACAATCAAGACCAAGTCACCAAGGAGAAGCAGGTGAGGAGGGGCAGGCATGGGGCCCAGATGCAGGTTCACCTTTTAACTGTCACTGTTAAAGGCACCGTCATGTCAGGGATACCCGAATCCAGCCTCCACATCTGCAGAAACCTGGCCCCAAGCTGCATCAGCACAGACCATTAGGGGCCTTGCCCCAGGTGAGGATGGAAGGTGCCTGAAGCCACCCAGGAACAATGAACCAGGAGGCCTCCGCTAACCCTTCACTCAGCAGGTAATATTGTTAATTTCATAATTAACCAATTATTGGCCCTAGACTGCACTCCACACCTCTCCCAACCTCAGTGTGCCCATTAAGGACAATGAATAGGGAATCAAGATCCTAGGCCATTTGCTAAGCCTCTGCCCTATAGAATAAGGAACCTCTTTATATGCCATGAGTTAAGATTAAAAATCCCTATTTGTAGCTGCCTGCCAACACTCCAGTCCTTCCAGTGAAAACAAAGGCCCTCAGGGATTTACCGCTTGCCAGAAGGTAACTAAAGTGCTGCAGCACACAGAGCAGACACAGTTTGTGTCTTGTCAGGGGAAGGGCTTCTCTGGACTCCTTAGCTCCATACCTAGCAGCTGCCCAGGCATTTTCCTACAGGAACAAAGCTGGAGGTTGCTGCATGAGTTTTCTGGCATGGGCAGAAACTGGGAATTTTCCATCTAGGTGATTCTAAAGTGAAGTATTTCCCTATGCTGTGTGTGTAAAATTCTGTCTTCTATTCTAATCTGTGTTTGCTTCAACGTTGCCAGTCTGTTCCTGCCTAGGAACTCACAATACAGATTTGGGGTTCGCAGGTTGTTGTAGGAACATGGTTTTAAATTAAAACATTTCTATAATGCAGACAAAAGTGCAAGCTTAGGAACACCAGGCCTTGAGTAGATGGAACACCATCTACTCAGCACAAAAAAATATTTGTGTGAGGAAGAGTTTGAACTTTGTATAACCTGTACCTTATTATAGTAAAATGTTTGCACCTGTTCTATTGTAGGTGTTGCCTTATTGTACATGTTGCAGTTCTGATAGCAAACAGCTGCTTGTTAGTTTCTAAGTAAATACGATGTGGAAACTAGGGTTCAGTCTCTCAGTTCCAGAAGCTAGGAATCCTCCGGACCCATCTTTATCTCCTCTCTTGTCTCTCTCTGTCCTTCATTTCACAAAGTTGCATCACCTTTCCTTCAAGGCAACCATTTGCTGAGTTAGCGCAGCAACTGGTGCCCAAGGTGGGGCCCAAGGGGAAGAAGAATCACTCCAGGTGAAATTAAAGTCATGGCATGGAGCCCCAAGTGGTTTAGAAGGCCTTCCAAGTCCTCAGTGAGTAAGGACACTCTCGGGTATTCTAGCAGAGTTATGGTGGGAAACAGAGACAGTTCAGTAAAATATTACCTGTATGTATGGCTCTTGAAACAACTTCTCAAAGCTAAAGGAGCTAAGGTCTCTGAGCCTTCTTTTTGGAACTCTTACAGGTTATAGAAGATTATTACTCATGGTTCCTTGCAATAGGAAGTTTGAATTGGAAACTGGGAAAAGTGGGAAAAGAGTTAGAAAAATTATTTGTACAAGGTGTTCCTTTCCTATTACTATTTGGCCCACTTTGATTATAATTAAATCTGTTTTAGAACCCTTGCCAACAGAAGAGGATGAAGATAGAGAATGTGAGGAAATTCCTCCCATTGTCTTGCCTTCAGCCCCTTCATTAACTGACTTTAGAAAATCAGTTTCCCCTCCAACGACTCCCTCTGCCCCTCCCATATCTGGGGACACTCAGTCAAAGCTGTCCACTTTACAGAAGGGCATCTTACAGGCTAGAAGGGAGGGTGATTTGGAGGCATTTCAAATGGCCTCTCCAGGTAACATACAAGAAAGAATAACTCCCAGAGTAGATCCTAAAAAATCCAAATGGAATTTATGAGTTCACCCATGAATATTTCCCATTTAAAATATTGAAAGAGTTAAAAACAGCAGTGCAACAAATTCTCCTTTTACCTATGGTGCAGTGCAGTGGCTTTCTGAAGGCCCTAGGCTGATTCCAGCTGACTGCTCTGTGATGGCACATACTACCTTATGGCCTGGAGAAACTTTACAATTCAAAACCTGGTGGGCAGATCATGCAGAGACTCAGGCTGCTCAGAATAGAGGCCATAATATCCCCATTTCCTTGGATCGGTTAGTGGGAGTGGGGAACTGGGTGGGAGTAGATCAGCAATTAGTGATGAATGATCAAGCCATCACACAGGTACAGGGCTGGTGCTTAAGAGCCTGGGAAAAGATTGAGGTAAAAGGCCAGCCTCTGGTGTCAATCCAAAATATATTACCAGGACCTAAAGAACCCTACCCTGACATTATTGCTCAGTTACAAGAGGCTATCAAAAGACAGGTCAATAACTTAGAAGCTGCAGATACCACTTTGTAGCTAATGGCTTATGAAAACACTAATCGGGATCATCAGAAAGCTGTAGGGATTATGAAGGGTGAAGTGGATTTGGCTGGATATATTGTGCCACAATGTAGGGACAGAGGGTCAATGTGCAACAATAATGGCTCAGGGTATGGCAGGACTGAAAATCAATAAGAGAGGTTCTGGAAATTATGTGGCCTATGAGTGGGAGGCTGTTCATCTCTTCATAGAAAACCTGAGCTGTATGTGCCCTGAGCTGTGCATATGGGACTGTGAGAAGCTACAGCCCTGCCCTTCATGAACATGGCAATGATTCCAGTCCCGGAAAAAGAATTTAACAATGCAACCTCTATATACATACCAGTCAGTCCAGACAGACTCTGACAGTAGTGATGCTGAGACTTAAATAAACTGAAGCTTGGCCTCAAAGGGGGGATATAATATAGTCTGTGCATATATTCAAATTTATCTAATTCTGTATTCAAGTGTGCCTACAAATCCAATTAAGTAATATAGGCCCTGTAGGCTTTGAATGTTCACAAAGGATATAGACTAAATTGTGTATTCAAAGTTGCATCCAGATGGAATGTGCGCAAGATGTTAACTCAAACTTACCTGGAATGTGGGGGCTATGCTAATTCAAGCTCACCTGGAATGTGGGGTATATGTTAATTCAAAACCTATCTGGTACTCAGACACTTAACTAACAAAGTAATTTTTCTTTCATAAAAGCACCATTTGACTCCTCACCCTTATATCATCTGTATAAAAAGAAACTCACCCTTATATTGTCTGTATAAAAAGAATCCAGATGGAATGTGGGTAGGATGTTAACTCAAATTTACCTGGAATGTGGGGGATATGCTAATTCAAGCTCACCTGGAATGTGGGGGATATGCTAATTCAAAACCTATCTGGTACTCAGACAAACACTTAACTAACAAAGAAAAGTCATTTTTCTTTCATAAAAGCACCATTTGTCTCCTGACCCTTATATCGTCTGTATAAAACTCTATTCAAGGATTGGATTCTGAATGAGAAGCTCTGAGCCTGGCTGGTCATAAATGAATCCTTTCTCCTTCCCAAAATTATTCCTGAGTCCTGGCCTTTCTAAATGCAAATAATTGAACCTCTTGACATCTACAATAGAAAATGCTTTAATTGTGGAAAAACTGGTCATACAAAAAAAGATTGTTGGAGAAGTTCTGAGGGAAAAACAATGCCATTAAGACAATATTTCAGCTCTGAAATGACCTGAGCTGTGTCCCTGCTGTGGTAAAGCATATCATTGGTCTAACCTATGTTGGTCTAAATACCATAAGAATGCCACCCCCTTGGTAGGAAACTTCCAGCAGGGCCTGCTCCCAGCTCTCCTCCAAAAGGGGATTTTCCCAGTTAGTGGAGCAACCCTGGTATTCCCCAACACTCTGCAGTGTCTTGAATTTATCCTTCGCCACAGCAGGAAGCGCAGACGTAGATATCCCCAAGACTGAACCTGTTATCTTGCTTCCAGGGGCTAAAAACAGACAATGTTCCTGCTTATATTAGTGTCTTCCTTGAAAGGTTTCTAGATACTTGGAGTATTTCACACACTACAGGACTTCCTTATAACCTCCAAGGGCAAGGTATTGTCAAGGGAACGAATCAAATCATTAAACTCACGTTACAAAAACAAAAAGGGGGAAAGGGACTTGGCCCAGTGGTTAGGGCATCCATCTACCAAATGGGAGGTCCGCGGTACAAACCACAGGACTCCTTGACCCATGTGGAGCTGGCCCATGCGCAGTGCTGATGCTGCAAGGACTGCCGTGCCATGCAGGGATGTCCCCCACATAGGGGAGCCCCATGTGCAAAGAATGTGCCTTGTAAGGAGAGCAGCCCAGCTTGAAAGACAGTGCAGCCTTCCCAGGAATGGTGCCACAAACACAGAGAGCTGACACAAGATGACTCAACAAAAAAAGAGACACAGATTCCCATGCCGCTGAGAACAACAGAAGCGGACAAAAAATAAGATTCAGCAAATAGACACAGAGTACAGACAACCGGGATGGGGGAGGGGAGAGAAATAAATAAAGTTGGGGGGGAGACAGGGAGATACCGCAGGTGCAGCTACACAAAGCATTATTCACTCTTAATTTTCTTTACTTGGAAAAACCCTGGACAGGACAGCAGCTGAAAGGCATTTCCAAACTAATTCTAAAACGCAAACACAAACTCTATCTGAATAACTTTTGGTGGAATGATCCACTGACCAATGAATGGTCAAAAAGAAGGCTGTTAACTTGGGGAAGAGGGTTTGCTTGTATTTCCCCAGAAGATGGAGAAAGTCCTCTGTGGATGCCAGCTCATCGAATAAAACCATATCATGAATGCCAAAAGACAATGAAAGTTCCTGTGGAACCCAGAAACTCCGGTCATGCAGATAGAGAACTTGATGCTGGAAATGACATGGCTGGGTCCCACTCCAAAGACTAGAGCAGCTTCACCTCCCACCTGGGCGTGAATTAAACATCTGAGTCAAGAAGCTGAACAGCAGCTGGCAAATGAGGAATTGCCAGTTACTGCTTCACATCTTATATCAGGATGGAGCTTTCACTTGATATGCATGCTTTAATATTATTCTTACAAAAGTTGTTTGAGTGTGCAAAAAGGTTGCTAGGAGTATTAATAGCAGCTGTTATAGGCATAATTGCCCTTATTAGAGTAGCTGCAGTTTCTAGAGTGGCTTTACATCAAAGTATCTAAACTACAGAATTTGTTCAAGCACGGCATCATGAAACAAATATGGCTTGGGAAAGTCAAATTAAATTCACTGAAGAAATTAATTCTAGGAGAGTAGATTTGGAACTGCTTCTGTGTTTGTCTGTTCAATGTCAGTGTGTGTGTTGTAATTGTTTCAAAGTGTTGTAATGGTTTTGTGATTGTTCATTGTCTGTATATTTGATACATCCAGATGGTGATATAATTTGATAGATTGTGAAAGAGCTCTATTCAAATGGCAAGAAATAAATAAAAAATAAGTGCTTAAACTATTACCCAAATTTAAAAGATTAATGAGTTCTCTCTAATTGTAAGTCTTGATTAATAAAATTAAGTCTCTTTATAAAGAACAGTTTTTACTTCATTTGAAGTGAATAATTTCTTAATAGGATAAAATGGAAGACGTAAAAGTTAAATGAATATTGGAATAGGTAAAAGGTTTGTGGGAATGGTAACTGAAATTTAAGGTGTATTTTGTCTTAAAAATGGTTTTATAAAATAAAAAATGGAGATATGCAGGACAGAACTAGTATCCATATAGCAAGTTGTAAAAGTATTGTGGTAGCATTCAGTGAGATGTGCTTTTAAAAGGAAAACAAGCCTGAATGAACACAAAAAGTGCAAAACCTGTGGGAAAAGGTCAACAATGGACTTTTGCAGTTCTTCAAGGCTTTCTGCCCTGGACTGATGGCAATGAATTTGGCTGCATAGAAGAAACCTGTGACAGTGACCCTACTGATGACATTTTATCAATGAGTAAATTTATTATTTCAAAATTAAAAGAAACATCAGAGACAATGGTATCTGAAGAGCCTGGAATAGGCAAACAATTGGAACAAATTGTAAGGTTCCTGCTCCTCTATCAAATTCTTAAATGATGTTTATGTGGGAAAAACAAAACTATATTATCTACTATAATTGATAAAGTACAATGTTTTCTTATGTTAATGAAATTTATAATGTTGTTTGTTCAAGGCAACTGATTGCTGACTTAATACAGCAGCCTGTTACCAAATAGGTAATGGTAAAAGTTGACGTAAAAATGAGTCTTTACTTTTCATTATCATCTTGCCATTGAATTTGGTACATAAAGGAAAACTAAAGTGAAAACTTACTAGAAACTGTAACTAAGAGTTAAGATCATAATATATAGTCTTTATGTTATAAAAAAGCAGGTTACTATCTGATATTGCCATAAGTGGTGGATTTAGCTTAGACCTACTACTGTAATGGTAAGAATAAACTAAATTTCCCTTCATGCTTAATTCAGGTCTAGCCACACCCTGGCTTATGCTTGCTATAGTAATGAACTTTAACCATTGTTGGTTCAGAGGAAGACAAATTTGGGACACCCCTGTCTCCTATATTTCCAACAGTGTGAAAAACTCTTATTTCCCTCCTGGTTACCCAGGTGTGAACCAGATTGCTGCCTGGTAGAATTCTCAACCCTCAGTGTTGGATATCTACTCTTCCAGTTCAGGGGCCGCCCCAGTCCTGTTGCCTCCAAGGACTGGGGAGTGACGGGCCTCCCACCTCGAGGGTTGAGGTACCTTAAAGCAGCAGCATTTATAGTGACTTAAGGAGAAAATAAATTTTGCCTACATGAGAGAGAAATACATGCTGGGAATGAAGTATGCCTCATGGAGGCATTTCAGAAAGTAGAGGAGGCAGAGGACAGAGTGAGGACACTAGCAGAGTAGAACCTGTGGAAAGAGGAGATATGTATAAGCAATTGCTGCAAAAGCAGAAAGGGGGTGTGGGTGGGGGTCATGGTCAGGTAAAATTATCCACCAACCTAAAAAAAATGTAATGGATTGGGCCTCAGAATCTGAAAGAACGTCGATTCTGACAAGATGAGGTAAGAGAAATGTTTGTGTACATAGAGGAAATACATAAATCTGAAGAGGCGAATTAGAAAAAAAATGAGGAAAGTACAAAATTAATGATAAGTGAATAAATCTTAGAGAATGTCCCACCAAATGGAAGAGAAGAAAGGCGTGTTTCTGCAAAGATCATCACACCAGGACAGAGTGACAATATAGCAAAAGAAAACCTCTGGACATCTGCTTATATTAAATCAAAGGATTGGATAACTGGGTGATTTTAGTGTGGAGAATTTAGTTTCAAAGAAAGTAGAAGTAAAGAAAATGAAAAGTATTCTCAGCTTCCATTCTAGTCCACAAAAGGGCTGTGAGAGCAAATGCGACATCACAGAGTCAGTGAGGAGGAAGGGCAAGAACTTTGGGCTTAATCATCACACACGCCCTATACTTTAGGAAAACAAATGTCAAAACATGTTGAGGCAACATCAGAAATTCCTATAACCTAAGAATATGAAGTGGAAAATAGTCAAACAGGATGGAATATTCTTAAAGGACCTCAGGTAACATTGTGCAAGGAGAAGTCACCAAAGAAACCCCTGGAGCTGGACAGGTAGCTCTTTACAACACTCTTATTGAGAAATGGAGGGTAGAAAATGGGAAAGGAGGAAGCATGGCAAAGTTATCTAATATAACAGTTAAGAGTCTCAAGAAAGCTAAAGCTCAGGCAAAATCTAAGGACAGAAAAAGGACTTAGAGGTAATTTTATTAATTGTTATTATAGATTTCTTTTGAATATGTATAGAAGTAAAATAGAAAACAAAACTACCCATAACCCCCCACACCCAGTAACAATCCCTGTGAAAATTTTGATATGGTTCCTATTAATCTTCTTTATATGCAGGTTGTACAAAGAATGTCATCATACTCTAAATAGCTTTGCAAGTGTGTTTTCACCCAGCAACATAATGTATATAATTATGTCATCAAATATCAATATGGATTTTAGTGTCTGATTATTATTATGTATTGTGGCTTTCCCATAATTTAACAGATTCCTACTGTTGAACATTTGAGTTAAGTTTTTTATATTATGACTAATGCTGCAAAGGCCATTATTGAAATGAAAGTTTGTACAGCTGTGATTATCTTACTAGAATAAATTTTTCAAGGGACATACTTGGTCAAAGAGTAGACAAGTCATGAAATGCCAAAATACATTCCAGAAGTTCTGTATCATCCAAGGATTCTTTTACATTGTATTTAGAACAAGAAGATACCCGGGGAAGGGATACTGTCTCTGATGGATATACTTGGCATAATGGGAAAAGATTATAAAGGGATAGGGAAATTGTTAACATTGATTTTGCTTCTCTCTCTCAAGCAGAAAGGTTTTTTAGTCAAGACAAATGGAAAAAATTTGACTAAAGAGAAGTTAAAGGCTATCAGAAAGCACCTGTCAGGTCTTCTAGTAGAGATGAATAGATCCCAAGATGCTAAGAGAGTGTGCACGTGTAATCATTGAATTAGTGTCTGTAAATTATAGAGGAATTACACAGAACAGGATGAGAGACTGGCAAATATACAAGTAAATTCTGAACACTCCAATAGAGTTTGAAATTGAGCCAATCATAAGACTAGTTGGTAGTGATGTTGAGTGAGCATTTAAAAGAGAAAGCAGGGAAGCAGATGTGGCTCAAGCCCCTACCTACCATATGGGAGGAACCAGGGTCGAACCCTAGGGCTTCCTGGTGAAAAAGAAGTGAATGTGTGCCTGCATTGCAAACCAGTGCCCGCATAGCAAATCAAGTATGCACGCAGTGAGCCAAGTGCCCTTGTGGGTGCTGCTCACTGACCTAGAGTCAGGATTACCAGGCAAATATGCACTAAGGACCTTCCACTTGACAGGTTTAGAACCCTGTGGGAATAAGGAATAGAGCCAGTGATGGTAAATACTTAGGCTGGGATTTGTCATGGGGAACTCTAGGAAACTGAAGACCCTCTGCAGGTATTCTGGTTTACTTCTTTAAGCAATTGACACACGATATGCACTTTATTCAGCAAATACTCCTTGTGCGTTTACTATGTTCCAAGCGTTGTATTATATACAAGTGATACAGTGACCAACAGGATGAAAAGAATACCTGCCCTACTCAATAAATGTTTCATGAGTGAATGAATAAATGTAGGAATGAATCAATGAAGCCAAAGTTGCCCAGAGCTTCAAGGACTACTGGTTATGCTTCAAGAGGTATACATTAAGCTTTGGCAGGAAAAAAAATTATACACACACACACACACATACATATATATTTCTGGGGGAAAGAACTTGCTTACCTCACTCTTCTCCTCTAAATGTCAAATTATGTTGTGTTTCTCCTTTTTCATTTGGTTTTGAGTTCATCTCCAAAGGAAGTTATCCCATTGTGTGCATTCTAGCTATTTAATCAAGCATCAGCTAGCACCTGCTTCTTTTCATCCCCTGTAAATTGACATCTGAGAATCTCCTCTGAAAAAATTGGTTAAAGCCCCTTTTACATTTATTAAATTGTGATATGACCTCTCCATTAGCCAAAGCTTTTTGAATGACTTCATGACAGCATCTGATTAAGTTATTCTTTTATATTTCTCAGTGATGGTTCCAAACACAGCCAATTATACTCCAGGTACTTACTCAGAAAAATGAAAGACGTTAGCCAGGAAAACAGAACAAAATAGTTTTTTACAATTTTCAGATACACAGACAAAAGGAAAGCCTCTGATCATTGAAGGATTAACTGGGAAACATTTCCTAAAATCAACAACACTGCAAATAGCCAACCTAATTATTGCTGTCTCCATAATGGCCAGGATGCCCTGCAAAGATGAGAATTATCATAGGATGCTGGCTCCATCCAGCAAAATAAGACCCAAAGAGGCTACAAAGCAATAATGAACTTTAGGAATTAAGGAGAAAAGAAGGAGGAGGAGAAAGAGGAGATGATAAAAATGAAGAAAGAGAAGGTGAAGGAAAAGAAGGAGAGGAAAGGGGGGGAGAGAGAGGTGGAGGTTGGAGAAGGAGCTGCAGGAGTAGAAATGAGGAAAGAGGAAAAGGAAGAGAAAGGAGGGGGAGGAGGATAAAAGAAGGGGAGGAAGCACTAGGTTCATGGATGGCTCTTTTGAAATAGGATGTGTGTGTCCATTGGCAGGTGCTGAGGGTTGTGACTGCAACCTGGGATGGAGGGTGACTGATACTATGAGAGGATAAGTTATAGAAAAGTAAGTGAGTTTTTTGTTTCTCTTGTTGCCTTTCCAGCTCCATTCTCTTGTGGTAATGACTGCCTGCTTCCTTTCTCTGCAGAAATCTTCAGAAAGCCACAGCGGGGGCCAGAACACAGGTGCAGGCAGATCAAAACAGGGCAGAAGCCCAGCTGGGGAGAGGAAGTAAAGAAAGCAGATGGGACTGAATAGCTTCAAGAACCCTCTCTCCCACCATAAGCTCCTGCAAACACCTGTGCTCATGTTTTCAGTCCATGGCGACATCCCTCTCTCCAGGCCTGTTCTCTTTGGGCTTTGAAAATGAAGCCCTGTTATGAAGGAACAGGTGCTGCAGGGTAACCAGGTGTGTGATTCTTAGGGAAACTGATTAACTGCGATTTTATGAAGTTCTGGCTCCTCGAACTCACCAGGGCTGACACAGACTAACACAGGGTTTCTCAACAGTGGTGCTATTGACTTTTTGCAGAAAGTTGTCTTAGCTCCCAGTGTCCTGTCAAGTCCACCACAGAGGTGTGAGCTACCCACTAGATTGTAAGGTTCTGCGTGGACAACACAGTGTCTTTGGCATGTCTGTGTCCCTCATGCTGCTTAACTTAGTGCCTATGACTCAATGCCTTTTTGAGCTGAAAGAGTTCTCAGACCCTCAGAAAGCACAGAGAGTCAGTTGCTACAGAGGGGAAATACACAGCAATTAGATTCAGGGTAGAGGGAGAGGATTGCAGCAGTAAATCCTGAGCATCACAAGAAACACTGATCCCAGAGCTCCAGAACAAGGAAAGCCAGTCCGGTTAGTGGAAGTAAAACCTAGGGACCTAGAAAGCAAATAACCTTTTTGGAGCAGCTCCTGAGTGATCTGCACATTGGTATTTGCAGAACATTAGATGGGCCAAACCTCCTGAAGTCACTTTGAGGAGCACAGAATCAGGTAAGACAGGATCCAGGTTGATGAAACATTTGGGAAAACAAAGCAATACAAAGTTTTGCCCCTTCCTATAAAGACGTATCAATACCGAAAGGCACTTAAGACATAACATAGCCAGTTTTCCAAATCATCTAATACCAACCAGATCATTTGCAATATTCTGAAATGTTCTTGGACTAGAGTCTAAGAACTTAACACAAACTTCTCAGGTGAGAAAATTAGGAGATGCTGAGGCAAACCGGTAGATCAAGACAGTCTGCTTTTATTGGACTTACCCCACTCAGCCAACATGGAGGTGAAGAAGGTAAGCCACCACACCAGGGAGCTAAGAGTGCCTACAACTGAAAGCAGGAGAATTGCATCCAGCATCCATGTGGAATCTAAGCCCCCTCTTTATATAGATATGGAGTGGACACAACCATTCCAAGGTCCACAGGATGGAAGAGAAGACTAAGAATTAGAGTGGACTTACTGATATTCTATTCATGAACTATTGTGATTAGTAATCAAAGAAAATGTGGCATTGGTGTGGAGAAAGTGGCCATGATGGCTGCTGGTGGTAGAGAATGGGAAGAAGAAATGTGATGTGGGGGCATTTTCAGGACTTGGAGTTGTCCTGGGTGGTGCTGCAAGAACAGTTACTGGACACTGTATGTCCTCCCATGGCCCACTGGGTGGACTGTGGGAGAATGTGGGCTATGGTGTGGACCATTGATCATGAGATACAGCGGTGCTCAGAGATGTACTCACCAAATGCAATCAATGTCTCATGATGATGGAGGAGGTTGTTGTTATGGGGGAGGAGTGGGGTGAGGGGGGGAGGGGATATAAGGGGACCTCATATTTTGTGAATGTAACATTAAAAAAACAAAGACAAAAAAAAACAGAAAAAAAAAAAAAGAGAGTCTGCTAAGAATGTCCACCATCCACCAGGGGAAATAGGAGGTAACCAAAAATAAGACTGGGTGGGAGGTTGAAACTCAAGCTAAGGCCACAGAGCCAACCATTCAGAGATTGACAGATTCTAGCCAGAGTAGGAAGGGGTTTTTGTGATGAATTAATGATTTCTGTGTTAGATTTGACAGGAGGATGATGGAGCCCATTTCCTATGTAGTAGTATCCTCACGCTAGGCATAATCTAGTTTACTGCTAAATGAATTGAGTGGAACAACACAGGTCATTTCCTTTGTACTTCATTTGAAGCAAAATGATGCAGATTCCTTGCTCAGATACATAGAAGCCAAAGACACTTTTGGCCTCAGAACATTCCATGATTACTAAGCTGTCATTGTAAAGTATGGCTATACCATTGCTTTCTCTGAAAATGTGGTGAGTTTTATGAACTTGTGTTGCCTTAAGTTCTTTTATAAACTGATCATTACCTTGAGGGTATCTCCTGATTTCTATATAACTGAGGGTACACATCATATTGTAAATTTAAGCCCAGTCTAAAGACTGCACATGAACCTGAAGTCCAAGATCTTTCGGTGGGATAATCACACTCTACTTTCAGCACAACCCTCCAACATGAACAACACTCATGCAAACCCACTCCCTTGAGCACAAACATGCTCTTCCTTACACTACTCAGAATCACAAACACAAGCACTAAGGCAAAAACATACAGAGGAACATACATGCACATACCATACACATATCCAACATATATGTGGACTGCTCACACATGTACACACAGATACATCACATGCAGTAACACATCAGCAAAACTCAGAAAAACAAGGATATTACACCATACACACATCACATCACATACACTCCATACAAGTACACATGACTCACCATGACACAAAACCACATGCAAACTGCCTACCACATACACTATTCACATATACACATCACACCACATCACACACAAGCATACCACACACACTCCACACCCACACCTACATACACAAGAAAGTATTTTACACTTTACTGTCTTTCTCTCACACACTCTAAGAGGAAGTTTGGAAATCTAGTCTCCAGCCCTAACCTTATCTATTCCAATGTCAAATAGAAAATGCTGCCAGCGAACCTCAGATTAAATACTGCCTTTTCAGACTGAGATACAGCATCCTGCTGTGGACATCTTTTACATATTTTTCCCCTTCATTTTCCCAGAAAGTAAGACCATAAAGAGGCCACGAAGGGGAAGGCTACAAAACTTTGCTCCCAACATTTGCATCAGTTGGAGTACACACATGTAGTCCAAGATCAGTTGGGGAGAAGAAGGCCCAATGGAGTCACTTTGAACAAAGAATGAGAAGAGGGAACCTCTGATCACAAAGGATGAACCTCAGATCAGAGCAAAGAAAAGATTGCTGAGAGCAGTCAGAATTGTGATCCCAAGCAGGGCTACATGATATTAACACCTTCCCCAGCTTGCCCCTACTGAGGACATATATAAATTGCACACTAGAGGGCGCTCCTGATGAAGCAAGCAGAACCTGGCTCAACCTCAGTCCAACTAAGTTGTTCTGGAAACCAAGTGCCCACCTAAGGGCATTAAGGAGACCCCCACACAGAGTGGACTTATGTGGGAAGATGAAAGAAAGGACACACACAGGGAGAAGCAGAGATCCAAACATCAACCGCATCTGCTCTGTGTCCCAGAACAAACAAGGACAAAGCAGGGACAAGGAAGGGTCTGGGAACTAGTGATGGCCCCTGGCAAACTGACTTACCCCTTCCAGATTGTGTTGTCCAGTAGCCCTTGGGCACTATCTGCAATCCATTTTCAAATCTGGACTATGAGCTTAAGGAAAGAAAATGTTTTGAAAGCATTTGTCACTTTTCACAACAACAGCAGTAGATTTGGAAATAGAGCAGGCTTATCCTGCTTTTACATAGCTCTAACACAGAGTTTATTGGAAGTCTATTTTGCTTTACCTTGGGTTTGCAATGCATGAAACATTTTTTGGCCCAACAACCTCAAGAAGTTTCAATTCTTGGCATTCTTTTAAGCAAATGTTTCCAGGGAAAATGGTGATAAATGAAATTTGCATCTGGCCCATGTATGCAACCCCTATAAATTCCTTCCATCCCTCGCTCACAGCAGAGCACCTGGATCTTTAATTCCTCAAGCTCTTTTCAATTGATACATTATTCATGTAGAGAATGAGGGTCTAATTTTGTGAACTGAATATGGTGCAGGAGTCTTTGAACAAAACAAGACAAATGGTTTGTTGCAAGATGGAGAACTTTAGGAATAATCCAAAAAGAGGCAATTGCTCAGTCTTCATGATCCTCTGCTCCATTCCCTACTACCTATTCTAACCTCAACTCCTGCTCCTCCTCACCTCCTGTAAACCCAAATGAAAATAAACCCCCAGACTCATCATATATCCTCAGCAAAATCTCCCTCATCTGCAACTTGGATTATGAGCATTCCATTCACCATGCCCTAACTGAAAGCTGGCTTTCCCCTGAGGATACCGCTTCACCCACAGCCCTCTTAAATATTACCCTTTCCCAACACCTGCACATTGGGTCTGCAAAAGTGTAATTATATGCCTTTCTTGCTCTTCATTGCAACTTCTAACCATTTTTTTTCCTTATATCTCCCTAAAATCATCCAGCTTTCATTCACAGATCATCCGATTATACCAGTTTCTATCTGTCCTTGCTACTGTCATCTAAAGACCCTGAGGACAATCCTCCTCATTACTTGAAGAATTTAGTTCATTGCTGACTGTCATTTCTCCAAAATTCGTGGTGATTTTAATACTCACAGGAAAGGATTTTTCCCAGTCCTTGATCTCTGAATTTCTTGACCTCCTGCCTTCCAATGATCTTGCCCACAGCACTATCTCTGCTACTCACTTTCATTAGATATTGTCATTACCACAAACTGCTTTCCCACCATAATCTAATTTCAACCATTCCATTTTTTCACACTCCCCACTGTCTATCTTTACACCTCCATTTCCCTATTACTTCAGCTTCAGCAATCTTTGACCTTATCAGGATCTACAATCCAGAGATTCTTTCCAGTTTTCTGTAGCCTCCCCACATTGTATACTCATTTTCCTCCTTTCTTAGATTAAACACCATGGCCAATGAGTGTAATTATTTTGCCTGGCCATGCCTTAAATTCAGAACCACTGACTTTAAGTGGGACCATTAATGTTGCTTGGCAATCACACTATTTACCCCCAGTTCCAATTATTATTCCACATTCCTAGATGGCTATTTTATTCCTCTACTCTTCCTCAAATATCTAGACCTTCTCTCTCTCATTTAATGATTTTGATCTTTTTGTCACTGAAAACATAAGAAGCAATCACAAAAGAACGTCCATGAGCTTCGACCACCACGTCCACTCACCAATCTCTATCCACGCCCACATAGCTGCCTTCTCTCCTGTTACTGGGGAATGAATTTGCTGTGTTTCTTCAAGCCCCTCCACAACTGTACTGGATCTCAGCTCCACTCTCTTACTGAATGATTCTCCATTTTCCCTCATGCAGCAAAAATTCCCTTAATCATAGCATATGCATTTCACTTATCTTAAAGTATTAAAGAATTTTCTTGACACCACTTTCATCATTTCTCTCCTTTCTTATATAGAATACTGCAGAAAAGAATTGTCAATACTCATACTCTCAAATTTCTGCCTTTCCATTATCTCTTGGACCCACTCGAATCAGACTGTCATTTAGATCACTCACCCAAACTGCTCTTGTGGAGTTCACCAATTGCTGCGATCCACGCAGCTGAACAGGTTCCTGAGGTGGGAGGAATGTGAGGCTGAGAAATGAAAAACACAAAATAGTGGGGGCCAGGTGGACGGTGAGGCACTCGCAACTACCTCAGGCACTTGGCTTGAACACACACCTTATGTTATACCATAAGGGGAAATAGCACATTCAGAAGGTTTGTGTTCCTAGCTCACTACAAACACAAAAGTTATTCTTCTATACATAAGCCTACAGATAACACAGTTTCTTTCTACATCTTATCCACACTCACCATATTTAGTTCAGCATATGACCTTGCCCAGTGGGCACCTCCTAGTTTATCTCCAGACTCTCCAGGTGCACTTTATCTACATTCTCACTGTGAACTTGGAGGTTGCTTTGCAGCTTTCCAAGATCCTGCTTTGCAGACCTCCCCGCAACCAATGTCTCCATGTTACTAAATATAAGGTCAATGCTTAATGTCTTCTGACTTGAACCATCAAGAGCATTTGACACAGTAGTTCCCTTCCTTCCTCCTTGCAAAACTCTTTCACTTGATGTGGCAGTTTTAGATTATCTTATGAATCCCAAAACGAGAAAAACTAAGTCTGTAAAATACTCTATTCCTCTGGTATGATACCCTTTGATTGCATTTAATTCAGCTGAGATGTCTTTGATTAGATTACCTGTTAAGGTTGGGCTTTTAGATTTGACTACCCCAGAGGACATGACTTAGATTGAGTACCTGCCCCCTTCCTGGGTCTGATATAAAAAGGACACTCACTTAAGAAAATACACGGGAATGATAGAACTCTGTCATTTTTGACCCTGGTGCCCCTGGGAAGTGATGAGCCATTCACCTGAGAGTTTGCAGCTGACCATGGGAAAAGAACAGAACAGCTGAGATTCATATAGAAGGCCCAGGGAGAAATGAGCCTGATGCCAGGAGAGAGAGGGAGCCCTGAAAGACAAGCTCTTTGCCAGCCTACAGCTGAGATGGGAAAGAACCTGGGTCCATGGAGACTCAGAGGAAGAAGAAGCCCAGATATGAAAGCAGAATCCCAGAGAGATCACCCGCCATCTTGCTTCAACACGTGTCAGCTGACTTTGGTGAGAAAGTACTTCTTATGATACCTTGAGTTGGACTTTCCATGGCTTTGGGACTGTAAGCTTTTACCCTCATATAAATACCCCATATAAAAGCCAACAGATTTCTGGTACTTTATATTGGAAGCCCTTTGGCATACTGATACACTTTACTCATAAGAGAAAACACTTGTCTAGTTTTCTTCCTACCTCTCTATCCACTCCTTTCAGTCTCTAAATATTGGAAGGAATTCTCTTTTCTATCCATGCTCTTTCCTTTGTGAATCTCATTGTGTCTCATGGCTTTAAATACTTTCTTTGTGCTGATCACTCTCAAATTTACATTTCTGACCCTCCCTCTCCTTTGAACCCTAGATTTATATACCCTTTTGACTACATGACAGAGCCATCTTGTTTTCTATAAACATCTTAATATATCAAAAGCTGACCTTTGTCTCTCCTGCCCTCTCCTCTAAATCCTGCTTCTTCCATAGACATTCCCATCTTAGTCAACTAAAACTCCATTCTTCCAATTTCTCAAGGCTAACAACTTAGAATCAAGTTATTTCTCTATGTCTCCCATCTTACATTCAATCTTTCAGTAAATCGTATCTGTTCTAACTTCAGAATTTATTCAGAATCCAATCACTTCGCTCAGTCTTCACTGCTACATCTTGGTCCTTGCCACTCCATCATTCACTGATTTATTACAATAGCCTCCCAATTCTCCACTCAATTCCAATCGTCCTTCCATAGTCTATTTCTGACATGGCAGCCAGTGTAAATATGTTAAAGAGCCACAATATGTCAGTTCTCTGCCAAACCTTTCATGTGACTTCTTGTAAAAAAATAAAGCTCAGAGTCCTCGTAGTAGCCTTCAAGGATCTACACAACCTGGCCTTTCTGGCCTGTTCTCCTAAATATTCCTGGCCATTAACTCCACTCCAGCCACAGTACCCCCTCTCTGTTCCCCACAAGCACTAGACATGTGTCTCCCACAGAAGCCATTACGCTTGGGTTTCCCTCCACCTGGGATTCCCTACAGTGAACAGCATGGCCCCCTCACTCCTTTAGGTCTCTATTCAAATGTCACCTTCTTAGTGAGCTGTCCCTGGCTACTGGATATAAAGTCATATCACTTCTCCCACTGCCACCCCACCCAACATGTCTTCTACTCCTTCCTTGCTTTGTTACTCTCCCTGACACTTGGCAGTCTCTGACATACTGTGTATCTTGTCTTGGTTATTGTTTGTCTCCTCCACTATCATGTAGAGACTATGAGGGTTAGGATGACAGTCTGCTTATTCACAGCTGTATCACCTGTGCTTAGAACACTGTCTGGCACATGATAAATGTTTATTTGGTGAGTGCATATATGCACATACAGTCAGACACAAAACATACCTACTTTCATGCTAGGCATTGGGAGGTAGAGTTGGAAAAAATGGCCAATGAAACACAATTTATGTGTTGGAGGTGCTAATAGGCCTGAAGAGACATTAAATATACACAAATCACAATACAAAACAATATGTGATGAATGCTAGAATATGGGGCAGACAATGGGCAATAAAATTTCTAATAAAATTACCTTTTCAAGGTACCTTGGAACAATGTTTCAGAATCATGTTTCTTGTGTGGTTTGTTTAAAAAAAATAATTTCCTAGACTTTCAGATTAATAAAGGGGATGAGGGGCAGGGCAGGAGATGATGGGAAAAAAATCTGGTATTGGAAAAAGAACCGAGGATTTGCCATATTAGAGGGATTGTTTTAGTGGTGTGATCTTAATGAGAGTATTAGCATTTGACCACATTGGGGAGTTGAAGAAGTGCCCTATTTCTCTTTGTGGAGTCCATGCCAAAGACCCAGACTCACAAGAGACCTAGGTTCATTCCCACCTTTTCAGTGTATGACCTTGGATAGTCAATTGACCCTTGATAAGCTTCCTGCTTAATTGACTAAATATAGTACTTCAGAGGATTAAAATGTATAGTGCGTGCAGGTGGAATGCAGAGTACAGACCTGGTACAGAGTAAGCTCTCCATAACTGCTAGCAGTGACTGTCATTATATTGTTTTAAAATATGACATGATTTCTCTTATTATCTCAATAGCATGTGTTTATATTTTGAAAATTGAAAATGCAAGAATAGTGCAAAAAGAAATGTAATCTTACTACTCATATTATTTCTTTTAAAAATTCAGTATTTGTTAGAAAATATATCAAAAACCGTATGCTTTTTTAAGTATCTATAAATGTTTTAGATATTTTTATGTCATTTTAATAGCAAAAAGTCTATAATAAGCCCAATTCTTGGATGAGGAAAAGAGTTGGTTTCCTAGTGAGTGCCTAATATAAAGATTTTCACAGTGTTTTATTTTAATCTATGGAGTATTTTTTTTATAATAATTGGATGGTAGATGTCAGTTTAGGATAAATATCATGCAATGAAAATAATTATCTAAAGAGAACTTTCCCTATGACTCTTCCCTGAGATTTCCATATCTTCAAAGTAGCATTGGTGTAGGCTGTTGGTGGGCAGGTGCTGTTCATCTCTTCATAGATAACCTGACTGAGCTGTGCATTTGGGACAGTGAGAACTGCAGCCCTGCCCTTGGTAACCATGACAACAACTCCAGGCCCAGAGAAACAGTTTAGCAATGCAAACTGTATAAACTTTAGATATTCTGGGAAAATGCAAACCAAATGTGCTAAAAGCTTATCAAGAATGCATGAAGTTCATGCTAAAAGCTTAGCTAGGGATGTGAAAAATAGATGTTAATTCAAGCTTATTAACCACTGAATCAAAGAACCATTTGGCCCTTCCTCGGTATAAAAAGAACTCAGAAAGCTTGTTCGCAGCTCAAATATTTATGAAAAGCTCTGAGCCCAGCTGGTCAAAATAAGTCCTTTTTCCTTCCCAATATTATTCCTGAGTCCTCAATTTTCTATCTGCAAATAATTGAACCTCTCCTGAATTCTACAACACCATCAGTTTATACTATAACTGCTTAATTCAATTTTTGTCATATCAGGCAACACGTATTCAAGTGCTGCAGGATGACAGTCTAGATGTCATTCTCAAAAGGCCAAGAACCAATCTGAGGCAGAACACCCACATGTATACTTCCTGCCAAGAGTACTGCTGCAAATTGCCCCAACCTATGTGCCAAGGAGAGAAGACATTTTCAAGTCCTTCTCATGGGTGGATTTAGTAGCCAGTTATTTGAACAGAGCTCAAAGCCATTTTGGCAGAAGAATAGTATTCTTCCTCTTAGACTATTTGGCCTTTGAGTCATCCAAGTATGACTGACTGCATCCATTTTTTCCCGTACCAGATCCTATTTAGATAATATGTAAGGACTGACACTGACTCTTGATACTTTTCTCCCCTCCTTCCCATGTGGTGTTCTTGCTCCCTGAAGTCCCATCTAAGAAAATTATCTGGCTAGGAAGCAAGCCAGCTATTTTATATTTCCCATCAATCCTCATCACAATTTAAGACTTTGATCTATTTCTGATATACATTATAGCATATCAAAATGTGAAGGGAAATTAGAAATTGAGATTGACCCCTTCATTTCATAACTGAAAAAAAAGAGAAAGGCCCTTTTCTGATACAATGTCATATATGATGGAGGTGTGAACCTGAGGGTGATTAAAACCCACCTTTTATTTTTTTTTAATTCTACTCCAGAGTTTATATCACACAACTTTATAATATACCCTCTTTGCATATGAGTATTTTTAAGGGTTCCTGTTAATAGAAAATTCCATCTATGTAGAAAATTGTTCCCAAAGGAATTATTTTAATTCAATTGGAACTGGAGGAAAGGTGGAAATTGAGATTCTTAATGTTAATTAAAAGGGGGCATATGTTCCCAAAAGTTTGAAAAACTTTTTTCTATTAACAGTGCACTAATTAAGTATAAAAATGTTTAGTGGCAAGTACTCTCAGGTCAAACATATTCCCCTAGAATTGTGTAAATTCTGTGTTTATAGATTTTATGAGTTTCCTTTTGGAGTTTCCCATTCAATTGTGTTAGAGTTTACAGAGTTTAGAAGCAGCTAAAATGACAGACATCAGTAATAATCTGAAAACATTTTGAGTATAAACAACTACTTACTAAGTATATTGGTGAAATAAATATTCTGTTGAAATAAGAGAGCCATGACTGACTCATTCCAATGAGACCTGCTGGGACTAATTTACACCTATTGTAATGATGTCATCATTGCATAGAACACCGGGGTGGGGTCTCCCCTTCTAAACTGCCTTCAGAGCCTTTGTCTGCTACATATTATTTCAACTGTCCTCCGAGGTATTAATATATACATATTTTTTATATTGAAACTATTATGGAACCAACCTTACTGAAGATGAGGTTTCTTTCTTCAAAAATTACTTAATATGCTAAAGTTAAGCCTCCTTTACCTACATCTCAAGGCTGCATTGTGGATTAATTGGATGGGAGAGCCTTTACAAACATTTATTGTATACAAATGAGAGTTTTTATTACCATAAAAAGGGCTATTCCCTTACAGTCATAATAATATTTGGTAACTATAATAATAACACAATTGCAAAGGATTTTGGTTTTTCCAATCTGTCCTGGTAATAGAATGGAACAGACTCTCCTAATAAACTGGCTTTTTCTGTACGAATGTGATTACAGTGATTTCTGTTGTGTTATGTCATTCTTTCCAGAATATTTTGTTCATGTTCCCACTACTTCGTGACACTTTAGGGGTTGTTACAGGCTTTGAAAAAAATGTATCAAAAGAAGAACTCCTGGATGCAGCTGCAGTTGGGGTCATCTTCCTAGGTCTCCACCCCTGCAAGGGCCACCACGCTGTGAGCTGGGAGGCTTATAAGGTGGATGCCCCTATTCTGGGAACCTCCGGGGGAGTGGAAGTGCTTTTAGGGCTGCTTTCAGGTTTGGGGCAGAAATTCTTAATTTCCTAGAATTCACAAAAACACCACTCTGTGTTTTCTGTATAGTTGTCACCTCCAAGAGAAAAGATTACTTTTCATCTCCTGCACGTTTCATCCAGGGCAGTCAAGGTTTCTCAAGTTGTGGCCAGTGAACCATTTGCCTAAGGATTTTCGGTCACTTCCTCAGACCTCTGGAGTACAGCTTAGGAATTTATACATTTTACAATTTCCCCTTGTCATTTTTCACACATTCTAAAATTTGAGGACCATAGTTTCACAAGGGCTTGAGATCTGACTTCTTGGATGTAATATGAGCTAGACCTGACAATACAACACAGTAAAGCTATATTGAGCTGGAAGATATCCCATTAGGGTCAATAGTGAGAGATTATGCTACTATTGTAGAATTTGAGAGAGGTTCAATTATTTGCATATAGAAAGGTCAGGACTCAGGAATGATTTTAAGAAGAAAAAATGGTTTATTGAGGGCTGGCGGAACTCGGGAGATTTGTGTTTCAAACCTGAGCCCTGAACAAGAATTTTGAGTTCCTTTTATATGGAGGAAGGGCTAAATCATTCTTTGTTTCAGTGCTCAATAGGTTTCAATTAGCATATTATCTTCCACATCCCAGATAAGCTTTTAGCATGGACTTCATACATTCTAGATAAGGTTTTAGCACATTTAGATTGCATTTTCCCTGAATATTTAAAGTTTATAGAGTTTGCACTGATAAACTATTTCCTGGAACTGGAGTCATTGCCATCATCACCAAGGGCAGGACTGCAGTCTCTCACCATTCCACACCCACAAGTCAGGACAGACAGCTTAGGTTAAGGTTATCAGAAGAGACAAAGAGCCTTCAACCCATAGCCCATATCACTACAGGTAAAAAAATCTGAGTGTCTAGTCAATATGAGGCTAGATTCAGTGTCTTTAATATGCTTACTTTCCAATGTCATTGGTTCTAGGTATTCCTGGACAGTCAAATACAGACTTCTAAAACTGTGTTCTTTGACTCAACCAACATTAATGATCACCAGGTCTTGTGCTTGTCACCAGATTTACAGAGATGACTAGGATAGCATCCTTCCCATCAAAGAGCTTACATTTAACCCTTTCTTCCTAACTTCCTGTAGCAAGTACCACAGAAAAAAGCACTTCATTCCAAACAGTGAAATACTACTATTTTCCCAGTCCAGTGGTTTTGCACTGAGTTCCTTAGAGCTCTGAGGTGCTTTAGAGATTTCCCAGGGAATGTGTAGGTGACAGATCAAGTAGACTCTGTACAAATACTTCCCCTGAATCACAGCAGTTCCAGTTTTCTCTATGTATTTTTTTATGATTATGGCTCCACATAAGATTTCAGTTAAGACTAGAGAGAAAGTTTATAAAACAGTACTGGGGAGCTGATGTAGCTCATTTGTTTGAGCAATTGCTTGCTATGTAAGTGGTCTTATATTCAATCCCTGGTAATTCCTTAAAAAATAAAACAAAGAACAAAACAAGCATCCTAGAATTGATATGTTTTCAGGCATTTATATTCAACAAAAAGTTTTTTTTTTAATTTATTGAAGTAAATCTCTCATACATAAGCATACATAAACAGTAAGTGTATACTGATAGTTGTGAACTTATAAAACAAACATATATAACATCATACAGGACTCTCATAACTCACCCTACCACCAATAACTTGCATTGTTGTTAAACCTTTTTAACTAATGATTAAAGAGCTTGTCAAAATATTACTACTCAACAAAGTATTTTCCCCCAGCCAGTCCTATTATTATTATCTTTATATCAGTCATATATGAACATACATAAACAATTAAGTGCATAGTTAAAGTTGTGAACTTACAAAGCAAGCATGCATAACATCATACAGGGGTCCCATACATCAACCCTCCACCAACCCTCCAAACATCATGAGATGTTGTTACAAATTATGAAAGAATATTGTCAAAATTTTACTACTAATCGTAGTCCTTATCTTACATTTGGTGTGTTTTTCCCCCTACCTACCCTATTATTATTTTTAAATATATTTTTTATAACCGAAGTTGGAAACCTATAAATCAACCATGGACATGTGCAGAATTCACAAACAACACCCCTCCATCAATACACCACAATGTAGTATGTTATTGGCTACAGATAAAATAATATCATCTGATTGTTACCACGTCCATAGTGTACATTTGGCTCACATTTTCCACACTGCCTCAGTAAAAACACAGCACATCTTTAGCATAGATGCAAGAATATTATATTATTAGTACTAACCAGTCCATAGGTCAATCCAGCTATACTTTTCCCATGCCCCTTCATACTCCCAACACCCTACCATAGTGATATACATTTGCTCTAGCTAACAAAGGACACTCTTGCATCTAAACCATCAACCACGATTCTCATCCACCTCTCGGTTCACTGTGTTATCCAGTTCCTGGATTATTCTCTAGCATTCTGTCAATTGGCATTTACATAACTGACTACCATTTTCAGTCATATCCCCATTTATAAACTGTCACTCACTGTGTTACCATGCACTCTATACATTTCCACACTTTTACAGTAAAGCTGCTTAAAACTTCTACATATATTAAACAGCAGTAGTCCACTTAGTTCTCCTCCTTTAAGAATCTACCACTTACCACCAGGTCTGGAAGATATTTTCCAATAATTTCTCCTAGAAGTTTTATGGTTCTTGCTTTTATTTTTAGTTTTTTTTTTTTTAAATCCATTTTGAGTTAATTTTTGGATAAGGTATGAGATAGGGGTCCTCTTTCCTTCTTCCAGCTATGGATATCCAATTCTTTCACCACCATTTGTTGAATGGATTGTTCTGCCTGTGAGTTTGACAGACTAGTCAAAAATCACTTGACCATACTTGTGAGGGTCTGTTTCTGAAGCATTAATGAGGTTGCGGCTCACTGGGTAAGGAGTCCGCAGAGGGGCCGCAGGCAAGTAACAATGAGGGGAAGAACCCACACGGAGACGAAGCTGATGGCGCAGGTCTGATTTAATGAGGAAGTGCTTGACAATATAAGCCGGAGGGAATGGGGGTGGGGCTAGCATGGGGTGAGAGCGGATTGGTGAGCACGGGCAGAATACCCTTATATGGCCAGGAGATGCAGCGCTGCAGACTAGTGGGTGGAGACGGGGCAGAGGTGGGCTGGCGAGGGGGCGTAGCCGGGGGCAATGTGAGGGTGGAGTCACCCGTACCAGGCGGAGGGTGTAGTCACCCATTCCCACCACCCCTCCCGGGCAGCTGTGGCACCTTACAGCTGCCCCGGGCTGGCCACAAAGGTTAACCATACCTCGGCCTGCTTCCTCTCCTCACATTAATTTGGTTCCATTGGGCTATTGTGTCATCTTTAGGCCAGTACCATGCCATTTTTACCACTATAGGTAGGTATTATGATTAAAGTCTGGAGATGCAGGTTCACTTTTCCTCTTGATGTTTCTGGCTATTCAGGACTCCTTACCCTTCCAAATAAATTTAATGATAGTATTTTCAATTTTTTCTTTAATGCTGGTGGAATTTTTATCAGGATTGCATTAAATCTGTATATCAATTTGAGTACAATTGACATCTTAATGATATTTAGTCTTTAATCCATGAGCATGGAATGTTCTTCCAGTTCTTTCGATTTGTTCTAACATTGAGTTGCAGTTTTCTGAATGCAAGTGTGCGGTCACCCCTTGGGCTGAAGTGTGGTTTGCTGGCCTGGCGAGGGGCGGCGGCCGCGGTAGGCCTATTCCAAACCGCTGCCCCCATAATAGGGTGGTTGGTCGGGCCCACCGCCACCCCTGAAGGAAGCTCGGCATGGGCGCAGAGTGCCCTCGGGTCTCCCCTTCTTGGCAGCCATGCTTCCGCGGCCGCCCCTCCTCCCGGATGTCGCCACACGATGCCTTGTGGGGTGGCACCCTTCTTCTTCTTTCTCCCTGAGCAGGCACAGGGTGGAAAAATCCAGTCTGCCCTTTTCCCTCCCCCTGACAGCAGCAACAGCCAGGTGTGGGCGGGAAACTCCAGTCTGCCCTCTACCCCAGCAACAGCAGCCACCAATCACTAAACCCTGCCACTTCCCCCAGCAACAGCAACAGCCAATCCCTAATCACCACCCCTCCCCCGTCCAGTACTGCCCACTGACCTTTCTCTGGCAACCAATCAGAACAGGGCATGGCTTCGACCAATCAGCCTTCCCCAGCCCCTATAAAACTGTTGCCTCTCCCTCAATAAAGTGGACCTGCGTGTTTACCTCGTCTCCGCGGTAGTTCTTCTGCCGTGCGCCCTCCAGTCCTGAGAGCCCCCGACAAGGGCCTGGCCTCCCTTGTCCCCAGTTCGTCGCCTGCTTCTCTGGGTGACCCCTTTGTCGCCGGCTTTGCCGGGCGACCCCGTCAGCCGAACCGCGCAACCCCTGTGAGACCGACCCTTCGTCTGCTGCCAGACCGACCCCTCGTCCCAAGCGGGACCAATCCCTCGTCCCAAGCGGGACCAATCCCTCGTCCCAAGCGGGACCGACCCCTCGTCCGCAGCCAGACCCCACCTCTACCGACCGAGCAAACCGTCGCACAAGTGCTTTACAACATTGGTTAAGTTTATTCCTGACTATTCCGTTTTATCTGTCATATTTTATTTTCACCACTCTTTTGACACTTTTAGTAACTTATAGTGATATAATCTTCATTTCTAGACCCTCTCCCAGACCTCTCTCTCCTGTATTTTCTTTTCAGTCTCTAGCATACCCTTTAGTATTTCCTGAAGATCTGGTGTCTTGCTTAGAAATTCTCTCAGTTTCTGTTTATCTGTGAATATTCTAATTTTTTCCCCATTTTTGAAAGACAGTCTTGCTAGATATGAGATTCTTTTTTTTTAAATTCAACAATTTTTTTTTTTGTAATTCACATATCTCATTGAAAAAGGAATGTGGTAAATGCATCATGGCTGTGTGAAAAAATTAAAAACCAGATTTGTACACACTGCTTTATTTACAACTGGGAATAGGAATCTCCAACTTCAGGCACAGCAGATACACTTCTCCGAGGCCCCTTTGCTGATGCAGCCCTGGGCACACTTGGTAGAGCTTACGGGGCAGCAGGAGCAGCAGCTCTTTTTGCAGGAGGTGCATTTGCACTCTTTGCATTTGCAGCAGCTGACACAGGGGCGGGATTTACCAGTGTCGCAAGAGCAGTCGGGGTCCATTTCGAGCTGAGTAGACGCCTGAGACCCAAAGCAAGTGATGAGGGTGCATTAGGTTGGTAGAAGTCGTGCTCTAAGATTCTTGGCTGCAAGGTTTTCTCTTGTAGAATCTTAAATATATCAGTCCACTGTCTTCTTGCCTCCATGGTTTCTGGTGAGAAATCAGCACTTAATCTTATTGGATATCTGTTATATGTTATGCATTGCTTTCCTCTTGCTGCTCTCAGAATTCTCTCTTTCTCTTTGGCATTTGACATTCTGATGAGTATGTATCTTGGAGTTGGTCTATTCACATTTTTTTGGATGGGAGTATGTTGTGCTACTTAGACAGGGATATCTATGTCCTTCAATAGGGTTGGGAAATTTTCTACCATTATTTCTTCAAATATTGCTTCTTCCCCTTTTCCCTTCTATTCTCCCTCTGGGACACCCATGACATATATGTTTGCATGCCTTTTGCTGTCATTTAGTTCCCTGAGACCTTGTTCAATTTTTTCCATTCTTTTGTTCATCTGTTCTTTTGTGTGTTCACTTTCAGAGGCCATGTCTTCAAGTTCACTTGTAGGAATCCTTTCCTCTGCCTCCTCAAATCTGCTATTATATGATTCCAATGTTTTTTTTAAAATTTCATTTATTGTAGTTTCATTCCCATAAGATATGCTATTTTTCTATGTATGCTTTCAAATTCTTCTTTGTGCTCATCCAATGTCTCCTTAATATCCTTAATTTCTTTAGTCATCTCATTGAATTTATTAAGAGATTTGCTTGAACATCTGTGATTAGTTGTCTCAACACATTTATGTCATCTGGAGGCTTACCTTGTTCCTTTAACTGGGCCATAGCTTCCTGTTTCTTGGTGTGGATTGTAATTTTTTGTTGGTGTCTTCGCATCTGGCTTACTAGAGTATTTTTCTCTGGGTGCAGTTTTTCTCTTTAGTTTAGGGCTTTCTGTCCTTTCTCCCTTGTTAATGGTGCAGTAGGAACCAAGCATGTAGGTGGTGCTGTAAGCTGTGGAGGCTCAAGCTGCCCTCATTGCACCAGGGACAAAGGAAACTTCTTCCAACTTTTTCCCTTGCCAGGGGTAGGGACAGAGTCATAGCTGTGTGGAATAATCCAAGTGCAGGCCTAGACTGTAGTTGCCCTAGAAAGACTGATGAGGCTTCCCATCCTTTTCTCCCCTTCCTGAGGTGGGGATGGAGCTGCAGGTGTGGGCTGCAATCCATATAGTGCAGGTCCAAGATGAACTGCAGTTGCCCTGGTAGGCTTCTGATTTTCAGTCTATGCCAGCCAAAGTTACCTGCAATTATCTATATAGGTTGGTACTGGGCTCCTCAGAATCCTCCCTACCAGAGGCAGGGCTGAAGCCTAGGCTGATCTGTGTGAAAGAAACTGGTTTCTGCCAACACTGAGAGTTTCAGTCAGCCTAGCTTCCCCTCAGGCTGGGGGCAGAGTCAAAATGGTGGCTACTGCCTTCTTTCTGACTTGGGCTGGTTCACATCCTCCTGTTCCCAGGGTTATATCTCAGCCAGCCAGTCTACCAATCAGTAGCCAAATCAGCAGACAACTATCTCCTCCTCCCTTGTTTCTGGGAAATGGAGCTTCCAATTCCAGTCACAGAATAGCTCCTGGGATGGCTTCTGCAGCCAGAGTAGGATAATTACCAGCCTCTGTGGCTTGGCCAGTAATTTCCTGGGTAGGCTGGAGCAGGTCTCTGCAGCTTCCTCCTGCTGGACATGGCACTGGTGCCTAGACTAGAGCTGCAATCTGACCTGGATGGAAAGAAGCTGGTCTCCACCAGCACTGGGATTTTCAGTCCACCTCACTTCCTCTAGTGCCAGGAGCAAAGTTGAGATGGTGGCTCCTGACTCTTTCTGACTTGGACAGGCTCAAACTTAAGCTGTTCTCAGGATTATACTGTAGCCCGCTGAATTTATTCATAGTAGATGAACTTGGTGCCCAACCATCTCCTCCTCCCCCATTTTGGGGAAGTGAAGCTTTCAATTCCAACTGCAGAACAACTCCCCATGTGGTCTAGCCTCCGGTGGAGGATGGTCACTGGCCTCCGGGGCGTGTAGTGCTCTATGTACAAATCTTCTCTGCAGATGGGCTGTCTACTCCTTCCACTCCTTCAAGGATGTTGCATGGTGTTCTTCTGGCCTCCTGGAGCCCCCAAACAGGTTCCTCAGCTAGCTTTAGATAGCTCTAGGTGTTTACTAACTGCCCTGTAGCAGGAGCTGTCTCTTGGAACTCCTTACTCTGCCAACATCTTGCTGGTTCTCTGAAAAAAAGAGTTGCCAACTCTATTTTCAACTCTTTCATTGTCTTCTTTTGAGATTATTGCTTAATCAGAGGGAATGCCACAGACAAATGCTCACATGTCATAAACTCACCATGTTAAGCTTTAATAAAGGTGTTTGCACTCAAGGGTGCCAGAGGCAGTAGAAACACTAGATTTCAGTGAAACTACTGCACTGGCATTTCACTTGGAGGAGGAAATTTTTGCAACAATGTCAAGCTACACAAAAACTATTTTAACCCACAAATCTTGGCTTTCTTAGTTCCCAAATCCTTTTTCTGATTCCAACCTGCTCCAATCTTGGTCCAGACTAATTTCTTCGCTAAACTCCCTATTGACTTGTGGATCAGCACCAGCCTCCACTGAAGTAAGATACCTTCCCATTTTCTAAAAACATATTTTCCTCTCCCACCCAAGGCCTAGATTCCTATCCCCAAGAACCTAGATACTGAACGAGAACAAGAAGGACCTCTTAATTTATCATCAATTGACCATGTACATTAATGCATATTATGTCTATCAGGATACACATTTAGACACAATAGACCAGTGCTTCCTTTGGCAAGCACATTTTAATATACAGTATTAGAGGTGACTCCTTCATGGGGAGTGATCACAGATTTCTCTGAGACAGTAAAATAATGTCCAAGTCCTTGAGGATCAATACAGCATTGTGGTCTGTCCGAGTGCCAGTCAGCAGGCTAAGCTGTTTGCACTCTGTGCGCCAAGGGGGACCACATGTTTATTCTGGGGTACGAATACCTGCTTGGTCTTCTGGAAGTTCTTGTTGAAGCAAATCTCAATAGATAGCAATTGGTGTTCTACCCAATTACGGTCTTTGTTGGCACTGGTAGCTGAGACCAAGGGTTACAGAAAGGGCTACTTCTGCTATGAGACAGCTTGCAAAGACATGGAATACTCAAATCTAATTCATCTAAAATCACAACAATAATTTGGAGAGGTTTTAAATATTCTCCACATCATTATAGTGATTCTTTGAATTTGTAACTAGAAAAAAGAAAAGCATTTAAATCTCCATGATCTCCAAATGGATTTAGTGATTGCTAATTCAGACTTACTTGCTTTGTGTGTTTGCACATCTTGTTTAACATTACTAGGTTTGGGTTTCAGATTCCTGATTTTCAAGACATAAAACTAGAACTGGAGTTTTGTTGTAGGCTGATCACCCCACCCACACCCCTTCCACACACACATACAGTTTCAATCACTTTTTTATATAATGGGTTGTCTAGATTATCTAGTTCTTGAAGAATGAGCTTGGGTGGTGGACTTGGCCCAGTAGTTAGAGCATCATCTACCACATGGGAGGTCCGTGGTTCAAACCCCTGGTCTCCTTGACCCATGTGGAGCTGGCCCATGCACAGTGCTGATGCATGCATGGAGTGCCCTGCCAGGCAGGTGTGTCCCCAGTGTAGGGGAGCCCCATATGCAAGGAGAGAGCCCCATAAGGAGAGTCACCCAGCACAAAAGAAAGTGCACCATGCCCAGGAATGATGCCCCACACACGGAGAGCTGACACAAGATGACACAACAAAAAGAAACAGATTCCCGTACCACTGACAACAGAAGTGGACAAAGAAGACACAGCAAATAGACACAGAGAACAGACAAGCAGGGTGGGGGGGAAGGGGAGAGAAATTAATAAATAAATAAATCAAAAAAAAAAAAAAGAATGACCTTGATGCTTATGTTAACTCTCTCACATCTGATATTGGTAATTTCTGTTTTTTCTCATTTTTCTTGATCAGTCTGGCTTATTAATATTCTAAAGGAAGCTACTTTTGGTTTTATTTCTTTTTTCCATTGTTTTTCTGAATTCTACTTAATTTATATATACTCATTTAAACCATATCAAACATTTAAGGAAGATGTTCTATCCCAGTTCTACACAAATTTTCCTATAATATTTAAGAATAGGGAACACGTCACAACTCATTCTATAAAGCTAGCCTTACACTGAAACCAAAAAAAGAAAAATACATCAAAAGTAAAAGCCTGCAGAGTAATATCCTTTATATACATACATGCAAAAATTCTCAAAAAATTTTTAACAAATCTAATCCAACTATCCAATACAAAGATAATATGTCATTGCAAAATTGAGTTTAACCTAAGAAAGCAAGGCTGGCTTAACTTTTGAAAATCAGTCCATATAATTTATCAAATTAATAAACCAAATAGTAAAACCATATAATCATCTCAAAAAATGCAGAAAAAGCAATACACAACCTCCTGTCTCATAAAAACTCTCAAAAAGTAGAAATCGATAGGAAATTCTTCAACTTCATAAAGGGTATCTACAAAAAATGTATACTGGGCAACATATACTTTTTTGATTTCAAGACTTTTTATAAACCCAGAGTAATTAAGACTGTGGTAATGTCATATAGCTATCCAAATAGAGCAATGATTCAGAGGGGTCCAGAAATGGACCCACACAGATGATGTCAACTGATTTTTCACAAAGGTGCCAAAACAGTTGAGTGGAGAAAGGATAATCTTTTTAACAAATGGTGGATATTTGTATGTAAAAAAGTACTTCAGTCCATAGCTAGGATCTTATATAAACAGAAATGTATGGGTGAAAATGGGTCATCACCTAAATATAAGATGACAGATGAGAAACAATAAGAGATCCTACAGACCAGGTAGCTGATGTGGCACAAGATATTGAGCACTTCTCTCTCACTTCAGAAGTCCCAGGATTGGTTTACATTGCTTCCTAAATAGAAGACAAGCAGACACAATAAAACACACAGCAAATGGACACAGAGAACCATAAATAAATAAATCTTTAATAAAAAGATGTATGGATGGAGAGCAGATGTGACCCAAGCAGTTGAGCACTGACCTCCCACAAAGGAGGTCCTGGGTTCAGTTCCCGGTTCCTCCTAAAGAAAAAAAAAAAGGCAGGGGGTAACAAGGAAAAACAGTAACAAAAAAATAAATAAAACAAAGAGCAAACAGATGAGGGAGCCATCTTGGGGGGAGGGGTGATAGTTATATAGATGTCCAATAAGCTTAATATCATTAGCATTAAAGAATTTCAAATTAAATCTATAGGGATACTGCAGAAATATTGTGGGTTTAGTTCCAGACCACCAGAATAAAGTGAGTTATGCAATTATTTTGGTTTCCCACTGCATATAAAAGTTATGTTCATACTCTACTGTAGTCTATTAAGTGTGCAATAGCATTACATCTAAAAATAAATGTATAGACTTTACTTTCAAAAGGCTTTATTGTTAAAAAATGCTAACCATCATCTGAGCCTTCAATAAGTTTTAATCTTCTTTATGGTGGAGGGTCTTGCCTCGGTATTGATGGCCGCCGATCAATCAGGGTGGTGGTTGCTGAAGGCTTGAGTGGCTGTGGCAATTTCCTAAAATGAAGTTTGTCACATCGATTGACTCTTGCTTTCACTTGAACACTTAGAAACCCGAGTAGGGTTATTAACTGGCCTAATTTCAATATTGTTGTGCCAGGGAATAGGGAGGCTGAGAAGATGGAGAGAGATGGGAGAAAGGCTGGTCAGTGGAGCCGTCAGAGCACATGCAACATGGATCAATGAAGTTTGACATCTTATTTCAAGGCGCCCCAAAACAATGACAACAGTAGCATCGAGTATCTCTGACCACACATCACCAAACAGATGTAATAATAATGAAAGTTTTGACATATTGAGGGAATACCGAAATGTGACATAGACACCCAAAGTGAGCACATGCTATTGAAAAAATGGTGCCCATAGACTTGCTCAATGCAGGGTTGTCACAAACCTTCAATTTGTAAAAAACACAATATGTGCAAAGCACAATGAAGTGGAGCACAATAAAAGGAGGCATGCCTGTACACTGAAAAGCAACTATGTACTTATTAGAATAGTTAATTTAAAAAAAAACTGACCAATATTTATGGAGATGCAAAATACCCTGGAACTCTTACATGCTGCTGGGAGAAAATGAAATGCCTAAAACCACTTTGGAAAATGGTTTGGCAGTTGCTTATAAAGCTAAATATACACAAGTTCCAGGCATTCTCCTGCTTAGTATCTATCCAAAAGAAATGGGAAATATCTTTCCACACAAAGACTTGTACAGAAGTGTCCAAAGCAACTTAATTTATAATAACCCCAAACTAGGAAACAACCCAAATATATACTATATGATTCCATTTACATAGAATTCTAGATAATCCATACAAATGTATAGTGACAGAAAGCAGATCAGTGGTTTCCTGGGTTTGGGGAGGTGATACAGGAAGGGTGGGAATGATTTAAAAAGGGCACAAAGGATACCGATGTTCATAGCAGCATTATTCACAAATCCTAAACTCTGGAAACAGCCTGAATGTCCATCAGCCAATGAAGGGATAAACAAAATGGAGTCTATACATACAGCGGAATACTATCCAGCTGTAAGAAGAAATGAAATCAGTACACATGTAAAAGCATGGATGAAACCTGAGGAAATTATGTTGAGTGAAATAAGCCAGACACAAAAGGACAAGTATCATATGATCTCACTAATATGAACTAAATATCATGCGTAAACTCATAGAGGTAAACTCTACAGTTTGGGTTATAGGAGATAGAATGTGGGTTGTGGATGGGAGCTGATGCTCAATGTATGTGGAATTTTTAACAAGGTTTATTGTAAAAGTGTGGAAATGGATAGAGTTGATGTTAATATATTTAGTGAGTATAACTAACACTGCTGATTTACAAATGTGATTGTGGCTGAAAGGGTAGTCTGTGGACATAAATGTCAACCAAAAGGAAGCTTGAGAATAATCTTGAGACTGTATAACAGTGATTTGGGTGCTGGATGAAGAGTGTGGTTCATAGTATAAATACAGGAATGTTTTTCTTTTACAAAGTTTTAAGAACATCACATTATGTGGGAAAATTACAACTAATGTAACTTATGGACAATAGTTAACAGTAATAATGTAGTATTTTTGCAGCAATGACAAGTTAATATACCATTTCTAAAGGACTGCAATAGCAGGTATAAGGAGTATGGAATTTTTCTTTTTGATATAATGAAAACATGGTAAAAATGAGGTGATGACAGCAAAAGTCAGTAATGAAAATGAGACCCAAAGTGTAGACTTTGGATTGTACAAAGCATGGGACTGTATAACATAGGGACTCTATGGGAGTGAGAGATGGACTGGACTTAACAGAACAAATATAAAAACATTCTCTCATTAACTACAACAAATACTTAATACTAATATAGGGTGTTAATAATTAGGTGGAGTGGGGAGAAAATATACCAAATGTATGATATGGGCTACAGTTATTAGTAATATCTTGACAATGATCTTTGATAGTTTGTAATTAATGTTTCACAACAATGCAAGGTGGTGGTGGTGGGGTTATGCATAGGAGAACTCTATAAAGATACGCATGTTTGTTTTGTAATTTCACAACTTTTACTATACATTTACTATTTCTGTATGAATGATATACTTCAATTAAAAATTTTTAATGAAAAAAGGCTCAAAGAAAATTATGGAGACATAGTATCTTCATTTTCTTGATTCAAAGAAAATTATGGAGACATAGTATCTTCATTTTCTTGATTCAAGTAATGATTTCTTGGATATATACAAACACACATCAAAACTTACCAAATTCTGCACTTCATAAATGTGCCATTTACTGTATACAAATTAATCTCAATAAAGCTGGGCTTTTTCTTTTACTTTTTTTTTTTTCTTTTTTATTCCAGTTCTTGGAGGCAAGATCTGCAGGCTGCTTCGTGGGGAGTCCTTTACTTTTAAAGAAGGTTTAGAATATATAAATGTTACATCAAAAATATAGTGGATTCCCATATACCCCACCCCCTTCCCTTCCCACACTTTTCCCCGCTAACATCTCTCATTAGTGTGGTACATTTGTTTCAACTGATGAACACACGTAGGAACTTTGCTACTAACCATGATCTATACTTTACATTATGTTTACACTTTGCACTGCACAGTTTTATACGTTTTGACAAAATGATTAATGGCCTGTATCCATCATTGCAATATTATGCAGAACAATTCCAATATCCCACAAATGCCCCATGTGACAGCTATTCTTCCCTCTCCTTCCTCTCAGAAGTTCTGATGACCTCTGCCTTTACATCAAGGTTACAAATTCTCCCATTACTAGAATAATAATGTCTACCTTGGTCCATAGCTGCATTCCTTCATTTTATTTGTTCATTCCTCAGTCTTGAGGATTTGGGATGGTGATGCCCACTCTGCTTCCATTGGAGAGGGGGCTTAGATCCCATGGGGCACAGGGATGGAAGTGTCTTGCTTGCAGTTATAGATAACACTCTGCTTTGGGAGATGGGTATTGTCCATCATCATCCTTTTGTCAGTTGTCCTGGTGAGTCCAAATGAACTGGAGACTAAGTGTTGCAGTTCTGCTGAGATTCAGGGCTCAACTGGCATATGAACAAACCAAAGATTTAAGCCTCTGGGACATATATTTAATGTGTATAGTGCTAACTATAGGTTCAAATAAAGGGCAGAAGAACTATGTGTAGGAAACTTATAAAGGAGACTTACTCAGATATATGGGGAGATAGGAGTTATCATATATTCCATAGTAAGGCCCACCAATGAGGTGCCAATTTGCTGGGGTTGTCTGCCCTGCCTATACTGTCCATAGCTTTATAGAGACCTCAGGAACCCTCTGCTTGAGGCACAGTTTACTATGGCAGTCAATGAGAATCTCCTGAGATTCTAGAGCAAAACCTCTAGAATGACATCCCAACTCACTTTGAAATCTCTTCACCACAAAACCCATTTCTGGGAAGTGGACTTGGCCCAGTGGTTAGGGCATCCATTCTCCACATGAGAAGTTCCCGGTTCAAACCCCGGGCCTCTTTGACCTGTGTGGAGCTGGCCCACACGCAGTGCTGATGCATGCAAGGAGTGCTGTGCCACGCAGAGGTGTCCCCTGCATAGGGGAGCCCCACATACAAGGAGTGCACCCTGTAAGGTGAGCTGCCCAATGTGAAAGAAAGTGCTTCCTGCCTAAGAATGGTGACACCCACATGGAAAGCTGATACAACAAGATGATGCAACAGAAAGAAACACAGATTCCTGTGCCACTAACAACAGAAGCAGACAAAGAAGAACATGCAGCCAATGGACACAGAGAACAGACAACTGGGGTGGGGGGCAAGGGGAGAGAAATAAATAAATAAATAAATCTTTAAAAAAAAATTCTATTTGATATTTCCCCCTTTTGATCAAGGTTTTCTTAAAAATGCATCACTAGTTGGCACTCAGTAATAATCCCTTGGTTCCAGGGAGGCCCATGGCCAGGAGTCTTGTCCTGCAAGGAGGGGGGTGGCCTAGGGGAGGAGGCAGTGAGTTTATATCCCAAGTTTGGCTCAGAGAGAGGCCACATTTGCATAACAAGGAGGTAACATTGTTTTTTAAAAAGCCAATTAACCCATGAGTCTTTCCTGTAAACTCTAAGCCTTCTAAATATTTTAATGATCTTTGATTTTCATTCTAACTGTATTATTTCTTTATTTTAAAAGATTTAGGAAATTACAAAGGCACAGAATAGAAAAATAATCACCTATAACCATTAATCTAATTATAGCCACATTTAATATTTTGGTGACTCTATGTATCTCAAGTTCTTTCTTCTAAAAGATATACTTATTTCTTTATTTATGGTTGTTGAAATTGTCATTTTTCTGGTACTGTATCTCTTTTTTTTTGTAAGGTGATCTTGCTGTGTCAGCTCTCTGTGTGTGGGTCACCACTCCTGGGTGGGCTGTGCTTTTTATCACGTGGTAGTTCTACTTGCAGGAGGTACTCCTTGAGCACGGTGCAACACCACGTGCTTGCACCCCTGTGTGTCACAGCACTCCTTGCACACGGCAGCTCTGCTCATGGGCCAGCTCAACACACAGGCCAGGAAGCCTTGGGTATTGAACCCAGACTCTCCCGTATGGTAGGCCGATGCTCTATCAATTGGGCCAAGTCTGATTCCCCACATTTCTGATCTTCAGCAAATGTCAGTCCCCAGGTGCTCTGAGGGAGCAGGAGCCTTGGGTGGGAGAAGCCACAAGGCTGAGCAGGAGGAGCAGGGGCCTTTGAGTTCTAGCCTAGCAGCATGACAGGGAAAAGGTCACTTCCCATCTCTGGGCCTCAATTTCCTCATTTGTAAAACAGGGAAACGCCACTCTGTCATCACCTTAGCATTCCAGGAATCTTTGAAAGTGGCATGGACTGCACTTGAACCATCTTCCCTCAGCAATGCTGAGTTGGAAGCTGACCAAAGTCACTGTGGAGGAAGAAGGACTCCCTTTTCTCCACCTATCAGGGGAGGTAGGTGTCTAACTCAAAGAGGTGTCTCCTTTCAAAAGTCCTTTGCTGCCAAATTCCCCTTAGCTACCAGATTGCAGCTCCTGGCTTGGCACTTTCCCTCAGCACAGAGGAAAAAGCCCTCTCCTGGGGGCCCTCAGACTGACACACAGCCTCTGGTTCTGGCTACTGCTTTGCTAGTTCTGGGAGCTGGGCTGCCCTGGGCCAGCCTCCTCTAACTAGGTCTCCCAGAGCCTCCCCAATGCTCCTAAGATTAGGCAGTAAAGGAAGAGCCAGGGCTTGCAAAGGAGAGGAACCCAGGGAACCGAAGCCAGGATGGAGCTGGAGACAGTGGAGCTGATGGAGGAAGCCCAAGGCTGGAGAGGAAGCACAGTCCTGGCAGGGATGGTTGGGGGATGGGAGGGGGATCAGGCGCTGTTGCACCATCTTCCCTTCGTGCAGACCTGAGGTCCACATGGCCACTTCTGCACACTCCTCCACTGACTTCCTATTGATCCATCTCCCTGGATCTTCACAGAAGCGTTAAGAAGCCTGAAAGCCCCTTGGTACTACCCCAACCTACACCCACCTCTCAGTGGAACAGCAGAGGGGGACTGGATGATTCCCACTAAACAGATCATCAGGCAACTCACACGCAGCCACAAATTCCAGACAAGAGCATTAGCACCCTCAAGTGCAAGAGCTTGAAGATATCAAAGGCCTCTTCCTTCAGAGACATTCCCTCCAGTTAAGAAGACAATTGCTTCAGGGAGAGACAGGGAGAGGAGGCTGAGAGAGGCCTCAGGGAGGGAACGAACTGCCAGCTGTGGGGGCAAAGCAAACTTGGCCTCTCAAGTGCAGCAGTTCCACCACCATGCCAGCCTTCCCTGGAAGCCATGGGAGACAGGGAACCTGGTTCTTATTCTGGTTCTGAGAGTGATGTCAGGAGACACAACAAAGGAAATAAGCAAAAGATATCTAGGGGGAAATGCCTTTGCCCTTGTGTACAAAGGTCAAAAGGATTTCTGCTCACAAACACTTTATTTTCTTAAGCATTATAAAAACCATTAAATGCATCACCACTGAAAAGAAATATAGATAAAATATGATAGATGATAGATAGATGTTTAGATAGATATAGCAAAGTGGAGACTGACCTACAGGAAGACTGAGACAGAGACACAGGGAGAGATACTTCTGATTGGGTATTCGAAAAAGAGTGGGAATAAATGAATGCAGAGGGGAGTTAACTTTTTCCTTTATATTGTTTTATACTATTTGAAATGTTTCTATGAGCATATGCTGCCTTTATAATAAAAGACATTATCATTTCCTCCCCACCATCCCATCCACAGTTGTTTGGGGACAAGCTCATTATCTCTTGTGGGTCATTATAATTTTTGTAGCAATTTGTAGAGCCTTAACAACCTGTTCATATCCCATTATAGCACTAACCAGATTAGATTAGAGGTATGTGCCTGCCTGACGGTCTTCCCCAGTACACTGTGACCTTCTCTAGAATGGAGATCATTGGTTGTGAGCATGGCATTGATGGGAAGCTGGGATGGACTAGTGATGGAGGTTGGAGAAGAAAAAGGTCAGGATGAGAAAGATGTGAATAAGGGGAAAGGAGTGTTTCTAGTTTTTCCAGAATTCATGCAAACCTGAACCAATTACTTATCAAGAACTCGGAATTTTACTCACAGTGGAGATAAATGGTAAACAGGACTGAAAAGGTAATGTTATATGTTTTTATAAAAAGAGAAAGAGAGGTTTATAGAAAGACAGAGTGAATACATTATTATGGGTGTACATATATGATGTCTATATGGCATATGTGTAGATAAATAGAGTGTGCACCTATAAATAGACATATGTATAATACAGTCTGTTGGGCATATATACCATGTGTACATATTTATTCTATGTAATAGAATTGTACATATATGTGTATATTATATACTTATATATACTATTTATTCATATATATGACATGTACACATATACATATAGCACATGTGAACGTACCTAATCATATAGTATGCATACATGTAGTTTGTGTGTATATAATATATATAGCATACATATGCTCATGTATATGGTGTATGTGCATAAACATGTTATTTGTGTTGTTTGTGTGTCTGTGAGCTACACTGCAATGCAATAGGATATTTACAGGGTGCATTAGGAGATGGTAAGAAGGAAATACATTGCATATATTGCATAGTACATACAGTGTTATAGATATTTTTGAAGAAAAAGGAGAAGCACCTTGAGGCTTGCTTCCATGCTATGGAGAAAGATGACCCATTGAAGGGAGAAGATACAGCTGGAGAATTAGGAGGGAAAACAGTTTAGAAGAACTGCAATAAAGCCAAGCAAGAAGTATATTCCAAGAAAAGAACAGTCAGCAAAAAACAAATATATATAAGAAATAAAAAAGAGAAAGAAAAAAAAGCCAAGGACTGGAAATCCACAAAAGAAAGCATTAGATATTACCGGTAGGGATATAGTATTAAAGCAAGAAAGAAAATCTGAGGAAGAAATGGGAGCAGATGACTCAGAGTTGAGGAAGTAGAATCAGACAAACACAGCATTTTCTCTTTCCAAAACTTTGGCCTTGAAATGCAGAGGAGATGCTTATGAAAGAAGCAGGATGAAAAACTCTGCTTTATTTGGTTCTGCACTTCATTAGTTAGGGTCCTCCAGAGAAACAGAATAAACAGGATATATGCATGTGTTCCTATGTATATGTGTGTATACATATATATTTAAAAGATTTATTATAAAAACTTGCTTTACACATGAAAGCTGGCAAGTCTGAACTCTGTAGGACAGGCTACAGGCTGGAAACTCTGATACAGGTGATAGTGAAGTCCTTAGTTTGAATTCCCCAGGGGAATTGGCTGGCTGGAAATTCCAGCAAGAGCTAGTGTTGATGTTGAGGCAGAAATTCTTCTTCTGACCTCTGAAAACCTCAATTCTGACTTTCAAGAATCCAACTAATTGAATTGAATACTCACATTGCTAAGGGCAATCACCATTGTAGACTGTTGATGCAATCAACTGATTGTAGAGGCAAATCCCATCTATAAAACACCTTCACATTAGCAAACAGACCAGTGCTTGATGAAATAATTGGACACCATTATCTATCTAAGTTGACTCATGAAATCAACCATCACACTTGTTATATTGTTGTAGCAGTTTTGAGAGGTTTAATTATTTGTGTATAGAAAGGTCAGGACTCAGGAATGATTTTGAGAAGGAAAAATGGTTTATTGACAGCCAGCCAGACTCAGGAGCTCTTTGTTTCAAACCCAAGCCTCTAACAAGATTTTCAAGTTCCTTTTATACAGGGTAAGGGCTAAATCGTTCTTTGTTTTAGTGCTCAATAGGTTTGAATTAGCATATATCTTCCACATTCTAGGGAAACTCTTAGCATGGACTTCATACATTCTAGATAAACTTTTAGCACATTTGGTTTGTGTTTTCCCTGAATATTTAAAGTTCTAAGAGTTTCCATTGCTAAACTGTTTCTCCTGGACTGGAGTTGCTGCCATGGTCACCAAGTACAGGACTGCAGCCTCTTACCATCCCATACCCACAAGTTACAGACAGCTTAGGTTATCTCTTAAGAGACAAAGAGCCTCCCACCCATAGCCCACATCATTTTCCCCCCTTACACCTAAGCTTAACTTGCTAAGCTTTGGCATAATTATTGTTGGAGCTATGAGGTGGGTGGCTGTTTATTGCTTTAATTGATTACTTTACTTATCAATTTTTAGTGTAGCATCCAGGAGCTTGTTTTTAGAAGTTTAGAAGTTTTCATTCTGGACAGCATAATCCTGGGGTGGGTCCCACATGCAGTTATCATGGAACCATCAGCACACACGTGAAATTTCAGTTAGGCTCCAGATCCATCTATTAATTTTGTTTTACTCTTAAAAAGTTTACACCTTTAATCTTGAAGGGGTGCTGTAGGGAGATGATCTCTTTTCTGTAATTACTTCTTGTTGGCCATGGGCTGTAGTCATTACCTAATAAGGTGTAAAACTTTTATTTTATTTTAAGTGGAGGAAGATGGATCTGGCAATCTGTATGAAGTTGGATGAAGTTTTCATATTAATAAGATGTTCACTCTGAAAGAAACAAACTTAATTAAAATTTGGAATACCCATTTTTAAAAGGACATTGGATTACAGAGGTAGACAAGGTTAGGTGCTTATAAAGATGGCACCCCTTTTTAAAAGCTGGTGGGAACTATATATATATATATTTTTTTTTTTTTCTCTAAGGTATTTTTAGAGAGAAATTGCAATAGATACTTAGTTTTGTTTTGAAGATGCATTTCAGGCTGTTTAATAATTGGCACTTATGTGATCTATTAGATGCTCCAGGTGAATTGGTACCTTTTGGACAATTGGTTTCATTCAGGATTAGTGCACTAAGATGGAAATTTTCTTAGTTTTTAGCTGTGGGAGTGGATCAGAACTACAGAATGAAGTTTACATTTTGCCTTTAATTGTAAAATTTCTGGTAATATTGACTGTTTAATAGGTGACCCATTATTAGCATGCAAGCCTCATTTTTGCTACACAGTACAGTACACTAGAATAGTGAATTGGCTGAGCCTGGCTAAGGCCATTGTCTTATTTTATAGAAATGTTTATTAACTATTTAGAAAATAAAGTTACCAGGAATATAACATGTCTAATATACGTTTGTACCTGATTCAGAATAGAGACGATAACGTTATAATTATTAGGCATATATTAATACAGGATAAAAGTATAGCAATTAATAGTTTTAAGTTTATGTCCATAATACTTTACATGTTAATCTCTCCATTGGAGCAGGCCATAATGCCAATTTTGTTTAAGTTTTACTTACAGTATCCTGGTATCATGGCTCCACTTAGCATGTTCTTCACACAGTAAGCAAGTCGCAGAATTATTGACCCTAGAGAAAGTTTCCAGTATTCTACCAGCCTCGTGCATAGTGCTCTCTGGCACTATGGAGCAGTGCCAGTCTGGAGGCGATATCTACTTTACACTTGGCTGTACCAAGTCATCATTGGCTGCCGCAGGAGCTTGAAACTGCAACATAGTTTCCATTAACTTCAGGAGCAGAACCAGAGGCTGATATAGCAAATATTTCTAATTGAGGGGCCAGTGACCAGTCTAGCCAATAACTTACATGGAAAGGCAGCTTGTAATGTATACAAGGCCTGGTTTGAATGCACAAGAGAGTTTGACAATGTTAAAGTTTATTCCTTGTTTTTATATATATTTTAAACAATTTAATGTAACACATCATATATCAAATGACTGTTTACTTATACAATTTTACCATGAAGAAAATAGTAGGTATTTTACTTTAGTAATAGAGGGAAAAAACAATTTTTCATTGTTAAAATGAAAACAGAAGATTCCCAATAGAATCAAGATAATTTTTTATTACCAATTATTTAAATATGCAGCTTGCGGTGGCCTTCAGAAAGGTTTTATTATCATGAAGTTATTCTTTGCCACCAATACTAATCCAAATTTTTAGGTAACAATGACTTTTAGAACTAGAACTATCTAAACATTTTCAGTTTGGAAAATGCTTTACAAACTCTTTATAATTGACTACAGCCATGCTCACAAGTTACCTTACGTTTAAATAAACTTATTAAATTACAGTTGCTAGCCAAAGAAAATTATTTAAGAGAGCGTATCTACAATTTTTTCTTTAGCTTAATTTTGTTAATGTGAACTTACAATTTTTATCACTCTAAAGATTTTGTACATATAATGTTAATTTATTTAATGGGCATTTTATAAACTATGGGAGATTACACCCAAGCTAAATAAAATTGAAACCATTATAGTTTATACAAGAATGTTCTCTTTTTTCTTTACAGGAAGCTAAAAATGTCTTTTCCTTGTTTAAGTTATGAAAATGAATAATTTTTAAAAGCATACTGACTACCAGCTTTCAAAACACATTACACAATTATGTAATTTGTTTAATCATATTCCAGGAAAGTCTCTCTATAGATTTTGCGGACTTTTCTTTACTTACTGAAATTTGTCAACAGAGCCACTAATTACCTTTATTTTATGGCTGACAAAAGGTTTAAATTTGGAAATTACAGGGCAAATTGATTCTTAATTCCCCAGCCTCATAGATCGATTTAATATGCTACACCTAGTCCTGCCCTCAAAACTCTTGCAAAGAGAAGGTCCTTTCCCAGTAGTTCCTATAATTAGATTTCTATATGACCTTTCCATCCTGCTTAGTCTAATTTGGGTTCCAGGAATATTTATTCATATATAACTGCATATTTAATTTTTAACAATTTGAATAGAGCTCTTTTAGGAATTTTCACTTCTTAATTTGATATTATCATTCCAACATATGAAGACGTACACTAAGCAAATGGGCAGACAGAAATAGAGTTAGACCCAGAAACACAACTCATTGATGTTACTTATAATTTGTACTATTTTCTATGCTGTTTAGCTTAATTTGGGGTCCAGAAATATATATTATTTATATAACTGTATATTTAACCTCAACAATTTGAGAAAATAGGCAGACATGAATAGTTTGACACAAAATCATAACTTTAGTTACTTAAAACTTGCATTTCTTTTACAAAATAAGTGTGACTGCAAAACATTTCAAAGACTCCTGAAACTTTTCTTAATTTGCACTATGACTGTGCAGTTTTACACTATGACCATGCAGTTTTACACAAGAATTTTGTTTCTTAACTGATGGAGTGTAACCAAAATGTTCCCAATGTTTTAACATGATTTTCTTTTGTTTCAGGACTTTATATTTTACCTTGAATTTAGCACAATTTTGGATAAACAACAAGATTAAATCTATGTATATTTCCAGAGGCTATTTCAAGCCTCAGGGAGACAGACTGGTTTCCCTAATGAATTGCCACTCTTAGGAACACTGACAGTTAAAGCAGGAGACTTCCTTTATTCCCCCCAGTCCTTGGAGATAATAAAACTCCAGGGGTCATTTAACCCTAAGGGCTAAGAATTCCACCAGGCAGCAATTTAATTTACACTTGGATTCAAGACAGAAAGCAGGGTTACCAATACCAGGACAGGAGACAGGATGTCCCAGCTCTTCTCTGGACTGTAGGGGCAGAAGCTATTATGAAATAACCATAGGCAAAGACAAGGGGTGAGGTTAGACTTGAAGTACCCATAAACGAAGGAAAGGTTAGTTTAGAATTTACACTTACAATAATAGTTTCAGGCTAAATTCACTCAGTTATAATTTCAGTTATTATTTTTCCACTGTTTTATAATATAAATGCATCTATAAATGATCTTAACTCTTAGTTACAATTTTCATTAAGTTTTAACCTTAAGGTGAATTGTATACTTTTATTAATAAAGCTACAAGAATTTTATTAGTAACAATTCTGTGAAGTTCTGCCTTTTCCTAGTAATGGAACCTATTCTCATCTGCAAATTATGCATTTAATTTACCAGCAACAGAGTATTGGCATTTAAAGATTCATTTTAAACTACTTTTTTACCTTTCTACATTGAATTCTTAGATGCCAGATTTTAAAGTGGTGTTTCATTCCTTTTTTTTTTTTCTGTATTTCACAACCCTGAAGTTTCCAGCCAGACCATTAAAAAGGCTATCACATGATTAGAGGTCTATTGTTTTAAGCCCTAGCCTCTTTTTTTTTTTCAGAAAAGTTTACAGTTCTAAAACATTTCAAAGTATTTTTACAGTCTCACAGAGAGATTTGGAAAAGTGGAAGACCCTGGGCAGAATGCAGATATATTTGGGCCTTCACACCCTAGGGAGGGAACTTTACTGCATTTCATCCCCTTCACCTCCCCCCTTCTAGGCAGTAGGGTACACAGCAATCAATGGGAATGTGGCTTATGAATAGAAGGTGTGGACTCACTGGAAAGGGGTAAGCTGCTACTCCCTTTCCAGCTTTCTGCCAAAATGGGCAGATAGAACCTACTCAAATTCAGCACCCCTCCTGGGGACCCAGCCACCCCGACTGGGGCAGCCCCAACAAACCCTGGTGCATGGCATGGACACAGCCTCCAAGCCCCGGCAAAGGGGCGGACCAGAGACGAGGCAGCAGAGCATGTGCAAACATACAGACTCTGCAGTTTTGCCATAAATTCATCCCCTTGCCAATGGCAAGGAAGGGTTCCAGCTCAACTAATTTCCACCACTTTACATAACCACACAACTCCAAAACCAGCATTGAGCTGACACAGACAGAAGCACAAAGGTCACTAATCTGACCACAATTTCTCTCTATATTTTTTTCAGCATGGCTGCCCCTGCAGCCATCAAAAACCTTTGAACACTTAACATTAACATCTGGTATAAAGACAATTCATTTGCAATTCAGCACCATAACAAAAGATTCCAGCTAGACCTTTTTCACTGTTTAAATTTACACCCAGACCAAGCTTCACTAGAAAAGCCAATCCATTTTCCTGTAACCAAGTTTTTTAAAATCCAGACCAATTTCCAGGATGTTAGGACTCAAACCTATAAACAGACCTTCCTATTATAATCAAGCCTCTGCTCTTTTGGTGGATATAAGACCACAAGTACCAGATTCTAACATGCAGTTAAACAAACCCAAAACACTAGGCTTTATCCTGGTTTTCCTCCTTTTTCCAGACCTACAGAGCATGGCTTCCCCCCAATTTTCTGGGGCTACTAGGGTTCTCTCAGGAGGTGATCAGCTTCCCTCTCCTAGCAATTAAAGCTAGGGTTCTCCAGACTGTGCTCACCCAGGGAGTATTACCTTCTTCTGTATTCAGAGTTCTTTTTTGTTCCCAGAATCTTTCTCTTCAGACCTTCCATTGCCCTCAATTTTTGTCAGGAAGATTCTGGTGGAGCCCACATCTTCCCTGGATTAAATTTAATCCAGGGGCACCCAGATTTGGGGTTCACCCGAGTCCTCCTATCTTCCTCAGGGATTTGGAAGGGGCAGCAAAATGCTACCATCTCTGGCATTTATTTCCAATCCCAGCAGAGCCCCCAAAAATGTTTTAGCAATTGTGAGAGGTTTAATTTTTTGTATATAGAAAGGCCAGGACTCAGGAATGATTTTGAGAAGGAAAAATGGTTTATTGATGGCCAGCTGAACTCGGGAGCTTTCTGTTTCAAACCCAAGCCCCGAACAAGAATTTCAAGTTCCTTTTATACAGGGTAAGAGCTAAATTGTTCTTTGTTTTAGGGCTCAATAGGTTTGAATTAGCATATATCTTCCACATTCTAGGTAAACTTTTAGCATGGACATCACCCATTCTAAATAAGCTTTTAGCACATTTGGTTTGTGTTTTCCCTGAATATTTAAAGCTTTTAGCACATTTGGTTTGTGTTTTCCCTGAATATTTAAAGTTCATAGATTTTGCATTGCTAAACTGTTTCTCCCGGACTAGATTCGTTGCCATGGTCACCAAGGGCAGGACAGAAGCCTCTTACCATCCCACACTCACAAGTCAAAGGCAGCTTAGGTTATCTCTTAAGAGACAAAGAGCCTCCCACCCATAGCCCACATCAATATGGGAGCACTCAAAATTGAGGACAGGAGGTTAGATTTCTGAACTGTAGGCTGGTGCTCACATCATGAAGCAACAATCATAGCAAAGAAAAATACAGCCACATTTTCAACTGACCTAGCATTTTATATAAAGTAACTTAAATACCTGCACAACAACCCTGTCAGATAGGTTCTTTGATTATCCACATTCTATACATGAGAAACTGGGGCACAAAGGTTAAGTAACTTGCCCAAAGTCACGCAGCTACTAAATTACTAGAGCTAAGATTCCCACCTAGGTGATCTAACTTGTGAACACCTCTCCTCTTCATCAACCTGCAGTGAGGGATCCAGAAAAAAAGAGTCCTAGTACTGCCTCCCTGCTTGGCCAGCTCCTGCCTAGACTGGCCAAGGTCTTGCTTCCTTGGCTTTCTCCACTGCACAGGAAGAGGCTGTGAATCCAGGGACAGCCACATCAGAGCAGTTGGGCCATAGGGTTGCTGTGTTTGAGGTACAGTGGCTTAGAAGGGAACAAGTGTTGCAGGGCATGCATCTTCCTCGCTGCTGTGAAGATCATAAGAGGGGTGTAAAGGACACCATAAATTCAGGAACTGGTTCCAACACCCAGTATTTTATAATATGGAACAACTCACTTAACTTATTATTATTATTTCATTGTTCTGATTGTTATTGTTAGGTTTCAAATATGTGAAAAATTGTTCATCCTCTTCTCTCTCTCTCTCCCATACCCCCGAGCATTACAGACTGATAAGAAGTGATTTTGAGAAACAAATACTGTCCATGTGGACAATCTGCCCCAAATCCAAAACTCCCTTTTATAGTGAGGCAGCATGACACCTTTTTGAAAAAGTCTCTGACGGTAAGCTGTGAAAAGCCCTCATTATCCAAGCTTAAAAGTGCAGTTTCAAGGTTCCTGGAGCTGCTCAAAATGACTAATAGCTGCACTTTCCATATACTCCACACCTCTTTGTTCTGCAGGGGGCATGCTGCTCATATTGACTTACTGCCCCCAATACAGTGATGTGGGCTATAGGTGGGAGGCTCTTTGCCTCTTCAAAGATAACCTTAACCTAAACTGTCTGTTCTGACTTGTGGGTGTGGAAAGGTAAGAGGCTGCAGTCCTACCCTTGCTGACCATGGCAGTGACTCCAGTCCCAGGAGACAATTTAGCAATGCAATCTCTTTATATATACCAGTCAGTCCAGGGAAACTCTGATGGTGGTGATGCCGAAACTTAAGGGAACTTGAACTTGGCCTCGAATGGGAAATATAATATAGCCTGGGCACAAATTCAAAATCATCTAATTCTATATCCAAGTATGTCTAGTCTCTAGAGAGCCAGTTAAGTGATATGGACGTTGAATGCTCAGAAAAGATATAAGACTAAATGGGTATTCAAGGTTGCAGCCAGACAGAATGTGGGCATGATGCTAATTCAAGCTCACCTGAAATGTGGGTGATATGTTAATTCAAAACCTACCTGGTACTCAGGCAAAGACTTAACTAACAAAGAAAGTCATTTTCTTTGATGAAAGCACCGTTTGACTCCCCACCCTGTATAAAAGGAACTTGAAAATCTTGTTCAAGGCTCGGGTTTGCAACAGAAAGCTCCTGAATCTAGCCATCAATAAACCATTTTTTCCTTCTCAAAATCATTCCTGAATCCTGGCCTTTCTATATGCAAATAATTGAACCTCTCTCAAATTCTACAAGAGTAGCACCGTCCCCTCAGAGCTCACTTCCTGTGTCTGTGGATTTCCCTCTCACACCATCAATGCATGAAATCTTTAGCTACCAGCATGGTCCTGTGCTAACAGATGAGGAGGTGACCTCAAGCACAGAAGCCAGGGGAGCACATCCAGGGGGGTGTGAGGAAATCAGCGAGCAGCTGGGCAGCCGGGCTCACTTCCAACAACAACCTGTAGGGACTAAACACATTTCTAAGGAGACTCAATGGCAGACTGTGGAGACCAGGATTTTACATGGACTTCTTCACCTTAAAACAAGAGAGTTTGGATAAGAAGGAATAAGCTGAGCTAAAAACTGGCCTTATTTACACTTTTCTATCTTAACTTCCAACTTTCCACAAAATAAGCTACATTCAAATGCTGAAGTGAAAACAATTAGGTACCAGCCAGATGTATTGTGTGCTGTGTGACGCATGTGTGCTCTGTAATAGAAATATTTACAGTCAAGAGTAATCGAGGAAAACATCTTTGAACCATCTTTAACAGATGAGGAATCAGGGATCTGGGGTCAAAGTTCACTACATCATTACTTCTCCTTTTTTTAAAAGAGAGATATACATTTTGAATGATGTCTTAATTATGAAAGTTGAAAATACAAAACTCCTGGATTGCAGATCTACTGAATTCAGTAATCATTTGCATTACCCAAGGATGCTGGTTTCATGAAAAAAGGCTTACCACTCTAATGCACACATTTGACTTATCTGTTTTGCAAAGCAAGGTGCCTTACTAATTCTGTTCACCTCCCCTGGAACATGATCCTTCCACCAGACAAAACAATCAGATGGCTGCCCAGTGTTAGTCTCTTTGCAAAACTTTCCAGATCAAGTCTACCAGTTGCCCCTTAGGCCAAAATCAGCTGAAAAGTATTCAGAACAACAGGAAATGCAAATACTTGTTGTTTCTCCCTCTGTACAATCTTTAGACCAAAATAGACAGCCCAGGCCTACAACCACCCACAAGACGCCAACCCCCATGGACAGCTGCTCTAGGCTCTGAAGGACGCCCCACTCCATCTCCCTCTTCCTTCTGTACTTTTTATCTGTCAAATGTTGGTGAAACAAGAGCCAGTGCTTGTTTTTGTCATGTTTTGCTAAAGCACAAATAACATTTCTTTCATATAAATATATGACTGTATGAAAAAATAGAAAAAATCACTATAATCTTGGTCACTGTCCAGCAGGAACATATTTCACAGTTAATAAAGTCAGAGGCCAGATCCTCTGTTAAAATCTGTTCTCTCAGTCTGATTCTAGGACACTTTCAAACCTAGGACATTCCTTGTTCTACAAACAAATCATTTTAGAGATGATGTAAATATGCCAGTGACAATTATCTAACTCTTATCTAGGAATAAAAGCTGTTGAAATGAGCTAGAAATCAACACCTAGAATACAACTGCATTGATATACAAACATGGTATAAATTACTTGCCAGGTAGCAAAAAGAGATCAGATTTTATCTACAACAGTTTCCATCAGTTAAGAAGTGCCTGTTCTTTTTTGATGCTTAAAAAGAGAAACAGCTTAATGTTCTTCTCCTGATGCAAGAGTGAAATGCACAGCCATCCCGGGTCTGAGAGGGCACCACCCCTGCCAGGCACGCAGCTACTTGGCGTAAGCAGACTGCAGCGTCCCCAGCATTTTGTCCCAGTGTGTGAAGGAAGAACAGCAGGCAGACCATGACGTGGCGCGTCAGCTCCAGCACCGCGGGGGCGTCGGCGGGCAGGCTGGGGGGCTGCGGGCCCAGAGCAGCAGCGTCGCGGGCAGCACGAACACCGCGTGCTGGTAGAGCGTCTGCCCCAGGCAAGGCAGCAGCTGCCGCGCCCACGGCAAGAAGTCGGGGTGGACCTTGTAGCGCCGCAGCGCGGGCCCCCAGGGGCACACGGCGTCCAGCAGCACGAACGGCAGGCAGAAGCCCACGTAGGTGACGATGGAAAAGATGACCGGGAAGAAGGGAGACTGCGGGAAGGCCTCGCGGCTTCTCAAGCGGTCCCAGAGGGGCTGCAGGAACAGCTGGCCCGAGCCGCAGAGGACCTGGGCGTCGGAGCTGTTCCAGTGGCTCATGGTGGGGCCGGGCCAGGCTGCTGCTGCCCGGGCGTCCCGACGGCTTTTTTTGGGACATGCGGCCCCGCCCCGAGTGATGTCAGCCGAGTTTTCTCCCCCTTTCCTGGCTGCGCAGAACTGGGCTGAGGAGGTAACCCCACAAATGAGCAGGGGTATAAACACACACCCCTAAAGCTGCCTGAGTGGGCTTTTACTTATGCAAGCTAACTCTTCATATGTATGCAATTGACATTTTCTGTCCTTTTCAACTGATATACAATTTGCATACAATGTACAGATCGTCAGTGTAGGGTTGCGCTCAGTTTTTCTTTTTGTTTTTAAATCCTCCCCCCCACTCCCCCAGCTGTCTGCTCTCTGTGTCCATTCCCTGTGTGTTCTTCTGTATCCACTTGCATTCTTGTCAGCTGGCCCTGGGAATCTGTGTTTCTTTTTGTTGCGTCACCTTGCTCCCTCAGCTCTCTGTGTGGACAGCACCACTCCCGGGCAGGCTGCACTTTGTCCCCTGCAGTGTGTGTGTGTGTGAGTGTGTCGTTATGGGTCTCATTCCTTGCCCTGGGGTTCCCCTACTTGGGGACACCCTTGCGTAGCATAGCACTCCTTGTGTGCATCAGCACTGCGTGTGGGCCAGTTCATCACAGGGGTCAGGAGGCCCTGGGTTTGAACCCTGGACCTTCCATGTGGGAGAAGCTCTATCAGTTGAGCCAAATCCGCTTCCCTTATCCTCAGTTTTGATAATGCAATTCACCTGTGTCATCACCACCCCAAGAAACTGTCTCCAACACCCCCAGAAAGTGCCCCTTTGGTAACCAATAAAGAATTATTTGTACTTTTAAATGCGTGCGTGTAACTGCCAGTGTGTTTTCATAAAGATGCAAACATGACTGCATTTTGAAAAAAGAAAAAACTTTTAAAAGCGTTGTACCTTCTGTATTTCGGATCCTTTCTGCTCTACGCAGCCTTAATTGTAGCTCCAAGCAGCTACGAGAGGCGAAACTCGCCTTCCGCAACAGAAGGATCGGGGTTCCCCGGGCGCCTGTGGGACAATCAGTGCAGGAAATGGGACAGGACCAGCGGCCAGTCGGTCTCAGCATCTCCAGAGGGCCCCGTGGCTCTCAGACTCGCCAGGGGGTCCCACAGCCCCAGCAGCGAAAGTCGACCCTCCACTGCGCCCCGGGGCACACAGGAGCAGCTGCGGAAATCCCGAGGCACAGCGGCCCTGGAAAGTTAAAAAATAAATAAATAAAATAAGATAAAAAATTTTAAATTAGATTTAACACTCAGAGGCGGTGATGGTCTGGCTAAAAAGCCACTGCATTTCAGGCTGGGGTGTAAGCAATGGAATCAGCAAACCGCCCACTTCGTTCCTCCAGAGAATGATGCGGGCGGTCCTGAAGCTTCCCAGGAGGCTGGTGAAGGAGCAGATGATGTCGCGCTACCCTGACCTTCCCGTGGCAGGCTTCGCGGCGCCACTCTGTCCTGTGCCCTCCAGCCCCTTCCCCAAAACCTCGACCCAGAGAACCGGCTGCGGGGCCACCCTCATCCTCTCTCTTTTACGCCCCAACCTGGGGTCATCTGAACCGACACTGAGCACACGGATGTTGGTACGGGAGATGCCCGGATCAGCATAAACGAGCCCCGCGTTTGACCCCGTGGTTGACATGGGACACAGGGGACACCTAGAGAATAGAGGCTTGGGACAAAAACTTTGGAGCCAGCGACCACTCCCAGTCATAGCTTTGCCTCTTTTGTCTCTGCGAGTGTGGCCAGCGCTTCACTCCTTCCAAGCTCTGGTTTTCTTGTCCCTCCAAATGGGAGTAGTAGTAGAAGCTATTTCATGAGGCTGTCGTGAGCATTAAATGGGAAAAAATAATATAGCAAAGCCAGCAGGTAATGTCTGCCTATTAGGTGCCAGGCGCTAGCTAAGAGCTGTACCTGAAGTGATTTTATTTACTCCTCTGGAGAGCTGGGTTCCCCACCCTGCCACCTCTGTGTTTACAAAAGTGAAATCATAGTGCCTGGCACTTGGTAAATACACAAAATAGGATACATATTTTAAATTTGTACTCCACAGTTTACATAAAAATAACTGAGGAAGTTTGTGATTAAACTCAATATTATGTAAAATGAAATACAGAGTCATTCTTTATGAGGAAATAATAATTACAACAAAAATACATAGGCCCAGAAACATACCATAGGGTTCATAACATAATTTATAATATATAGGATGCATAAATATATACATATTCCCACACACATTGGCCAAGTCATGAATCAGAACTTCTCAGTTGGTATGTGGGCACCACTGGTAGAATACACAGATATTCCTTAGATGCCAATTCCCCACAGTCCTGAGACAGTAGTCTCTGGGCCTACAGTAGCCCCATTTTTTTTTTCTTAAACCCCAGGAACCAGGAATAATATCATATTCTGCTTTGCCTGATGAGAAAATGGTTCAGAAGTAACTGTGAGCTTCTTGACAGTCAATTCAAAAAAAGAAAGAGGAAGGATTTTTCTAATGCTGATATCTAGACGGTAGTAAAAAATACAGGTGCAATTCAGGCCTCTGGCCTCCCAACTGTTTCTTTTCTTTCAGTTAGACAACCTGTCCCTTCTAGGCTATATTCTCCATATACTGTTTCCACTTCACTTGTAAAAGTGGTAACCCAGGAATTTCTTCTTTTTCTTGTAAAGATGGACCTGCCCTTGAGCTGTGTGTGGCTCAGTCTTGTAGCAAAGAGGGACTAGGGAACTCATTTTTCAGGATTACAAAGGAATTCTGCTCATAAGTTATTCTAGTTTGTCCTCAAAGGAAATTAGGTCAACCCACAAATTGCCTTTCAGCACAGGCCATCCTTTTCTTATGGTTGCAGTTTCCATGCTTGGATGCTTTTGATGTCTTACAGATTTTTTAGGTGGGTGGCTAGAGGTTCGCATAATTTGGGTTTAGATCTTAGGTTTGCTGTCAGAACTGTCTCCATGAGCCCCACCACCAACCAAACCATTCTTTACATTCTTTGGGCTTCCATCCTCTATCCCTAAGCCTGTTAGGATAATCTCCAGGAGCTAATTACATAAAGCCCTCTGTGCAGCAAGACCTAGAAGGCATGGCTTCAACCTTTTTCCAGGTTCTCACCTCCTACCTTGCAGGATGCTGAAGAACTGAAACCAGCTTCTCTGTCTTCCCTGCACAGGCAGACCACCAGGAGAAAAGTTTGTGTCCCATACACAATGCTATCATTGCAGGGAAATGGATTCGTTAAATCTGTCAGTCATCCTTTCTACATCATGGAGGTTGCTGAAAAAGTAGGTAAAATATGTAGGGCGACCAAAATAAAATCAATTTCTATCTAGTATTGATTCAATTGATGTCAGTTTTTAGAATTGGCAAATCTGCATCTTTAAACAGCTTTTATTTCCACAAATTATATTTGATAGCTTACTAGATGTTTAGGTCACTGGATGTGTATCTTCTTTTTTCTTCTTTATTTCAAATGTTACATTTTAAAAATATGAAGTCCCCATATATCCCCCCACCCATGCCACCCCTCCCACATCAACAAACTCTTCCATCATTGTGGCACATGCGCTGTACCAGGTGAATACATTCTCGAGAACCGCTGCAGCACATGGACACTGGTCCACATTGTAGCCCACACTCTCCCCAGTCCACCCACTGGGCCACGACAGGACACACAATGTCCAGCATCCATCTCCGCAGCACCACCTAGGGTAACTCCAAATCCTAAGAATGCCCCCGCACTATATTTCTTCTTCCCTCTCCTGATCATCAGCAGCCACCATGGCCACCCTCTCCACATCACTACTACAATTTCTTCCCTTACTAATCACAATATTTCCCCAGCAGAACACCAGTAGGTCCATTCTAATTCATACTCTATGCCTTCTTCTTGTGGACCTGGGATGGCTATGCCCAGTCCCCCTCTACATCAAGAGGGGGTTTAGATTCCACATAGATGATGGATGCAATTCTCTTGCTTACAGCTGTAGGCACTCTTGGCTCCCTGGTATGGTGGTTGACCCTCTTCACCTCCCTGTCAGCTGGCCAGGGTAAGTCCAAGAAACCAGAGGGTAGGAGCTGCAAGTATGCTGAGGCCCAGAGCCTGGCTGTCACATGGACAGTTCAGAGATTCAGGTCTCCTGAGTATATACCAACCCAAATGTCAACCACAGGTCTGGTAAAAGTGACAGAAGAGGCATGCGTAGAAAGGTTATATCTGAGTCCAACTCCATCACACTCAGGAACACAAACTCCAAAATACAACCAACTGACATGGCCCTGAACTCTAGAGCCATCTGCCTTGACCATAGAGCCTGTGGGTCACTGCAGCCTGCATGAGAACCAGCACCAGATGGGTTTCCATCTACCTTGACTGTCTCTGGTACCCTGCTGAGGCATGCATAAGCATCACCCCTGATGACCTCCCAACTCTTTTTTAGAGACTCTTAGCCATATAAACTCACTTGTCCTTTCCATTTCCCCCTTTTTATCCAAAGTCAAAATGCAGTTTTTAACACCTGATATTACATGTAGGCTGAGATATTCTGCCAGTGGGAGTTGACCTCTTTGTTCATGGTCTTTTTGTATTTACATCATCAGGTGGTGCTTTGTAGTAATCCCTTGGTGCCAGGAAGGCTCATCCCTGGGAGTCATGTCCCATGCTGGGGGGAAGGCAATGCATCTATATGCTGAGTTTGACTTAGAGAGTGGCCAGATTTGAGCAACATGGAGGCTTTCAGGAGGTAACTCCTTGGTACCCCACAACTATAGGCCTAGTTCAAATTTCAGGCACACAGTCTCATAATCGGACTCATCAATATCAAGGGCTCATCTTTGGACCATCCATCTTTATTGGTCTTTGCCATTTCACTTGGGGGATTGTTTTTTTTTTCCATTGGGGAATGTAATAGGGCTCCCCTGGTCAGGAATTCAGCACTCTCTCATCTGTTGTTTCCAACTGAAACCACTATGAGAATATCCAAACCTTTCTATATACCCTGTATACATGCTCTGGAGAACTCCCTCCCAACCATGCGACCTCCATCAATGACACCCCACACAAGTGCTCCTCCCCCGCCATAGTTGAACCTCTCTGTAGTCCAAAACTTCTTCAAAAAGGAAGCCCAATATATTGCCAGGTTCCATTAATAGAAAAATGGAATATAGTGATGGGTTTAAAGGTTAGATATAGAATACATAGAAATTTAGAAAAATTAAATAAAGGAAAAATAAATTGGGGTATCAAAGAAATGAAAAACTGAAAAAGCTTTGTTTTTGACATTTTGTCTTTCATCACTGCTACAGGTGTTGCTCTGTTTGTACAGTGGCAAGGCAATTTCTTCCATTTCTTCCTCAGTGTCTACCTCCTTTCTTTTTTTTTTTTGCTGATTATTAAGTTTCTCTTGACATAAATTTTAGGTCACAGTAATTCACATATACCATATATGGTACCCCCACATATCCAATATCAAACCCTTTGTCCCTTCCCCAACAGTGATCTTTTTACATGTTCAAATTATATTTGCTGCAGCTAATGTACAGATATTGAAACGATAGCTTTCAAACATGGTTCCATTTGGGTTTACATTATGGTTTATATTTTAGACTATACAATTTTCTAACTTTTTAGTTATCTTATGTTTTTCATTATGGTTTACATTTTAGCTTATAGACTTTTATACATTTTTTGCATAATTTAACTGACCTATATCCATCATGGCATGATCTTGTGGAACACTTCCATTGCCCCACAGTTACCCTGATTCCATGTACTCAATACCTCTTTCCCCCTCCCCTCAGGGCCCACCATGACAATCAACCTTCATTACTTGAGGGAACATATTCAGAGATACTTGCAAAAATATTGAGGGCTTGACATACTTGACTGCCCTAACCCATTGGGAGTCACTGATTCTCCCAAGAGATACAATTCCCTCTATTTGAGAACATCAGTCCTCCCCAGGATGTGGGTATACCTTTACTCTCATTGTATGGGTCTCCACCCAATTATATAATCCACTATGACAAAATGAGCACTCACACAGTCCCTAGAAGCTTGCCCTGTTTCAGATGCCCCTGCCTTAAGCATCCCAAACAGGCAACCTTCCATATTACATTCTCTAAAGAGATCTCCCATGATGAAATGTTCCCCTCACCCTCTCCCCAATTTCTTGGGCAATCTGACCCATCCTCCCATCCCAAGTACCCCTAAAGCTCATGTAGCACCACCCAAAGTTATTTCTATGCCCCATTTTATCTCTTCCCTGTACAAACACTTACCTCCAGCTTATCATAGATTTCACCCAAATAGCTGTCAGCTCACAACCTTCCTCTATACTCCAACTACCTTAAAGTTCATCATCCAGTCTCTAGCTCTCTGAGATAGCTTGGTTAAGTTCTTTCATATCAGAGAAGTCATGTAGTATTTGTCCTTTAATGCCTGGGTTGCTTCACTCAACATAATGTTCTCAAGATTCATCCATGTTACCACATGTGTTTGTACTGTATTTGTTCTTAGAGCTGAGTAGTATTCCATTGTGTGTATATACCACATTTTATTTATCCATTCATCTGTTAATGGGCATTTGGGTTGATTCCAACTCTTGGCAATAGTGAATAGTGCTGCTATGAACATTGGTGTGTATATATCAGTTTGTGTCCTTGTTTTCAGATCTTCTGGGTATATACCCAGCAGTGGTATTGCTGGGTCATATGGCAAAACTATAGCTAGATTTTTGAGAAACCACCAAACTGTGCTCCAGAATGGTTGGATCCTTCTGCATTCCCACCAGCAGTGGATGAGTGTTCCCATTCTTCCACATCCTCTCCAACAATTGTAGTCTTCTGATTTTTTGATACCTGCCAGTCTCATGGGAGTAAGATGGTATCTCATTGCTGTTTTGATTTGGATTTCCCTAATAGCTAGGGATTTTGAGCATTTTTTCTTGTGTTTTTTAGCCATTTGTATATCATCTTTGGAGAAGTGTCTGTTCAAATCTTTCCCCCATTTTTTAAATGGGCTGTTTGTCCTTTTATCTTCAAGATATAGGAGTTCTTTATATATGCAAGATATGTCTCCTATCAGATATATGGTTGCCAAATATTTTCTCCCATCTTGTAGGCTCTCTTTTCACTTTCCTGACAAACTCCTTTGAGGTGCAAAAGGTTTTAATTTTGAGGAAGTCCCATTTATCTATTTGTTCTTTTGCTGCTCGTGCTTTTGGTGTGAAGTTCATGAAGCTGTTTCCAATTACAAGGTCCTGTAGATGCTTCCCTACTTTGCTTTCCAAGGTCTTTATGGTCTTGGGTCATATATTTGGGTCTTTGATCCATCTTGAGGTGATTCTTGTATAAGGTGTAAGTTGGTAATCCTCTTTCATTTTTTACATATGGATATCCAGTTCTTCAGTCACCATTTGTTGAAGAGGCCATTCTCTCCCAGTTGAGAGGGTTTGGTGGCCTTGTCAAGTACCATATGGCTGTTGGATGTGTATCTTCTATGCCTTTCCCATACTGTACCAAGCATTATGCCTTGCCCATGAGTCTTCAAAGATATTTGTGGACTCAATTGAAATTGTGAAAAAGATCATGTTAAAAGATGATGGCAGAAGGGAAAGTGGTTCAAGTGATTGTGCTTCCATCTACCAAATGGGAGGACCCAGGTCGATCCCGGGGGCCTCCTGGTAAAAGGCGTGCCATGTGGTGAGCCAGTGCCCACATGGCAATCCAAACGCTCCCACTGTGAGCCACACAGCAAGATGATAATGTAACAAAAAGAGAGATGAAGGGGAGAGTTAAGGGGAGAGACAACAGAACCAGGAACTGAGGTGGCACAAATGTCAAGGAAGCTCTCTCCACATAGGATGTCCCCAGGATCAAGTCCCAGTGAATCCTAGAGGAAAAAACAAGAAAAGAAGAGGAAAAGCGAAAAAAGACACAGACGGTCACACAGCAAATGGACACAGACAGCAAAAATAGCAGGGTGGGGGAGAGAGGGGAGGAAAAGAAAAGATGCTGGCTCTAAATCAAACCTGGAAAATAGAACCCATTTTTTTCTGGAGCACTAATTGCTGCAGTTGGAGCTACTCACCTACAGGGAGGTTTCCCACAGGAGGAAGTGCTTACTCACTTCTGATCTGATAGAGTGTTAGTCACACTATTTCTTACATGCTCCAGCTGATCCTGACTTCTTGTATATTATTTTTATCTTAGTACAGAATTTCTGACAGAATTGGAGGACAGGAATCCTTTTCCTTACTAGCTATCTACAAGGATCAAATCACTCATGTGAAATACAGTAATTAAGACTGGGCATATTTAATACAATCTCAAATTCATAAAATACCCGTTCTCAAAAGACTTTGCATGTCATGCTTCCATTAAAACAAACAAACAAACAAACATATGTAGTTGGCAAAGCCCATTACCAATGATGTGAACTTTTTTTTAAAAAATGACCTCTGTGGTTTATTTATTTTTCTTTCTAAAAGAGGGTGAGACCCTTTTGGCGTCTGTTAAACCTAATGATGCCTGGATATCAGAGGGGAATGTTTATTATGACGTGTTACACTTGAGTCTCACAGACAGTGGGGTCATCTCAAAGATCAAAATCAAACCCCTCCTTTTGAAGATGAAGACTTAGCTCAGGAAAGTCAAGATTAACAGCCAAAGAGAGAATAGAATCAGATCAGGCCCATGGTATCTCCACAGAAATTTGGGGTTGGAAGCTGCATTTAGCTGGCACTTTACAAAGGACTTGGCAAACTTTATTCCTATCTAAAACAGCAGGGGATGCTGATGAAGAATAAGGGTGTTAGCTCCCCTAAGAGACTCCTTGATGCCCCTACTGCCCCTGAAATACTGAGGTATATTTGGTTTAAACACTTTTATATTTTTGGCCTATTAGTGCTAGGTTCTGCTGAAATTGTTGCAACCACTACCAACCCCTTTAAAACATTTATACCATATAAAAATCATCCCCAATTAAAATGCATACCATTGCTGTCAAGCAGAGATAAGGATACTCATCTCACCTCCAAAGATAGTGTTGTAAAGATCACAGCCTTAGGAAAAGGCTTTCAAAACTCTGAAAACACACTGTAAAAGTGTGAAGTATTATTTTAGTATTACTAAAACCATCTGGTAGAGAAAGAGTTTTACTTGCTTAATTTGGAATGGAAGATGGAATCTAGAGATTAGCACATTACAATACATACTCTGAATGAATGTCTGACAAACTTTTTTAAAAAATCAGAATAATTACTAACTGATGCTTCCTTTCAGGAGTCACAAGAGACCAGGGTTACTTTCATTTTTAAAAATCCCTCCACATATTAAAAAATAAGTTTCCAAAAGTTAAAACTACAGTATATTGAAAATGTTACATGGAATAAATTAGCACATTTAATTTCCACAAACACAAAATAACCTTATTTGGAGATCATTTCAACAGTCTAAATTTTAGGCCTCTTTGTTTGAGGTCTGGGTTAATGCCTTCTTCATTCACACCCACCTACCCAACCCTGAGGTGCTGACCATTTGTTCACCTTCTAGGCAAAATTGTATTTTCATAAGTCACATTTGGGAGAGAGCTATTCTTTGGGAAATTTTTTCAGATGTTATTCATTAAACAAGAATTAGAACCCTAGTTAGACATGACCACTGTTGCAGGTGACCATATCAGTCCTCAAACTTGCAACTGGCTCCTAAAGCAGCCAATTCCTTCCCTAGGGAAAGCCTCCCTAAGAAATGAGGTCACAGGTGCTGGGGAAGGTTCGCAAGCCAAGCCAAGCCTGACCTCTTGTGGCAACAGGAAAAATTACTTTCTTCTCAATTGTGACTTTTTGGTGGTTCTTCTTTTCCCCATGTCTTAGAGAAGAATTCCAAGTTGACAGAATAACTAGTTCTTTCCTTGCTCTGAGGATCTGAGGGGGAATATTGAGTTTTGTTCCACAGAATACACATCAAAGCCAGTTGAAAACAGAGTCAGAGTCCCTACCAACCTGTCCTAGGTCTTCTTTAGGCAAAAGTTCCAACCTTGCATCACACTCTCAGTCATTAAGTTAACTTAACTAGGTCAATGAAGCCAGGGTCATAAGGATACAAATGGTGTTGCAACTGTGTCATGGGTAAGCAGCCTCTAGAAAAGCCAAACGTGCCACCTGGCACAACTAGTAAGAACCAATGTGCAACATCCCCACCTTTAGACTGGTCTACACACTGAAGGAAATCCCAGAAAAAAAATGTGGAAGAGACAAAAAGCAAAACAGATAAGTGAATGGCCACCCCTACTCATTCTTCAGCTTATGGTCTAGTGTGTGGGAGCTTAACTGACAACAAAAGATACCCACTCACTGTCTCCTTCTCTCCAGCCCTAAGAACCTGCATGTGACTGGCCAAACAACTTTGTCTTGGTTTAAGCAAAAAGAAGTGCTCACTGGGGACATATGGTCAGTGGGAGAGGGGGGCATCCTCCTGCACATGCAGACCCTTTGCTTCTAGTACATTTTTACTCCTTCCTCTGGGTCTAAGAAAAATCACTCTGATACCACTTCACTCCTTACACTTTCCCAGCTGTTACTTGAGCACCTAATAATGTTCCTTAGCTACATGAAGAAGTCCACTCATTCTTCATACATTTGGTCTATCTACATAGACCACTATATGAGACTCACTATATTCTAGGCCCTGGATTAGATTCTGGGTAGACAGAGATGAGTAAGTTATAGCCCATTCCCTCAAACTCTCACCCTAGTGGGAGAGACCTTATTGGGGCTCCAAGTCTATGTTCCAGATGCCCTATCAGGGGACATACCCCTCCTGATCTTGGTTGCTGTGGCAGGTTGGTATTTTTTATGAATTCCAAAAATAGATACTGGATTGTGTTTGTAAACTGTTCCTCTGGGAATATTAGATTGTATTACATTCAGAGGTTTCACTTTTCTGTTATTAAGTCAAGATTAGGATTTTTATTTGGCCACATCATTAGGGCATGTAGGGATGAGTCCCCACCCCCTTGGTGGGGACAAAACACTCTCACATGGAAGGAAATACATGGAGAAGGAGAACACAGGAGCAGATACACAGGAATAGAGAGTGCTCCATAGACATGGCTGTGGGAAGAGAGATGAGCATGATAGCCTACAGCTGACCTTGTGGAGAGACACAGCAGCTGAGCCTGGAAAGAAAAGAGTCCCAAGAAGAGTGATGATCCTTAGGACAGCCACACCTGAGACTGGAAGAAACTGGGACCATGGAGCTTTAAGAGACAAGAGGAAGTCTCAACCCTAGCAGACTTCCTCCACCACATTGCATTAACAGATGGCAACAGACTTTGGGGGAGAAAGTACCTCTTAATGGTACCTTGAGTTGGACTCTTTAGGGCCTCATAACTCTATGTGTACCCCAAATAAATACCCTTTTTAAAAGCTGATAGATCTCTGGTATTTTGCATCAGTTCCCTTTAGCTGACTACTACAGTTGCCTCATCTCTACAACACAGGAGGAGTTGGACCAACAGTCCTCAAATCCCTGGTCCTGCCTGCAGCCCATGGGCTACCTGCACAGGGTTTGAGGGCTGCCAAGTCTCCACTCACAGCCTCACTAACATGGTGCCCACAGGATAACTTACGAAGCTAGTGTTTCCAAACATCTCTAACCTTCCTTACTCTTGAGACTCTGGTCTCCTCCCCAAAGAGAGGAACAGATGTTCATGAGCAGTAGCAGCAAGATTTACAATGAGTAAGGACTGGGGAAAGATGAGAAAGAAAGATTTTAGTCCAGCCAAAAGGAAAAGGGAAGAATAAAAAGGTGATTAAATTATGGACAAACCACATACAAACAATTCTTCAGTCCTGAGGCTGAGTTTTATTGAAAACTTTAAATAAGACACTTAAATGTTACAAAGTAGTAGTATTCTGCTTGCATATATTAACCAATACTAAGTACTGTAATTAAAGCTAAAGTAACTCTATCACAAAAACATCTGTCCACCTAAGAATACTTTAAGGCAACATTGCATGAAAAGTATGTGAATATGGGCTTCCTGGCATAGGGATGCAAATCAGGACTAGAAATATGAACACACATACAACTACAAAAAGAAAACAAGTCCCTGAATCTTGGTGTGAAAACAGACATAGTCACATTTTTTTGTGTGTAAAATTAAACTTGGACACTCTTCTCATGGGCAGCCACAGGGATTTTCTACACCATGATATCATTACTGAGATACAGCAGCTGATAAAAAGAAAACCAGCTGATAATCTGTGATAAAGTCTCTCTATGGGATTCAGTGCAATTAGTTTTCAAAGATTTCAGCAAATTATTTTGCTCGGCCTGAGCCATTTAACCATTTACTAACTCACAGCTATTGCAGGTAAGTTTGATAAATAAAATTCATCATGGGATCTTTGTAACTGGCACAGCTGGGATTTCACTGGATTTAAATCTGTACCTACTGAATAAGCATGAAAAAAGTATCACTTAGGTGCATAAATACAAATCCTTAAATGGAAAAGCAAGGAGATGAAAGCCAGATACTTTTACACTGAGATTTTCTCAAGTTATTTATTAATGAATGCTCTGGTCCAGCGGGGGCGAGTCCAAGGACCTGTGGGAAGAAGCAGGGTGGGACAGGAGTCAAGAGAAGAATGGAGACAAGACAGGATTCTGATCAAGTCTCGTTTATTGGGGGTAAAACATGGGGATATATAGAGAGGGAGGGGAAATGTACATAGGTGATAGGCTGGTCTTGTGGGTGGCAGACTTCCAAGGAGGGGATTGGCCGACAGTTCGCACCAGGTCTGCGGACTTTCACACCTTGCGCTTGCATATTGCTGTGGTCACCTGAGTAGAGGCAAGAGGGGGAGAACAAAGAAGCAGGGAGGAAAAGAATAAGGAAATGACAGGGCAGATTTGTGAACTCAGCCATGTTGTGAGATCAGCCATGTTGTGGGAGGTTGTAAATAAGTCTCACAGTGGGTGGCTCCCTACAGGTCCCCCTTTTCTGTTCAATGAGTTATGAATTGAAGAAAGGAACAGCCGGTGACAGCTCATGATAGAGCAGGGCTTATTTTCAGTAGTGGCATGTGGCTGCAAGGTGCTCCCCTGCTGAAAGGGGAGCTGTGCCTGTCTTAGGTTGGGGCTGCACCCGGTAAGTGATTCGTCTTATCTGATATGCGATCAATCTTACCCATCATTGGGAATCATGGCAGCAAAAGGCCACATCCCTGTCTTAGGTTGACTGATGGGTCAGCCCAGTTGCCCGTCATTGGCTAACCAGTCCAGTGCCTCAGCAACAGATGGCTTGCAATTACAGCAAGCTATAACGGGGAGCCCTCATAGACCATGTATGACAACCATGATGCACTGAGATTGGTGGGTGTGGCCACACACGCCCCAGTCTTGTCAGGCTAGGGAGCCCATTGCTCGTTCAAGCTGCTGGATCTTTGCCAAAGCCATTCAGTGATATAGATTAAACAGAGAAGGTTAAGCCGTGATAAGGGAGGTGGTGACTGTAAGAGGAAAACAGGTAAAGAAATGCTATTAGGGTACAGGATAGCAAATGAAACAACATAAGAAATTTGCATTTTCAAAGGTTGGTTGCTCGTTCTTCGGTCCGGATAGGTTGGTACTGATGAACAGCAGCAAGATACATCACATGGGCTGAGATTTGCTTCATCCTTTCTTGGAGAAATTTAAGGAGGCAAGGTGCAAATGCACAGATTAATAGGAGAGCGATTAGGGGGCTGAGGAAGGGACCTAGCCAGGTCACGAGAGGGGAAGTGAGCCAGGTGGATAAGGAGGAGGTAGATTGGGAGGGCAGTATCCCTTCCTGCAATTCTCGTAGTATCTTAACATTTTGCTCAACAATACCAGATTCATTTATGTAGTAGCAGCATTCCTCCTGAAGGAAAAGGCAGGTTCCCCCTTTTTCTGCTGTAAGTAAATCAAGGGCCCTGCAGTTTTGAAGGGTTACTTGGGCAAGGGAAGTAAGCTGCCTCTGGAGGGATTCAAGGGATTTGGCAGTGGATTGTAGGTTAATCTGCCGTAATGTTTCAAAATGTCCCTGCAGGACAGAGTGTGCCAATCCACCGGCGCTAAGCCCAAGGGCAGTGACTGTGCCCGCAAAGGCTGTTCCGATTAGGATTGGGAGTAAAATGGCTCTGGGCTGTTGGGGGGGCTAAAAGACTGTGCAATTCCCCCTGTGTATAGTAGGTTAAGTGGGGGGTAAGAGGAACTGGAATGCAGGGAACAACGATAGAATCGTTGATGCAGCTAGAGACAGTACTGTTACACCATAGAGGAGTGGAGGAGGGACACAGGTAATGTTGCTAGTTAGATTGTGAGTACATTTAAATGGGGTGGGCAGAGCGAACTGTCATGTTGAGAAGAATACAGGTGAGATTGTCCTGAGGTGGGGTAAGGGGGAAAATTTTGGCGGTGTCATCTGCGGCGAGAGAGCTGTTGAATAAGGGGGTAGCGCTTAGAGGGATTGGGGTAGCAATTAGCAAGGACTGTTGGAAGGCAACGCAGAGAAAGCAGCTGGTGAGATTTAGCCAATTGGTATTATTAAGAATGTCTAGAGTGGTTTGAATAATCTCTGGCCATGTAAGTAAGTGTGAGATAGCAAGGCTTGTTTTTAAGCTTAACTCTTGTTGCTTTATATCTTCTATGAGGACTGAAATGTCCCAGGTAGTATTGTACTTAGAGATGGTACGGAAGACAGAGATAAAGACTGTGGGTTTGGGATGGCCCACGGTTTCAGGATAGAAAGCCCCTGTGACTCCCGCATTCCACTTTTCATGGTTGGGGTCCTGAATATGGAGCCAGGTAGTACCGTTGTGGTGGTGGTGGTAGATACACCATTTGTTGGCGATGCCTCTGCAAGACTGCGGGCGGTCCATGGTACGTTGCCAGTAGGGGCACCCACCATATGTCTTGTCATAACCACGTTGGGTGCAGTAGGCGAGTGTTTGGCGGTGGGGCCAGCACATGTATGCACCAAGAGATTTACCCATCCCTCCCGCTTTGAGTAGGGTTGCCCTATTGATTAGAATGTCGAGGGGACCTTCGCACCTGGTTGGACTACAGTATGCTGTTCCTAGAGGTCCAGAATTTTTCTGGACTTGTGGGTCAGTATATGAGTAACGCACTGAAAAGGTAACTGCATAGTGATCTTTTTTGACCTTACTTGTTGATGTCTGTGGTGCAGGGAATGAGAGAATTAGAGCAGGGGTGAGAGAAAACACAAGAGAGTGCATTGTGTGTAGGTGGGCTACAGATAACAGGCGATAGCGAGAAGAAGGCAAATATACGTTACGAAGAAGAAAATTAGCAGAACTTTCTCTAGCGTGGTCCAGTCGTTAGGTGCTCCAGCATAGAGCAGGAGGGCTTCTATGATGATGCCTCCACAAATGAGGAGAATTCCAGGAATGGTGCATGCCTGCATGAAGGTTGGCGATTACCTGTGGATGAAAAGAAAACTAATCTCAGGGAGACTCCTCTACCCTGGATAGGTTGTTATTATCCACTTGTTTGACTAATCGCTCTGGCAGCCACCTGGCTGCATCTAGTTCTTTAGAGTAGATGCAGACTGATCCTCTGCCCCATATTAGGACAGGGTCTGGTCCATGCCAGGTGTTATCCATTGGGTCCTTCCATAAGACTGTGGCATGCTTTGTGCTAGTATTAGGATGCCAGAAGCGGTCAGCCACAGAATGTCCTTTTTGATCTAAGCTTAGAAAATTTAAAATAAAGAGAGAGTGGGATAATAGGTTTTTGGGAGATCCTTTGATGGGGTACCATATCTCCTTCTTTATTTTTTCAATAGTATGTTTTAAAGATAAATGTGCCCTCTTGATGATGCCTTGTCCTTGGGGGTTGTATGGAATACCCGTGATGAGTTTTATGTTTAAGTGTTTGCAAAATGTGGTGAATACACGGCTAGTATATCCAGGTCCACTGTCTGTTTTTATTTGTTGTGGGGCTCCCAACACAGACATGGCAGTTAGCACATGTGTAATAACATTTTTTCCAGCTTCCCCTGTTTGTGGGGTGGCAAAAATAAAGCCACTAAAGGGATCAACAGTAACATGTACATATTTTAGATTGCCAAATTCAGGAACATGAGTTACATCCATTTGCCAGAGGGCATTGGGTATTAGACCACGGGGGTTGACTCCTATATGAGGCATAGGCAAAATGGTTATGCAAGAAGGGCATTCTTTAACAATCTGACGAGCTTGTTCCCTGGTAATTTTGAACATAAGCCGCAAGGTATGTGCATTAATATGATGTAGTTGGTGGGCTTTAACAGCTTTGTCAAGGTTATCCGAACCGTGATGAGTGCCCTGAGTAACATAGCACATTAGCTGAGTGGCTTGGTCAGCTAACTGATTTCCTAGGGCTAGGGGACCTGGGAGATTGGAGTGGGCTCAGAGGTGACCAATAAAGAAGGGGTGACTCCTTTTATGAATAAGGGATTGTAGTTGAGTAAACAAAATAGTTGCCTCTGAGACATTCTTTACTTGAGCGGCAGTTTCAAGCAAAGGGACTGATTGAGCTATATAGGTGCTTTCTGTGAAGAGATTAAAAGAGGCACTTTGGAAAGCAGAAAACACAGCTATGACAGCTTGTAATTCTGTAAGATGTGCAGATTTAGAATGAGTTCGAACCCAGACAGTTTTGTCATCATAGATGTAAGCAGCTATTCCTGAGGAGGAGCCGTCAGTGAATACTGACAGGGCTCCAGAAATGGACTGGGAGGAGGTAGTTAAAGGAAAAATGAAATAGTGTGTGCTTATAAACTGCAGTAACTTATCATTAGGGTAGTGATTGTCTATTTGTCCAGCATAAGATGCACAAGCAATAGGCCAGCAGTCAGTGGTTTGTAAAAGCCAAATGACTTGTGCTTTAGTATATGGTTGAATAATAGTATCAGGTTCTTTGCCAAAATAGGGCTTGCTTTGTTCTCTTCCTAGGCAGACGATGTCTGCAATGGCTTGATAGTAGGGATAAATTACCTTAGCAGGTGATGCAGGTAAGTGCACCCACATTACAGGGGCAGTTTGCCAGAATAGTGCTGTGGGAGTAAGAGAGGTTTTGCATATAACAAAAAGTAAGGGTTGGTTATAGTCTATAGTAGTGACGAAATGCGACTGCATAGCTTGTTCAATGGTTTTAAGGGCTTGGCATCCTTCTTGAGTAAGACTCCTAGGAGAATTAGGATTAGAGTCTCCTTGTAAAATGTTAAATAGGGGTTTTAAATCTCCTGTGGTTAGTTTAAGGTAAGGGCATAACCAGTTTATGTCTCCCAGAGTTTTTGAAAGTCATTTAAGGTTTTTAATGTGTCTAGTCTAAGGTTGGACTTTCTTGTAGTGATTTTGTTGCCAGTTATATGAAAACTGAGATAAGTATAAGGGTCTTGTAACTGGATTTTATCAGGGGCAATCTGAAGCCCGTGGTTTTTTAAGGCCTTTTGTAAATCACCATAACAATTAAGGACATCTTTGTGATTGGCACCTGCAATTAAGATATCATCCATATAATGGATGATATACAGGGTTTTCCACATAGTTCTAGTGCCATTTATAGCGGAGGGAACGAATTTTTGACACAAGGTGGGGCTGTTGGCCATGCCCTGGGGTAAAACCTTCCACTGGTATCTTTTCATGGGCTCTTTGAAATTTGTAGAGGGGAGGCTAAATGCGAAACGTTCTTGGTCAGCTGGGTGTAGGGGAATAGTGAAGAAACAGCCTTTTAAATCTACAATAATTTTGTAATATCCAAGAGGAATGGCAACAGGTGTTGGGAGACCAGGCTGCAAGGCTCCCATGGGCACCATAGTTTTATTTACTGCTCTTAAGTCCTGCAATAATCGCCATTTTCCTGATTTCTTTTTGATGACAAAAATAGGAGTGTTCCAAGGAGAATTACTTTCAGAAATGTGTCCTGCTGCCAGCTGTTCCTGTACTAAATGCTGGGCAGCGCTTAATTTTTCCGAGGACAGGGGCCACTGATCGACCCACACAGGTTCGCTGGAGACCCAGGCAATTTTATCTGCATGGGGTACAGGAAGATCAATGGTCCCTAGGAAAAATACCCCAGGCCTGCACGGTCTGTTTGGCCGGCAGCGGGGACGGGTTCAACCCTGCCTGTTTCTGATTTTCCTAGGCCTTTGCCGGGTTTAAAACCCTGGTTTATCATCTGTGCAGTAACTATATTATTTGGACTTCCAATGATCATTCCCATTTGGGAGAGGAGGTCTCTCCCCCATAAATTAAAGGGAATGTGAGGGAGGACGTAGGGCTGAATAAGTCCTTTATTTCCCTCATCATCCTCCCAGCGAAGAAGTTGTGAGCTTTGTTCAGGGAGTTGAGATTGCCCGATCCCATGCAAACTGGTGATAGTGGGGACCAACGGCCACGAGGGAGGCCAATGAGCTCCCTGGAGGATGGTGACGTCTGCCCCAGTATCAACAAGGCCTTGAAAAGCACGGCCATTTAGGCGTAAGGTTAACATAGGTTTGGAAGGGGTAATTGTTTGGGCCCAAAAAACATCCGAAGCTCCAAGGGCCTGGTCCCCCCTATGTGTTCCGGTAGCAGCATGTGAAGTAGGTGATAATAGTAGTAAAAGAAGCTGCGCAACACGGGTGCCAGCGGGAAAGGAAAGCACACTCTTTGGCGCAGAACCGAGAATTTTTATTTCTCCTGTGAAACCTGAATCGACTACACCGGGTGTAATGTGGAGTCCTGAAAGGGCACTAGACCATGGCCAATGACTAGGCCAACGGAGTTAGGCGGCAGAGGGCCAAAAACTCCTGTGGGCAGGGGCTGAACGCCCATAAGGGGCGTTAGTACTGAGTGGGAGGTAGTACAGAGGTCCAGTCCTGCGCTGCCTGGGGTGGCACACTGGAGTTGGAGGAAGGAAGGGGACAGGAAGTGGGAGGAGCCCTCATTGTTTGTGGGGCCTGGGGCAGGCCCCCCTTCCCATTTCCCGATGGTGGAGGGAGTGGTGCCCTGGAGGCAGAGGTGCAAACGTGGCAGTCGCAAGCCCAGTGATAGCCGGGAAAACAGCGGGGGCATAGACTTGGGAGTTGTGGACCAGTGGGGGAGACAGCAGGAACAGCAGGAGGATATGAAAGGCAGGAGGGCCATTCTTTAAGGAAATGACTGAATTGACCACAGAAGAAGCAGATTCTGCGTGAAGGGGAGATAGCGGAGGGAGGAGGGGCTTGGAAGGCCTTTAGGGCAGCAGCAAGGGCATCAGTGCTTGTAGTTATAGCACGACTCTGTTCTTTTAAGGCTGCAGCAATAACAAGCCCCTGCTGATTAGTGGGGCTAATGTGGGAACAGAGCTTAATATAACGGGAAAGAGACTCCGTGCTTTTGTGAGCACAGAGGGCCTCCTGGCAAGCAGTATTCGCATTTTCAAAAGCTAATTGTTTTAAAAAATCAGAGTCAGTAGCCTCTCTGAACAGGCGTTCAGCTGTGGTGCATAGGCACCCCACAAAGTCTGAGAATGACTCCTCAGGACCCTGACGAATGGAACTGATAGAGGTGAAGGATTGGCCTTTAGAAGGGAGATGCTTCCATGCCTTAAGAGCAGCTGTATGAATTTGATCAAAGAGAACAGCAGGGAATTCAATTTGTTCTTTGTTTTTTTCATAAGAACTGACGCCAAGAAGCACATCTTTAGTATCGTTAAGGCCGGTACGGCTATTAAGGTCGGCGGCCTCTTTGCAAAAGACTTCCTATTCGGCGCGCCAGAGGAGTGCATCGCCAGCTGAGAGGGCAGTGTGTGTGAGAGTAAACCAATCATTTGGTGTGAGCCAACCATCAGCAAGACTCTCCAGCACCGAGATTGTGTAAGGCGTGGTAGGGCCATAGGTGGCGGCAGCGGTTTTGAGCTCTTTCAGGGCTTTTAAATTGAAAGGGGTATGGCACCGCTCAGAGTTACAGAAAGGCACAGTTACAGAAAGGCACTCTCTCCGAGTGCCTCTCCGAGGCACTAGGGAAAGCATCATCATCCTCCAAGGGTGGTAAATCAATGCCTGCTGGAGATTTAGTAACAGGGAAAATGGAGGTGGTGGCACGTCTGGCTAAGGCAGAATGGATGTGGTTGAGTGCAGTACGAGAATGGTAAGGGGGGATATGAGTAATGGCCCGCGCGGGTGTAGCAGACAAAGGAGGGGGGTGCATGGCAAGCTGGTGGATAAGGGAGTTACGCTGCTCCAAAAGGCTGTTCTTTTCTAGTAACTGGGCAGTTAGGGTGGAAACCTCAGCGCGCAATTGAGCTTTCGCATCAGGAGGTTCAGAAACAGGAAAGGAAGCAGGAGGTGGTGGCTGAAACGTAGGAAGGAGTAAAGGGGGGGTGGGGAGGAGGATGCGGAGCCTGAGATGCAGGGAGAAAATTTCCGGGGGGAAAGGAGGGCGGAAGGGCGGGATAGAGAGGCGGAGGAACAGGCGTTTGAGATATGGGGAGGTTACCTTTAGGGGATGTGATACTAGGTTGTGGATGTGTGTCTGAGTCATTTTCATCAAGAGCCTGAGATACGGGGAGGTTACCTTTAGGGGATGTGATACTAGGTTGTGGATGTGTGTCTGAGTCATTTTCATGGTCAGAAGGGGAACTTTCACCCTCATTATGTATAGTGATGGAGACTGAACTCAGACGACTGGGAGGTCACACAACCTGAGGAACAGGAGGTGAGGGCTGAGGAGCCTTATTGCCTTACATAGGAGGGGGTGAGGGGGTAGGCAAAGAAAGAACTTTTTCGCCCTGTTTAACTACTTCAGCCGCTTGGGGGCAGAGATGGCACACAGCCAAAAGATCATTTATCACAGTTCAATAATTAAAAGCAGTAACAGGGACCCTACTGGGGCCGAAGGTTTTGTAAAAGTCCTGTAGGGTGTCACCTATGCGGCGCCACCATTTTTCATCGACAGTACCTTCTTGGGGAAACCAGGGACAAATTTCTCCAAGGAAAGCAAAAAATTTAGAAAGTTCTTTAACATGAACCTTTACTCCTCTCATCTTAAGTGCGGCCTGTAGGCCGGATAGGAAAAGGGAACGATCACTAGGGGAGCCCTGCCCCATCGTAGCCGATCACTTACCTAGACATCTTGCAGGGAATAGGCAGTCCCCTGAAGGTCTCCTCCACCCAAGCTGAAAGCTCAGGTCTTCCACCCAGGCCGATGGCCTGGGTTTTCTGCCCAAGCTGAAGGCTCAGGTCTTCTGCCTAAGAATTCTCAGGTCTTCCTTATTTACAAAAACCACCTGCGCAGGTTTTCCTTTGTGTTGGCTTGCTTCTTCCCTGGGTCCTGTCCACAACATAGGGTGCCACTTGCTCCGGTCTGGCGGGGGTGAGTCCAGGGACCTGTGGGAAGAAGCAGGGTGGGACAGGAGTCAAGAGAAGAATGGAGACAAGACAGGATTCTGATCAAGTCTTGTTTATTGGGGGTAAAACATGGGGATATATAGAGAGGAAAGGGAACGTGTACATAGGTGATAGGCTGGTCTTGTGGGTGGCAGACATCCAAGGAGGGGATTGGCCGACAGTTTGCACTGGGTCTGCGGAGTTTCACGCCTTGCACTTGTGTATTGCTGTGGTCACATGAGTAGAGGTGGGAGGGGGAGAACAAAGAAGCAGGGAGGAGAAGAATAAGGAAATGACAGGGCAGATATGTGAACTCCGCCATGTTGTGAGATCCGCCATGTTGTGAGATCAGCCATGTTGTGAGATCCGCCATGTTGTGGGAGGCTGTAAATAGGTCTCACAGCGGGTGGCTCCCTACAAATGAGCATCATTGTAAAAACCCAGACACGTGTTAATTGCCTTGGGTGGAAGTAAAAAGATAATACAGTGCATTTTAAATTGGAAGGATAAACAGAATGATTATAAGTATCTTTTCACAAAGACTTAAAGAAACAACGTTACAGTTGAGACATTGATTCCTTAATCAGCTGGTGATTTTAATTAAACAAAAATAGCTAGTGAGTTTCTAATCCTCTTTGGAGAAAATTGGGCATCTTCAAAATCTCACAATTTCCTTGGATATAAAAAGAAAAAAGACGTGGGAAAGAACTCTACATCTTTTAAGTCTGGCTTTCATATTTCCTCATGAGATGAATAATTTCATTATACAACCTCCAAGGGGCATCCAAGCCCCAGATAAAGTCGAGATGCTCCCATTCAGGAATAGTCTTGTGGTACACCAAGCGGGTGATCTGGGTCAGTAAGACATTGACATCATTGACGTCTGCAAGCACGTTATGTCCCCCATTCCAGACTGCAGTTGGCACCAGCATGTCTTTCACATTGTAAGTAGGAGGGTAACTCTCCAATTTAAAAAAAGAAACAGGGGGGCTTGTTTTTTTTTTAATTTTTAAAATCACAAAGAATATTCTTCATTAAACATGTAGTGACTTTGATGTGAGTAGAAGAGATTAACTTTTGAAAACCACTATCAGGTTACCTTTTCAATTATCATTACCAGAACAACCAAAAAACCAAACTCACAGTGAAGGATAAAGACTGCTAGTTATTGAGATCCACCATATGCCACATGGGGCACCATGATGGGGCCGGGTCCCCTGTGAGAGGTGCAGCTCTCCCACCTACCAGATGGCAGGTAGAGGAACCAAGGGCTTGGGAAGGTGCTTTGGAGTTATAGCCTCCCATGTTCTCCCTCAGAGATGGAAGGCAGGCTGTAAAAATTCTCTAAACATCAGTTTCCTCATCTGTACATCAGAGATAATCACACCTATTGCACAGGAGGCAGGGGAAATGCACCATACATTGAGCACTCAAAAATGGTAATTTTACCTGTGTGTGTGGAAAAGGAGGCCTAGGCAATATAATGTGGCCAAGGCCCCAGAGCCAGGAGGTCACAAACCTAGGATGGTCTGACTGCTAAGTCCATTTCTGTAGTATGATGAAATAACATGTCACAGTGGAGATTCATATTTACAGCCCATGACAGGGCAAGGAGGAGAGGCCCATCCCACAATACACACCAGAGGGCTTGTGTTGTTTTAGAGTCAAATAAGGAAACACAAATGCATTCCTGTCTAACTCCCAAATAATTCCCATAGTAATGATCCCCATCAGAATCCTAGTACCCCAGGATGGCTTCCTTGATGAGTTTTCAGGGTCTATTTTATTCTGAAGACTTTGAAGACTTTACCTGGTTGTAAAGGAAATAATTCTTGGCACTGCTTCCCCAGTCAAAGGCTTGAATCTTTTGGGATTTAATAGCCTGAAAAGAAGAGATTTTGGGGAAAAAGTTAACTGATACAGAAGTTTGAGATAACCTCATATGTTGCTGGAATTAGTCACAGCCTCAGAAATTATTTTATATAGACCACATTTACTCTTTATTTCCAAACGGTAATTTAAAATTAAATAACTTTTTTTTTCACTTTCCTTTACTACATGACTCAATTTTTCATAGTACAATTGGACAGTAGCTATAAGAGGGCACAGAAAAGCAGCTACAAACATATGCTTTGAATTATACTAGACCAATACTTGCTTCCATTGGATGACCTTTAGATGATGTTTTCTGCTTAAATTTGAATCAAACTTTTTCAGAGAACAACTCTTTTACTTGGGAAAGAAAATATTTATTGGTATGAAACTATCATGTGTTCTATATACCCATCCTACTTTTCTAGTAATGCTATTTCTTTATTTGTCAATAATGTAACACTTTTTCTTTTTTGCATACCAGAGCTGGTGTAATCACCAAATTGTACTGCAGGTCAGTACAACTTGTACCTAGTTGGGGAGATTAAAGTCATAGGTTGATATCTTATTTACAATTTTAACATAAGCATATTTACAAGAGTCCAATATAAAACTATTAACAGTCACTTTTTATTTTTTAATTTCTTTCTCTCCCCTTCCCCTGCCCCACCTCCAGTTGTCTGCTCTTTGTGTCCATTCACTGTGTGTTCTTCTGTGACCTCTTCTATCCTTAGCAGCAGCACTGGGAATCTGTGTTTCTTTTTGTTGCATCATCTTGTGTCAGCTTTCTGTGTGCACAGCGCCATTCCTGGGCAGGCTGCACTTTCTTTTGCACTGGGCAGCTTTCCTTATGGGCGCACTCCTTGCACGTGGGGCTCCCCTATGCGGGAGACAACCCTGCGTGGCACAGCACTCCTTGTGTGCATCAGCACTATTCATGGGCCAGCTCCACATGGGTCAAGGAGGCCCAGGGTTTGACTCGCAGACCTCCCATGTAGTAGGCGGACACCCTACCCATTGAGCCAAGGCTGCTTCCCAAAGTCACTTATTTTTAAAATTTGGAATAAAGCAAAGGCATACTTCTTCCAGACCCCCAAGTTAAAAATATGTCTAGAATTAAAGCCATAACTGGCATTCCTAATGAATTGGAAACTATGTGTAAGTTTTGACCACATGATGGCGCCACATTAACTGGTACAAAGAGACAGCCAACCATGCTTTTGATGTATGTGAAGTTTCAGTCCTTATCAATTGCATACAATTCTACTGTTTGATATAATAAAAGGCAGTGTCATTAGATACCACAGAGGATTGCTAAAGGAGAAATTTTAGCATCTGATTTTGTCATTTCAAATGACAGATATTAAATATATGTGGCACATTTAACAATCAGAACAAAATATGGATTTACAGCACCTCTTAGGACACCTGTTCCCTCTCCAGTTATCAGTGAAAATATCTCAATGCGAGCTGCTCTGCTGCTGTATTCAGATGTGAATTTTCCAGTTGGTCAAATCTGTATTATAGCATTTATATAAAGTTGAGTTTGAATATAAAGGAAAAACTTATCTATCACTCAGGCTAAATTTCTAAGCTTGAAATTTGTACTGAGAGTCACCTTAGTACTTCAAAAACTATTCACTTGAAAAAGCACCTCAGAAGGAGGGAAATATGGAAAAGTTTGTTTATAGTAACAAAAACATGAAAATATGCTAAAGTTCTTTAATAGATATTTGGTTAATTGCATTATGTTACAACAATATGCCCAAACAGCATGCTATGCCATAATAATAAATATAAGTATAAGACAGAAACAGAAAACTGTTTCTAAAGAATGTTTATAAATAATATTAAGTGGGAAATAGAAATTGAAACACAATAGGTACTATGGTTACACTTACGTAACTACATGTGGCTGAAGATCAGGTGAAAATAATTGTAATATTAGCTTACACAGATTTAAAGTGACATTTAGAAAGTTATTTTTAACTCTCAATTGCTAATAAAAATGTAAATAGTACTTCTTTATTATATAATATGTATTGAAGTCTTAAAAATAGTCCAACAGTCTGATCACTAAGTCTCCTACTTCAAGTGTATCCTAAGAAAAACAATCTGCCTGATGTATAAAGACATATCTATAGTACAATATAATAGAATATATTCCCAGGATAGTTTGATATTGCAAAGATACTATAATAAGGAGGAGATGGTGGGGGAGCAGTGAGGAACAGAAGGGGGTGAGGGAGAAGGAAGAAGAGGAAGAGGAGGAGAAAAACATTCATGCAATGGAAAACTTGCTCTGCATTAGGAATACTTTTGAAATTTAGTTTTGACCTGGACATTCTCACCCCCAGTGTCCATTCTTTCCTTCCTGCTTTCAGTGCTAGAACCACTCAGGCATTCACTGAACACATGGCCACCCAGGTAGAAAGCACACCCCCCCCCCACAACTACGCATGGCCATCTGGCACACTTCTGAGCCACCACCTAAACATCAAGTCCCTCTCCCTTCCTTGCTCCCCACTTCCTGTGGGCTGGAACAGACATGAAGATGACCCAGCTTCACCCAGGCAGAGGAGGACAGCACCATAGGATGGCAGAGCTACAGTGTGGAGTACACTGCTCCCTGCATGACTTTGCAGCACACACCCACACCCCTCCACCACCACCCCAGACTGCTGATCTCTGTATTACAAGAAAGAAAGAAATTGTTTCAGTGGCTGTATTTTTGGGTCTCTGATACAGCAACTCAGCCTGTATCTAACAAATACAATGCTATTTCATTAAATAAGAAGGAATGTTACAGGAAGGGCATGTCCTATGGTCCTACTTTAATAATGGGAATGATTATACCAAACAATTGTAAAATTATACCTAAATACTACTAGTGCCTACCCTTGGGTTGTATACACATAGATGGTTTTTCTTCTTTGCACTCACATACTTTCTAAAATATGTGCAAACTTTATATTAAATATCCTTTTTACAATGTTTTAAGGAATATCTTACCAAGGATTTTTTTTTTTTTAAGTTAGGTTGCAAACAATGGAGTACATTGTCATCTGGGGCACTTATTAAAAATGAAAATCCCAGGGATACACTCCCAAGGAATTCTGACTTTCAGCAGATCTTGAGGAGGGCCCAAGAATCCATATTTTTACTAGCACCCTAAGTATTTCTAGTACAATAAAGATGTACTAGAACGAACCTTCACACAGGATTGAGCACCTGGGCTTCAGGCAGGGCTTGCAAGAGGGCCAGAGAGAAAACAAGAGTCTCACCTCTGGGGCTCTTTGGAATTTGTCAGCCTCAAACAAGAATATCATTTGTAAGATAATTTAACAGACAAGTAAAGATCTAGGTTTTAGAAATGAATAACTGAATGTTAATTAATCAAGCAAAAAGCAAACTTCTGACTGTACTGTGAATAAAATGGCCTTTGAGGGCACCTCTCAACTCTCATACCACAGGAACCTCCAAAATCCACACCTGACTTGGGGCTCTCAGCCGCCAGTACCCAGGCCCTGCCCACCTTCAGCAGCCACTCCCAGCAGACACTGGGGCTGCCTCCTGGAGCAGCCTGACCAAGGGTCCTGAACAGGTGGGGTGGCAGCCTCTGGCCAAGAGCCCAGAGGAGGCAGGATCAAGGAAACAGTCCTGTGAAGTCACTCTGCCAAGCAGCTATTTTACTGACAAAGAGATGACACAGAAGGCACAAGGGCCAAGGGTAGGGCTGCCTTCTGCAGGGAGTCTGGGCTTTGGAAACAGTTATGAAAGAAATTCCAAAATAAGTAGAGCTTAAAGTCACAAGATCACAACTGGGCCAGAGAGCTGTGTTGGGGAACTCAGCCTGCAACCCTGACTCCAGTCAGCTGCTACATAAAAGGGGCCAGAACAAGAGCAGGGCTCTTGATAGGCTAGGGGGTGGTCATGGATACTTTGCCAAGGACCTGAGAATCAGGCACTTGCAAAGGCCACTGAACTAGAGCATAGCCCAGCCTGCGCCATCAGTCAGCTGTGTCACCCTACATGCATCCCTAGGAGTGCACTAACCACTGAGGTGACAGAATTTCACCCTTTCTGGCAAAATGTCCTCTAGTGGAGAGAGGAGGAGAGGCTCAGAAAAGGTAGAGGGATAAAGATAAGGGAAAAAAAGAAGAAAGAAAATATCTCAACTGAAAAAAAAATGGTGGTAGGTCTAGAAAGAAAAGTGACAAAAATTGTCTTAACAAAATAACTGTGTGTTTTCATTAAAAAAAATAGCTCTTGCCTAAATTAAAATAGTTTATTTCTCATCACAGAATAAAATGAAGGATGTAAAACTTAAATGAATATTAAAGAAAGTTAAAAGTTAGTGGGAATGCTAACTAAAATTTAATAAGTTTTTCAAAAAGGTGTGTTTTGTCCTAAAATAGGATCGCTAATTTTCATAAACTCTTGGGAATTAAATGCATGTAGCAAATTGTAGAAGGTATTGTGGTAATTTTAAGTAAGAGAATGTGTTCTGTGAAGGTAAAATTTGTCTTAAAATAATATAATTATAGTCTATATGGTTATAAATAATTATAAAAAGTTGAATGAAGCATTGTTTAAATTAAGGTATTTAAATGGCTAATTCCAGAAAGTCACTATTAAACAAAAACTGAATTGATAATAATAATAAAAGGTAATTTTATAACAGGAGGGCTTGTCGGCGGCTAGCCTCCCCTGCCAACTTGCTTCTGAGAGACTGTTTTTGTTATTGCATGCTACTAAGTTTAAAGTGAAGAAAAGTTTAATACTGATGGTTATTATATGTTATAAGAAGTTTGCCTGGTAACTTATGTATGTGGGATGTATGGAATATGTTTTATTGTTAAGGAAATGGGAGAGGATTTTGTCCTGAGATAAAATGATTGATTGTTGGGAACAGTAGAGTGTGGAGCAAAACCTGAATGAATACTGAAAGTGTAGAAGGCTCATGGAAAAGAAATTTTTATGATTAAAGTTAAATAAAATTTGACAGCTCTATCTATAAAGTTTTAAAAACTTTAGTATCAAGTAGTATGTATCAAAGTTAAAAATTTTGTTCTTTCTCAAAATCTCTCAAGTCATTAGTCTGTTTTGGTAAAAGTTTCCTGAATAATCAGTATACAGAGAAGGTCTGTTTTATCAAAATAACTTCTTGTGCTTTAACCTCATCATTTCCTCAGTGTTTGAAGAAGGTCTTATCTCTTTTAAAGGAACATAATGTTCAAACCTGCTTTCTCAAAATCAAATCCTGAAAAGTAGCTTTTTATTTCAAACTAATTGCAAGAGATTTGTTCTTTTACTTTGAAAGAAAAATTAAAGTAATATTTGAGTTCATTTAATATGATATAAGTCGAATGGAAGGTGTTTAAAAGTGTTATAAAATTAACAGGTTTTTTTCTTTAACCCTCTGTTAATTAAAGTTGTATGAGTAAAAGTTTCAAATGGATATTTAAGAGTGTATAAATTTACCAATATTTCAGCATAATATTAAACAGAAGTACAGTGTGGTTAATTATGGTTTCTTTTTTTTTATTGACTTTGTAATAATATTACATTAAAAATATATATGTGAGGTCCCATTCAACCCCACCCCCCCACCCCGCCTCTCCCCCCCCCAACAACACTCGTTCCCATCATCATGACACATCCATTGGATTTGGTAAGTACATCTTTGGGCACCTCTGCACCTCATAGACAATGGTTCACATCTTGGCCCATACTCTCCTCCATTCCATCCAGTGGGCCCTGTGAGGATTTACAATGTCTGGTGATTACCTCTGAAGCACCATCCAGGGCAGCTCCATGTCCCAAAGATGCCTCCACCTCTCATCTCTTCCTGCCTTTCCCCATACCCATCGTCCACCATGTCCACTTTTCCCAATACAATGCCACCTCTTCTATGTGGACACTGGATTGGTTGTGTCCATTGCACCTCTATGTCAAGAGGAGGCTCAGATTCCACATGGATGCTGGATGCAATCCTCCCATTTTCAGTTCTAATCACTCTAGGCTCCATGGTGTGGTGGTTATCCTTCTTCAACTCCATCTTAGCTGAGTGTGGTAAGTCCAATAGATCAGATTGTAGGTGCTGGAGTCTGTTGAGGCTCAGGACCTGGCTATCACATTGTCAGTCCAGAGATTCAAATCCCCTAAATATATCTTAAACCCCAACATTAACTTCACCTCCAGCACATTAGCATGAAAGTCTTATGAAGGGAGATCCCATCTGAGTCCAGATTCATCACACATAAACTCCATTTCCAAAGAGGGGCCATCTGCCCTGGTAGTTAACCCCATCGGCCATGACCATAACTCCCATGGGTCTCTTTAGCCCTCAAAGGAACCAATATCTGGGGGTTGTATCTGCTTTATCTGTCTCTCTGACTCTGCTCAGTTGTGCATGAGGGCAATCCTTCTGCCAGCCTCCAGACTCTTTTTTAGAAACTCGTAGCCATATAAACTCATTTCTCCTTTTCATTTCCCCCTTACTTTAGGTCAAACAGCATTTTAAAGTCATGGTATTTTATGTAGACGTGGATATTCTGCTGATCCGCATTGAACCTTCCGTATAAGGTCATTTTCCAGTTGCATCATCAGTTGGTAGTTGATACTGGTCCCTCGTTGCCAGTTAGGCTCATCCCCGGGTGTCATGTCCCACGCTGGGGGGAAGGCATTGCATTTACATGCTGAGTTTGGCTTCGAGACTGGCCACATTTGAGTAACATGAAGGCTGACAGGAGGAAATTCCCAGGCACAATGTTGCTCTAGGCCTTGTTCTTATTTTAGGTTTATCAGCTCACAAGCATAGTCATTAGCATCAGGGGCTCACTGTTGAACCCTCACTCCCTCCCGGTCCCTGCCACTGTACCTGGGAGACTGTTGCTGCTCCCCTAGGGACCACGACAGAGCACCACTGGCCAGGAACCCAGTACCCCCCCTGCTGTGGTTTTTAATTGTTGCCACTATGAGTATATCCAAACATTACCATGCACCCTGGACATATGTTCTGTACAGCTCCCTGTCAGCCATATATCACCTGTCATTGGTATCCCATACCAGTATCCCTCCATTGCCATTGTTGAAACACTCTGTGATCCAGAACTCCCCGAAATTTGAAGCCCAATATAATGTCATGGTCCCTTACTAGGGAATGGCACATAGCGATGGGTTTAAAGGATAGATAAAGAACTTGGATAAAGTTAGATAAAGAACTTAGATAAAGAATGTTGACTTGAAAAAATTCCACATCCTATCTTTCCCCCCCCCCCCCTAATTATTCAGCTTTTCTTCACAGGAGTCCTAGACCACAGCAATGTATATATATAATATACAGCACTCCCACACATCCACCAGAAAACCTTTTCCCTTCCACAGTGATACTCTTACGCCCTATTCATATCATATTTACTTAAAGTGATGTACAGAGTCTGAGACATTAGCTTTCTAACAAGGTGACATCTGTGCTTACATTATGGTGCATACTTTAGGATACACAGTTCTTTACATTTTTAGTTATCCTATGTTTTACGTTATGGTTTACATTATCAGTCTGTCATCTCCTATATGTTATGGTGTAATATTACATGTTTTATATCCATCCTTGTGTACTCTCAAGAAACTCCTCTCTTACCCCCCATTTACTCTGGTTCCACACATTTAACGTCCATTTTCCCTTCCACCTTGGTGCCCACAGTGACAGCCAACCTCCGTTTCCTGAGGAGCCACTTCCAGAGATAGATGGAATAGTGTTCAGGGCCTAACTTGCTCAACTGCCCCAATGCCCTGGGAGCCACCCTTTCTCTTGAGGGATACAGTTCCCTCTATTTGATGGCATTAGTCCTCCCCAGGATGTGGGTCCACCCCCACTCTCACTACTTGGGTTTCTACCCCATGGTGTCACCCACTCTGGCAGAATGAGCATTTAGACATTCCCCAGGAGCCCGTCCTGCATCAGACCCTCCCCTCCGAGCATTCTAAACAGGTAACCCTCTTTATTATATTTTGATATGATTTTCTCGGCATTTTACTCTCCACCAACACCTGACCCTCTCCTGTGTTCGTATGCTACCCCTCCCTCCCCCCACTTTTGGGCAACGTTACCCATCCATCCCTCCCCAGCCACCCTCAAACCCGCAAAGCCCCAACCAAAGGCAACCCCTTGCCCCCCTTTTATCTCTTCTTTTTGTTCATACTTACCACCATCTCGTCTTAAATTCCACCCTTGCAGACATCGGCTCATATCCTTCCTCCACCCTTCGATTTCCTGTAAGCCTATCGTTCAGTCTCTTGCTATCTAGGGCAGCTTGTTTATTTCATATCATTGAGGTCATGTAGTATTTGTCATTCAATGTCTGGGTTGCTTCACTCAACATAAGGTTCTCAAGATTCATCCATGTTATCACATGTGTTTGTAGTGTGTTTGTTCTTACAGCCAAGTAGGATTCCATTGTGTGTATATACCACATTTTATTGATCCACTCATCTGTTGATGGGCATTTGGGTTGATTCCAACTTTTGGCAATAGTGAACAATGCTGCTATGAACATTGGTGTACATATATCGGTTTGTGTCCTTGTTTTCAGTTCTGCTGGGTATATACCCAGCAGTGGTATTGCTGGGTCATATGGCAAATCTATGGCTAGTTTTCTGAGAAACCACCATACTGTCCTCCAGAATGGTTGGATCCTTCTGCATTCCCACCAGCAGTGGATGAGTGTTCCCCTTCCTTCACATCCTCTCCAGCACTTGTATTCTTCTGTTTTTTTCATAGCTGCCAATGTTATGGGTGTAAGATGGTATCTCATTGTAGTTTTGATTTGCATTTCTCTGATAGCTAGAGATTTGGAACATTTTTTCATGTGCTTTCTTGCCATTTGTATTTCTTCTTCGGAGAAGTGTCTGTTTAAGTCTTTTTCCCATTTTTTAAATGGGTTGTTTATCTTTTTATTTTCAAGATTTATGAGTTCTTTATATATGCAAGTTATAAGTTTCTTATCAGATATATGATTGCCAAATATTTTCTCCCACTGTGTGGGCTCCCTTTTTACTGTCTTGACAAACTCCTTTGAGGTGCAGAAGGCTTTAATTTTGAGGAAGTCCCATTTATCTATTAGTTCTTTTGCTGCTCGTGCTTTTGGTGAGATATTCATAAATCCATTTCCTATTACAAGGTCCTGTAGATGTTTCCCTACACTGCTTTCTAAGGTTTTTATGGTCTTGGCTCTTATATTTAGGTCTTTGATCCATCTTGAGTTGATCTTTGTATAAGGTGTGAGATGGTAATCCTCTTTCATTCTTCTACATATGGCTATCCAGTTCTCCAGACACCATTTGTTGAATAGGCCACTCTCTCCCAGTTGAGAGGGTTTGGTGGCTTTATCAAATATTATTTGGTTGTATATGTGAGGTTCTATATCAGAGTTTTCAATTCGATTCCATTGGTCTATGTGTCTCTCCTTATGCCAATACCATGCTGTTTTCACCACCGTAGCTTTATAGTATGTTTTGAAGTCAGGTAGTGTGATTCTTCCAATTTCGTTTTTCTTTTTCAGTATGTCTTTGGCTATTCAGGGTCTCTTTCCTTTCCAAATAAATTTCATAGTTAGTTTTTCTAGTTCCTTAAAGAAGGCTGCGTTGATTTTTATTGGGATTGCATTGAATGTGTAGATCAGTTTTGGTAGGATAGACATCTTAATAATGTTCAGTCTTCCTATCCATGAACAAGGAATAGTCTTCCATTTATTTAGGTCTTCTTTGATTTCCTTGAACAATCTTGTATAGTTCTCGGTGTATAAGTTCTTTACCTCTTTAGTTAAATTTATTCCTAAGCTATTTGATTTTTTAATTTACTATTGTGAATGGTATTTGTTTCTTGATTTCCTCCTGATCTTGCTCATTATTGGTGTACAGAAATGCTACTGATTTTTGCGCATTGATCTTATAACCTGCGACTTTACTAAACTCATTTATGAGTTCTAGAATCTTCGTTGTAGATCTCTCAGGGTTTTCTATGTATAGGATCATGTCATCTGCAAATAATGAAATTTTGACTTCTTCCTTTCCAATTTGAATGCCTTTTATTTCTGGTTCTTGCCTCAGTGCTCGAGCAAGTACTTCTAAGACAATGTTAAATAGGAGCGGAGACAGTAGGCATCCTTGTCTTGTTCCTGAGTTTAGAGGGAAGGAGTCTAGGATTTCTCCATTGTAAACAATATTGGCTTTAGGTTTTTCATATATACTCTTTATCATGTTCAAAAAATTCCCTTGTATTCCAATCTTTTGGAGTGTTTTTATCAAGAAAGGGTGCTGTATTTTGTCAAATGCTTTTTCTGCATCTATAGATATAATCATGTGATTTTTTTCCTTCAATCTGTTTATATTGTGTATTACGTTGATTGATTTTCTTATGTTGAACCATCCTTGCATACCTGGGATGAATCCCACTTGGTCATGGTGTATAGTACGTTTAATGTGTTGTTGAATACGATTAGCAAGTATTTTGTTAAGTATTTTTGCGTCTAGGTTCATTAGAGAAATTGGTCTGTAATTTTCCTTTCTTGTGATGTCTTTGTTTGGCTTTGGTACTAGGGTAATGTTGGCATCATAGAAGGAGTTGGGTAATGTTCTTTCTGTTTCGATGTTTTGGAATAGTTTCAGCAGGATTGGTGTCAGTTCTTTCCGGAATGTTTTGTAGAATTCACCTGTGAAGCCATCTGGCCCTGGGCTCTTCTTATTTGGGAGATTTTTAATAACTGATTCTATCTCTCTGCTTGTGATTGGTTTGTTAAGATCATCAATTTCTTCTTTTGTCAATATGGGCTGCTTATGTGTTTCTAGGAATTTGTCCATTTCCTCTAGATCGTCATTTTTGTTGGAATATAGTTTTTCAAAATATCCTCTTATGATAGTCTTTATTTCTGTGGGGTCAGTGGTGTTATCGCCTTTCTCATTTCTTATTTTGTGTATTTGCATCTTCTCTCTTTTTTTCTTTGTTAGTGTTGCTAAAGGTTTGTCAATTTTGTTAATCTTCTCAAAAAACCAGCTCTTGGTCTTGTTTATCTGTTCAAGTGCTTTCTTATTTTCTATTTCATTTAGTTCTGCTTTTATCTTTGTTATTTCCTTCCTTCTTCTTCCTGTTGGGTTACTTTGTTGTTGTTTTTCTAATTCCTTCAAATGTGCAGTTAGTTCTTCAATTTTTGCTCTTTCTTCTTTTTTGATATATGAATTTATGCCTATAAACGTCCCTCTCAGTACTGCTTTTGCTGCATCCCATAATATTTTGGTATGTTGTGTTATCATTATCATTTGTTTCAAGGTAGTCCTTGATTTCTTTTGAGATTTCCTCTTTGACCCACTGTTTTTCTAAGAGTGTGCTGTTTAATTTCCAAATCGTGGTGTGAAATCTGGGCTTCTGTCCCTTGCATCTCTCCAGCTTGACTCCACTGTGGTCAGAGATAATGTTTTGTATGATTTCAATCTTTCTGAATTCGTTCAGCCTTTCTTTGTGGCCTAGCATATGATCTATCTTGGAGAATGATCCATGTGCGCTTGAGAAAAATGTATATCCTGCTGTGTTTGGGTGTAGCGATCTATATGTCTATTAGGTCGAGCTCCTCTATTATACTATTCAGATGTTTTGTTTCTTTGGTGATTCTCTTTTGAGATGTTCTGCCCAGAGTTGATAGTGGTGTATTAAAATCCCCCACTAAAATTGTAGATGTATCTATTCTTTCACTTAGTTTTTCCAGCGTTTGCCTGACATATTTAGAGGCACCCTTGTTAGGGGCATAGATATTTATGATTGTTCGATCTTCTTGACAGATTTTCCCTTTCACTAAAATGTAGTATCCTTCTTTGTCTCTCACAATTGTTTCACATTTAAAGTCTATTTTGTCTGATATTAATATAGCTACTCCTGCCTTTTTTTGGTTATTGTTAGCTTGTATGATTGTTTTCCAGCCATTCACTTTCAATCTCCATGCGTCTCTGGGTCTAAGATGTGTCTCTTGTAGGCAGCATATGGATGGGTCATATTTCCTTATCCAATGTCCCAGTCTGAATCTTTTGATAGGTGAGTTTAATCCGTTGACATTCAGTGTTATTACTATCAAGGAATTATTTGTGTTAGCCATATTTTGATTGGATTTGTGTTTGTCATATTTTGTTTGTATATTTTTTTTGGTCTTTTTTGTTGTTGTTGTTGGTCTTATACTCTCCTCCAACTTTGCCTTTCCTGTTTTTTCCTTTCTTCCTGCAGAACTCCCTTTAGAATTTCTTGAAGGGGAGGTTTCTTGTTGGTATACTCTTTCAGTTTCTGTTTGTCTGCGAATATTTTGAACTCTCCATCATGTTTGAATGCTAGTTTAGCTGGATAGAGTATTCTTGGTTGGAAATTTTTTTCCTTTAGTACCTTGACTATATCATACCACTGTCTTCTTGCCTCCATGGTTTCAGAAGAGAAATCAGCACTTAATCTAATTGAGCTTCTCTTGTATGTGATGGTTTTCTTTTCTCTTGCTGCTTTTAGGATTTTCTCTTTGTCTTGAGCATTGGATAATTTGACAAGTATATGTCTTGGGGTGGGCCTGTTGGGGTTTATGACTTGTGGAGTGCGCTGTGCTTCTTGGATATGTACATCTGTCTCTTTCAGTAGATTTGGGAAGTTTTCAGCCATTATTTCCTGCAACACTCCTTCTGACCCCTTTCCCTTCTCTTCACCTTCTGGAATGCCTATAATACGTATGTTTGAGCGTTTTGCATTGTCATTCAGGTCCCTAAATCCTAATTGGATTTTTTCTATCTTCTTATTGACCCCTTCTACTATCTGTTTGATTTCTGATGTACTGTCTTCCACATCACTAATTCTCTGCTCTGTCTCTTCTAGTCTGCTGATATTTGCTGCAAGTGTATTTTTGATTTCTTGAACTGTGGTGTTCATTCCCATCATATCTGTTATGTTTTTGTGTATGTCTGCAATTTCCCCTCCAAGTGATGTCTTCATGTTGTTAACCTCTTTCATTACTGCATCAAATTTGTCGGTGATAAATGTTCTGAGATCTTTCATTGCTTATGCCAAGTTTTGCTCCCCTTCGTGATTATTGGTTTGTTGATTGGATTCAGCCATGTTTTCCTGATTATTGGTTTGGTTTGTAGATTTTTGTTGCTTTCTGGTCATCTCTTTATTTTGACGAATTTAATCAGTTCCTTAGCTTCTTTGTCTGCTCTTGGAGGTTAATTATTTGTTATTTTTGCATAGGTGTTATATCTTCTCTTTGTCACTTTTTTCTTCTTATTCTAGTTACTTGTTGTTGGTTAAGTTCGCTTTAGAGGAAAGTATTAGTGTTGGGGAAAGGCAATTGTGTAAGCAAGGGAAAAGTGTAAAGTAGTATTGGTGATGTATGTTAACAAAGCAAGAATATGAGATCTGGGAGGATGGAGGTTAGATTCATGTAGATTGTATAGAGTTATAGCTGTAGGTAGAGTACCTTTTATGAAGTAGATGACTGAATATGGGAGGAATATGGTATGAACTACAAAGCTATTGTTTTCATGAGAGAAGGAAAAAGAAAAGAAAGGTAGGAGTTTCACGAGTGGATAACAGACAGAAAACAGAACAAAGGTATTAGAAATTAAGAGTTAGACACTTCGTGGATCAAAGAACGGGAGGTGGGGGGTGGAATATAGGAGAGACAGTAGATGATAGTGGATATCAAGATGCAGGGGAAGGGGGATAGTGTAGGTAGCCTAAATCAGTTCACACAGAAATGAGGCAGTGGAGGATGGGAAAACCCAGCAAATGTGAGGTGTTCCCTGTAGCACCTATTGTATACTTGAATTAAAATAAAATGAGTGGAAGATGAGGGACAAGAGGGAAAGAGAAAACCGAAAAAAAAAAAACCTGATTATAATAAATAAAAAAAGAAAGACAAGAAGAAAGGAAGAAAGAAAAAGAGGATGGGCAAACGGTGGGGAACGGATAGGGGGAAGAGAGATACAGGTATACACGTGTCACAATTGCAACACTATCTAAAACAACAACTTCCCCCCGCTTTGCCCTAAAACCCCCCGTCTGTCTGCCCAAGTGGGTCTGCAAGCACCTCCCTTCCCACAAACCCCCAATAGGCCACCCAGGGCCCACAAACTCCCCAGTACTGCAGATGCTCCAAAAAAAAAAAAAAAAACACACAGAACAGAAACCCCTCCGCAGGCCCGGCTCCACCCGCCGCTGCCCGCCGCGGAGGCCTGGACCGGCTCTGCCCGGCTCCGTACGCCACCGCGGCCTGGCCTGGCTCTGCCCGGCTCCGCTCGCTAGAGCAGCCCAGCTGGCTCCCGCGTCCACCTCCCGCCACTGCGGCCTGGACCGGCCCCGCCCGGCTCCGTATGCCGCCGTGGCCCGACCCGGCTCCGCCCGGCTCCGCTCGCTACAGCGGCCCGGCCCAGCTCCGGCATCCACCTCTCGCCGCCGTGGCCTGCACCGGCCCCATCCGGCTCCGTACGCTGCCGCGGCCCGGCCCCAGCTACTCCCGGCTCCGCTCGCTACAGCGGCCCGGCCCGGCTCCAGCGTCCGCCTCTCGCCGCCGCGTCCTGGACCGGCCCCGCCCGGTTCCGTACGCCGCCGCGGCCCGGCCCGGCTACGCCCAGCTCTGCTCGCTACAGCGGCCCAGGCCCGGCTCTGGCGTCCGCCGCCCTCCGCCACGGCCTGAACCGGCCCCGCCTGGCTCCGCACGCCGCCGCAGCCCGGCTCGGCCCGGCTCGGCCCCGCCCGGCCCCGCTCGCCACCGGCGCAGCCCGACCCGGCTCCGGCGTCCGCCGCTGCAGCCCGGCCTGGCTCAGCCCCACCGAGCGGGGCTAGATGCCTCGTCTCCGCCTACCCAAGGAGGGAATCCTCTACAGGTAGCTGGGATCTCCGTGTATATTTCACAGATGGATCCTTTCTGTTACCTTCCCTCCAAATCGATGTCCAGACACCTCCAGACCAGCAAAAATCCCGAAACAATCCGGTCCCAAAGAGTCTCCAACGCCACCCAGCCGATTCCCTGCAGAAGACCCTAACAGGGAAGTTCACTCAGCCGCCATCTTGTCCCCTCTCCAATTATGGTTTCAATTATTATAAAAAAGTATGTGTCACAGAAACAACCTCTTATCATAAATTAAAATAACAACACTGTGGTATGCAGCAGTCCAAATATTGCTAGTTTGTTGCAAAAAGTTAATGTCCAGCTGTGTCACTATCACTTTGTTTTAAAACTTGCTAAGACTTTCTTTAGTGTCTTCTTAGAAAAGTCAAGCCAGCTGCATTCCTCTATGTGTGAAAAACCCAACAATGGAATTTTGCAGCACTTTTTAGGGCTATGTGCTAGCCCAACCATCTCTCCTGGCATGGTAATAATAATCTGGCTGTGTAGAAAAATTCTGTGGCTAAAACCCTACTGATAAAGTTACTAACCAGTAATCCTTTTTTCAAAATTAAAAAAAAAAAATCAGAGACAGTAGTATCTTATCTTAAGAGCCTGAACTAAGCAAAAAATTGGAACAGGCTGCAAAGTCCCTGCTGCTCCATAAAATTCTTAAGTGTTGTTTGGTTGGTTAAATAAAACTATACTTTCTGCTGTAATTGATAAAGTACAATGTTTTCTCATGTTAATAGAATTTGTAATATTATTAAAATACTAAAAATCTTTCATCCCTCATTTAGCTCAAATACTAAAACCATTGTACTTATTAATTGGGAAAAAAAAATCCTTCATGGAAGTACGAAAACCTCCAGCAAGCTGCTTTAAATAATAAAAGGGAAGTAAATTGTGGACATTAACTTAGCCTATGAATTAGATGTAGCAATCACCAATATTTGCTCTGGGTAGAGTTTGTTGCAAAGGCAAAATTCTAAACAAATACCCCTTGGGTTTTAATCACAATTCTGGAAAGAGGCCAAAAGTACAATATAAAAAAGCAATGTGTGCAGCATAGGAGGTCTTGCTAAAAGTGAAAGATTTTACCCAATAGTGTCTGGTCACTCTGAAGACTACCATCCCTATCCAGGGGTGGATTGCAAATACTAAAAGCAAGACAGAAATGATGGACTGTTGTAAATCACCTTGAGATCTATGAAAAAACATCCAGGATACCTGCTAGTAGCAACAGGTGACTGTCATGTGCCTGCCCACTCCACTAACATATCTTTTAGGACTGTTGACATAGATGCCTTTGTGAAGATCCAGGGCCCTACCACTAAAACCTGAGAAAAAGCAAAGTGACTCCACTGAAAAAACAAACATCATAAGTACCAAGTCTTGTGGTGCCTAGCCCAGCAGTTCTGGCTGTCTGTTACTTGCCAACAGCTCATAAACATCTCCCATAAATTCCTTCATGCTTACTCCAATGACTGTAACATCAGATACCTTCTGCTCTTAAGAGGAATGAGCCCCCAGATGCACAATTCAAATCCTCTGGGGAGTAATACAACAAAAAACACCCAAACTGTATTCATTACTTTACAAAAACAAAAAGGGGGTAAAGCGGAAATATGGTCAGAAGTTAAAATACTTCACTGAAACCTGTAGCAATTGCTGTCATGCATCACATTACTTTACAAATCCTGGAACTATGAACTTGCAGCTTGTGTCTAACTATGGACTTTGGACCTGGGTGCTCTCTATTTATGCTATTGTGGCAGAAATTGTTAACATCACAAAGGAAAATGGATACTAGCCCCTTGGGCTAATGTTACTCATAGTCATAACAGACAAAAGAATTTGGGGAAGACATTTCTTGGAATTGCCCCCACTTACAAATGGTTGGGAAATATAAATAAAACAAAACAGTATTTAACCCTTAATCAAACATATCATTTTAAAGCCTGGGTTTGAGATCCATTTGTTTTCATAACTGGTAAGGTAACTATTAAGAATTACTCATTGTTTTGTAAAAATGGTTCCTTGTATACATGTCTACCAGAAAGTGTGTTGCAGGATGGAGAAACAATAGCAATGGCCAGAAGAAGAAAAGGCATCTGGATACCTGTGAGAATGATGCGGATTTGGCAGTCGTCTCCTGAAAGTCAGTTATTGCTACATATGGTACAAGAATTCTTGAAGTGGACTAAATGCTTTATTGGACTGCTTATTATAAGCATTTTGAGACTAATTAGAATCATTACAGCTGCTGCTACTGCTATGGTAGCTTTATATGAAAGTATAAACAACAATACATTCATGATTGGCAAAAAAAATGCTAGTGATTTTGGCATAGCCAAGAGCACATTAATGAACAGTTAAATAATTGGGTTAATGATTTAGAAACAGCTGTTTTGCAATTGGAAATCAATTGTATAATTTAAACTTGTTAAGGGAATTGAAATGTGATTGGAATGAAAGCAAATTTTGTATTACTCCTCTTGCCTATAATTCATTCGATACAGAATAGAAAAAAATTAAGAGTCATTTGCTAGGCCATAAAAGTAATATCTCTCTGGAAATAATTGAATTACAAAGAAAAATATTAGAAATGTCTCAAAATCAAATTCATGTAGCCAATAATAAGAATATTTTCTCAGATATGATTTCATATATTACAAACTTTAACCCAGTCAATTGGTGGAAATCACAGCATTTCCTGTCAGCTTTAGGAATAGGGCTAATCATATTTGTTCTGTTGCTCATGATTTTCACCTGTGCTGGACAGTGTTTTCAAAGAAAATTGCAAAGCAAAACAGCCATGGGACATGCAAATAATCTGGTGCTAGCAAAAGCACTTCAATAACGTCCCCAAATCAAAGAGCTTGGCTGGTAGTCAATGACGGGAAAGACTCTCAGAGGAGGGCAACCTAAAACAGGCATGGTCACCTCGACTAAAACAAAAAGGGGGAGATTTTGGAAAGTGAGGCATAGTGGCCTGTACATTATTTCTCTGGAGAAACTGGGAAAGAGTATCTTGAAACATTGAGTATTGAGCACCACTGGTACAAGAGAGCCCAAATCCTAGTTCCCCTTCTTATTGGGCTGGGCATTGCTGGGTTAACCACAGTAAGATCAGCAGCTCATAAAAAGTCACTCTGATGTCAGCCAATTGTCAGCCCTAGTTACCCAGGACCTCAAGAACCTTGAATATCAAATTTCACATTTAGAAGAAGCACTTGATTCCTTAGCCAAGGTAGTCCTCCAGAACGAGTGGGGACTGGACTTATTCCTCAAACAAGGAGGCCTCTGTTTAGCTTTAAGAGAAACTTGTTTCTTTTATGCTAACCACTCTGTCATCATTTAAAAAAACTTAATCTTAGTCCAGAAATGTTCAGAAGAACGAGAAAAGGCTCAGTCAGCCACCAAAAATTGATTAAAAGTTAATTTAATTAGTCCCCATGGCCTACAACTCTTATAACTGCACTTTTGGGTCCCTTAATCCTCCTATTATTACTGTTAACCAGCAGCCCTCTCATAATCAATCATTGAGTTTGATTTATGTGAGAGAGAGGGCAAACTATTAAGCTCTTAATCCTGAACATCTCATACCAAAGCCTACTTATGCAGGACAATGGAGAGCACTCAAATTGAAGGGTTTGAATCTTCCCAAAAGAGAAGTAGGGAATATGGAGAAGTAAGAGCCTGTGACCACCCCCACCTGAGAGGAAAATTCCACAGCCCTCTAACTGCATATATCTCACTTCTGTAACAAGCTTGCTCCACTGTAAAACCTTATCTCAGAGCCTCCTCCTGTAGAAAATCTTTTCAGTCCCTGCCAAAAGATCAACCTGACCCAGACCCTTGTAAATAACAAAAACTCTCTAACTGCTTGTCGCCCGTGATAGAATCCCCAGATAGAATCTCCAGCACTTAATTAACTGCAAACATCTGTTTCTTTACATGCTTGCTTGCTGAGCTACTGCTGCCCCCCCAACCTGAAACCTAAATGCCTATATAAGCAAACATCCCCACGATGCAGGGCTGCTCTCTCCTCTGCATAAGATGAGGCAGTTGCCACATGGCTAATAAAGCTCTCAATTGGAACTTTATTCAGAGTCTGAGTCTAGTTGATATCACTGGTCTGTAATATAGGGAGTCTGGGCTTTGGAAATGGTTGTGAAAGAAATTCCAAAGTAAGTAGAGCTTAAAGTCACAAGGTCACAAGTGGGCCAGATAGCTGTGCTGGGGAACCTAGCCTGCATCCCTGACTCATCACCTGCCAAATAAAAGGGGCTAGAACAAGAACGGGGCTCCTGATAGGCTAGCAGGTGGTCATGGGTACATTGCCAAGGACCTGAGAATTGGGCGCTTGCAAGGGCCACTGAGCTAGAGCATAGCCCAGGCTGCACCTTCAGTCAGCTGAGCCACCCTCCACACATCCTTAGGAGTGCACTAACTGCTGAGGTGACAGACTTTCACTCTTTCTGGCAAAATGTCCTCTAGGGGAGAGAGGGGAAAAGGTTCAGAAAAGGTAGAGAAAAAAGATAAGGAAAAAGAAGAAGAAAGAAAATTCTCAACTACAAAAAAAAAAAAAAAAAAGGTAGGGGAATTTTGGTGGTAGGTCTAGAAAGAAAACAAGTGACTGTACACAGACATGTGCCTAGGAGAAAAGCAGGAGCCTGAATGAATGTGTGAATATGAGGATTTTCAAAGGGATCAAGACACCTTAAAAGGTGAAAGTGTGCTATGCAGCATGTACTGCACTACTTTCCATTGCAGGTGCCCCTGGGCTAAACCTCAGCAATCTGTCACTGAGTCACTGACATCTGAAGTGTGGCCGACCTTCATTACGAGGAGCTGAAGCCTCACATGGCCCTTTCTAAGTCCCAGGGAGACACTAAGAACAGGACTCCCAGGGGAGGATATTTCTGAGGCCACTGAGTTCACTAAAGTGCTATCACATGGCAAAGGTTCCCCAATCTGATGAAGCAGAAGAAGCTATTGAGCAGCTCTTAGTTCATTTTTAAAATACAGATTCTCACTGCTCAGCAAACAAAGGGAGGGACAACTGATAGGTTAATAATAATAGGCTTAAGTTGTCTATCTACTGATCTTCCAGGCATATTATGTTTATAGGTTAATACCAAATTAGAAGCTTTTCTCTCCAAAGCTGCTCTAAAATCATGTTTTATGAAGCAACATGGAAATAAAATAAATCTGAGTCTCAGTAAACAGCAGAACATCGAAAAGCAGGGAAGAGAAAAGAAATGAGTCAAAACAATTACTGTCTGGTGAACCCATGGCATGGTGTAGTATGCTCCAGAGAGGACAGCAAAAGCCAGACTAACTCAATGAGGGATCCAGGACTCTGGGGATGGAAATCAAATCATAATAGTAAGCAGATTGCCCTTCTACTTGGGAAACATTTGCAGAAAGGTACTGCATGGAATGTGCAGACCTTTCTAGCAACGATGCTACACAAACCCCAACTTTGCTCCTGGAATACCTACTTGACCCCAGTGTAACATGTTTTGCACAGAATTTCCAGCAGGACAGTGTGTTGTATATACATTCACTCTAGACTGCAAAATAAATACGCTGAAATATGAAGGAAAACAACATGAAGGTGACATCAATAATACACATAGAGTATCCTTCAAAACAAGAAAAACTAGAGTTGTAACCTCAAATATATGAGAGATTATGGGGGGGTGGAAATGTCTTATCTATAAATAAGTCCTATAAAATATGTACAACACTCACACACAGAGTATATAGGAAGGAACTGAAAGACAACTACATGTAATTGTACAGCCTGATCAGTTGTGATTATAGGTAGTTTTTTTTTCCTTCTTCATGCGTCTCTGAATTTCAAAATTTTGAATACAAATGTCCTCTTAAATTTATCAGCAGAAAAAATGAAAAAATGAATATTATTTTTAAACATCCCTGCCATCTTCACTCCAGAATTTTAAAACCTGTTTTCAAAAATACAACATTACAAAATACAAATATATTTAGGAACACCAGTATATTACTGGCCAAAGGATTACATATTATAAAACAAATACACATGCACATACACACATATGTGCATATATATGGAAACAGTCATTCAAATTTAAATACACAGTAATTTTTTAAAAGAAACAAATCACTAGACTATCAGAAATTGTGGCAAAACTTCTCATTCAATATTTCCATATAGATACAACATAGGAAGTTGATAACTGCCTGCCTGATGACCACAGCAAAGAGCAGTCTAGGCACCTACTGAAATTACTCTCCCATCTCTGAAATGAAAACTGCTTTGGAGCTCTAATGAGGTTGTTCCTGCCTCGCCTACACCATCTAATCCAAATACATTCACAGACAAAATAAAGATACTGAAAGCTTAGTCTTACTATAAACATACATACCATATTTAAATTTTTCTCATTAAATCCACACAGACGTAAAAGGAGATTTCCACAAAGCTCCTTCAGAATGACATGGGTACAAATATGAGTACTAAACCACTTCAAAAATGCATTCAGGGTAAGAAATTCTTTGACTCCAAATAAATCCTATAAAAGAGAAACAAACCCAAGAATATATTCATATCTCTTTCTGGTACAAAGATTTTCATGACCCACCTTAGAAGCAGAGACCAGAGGCAAGGATATCCGTGGATGAACTCAGGAGTAAAATGACAACCAGTGGAGATTCAAATAGGATACTGATGCCATAAGTTTACTAAGGCAAAATCTGATAATCTACCCCAATCTTACAGACATGTACCTAAATTCTAAAAATGAAGGAAAGGAGACAAAATCTACTCTTTTTACAGCTGCCTTGTATAGTGAGTGAGAAAGGGTCTTAATGCTCACTCATCCCAGAGCCAGCCCCAGACAGTTTTCACCTGACTGTGATGGACTGATCTTGACTTCTGAGAAAGACTTGAGGCTGTGATTGATTAGCAATTTCTAGTCCAATCAGGGGTCATGAGCCAAATTGGGCACCCTACCTGTTTTTGAAAACAAAGTTTAATTGGAACACAAACACACTTATTTATCTATATATTGGCCCTTGCTGATTTCACACTACAACAGTGGAATTGAGTCATGGTAACAACATACATATGGCCCATGAAGCTGAAAATATTTACTATATTTACTATCTGTCCTGTTACAAAAAAAAAAAAAATTGTCAACACCTGGTCTACCTCCTTCCTAACAAATTGTCACTGGACTTGTGCTTAAGTAGATCCAGGGTAATTATTATGCCCACAAGGTAAACCTTCCCACACTTGTACAACAGGAAACAAATCTTCCTTATATTGAACCCAAACCCATTTACAATTTACACTCTTCCTCATTCCTACCCTCTGGAGGGTCAAGCAGAAATGAAAAACTCAAATGCCTAAAAGGCAGCATGTAAATAGAAATTAGTAAAATTGTGAAAGGAAAATGCCACCTGCCTCAGGGTTTATGACTAGGGACTGTTCACAACTGCAGAGAACTGGAAAGCTTGTGCTCAGTCTACAGGGTACAACTGTAGCAGGCTCTGTCCTGCCTGGGGATAAGACTATGGGCCCAGTGGTGCACAGCTTCTTCCTCTCCCCCCAAAATAATCAGCAATCAGGATTTTAATGTTAAATACTCCACTTTTTAATTGGTGGAATTTAAATTTAAAACATGTTCCAACCATATTCAACCCTTCTTCAGGAAAATTTAACCCATGAACATAAAAGCTTGTGATTTCTATGAAATCTGTCTTCTACAAGACATCCCATCAAGATCTAAAGACCAACACCTTGTCTCCATTTTCCTTTTTTCCAGGCTTATGACTCTAGTGTTAGCTGGGGAGATCGAGGAAGCAAATTTGGCATGCAGAGGTCAAGTGACATGAAAAGGTGTTTTTATAAATTCTTACTTTTAGTCTACATAATGGTCACATGTGACAAAAGCATGTTTGTGAGGCTCTCTGTTAAAACAAATGGAAAGAAAGAAAAAAGAACAACAAGCATGGGAAGTAGATTTGGCCTAACAGATAGGGCTCCACCTACCACATGGGAGGTCCAGGGTTCAACCCTGGGCCTCCTTCACCAGTGTGGAGCTGGCCCACACACAGTGCTGATGCATGCAAGGAGTGCCATGCCTTGCAGGGGTGTACCCCACATAGGGGAGCCCCATGTGAAAGGACCGTGCCCCATAAGGAGAGCTGCCCAGTGTGAAAAAAGTGTAGCCTGCCCAGGAATGGTGCTGCACACACGGAGAGTTGACAAAGCAAAATGGTGCAACATAACAAAAGACAGATTCAGGGTGCTCCTGACAAGAATATAGCGCACACAGAAGGATACACAGCAAATGGACACGGAGAGCAGACTACTTGGGGGGGGGGTGCGGGAAGGGAGAGAAATTAATAATAATAATAATAAAAGAACATCAAGCAATCAAGTTAATAGGATGACCCATCAATGACCTGAATCACAATAACTCATTTTCCTTTGACTGACAGGGGATGTGAGGATGACTTTGTACTTCAGAACTGCTACCCAGCACTAATGTGACAAACTCCACAAAATTACCCTGAAGGACAGAATATACGGACAATGCAAAAGTCACCTTATGTATATACAGATCTACACATATCAACTTTGATTTCTTTATAATTTGTGTTTTGAGAAAGAATTAGAAGGAAAATTTAACATTCACAGAAGGAAATGCACTTGTCAGAGCAGATAATTCAAAGGTTTTATGAATATTTGACCACTGACTTTGTCAATTTTCTGCAATACTACAAAACATAATCATCTGGAAGAGATGATTCCAAATCTAGGGTCTTTGGCCTACATCGGAATCTAGAGGGTGATTTGTGAAGGACACACATCTCAAGGCCCGACTTCAGATATAAGAAAACCCTTTCTCCAATGCAGAGAGAGAAAGAAGGGGGGACAACAAGTCTGTATTTTTACACACTACTTATTCACAATCTCCAGGAACTGAGGTATATGGGGATTTTTATTGTTATGAAGACCCCCCAGAATGGGGAAATGAGTTGCTCATAACCTGCTGATAAGGCATGAAACTGGTAGAGCCACTCTGAAAGGCATATGTATTTAAGAAAAACCATTGTATTAGTCAGCCAAAGGGGTGGTGAAAAAAAAATACCAGAAATCTGCTGGCCTTGATAAAGAGTATTTATTTGGGGTAGGAGCTTACAGACACCAGGCCAGAAAGCATAAGTTACCTCCTTCATGAAAGTCTATGTTTACATGTTGGAGCAAGATGGTTGCTGAAGACTGCCAGGGTTTAGGCTCCCTGGGTCCTTTCTTCCTGGGTCTTGCTTCTCTCTGGGTTCAGGGTTCTTCTCTTCCTGGATCTTGCATCTCTTTTCTGTGTGCTTGCCTCCTGGGGCTCCAGCTTAAGACTTAAGCATCAACTCCAACATCAAAAAACTTCCAGCAACAAAAAGCTTCAACTCTGCCCTTTGTCATGCCCCTTTTATCTGTGAGTCCCCATCCACAAGGTGCAGGGAGCCAACACCCTACTGACTTCACCCAATCAGAGCCACAATCATAATTTAATCATTCCCAGGTATAAAACAGTTTACAAACATAATCCAATATTTTTTTGGGGGGGAATTCATAACTATATCAACCTGCTACACCATGAAGAGAAAAAAACCTTTCTGTTTTATTGAAAAACAAATTGAAGAGAAGGAAGGTCTACATTTCCCACCACTGGCCATTTCTTCAAATCTGAAAAGGAAATTTCTGGGCAGGGGGAGGGAATCAAGGTACCTTGAGGAGAAGATCTGGAAGTTTTACTAATATGACTAAAGGACTAGTGCTGAATTTGGCTAAAGTCACTGGAGCCAGGGCAAAAAGCATTTTAATCCTTTTGGCCAGCCAAGGGATCCATGAAAATGCTATAAAACCTATACAAAGAAAAGGAAGAAAATAGGAACTCCACGTTGAGAATTTTTTGTTAAAGGCAAGGGATGCCCTTTTGTGTCATGCTCTAGAGAAAGCCTGAGACCATGCCAGCAGTGCTGTGATCAGGGAGCAAAACACTTCAAATCCAGACTGCCTGAAGCAGAAGACATGCCCTGTTCCTTGAATAATTTGAACCTTGCCATGTAAAGACTAACCCCAAAAGCTCCACCTGACCATCTTCCTCCCCTACTTCCCCTTCTTTCCATCCCTAAGAACTAGCAGGCCCTTCAGTTATGTAATCACTTAAAAAGGTATTCATACAAACTTCGAATCTGTAGCTTTAAAATATTTTTTAGCTTCCTTTCAAGCCACTTCCAGCATTAAACTAGACCCTAGAACGTAACCTGTCAAAGAAGTAGGACAAAGGACATAAGTAGATAGGTCAACGAAGAGAGCTCACCCCATTCCTAAGATATGCAAATATATTCAAGTTGCTTTTTTGTTTTTAGCCTCCCAAATTAGCAAAGAGTGTTGGTGGCAGTGAGATTGAGGCAATTTAACTGTACATACCAAGACACTGAAAAGCATTTGTACTTGCAGTATAGTCATTCTTCTCAAACTTATTCTAAGGAGATCATGCAACATGACCACAAAGGTGTTACACACAGTAAATACTCCAAATATGCAACAGAATTAAACAAATTATGGGGCAGGTTCTTAACCTCTTAACAAAGTTAAAAATTTTGGGTTCTGATGCTTTCATATTAGAATTTGTTGATAATCATAGGAAATTTTTATTTTCTTTGAACATTGCTTTCTTTAAATCAACACATTATAATCACCACAAATAAAAATGCATATAAATTTTAAAAACTGGAAGCAGCTGTGGCTCCATCAGTTGGGCCCCATCTACTATATGGGAGGTCTGGGTTCACATCCCAGGGTCTCCTTGTGAAGGCAAGCTGGCCAGCACACAGTGGAGAGCTGACAGCCTGAGTACCATGGACAGCTGGCAAGGAGATACAGAAAAAACGTGCAGTGAATGGACACAGAGAAGAAACAGCAAAAAAAGGAACAAGCCATGGGGGGTTGATGGGGGGAAATAAATAAATAAATCTAAAAAAAAAAAGTCTAACTACCCTGAAAACATCATGCTAAAAAAAAATCAGTTGGAAAAAATTTTTTGTTTAACCATTTTTAAATAATATCAGTGTACCCTAGCAATCTTGCATCTAGTTTTGTTCCATTTAACTTTAAAAGTCAATGTATTATCTTGTATATATTTTTAAGTCTCTCAACTTATAAAACTTCTTGTTTTAACATTCCTATAAATTGCTTAACTAGTAAAATATATAATAAAATAGGCTCATCCAATTTCAAAGGAGTCATACACTATGTTTATCCATTTTTATTAAAATCCGAATTTCTAGAGAAAACCAAATATTACCAAAATTCCTTGCCCTATTTGTTATTTCTGCTTGGCATTAAATAATAATGATGATGATGATGATAATAATAATAATAATAATAAAACTTGCATGTGAACTAACATTATTTCTTTATAGTTCACTTTTTAAAAAATATATATTTCTCTTTTAAGAACAAATGCAGGAAAGCAGATGTGGCTCAACTAATAGACCATCTGCCTACCACATAGGAGGTACAGGGTTCAAACCCAGTGCCCCTGGCCCATGTGGTGAACTGGCCCATACACAGTGCTGCTGCACACAAGGAGCACCATGCCACCCATGGATGCGCCCACGTAGGGTTGTCTGACACACAAGTGTTCACCACAAGGAGAGCCACCCCACGTGGAAAAAGTGCAGCCTGCCCAGGAGTTGAACCATACACACAGAGAGCTGATGCAGCAAGATGACATGACAAAAAGAGAGTCACAGATTCCCAGTGCCACCAAGAATGCAATCGGACACAGAAGACACAGCAAATGGACACAAGAGAGCAAACAGTGGGTGGGTGGGGGAGTGGGGATGGCAGAGAAATAAATAAATCATTTTTTAAAAAAAGAACAAAAGCAAACTCTGCAAAAAAAAAAAAAAGACATTATATAAACTTTCTACCTTTATTACATACCTATCATGGTGCCTTGAGAATGAGCCACATAATACAATTGCTCTTGGCCAGTTTTATTCAGAACGTAGTTAACTGAAGCTGGTAAGTCATAATTTGCCATCTCATCATAACTGTAATTCAAAAAGGAATTGATTCATTGAAATATTACTTACAAAAAGAACAGTCTACAAAGAATACTGGCATATACTAAAGAATAATCACAAGCTGGGTAAACCAGCACTGAGCGGAGGAAACAGAACATTACCAGAAGCCCAGAAGTTCCCTTGGGCCCCCTTCCTGTCATGCTTCCCAATGGTAACTCCTATCCTAATTTTCACACCAAATATAGTTTTATCATTCTTGGAAATTTTATATGAATGGAATTATGCAGGAATTATTGTTCTGTACCTGACTTCAACCATGTCATATAGTTATGGGTTGTTAGTTCTCATTCCAGCATGAGATTATACCACATTTTATTTTTCCAGTCCATTGTTGATGGGCATTTGGGTAGTTTCCAGTTTTTCACTATTGTGAACAGTGCTACAAGAAACATATTCCTTTTGTGTCTTTAGGTAAAAGCTCTCATACTTGTATTTCAAGTCCTTGGCAAGCACAGTTTGGCAAATGGGAAGCAAGCCTGGAGGAGACCTTAGAGCTTCCTTCTCTAATGCCTGGTCCTGGGCACAGGACTCTGAAGCCCTGCATGTGAGTAGTGCACACTCGAGTGAGTGTCATCCACAAGGAAAAGCCGGCTCTTCATGAGCACTTATGTTGGGCCAGATGCTTCTCATGTACCTTCTTTAACCTCCCAGTTACCTTGTTGAGAAATAAAAAGCATAACCTTGCAGAAAAGATATCTAATTAGCCACTCTTGCCCCAGCTTCTGTAAATCAGCCCGTGAGAGCATGGCCTTGCAGGAGAATATCACACATCGACTCCTGCCCCCTGCCCCCCACTTCTGTAATCTAACAAACCACTCTAGGCCCCACTTCTGTAAATCAGTCGGTGACCTCGCACCTGCATTCTGCTTCTGTAACCCCACTTGCAAAATATCACCTAGCAACACGTTACCAATGAGCAATAGTCATGCTGATCCCACATAAAATCCTATATGAACCTATGAAAACTGAAAAATGGGGCTCAGATTTTGGAGATTGACTCTCCTCTGGGCACTCACATAATAAATCTGTTCCTCACATCTCTGCGTATCATTCTGGGTTTCTCTGTCATTCAGAACTCCTGGCTTTGCTCCAACAACCTTATGAGGTAGGCATTTATTATCCCCATTTTACACATAAGGAAAATGAAGCACATAAGACCTAGGTAACTTGTCCAATGTTATACTGCTATTAATTGCTAGAGCCAGAAGTAAGAGAAAGAAAAGAATTTCAGAGGTGAGAATTTCTGGAAAGAAGAAAAATGAATATTTCAAATACATGTCTATGGAGGAAGGGGAAGGAGAAGGGATAAAATTCAACCAGCAGCCTCCAAACCTTCAGGAATGACAAAAAGACTCAAGAATTCCTAATTCCTGAACAAGCCAAATGCTTATGATGTAATTATTTATCTATAATGTCCTCTACTGCTTTTTATTCAATTAAGGAGGTGTAAAACCTTTCACAAGACATCAGTTTCCCCTCTCCTATGACCTCAGAGTCACACTCTTTCTGCCTTCACTGCTGAAATCCCCACGCATCTGAACTAAGGGCACTAAGGAAAGAGGCCCGTGTTGTAACCAACTCAAATATACCTGAAAGCCCAAAATTCATCCTGAGGAACTGAAAGAGTCTTGTGTTTCCAGGACCAGGTGTTTCCTCGGCTGTTCCCCATCCACACGTCAAAACCAGCATCCGTGAGAATGAAGCCCAGGCTGCTGTTGGCAAGATTAGAGACCCAGACGCTGGATTCTTCAAGGAGGCCATGCTGCAGAAACACAACTGGCCTGGGACCTGAAAGACACTCACACTTAAGAGTTAGCAGTCCTGAATGATATTGCAAGGACAGATGCTAGAATTAGATAACCTGCCATAACCCAGTGAATGTCCTGGGGGAGAGTGTAAATTACAATGTAAACTATAATCCATGTGGAGCAGCAGTGCTCCAAAATGTATTCACTTAATGCAATGAATGTGCCACAATGATGAAAGAGGTTGTTGGTGTGGGAGGATTGGGGGGGGGTGGTGGAGCGTGAGGTATGTGGGAGCCTCATATTTTTTAATGTAAAATTTTTTGTGATCTATATATCTTCAAAAACATACAAAAAATGCTAAAAAAAAAAAGGTTAGCAGCACCAGTTTCAAAGCAAACATTATATATTGCTAAATGGATCTTCATAAAAGATTCCACAAATAACAAAATAGAAACAAATTAAAATGTTGAGATAGCAATGTACTTCTATATAACATGATTAAGAATGTTTTTAAACAGTCCTGGCAGGGTGGCAGTGAAACTAGAATATTTTTACATGCCTAGAAACAAGACACACCGGTTTTTTAATTTTTTAATATATTTTTAGGAACTTATAAATGATGTCTATAATTTGATCCAATAATTGGATTTCTCACAATGTATCCTAGCAGAATAAACCAAAAGAAAGCACAAGTTGATAAATATTAATTCACTTGAATATTCATATACATACATATATATATATATATATATATATATATATATATATATATATATATGTGAATTTCTTTTCTTCTCACCTGTCCATGGGACACTGTGACATAGTGGAAGTAACAGACATGGGAGCTGAGAAACCCTGTTTCATCTGGAACAAAAGGGCCCTTAGCATGAGGGAGATGCAGCAGATATAACCCACTGCACTTCTGAAGTGGTATTTCTATTAAGCATCACAGGTCATCCACAAAGAAAATATTAAATCCCCGGGGTAGAAAATTAGTGAAAACTGGGCACTAATTGCTTGATTGCGTGAAGGCAAGAAAGTGCTGAAGAGACAAGGGCATTGGAAACAGCCCTCCCTCCTGTCTGCCAGTTCTCTCACTACTCCCAGCAGGGACAAGAAGAAAGGTAAAATACAGCTCTTGCACATCCCAAAACCCATCAAGGATTTAAGGATTTGCTGGCAAAAGAAGTTTCTCTGTGGGTGGGTTAAGCCCACTGCATTCACAACCTCTAGTGATGGATTCTTAAATGTTTTGTTCCACAGACCCCTTTGCCAGTCAGGTGAAATGAACACTGCTGTAGTTTATTCACTGTATACATTCATAAGTGAAGGAAATGCTAAATTTCAGTTAGGGGTCAGAAAAATAAAGGCAATAAGTCGATTGATTATTTCAGTTCAAGTTCATGGACCCCTAGTTAAGAACCCCTGTTCTGGTGAGTTGTTTTAATTGAACATTTTCTCACCTTGCTAAGACAAGCTGATTGAAATGATAATTAGCTATTATTGAGTGCTTATGTGCTGTTGGTAATCAGGCTGAAAATGCTATGAGGTTGGTCCTATTCCCATTAACAGGATGGGGAATTGTGGCTAAGTGATGTCAAGCAACTTGCCTAAGGAAGAATTAGAGCTAGTAAGAGGGGAGTTGGGATTTGAACCCAAGTATGTCCCATGCCAAGGTCTGTGCTTTTAACGATTTTGCTATAGGAAAGAAGGTTTAACAAGAGATAAGTCATCCTAGAACATACAGAAGGACCCTAGGGAATGATGGGCCAACAGAGGAAAGCTATTTTAGAGGGATGTGCATCAAGGACTTGGAAGAAAATAATCTCTTGTAGGTGGAGGAGATAGAGAATGGAGGCAGGAACAGCAACCTTGACCCTGCCTGCCCGGCCTTGCCCACCCAGGCAGTTCCTCTGAGGACCAGCCTACTGCATACACCCCAGCTCGACAAGGCCTAGCTTTGTCTGAGAAACAAAACTGACAGAACAAAGGGTGGCCCCCTCAGATGTGCTCTAGGAAGACTGGGAACTGACAGCAAGGCCTAGAAGGATCGCTTCTTGGTCCGGAGATGGCAAGGGACTTTATCCAGGTCATGTAAGTCATTAGCAGAAAGCTGACAAAGAGAAGCATCATGATAGTGACTACCTGGCTAGGCCCAAATGTGGGTGGATATGAAGAGGGCATTACGCAGGCTCCAAAACTGAATCTGCTGTGGTCACAAGCCACAGGAGGAGGTTGATTGGGTGTGTGGGGAATTCCTCCTGCTTCCCAAGCTTCTGCCCTTCTCCACTGCAACACTTGTCTCAACAAGCCTCCACCATGCTCTGAAAAGGTTGCAAAAAGCACATTGTGCTCCAGGGAAGAACCAAAAGGAAAAGTAAGCAGTAGGTCAAGAGTAGGGGCAAAAAGATGGCTGTTGGCATGAGGCAGGCCTTGGCTTTTACTAGTTGTAAAACTTTGTAGGAGTTTTTCAACCTCTCTGAAATACAGGTGTTCTTTCCTAAAGAGGGATGATAGAGTTCCAGATACCTATCAAAGATTTAAAACAAAAATAGTCACTGATGATCATAATATATATATTAAAATAGTATGAACAGTATAAAGAAAGGTAAAATGAAGTGACATTCTTCAGCTCAGAAAGTAACAGTATGGTCTTATTCACAGTAACAGTAAGACCATACCACGTGTTGACGATGTGTTAGGCTCCCTGTAAGGGCTTTCATGCATTATCTCAATAAGCCACATGACAAGTTTCTGAGGTGGCACGGTATGCTGAATCCTGGACCACCAAAGATGTCCACTTCCAAATCCCAGGAATCAGTTACATGGTAAATGGACTTTGTGGTTATCATTGACTTAACGATCCTGGCAAGAGAGCATCCTGGGATGTCCAGAAGGACTCACTGTAATCACAAGTGTCCTTATGAGATAGAGGCAAGAGGATCAAAGTCAGAAAAATGAGCTGTGACAATGGAATCAGGGCTTGGAATGATGGTCTACAAGCCAGGGAATGTGTGCAGTCTCTACAAGCAGGAAAAGACCAGGGAACTAGGTTTCCTCTAGAGCCTCCAAAAGGAACACAGCCCTGCTGTCACCTTGATTTAGGACTTCTGACCTCCAAATGTTAGATGATAAATCTGTGTTTAAAGTCACTGAGTTTGCAGTATTTTTCCCAGCAATGCTAGGGAAACTAATACAACTGGAGACCAGTTTTTACCCCTATTATGCAGATAAGGACTCTGCAGAACAGAGGGGATAAATAAGCTGTCCACAGCCAAGAAGCCAGCAACGGTGGAACCTAGATTCCGATGCAGGCGGCATGACTCTTTGACCTGGCTTTAACTACGCACTGCAAGGCCTCCCCAAAGAAGAGAGAGGCTGGGGAGTGTCTTCAAGGGGGTGTCAGATCCCCACAAGTCCCTCTCAGCCTCCTTGCCTCGATCTACCCTCAGGGTTCTTAAATCCTGACATCCCCTGTGTGGGCATGAGGGGACAAAGCCCTTTATGAAACTGTGTGCTATATCTTGGGTGTACAAGCATTTTTTTCAGAGTCTACCCAGTAGCTCCTATCCTGGCTGCTCACCAGACCCACCTGGGCAGCTTGTTAAGTACTCAGCTTCCTGAGCCCATGTCCAGAGGCTCACAGATGAGGTCCAAGAGTCTGCATTTTCAAAATAGTTCCCCAGGGGATTCTGATGCAGCCAAGGTCTTTACCTTGCCTAGAATCCCAGCTCCTGGCCCAGCCTGACAGCCCAGGTTCAAGTGCTCTCAGATAGCACCGGAAAAGTCCTGTGTCTTGCTAATTTAGGAGGAGCCTTATAACCCACACCTTCTAGAATAGCTTGGAAGATATGCTGTAAATTGCTTAAGGGGCCCTTAACCCCTGCAATGGCAGGATCTAAACAAAATGACAACAAGGATATTGCTTATGTTTCACACACATTCCTATTATTTTGTATTGAGAAATGCAATGATTTGTCCCACAGCACACCTCTCTGCAATGGTGTGTGAGTCTGAACAGTTCAGAAAGACTTTATATCTATCAAAGCAGACACTCACCTCTGCCTTGTACCCGAGGTTCAAGGACTGGTTCAACTATTCCTAAGACAGGCTAAAAAGGAGGCTACTGAATTCATTTTTACAGGCTAATTCTAATTTTGAAGTGCTGGCCCCCAAAACCAGCTAAAAACACTAAACAAGTAACTGTGGTGAGAAGCCTCAGACATGAGCTCTGGGACCTAAGCGGATTCCTCAACCTGCCCCACCTACTCAAGAAGAAATTCTGATAACTGGTGAATTGTCCTTATTACTGGTATTTACCCTAAACATCACCAGTTTTGTGCAGGCACTGTATTTTATATGGATTATGTTACAAGGAAGATGGTATAATCAACTGGCTTTCAGGATGAGGCTACTCAGGCCTGGAGACAGTAAGTAACCTGCCCTGGAGCCCTGTGCTAGGAGTGAGCCAGAGATGAAATGCCAGCCTCCTCTTTTCAAACCCCTTGCTTTAACCACTGGAGTAAATGAGAAGGAAAAGCTTATCTCTAAATCTCTCTCTTTTTTTTAAGATGTATTTTCATTTATTTCTCTCCCCTTCCTCCCTCCCTCCCCCCCACCCTGTGGTCTGCTCTCTGTGCCCATTTGCTGTGTGTTCTTCTGTGTCTGCTTCTGTTCTTGTCAGAAGCCCCAGGAATCTGTGTCTCTTTTTGTTGCGTCATCTTGCTAAATCAACTCCCTGTGTGTGCCTAAGCAATCCTGGGCAGGCTGAAATTTCTTTTGCACTGGGCAGCTCTCCTTACAGGCACATTCCTTGTGGGTGGGGCTCCCCTATGTGGGGACACCCCTCCATGTCAGGGCAATACTCGCACATCAGCACTGCGCATGGGCCAGCTCACCACACGGGTCAGGAGGTCCTGGGTTTGAACCATGGACCTCCCATGTGGTAGGCGGATGCTCTAGTCTTTGACCCAAGTCCACTTCCCATCTAGAAACTTAAGCAATAGAAGCCTGTCCACTAGGCTACTGTATGGCACTACCAGGGCAAAGAGCAAGAAAATTTGAGAGGCTAGGAACTTAGTCCATAGCCCATGTGAATTTTGTCTTCAGTACCAATCAAGTTAGACAAGTTATTTAGCCCCTGGAAAGCTTGGTTTTCCCATCTATAAAATAAGGATAGTAAGATAATTATGTTGAGCTGTCTAAGAACAGATTTAACATCCACTGACACCAGAGTCCAGCACTTTGCACTTATAAAGCAGCTTTCAGGAGTCTCCACCCTCTGCTGCTTCTTGCAGGCTCATCTTACACAGTCGTCCAGCTGCAAAGGGATGACCCTCTGCAGGAGTGAACACAATGGCACCTGCACCACAGAGCAGGGAAGGAAACCATCCCTCTTTGGAATGCTTTTCTCTCCACCCCCAGCCAGAGTCAACATGATCATTAAGCTCCATGGAGGCAGTGATTTGGTCTGTCTTCTTTCCTGCTGTGCCCATAGCATTTAACTCAGAGTATGGCATATGGTGTGAAAGAAGAAAGGAATAAATGATGACAGAAGAAAAATTATATTACTTAATGTCCACTGCCTTCTTTAGGTTTCTGAAGAATGCCCTGATTTGACTCATGGTTAGAGTTGCCATGTTGCTAGGAAGGCTACAAAAATCTCCCAGTCTCCCTTCAAAAATTGCTGTAGGGAGAAGTTTTTGGGAGGAAGAAGTACACAAACAAGACAACCCTGAAGCAGAAAAACAGAAGCATCTCAAGAGGCATTCATTTGATCAGAGGAAGGGGTTTCCTCTTCACTTGAGCAATCAGGGAGAGCTGGAACTCAAGTGGAGTCTGGAAGGACGGAAAGAATTATTATTTTTAAAAAGACAGTCTTTCTGCCACCTTTCTAATCCACTACAATGGTGGACATGTACATCCTGGGTGATGTGAGAGAGAACTGCCAGATTATTATCATGCTGTCCTTCCAAAGCATCAGCTGGTTTCTAACTGTGATGATGAAGCATGGCTACACTGGCAAATTTGAAATCATTTATGATCAGAAGACTGGGAAAATTGTTGTGAAACTGACAGGCAGGTTAAACAAGTGCAGAGGGATTAGCCCCAGGTTTGATGTGCAACTCAAAGATCTGAAAAAAAATGGCAGAATAATCTGTTCCCATCTGTCAGTTTTGTTTCTTTGTACTGACGGCATCAATTGATATCATGGACCAAAAAGGAAGCAAGGTGAAAACACACAAGAAAGAAAATCCGGGGATTTTTTTCTTTCTGGGATGTAATTCATACACACAAATAAAATGTCTCAGCTGGGGGAAAAATGATAGGACTGAGGATAGTAGGCATCGTTCCAGTGGTGTGTGACCAGCTGCAGTCCAGGGGGGAGTTTAGCAAAGAAGAAATAATTCATTTGGATTTGAGAGTTCCAGGGAGTCATTTTTTTTCCATTTATTAATATAACAGACCCAACTACAATTATACCATTTATAATTTTGCTCTGGCACCAATTAAAATCTATACAACTAATAAATAATGTTTCTTAGCTAATGAGTAAACATGGTTGACAATCAATGGTTTTCAAGCACTCCTCAAAAAACCTTGAGAGGGAAACAGACTTGGCCCAGTGGTTACGGCATCCATCTACCACATGGGAGGTCTGCGGTTCAAACCCCGGGCCTCCTTGACCCGTGTGGAGCTGGCCTATGCACATTGCTGATGTGCGCAAGGAGTGCCCTGCCAGGCAAGGGTGTCCCCCCATAGGGGAGCCCCATGTGCAAGGAGTGCACCCTGTAAGGAGAGCTGCCCAGCACGAAAGAAAGTGCAGCCTGCCTTAGAACGGCACCGCCTACACGGAGAGCTGACACAACAAGATGACACAACAAAAAGAAACACAGATTCCTGTGTCGCTGACAACAACAGAAGCGGACAAAGAAGAAGATGCAGCAAATCAACATAGAGAACAGACAACTTGGGTTGGAGGGGGAGAAGGGGAGAGAGATAAATAAAAAAAATAAATCTTAAAAAAAAAAATCCTTGTGAGAGAGAGATTCTTACCCCTACAGAGTAGGTCACCATAGACATTACAGCCTATCATGGTAATCACTGTCATCATGAACATGGTGAACTTCAAAGTTCTACTACTACACAGAAAGGATGCGTGATATAGACAACAGCTAGAGGGAAAGAATATATGTAAAGTTGGATATCTTCATTCATTAGGGCCCTGAAGATTGTTGAATGGTCGAATCACATAATTATAGTTGGGCTTTGAGAAGCTTAACAGGCACAAAGAAAACAAAGAAAAAACAGAGAGTCTGTCAGAGAGGAGAGCAGAGCTGCTAAGAGGACACAGAGCTGGGCCACGGACCAGCCCTCTGCTCATGGAAGTCTTTAATGATCTCCAAGTGAGGTTACAGATAATCAGAGAGGCCCACTGAGGCAGGACTGAAAGACCATTACTACAGCTGTCAAATCAAGTTCCATCCTGAATAAGGTACAGGTAAATAAATAACATGTTAGTACAAATTCTAATTCTCTTGTAAATTGCACAGATATATAGCATTATACTTGTTTGTGTTAAAAGCATTGTTTTTCTTAATTATAAGCAGACTGAATTTCTATATTCCTATTTGGAAATTTGTTTATATTTCTTAATGTATGGGGAGCCTCACAAATGGAAATGGTTCAAGTCTCTTGGTTTCTGAACTTCTTTCTGGTGCCCTTGAACAAAAGCCTAACTTGGGTGCTGGGCAGGGAAAGCAAAGAGTAGGGTGAATTGAAGCATATAACACGGGCAGTCTAGAGAGGAACCTGCCAGCTACTTAAAGATGGGAGTCAAGAAATATTCTGTAGTTTTCAGTTCAGGTCATTAGAGGGACAGCAGTGCTATTAATAGCCGGGCAAGTCAGGAGTGGCCTGGATGAGGAGATGAGTCCCGTGAGTCCCACGAGTTTCAGATGCCACTCTAGGACTGAAGGACCTTTGGGATTCTTTTTGTCTCTTTGGTCTTAAAAGAGCCAAAGTAACACCACCACTCCCAAACAGGAGTGAAGGACAATTCAAATGGGAGCTGAAGGACAATTCAAACCCTCAATCTCATGTACTGTCTGGAGTCAGGGAATTGCAAACCCTCAGAGAAGCACCTATACAGGTCTAAGGAAAATCACTCATTCCCTTGGATAACTCACCCATTTCTCACAGATTCCCTCTTGAGTTGAGCTCACAGCAGGAGATATATTCATGTCACTGATGACCCAACTAGAGAGGCCTCTTCAGAACAGAGTAGGCATTTGGGGACACTAATATATGAGCAGATTTAGCTCAGGCTACTCTTGGTTTATGCTCCCCATTCTGGAGACCATTGATTCAACCTCCCTCCCCCCAAAACACACACACTTACACACCCAGAAAGAAAGAGAAAGGGGCAGGCGGAGGAAGGAAGGGAGGGAGGAAGGAAGGAAGAAGAGGGGAGAAAACCCATGAGACCTCAGAGTGAAGATGACTAAAGGGGAACTTTGAGATTATCCTGGCCAAGTAACTGTTTTTACAGTTGAAGAATCTGAGGTTCACAGAGGTGAAAGCATATAAGCAGTTGGCTGCAGACCAATATCTAGAACTGAGGTCTCCTAACTTTTCTTCCCACCATCTGGGAGCAAATCAAGAATTTTCTTTCTTAGTATTCCATGGCAAAGCACCTGCACATGTGGCAGGAGCAATAAACACATCTGTAGGGCAGGTAGCACCATTTGCTTTAATTACTGTATGGAGAGAAAAGTCTGGAGGAGGATAGGAAAAGAGAAGCCACATTCCCCTAGCATGTTTTACTGAGTTCCTAGCCTCTCTTAACAATAACTCACATTACTGATTATAATCATCAATAAATAACCATAATAAAATATCATTAAACTTATCAATATATATTTTTCTATATGTGGGATTGGAAATCAGTATACACCAAGTACTCAGGTTAAAAAAAAAAAAAAGAAGAAAGGAAACAAAGATAATATGCTCACACTGGCATAAAATATACACTTGTATGTGGCAATTAGTTCCACCACCTCAATAAGGGCAATGTTAAATGATTTATTAAAGCTCATCTTTTTCCGTTTCAGAGCAAATATAGCTCTGTCCTTGCTTATCACTGCACAAGCTTTCTCTTTGCGCTTGAAGTTTGAAATCGGTCACCTCTTGCCCTTTCTGCCACTAGATAGGATGTGAGTCTAGAGCCAACATTTCGTGTTCCAAGACAAACCATCCTTGGGAAATTTAACTTTAACCACAGTCCTTGGCAGAATAAAAAAATACATGATATACAAGCAAGAGAAATAAACCAGATGGAGACCTCCTTGCACATGAGTTTTGGCGTGTGAGTCTTTCATTCCCACAGCAACTGGTGCCCAGTGTGGGGCAGCTGATTTTCCCCCAGCTGAGGGGAATTTTTTGGAACAGCCCCTGGGAATAGCCCAGGAGAACTACAGTCCTGACATTCATTGCTGCCAGTGATCACAGCCACCCTTGAGGTAAGCTGCTCCCTGGGTTCAGTCACAAGAATATTATCTGCATAGTGACACTGGTCCAAACCATGCTTCCTGCCCAGACTGGACATCAGCTGCCCTGAGAGAGGTAAGCTGACAGCAGACACTAGTATAACATGGGAAATACATTATCAAAACAACCAGGAGATCTATCTCCACACTTCACAACAAATATTGAAAGCAGCTAATTGTAGAGTGAAAGAACAACAAATTACTACATTGCATCAAACAGTACAGAACTTGTGTTCATACTTTCCCAACAAGAGAACCTTAGGTTTTGAATTATGGGAACTCTAGAACTAGAATTATGAGTCAAATTGTAAACTTAATGTTTCTGTTAGTGTGTTATCATTGCTTTTGTATTTGTCTCTTTGCTCAATGTCAGACTATATTTTAATACCTCTGGATGGGAATACAAATAAATAAAAAATCCTAAAAGAGCTCTATTCAAATGGCCTAAAAATAAATAAAAGCTTATATTAATAGATAAGTATAAATGCTAATAAGAGCTCTACAATGATAAAAATTGTAAGTCCTGATTAATGGAATTACCACAAGTTTCTTCATAAGAAATAGTTCTTGCCTCAATTGAAATGAATATTTTTCTTCACAGGATAAAGTGAAGCATGTAAAACCTAAATGAATATTAAAAAAGGGAAAAACTTTGTGGGAATGCTAACTGAAATTTGATGTTTATTCAAAAAGGTGTGTTTTGTCCTAAAATACAAAGGCTAGTTTTCATACAATCAAAATGGAAATACGCGGGACAAAACATGAATGCATATGGCAAGCTCTAAAAAGTATTGTGGTAGCATTCAGTGAAAAAAATGTGTTCTGTGAAGGTAAAATTTGTCTTAAGATAAAGTAATTACAGTCCATGTGATTATGAATAATTATAAGAAGTTTGTGGAAGCATTGTTTGAATTAAAGTGTTTAAATAGCTAATTCCAAAAATCCATTATTAAACAGAAACTGAATTGATAATAATAACAAAAAGTAACTTCATAACAAGAAAACTTATCGGCAGCCAACCTCCCCTGCCAACTTGCCTCTAAAAAACTATTTCTAATATTGCATGCTACTAGGTATTTGAAATTTGTATTTGCATATAACCAAATTGAATCATTATTTTAACATTTCTACAGTATTGATGGTAATTGTATGTTGTAAGAAGTTTGCTTAGATACAGTTTCCAAAATCATTTTGGTAACTTACGTATATAGGGTGTATAGGACATGTTTTCATTATTAAGGAAACAGAAAAGAATTTTGCCCTAAGATAAAATGAGTAGTTATTAAAAAAGAGTAAAATTTAGGACAAAACCTGAATGAATACAAGAAGTACAGAAGGTGTGCAGAAAAGGAATTTTTGTAGATGAAGTTAAGATTTGATGGGTCTATCAAGTTTTAAAAGCTTTCATATCAAATAGTCTACTAATACAAAGTTAAATTTTGTTCTTTCTCAAAGTTTCTTAAAACATTAATCTGTTTTAGCAAAAGTTTACAAAGAGTTTTTCTCTTGATTAATCAGTGCACAAAAGTCTCTTTTATCAAAATAGCTCCTTGTACTTTAACCATATCATGTCTTTGGCTGTTTTAAAAAAAACAAGTCTTATCATGTTTAACGGAACATAATGTTCAAACATGCTTTCTCAAAGTCAGATCCTGAAAAATAGCTTTTATTTCACGCTTTTGCAGAGGATTTGTTCTTTTACCTTAAAAAAAAGTAATAAAATAGTTAAGTTCATTTAATATAAGTTACATCAACAATATTTAAAAGTATTGTAAAATTAAGAGGATTCTTTAACCCTCTGTTAAAGTTGTATGAGTAAAAAGTTCATATGAGTACTTAAAGAGTATATAAAATTCCTGAAAATTTAATAATGTTCCAACATAATATTAAAAATATATAATGCTGTTAATCATAATTTAATTATTAAAAACTATATATATCATAAAAACGTCTCTACTTAAAAATCAGTATGCCAACACTTTAACTCATACTCATCTGATTTACACTAAAAGCTGCCATAAGGCAGATACTTTAACTCACACTTGTCCAATTCACATTAAAAACTGCCACAGGGTGATATATAACAGTAAGCTATCATAAATTTTATTAACACCACTGCTGTGTGCAGCAACCCTAAATATTCTTAATTTATTACAAAAATTAATAGCCAATTATGTCACTATCACTTTTCTTTAAACTTTCCTGAAGCTTTCTCTGATATCTCCTTAGGGAAGTCCAGCCAGCCTGCACTCATTTGTGACCAAGCCAACAGAAAATTTAAAAGCACTTTCCCAAAGCTGTGTGCATAACCCAATCATCTATCCTAGCCTAATAACAAAAACCTAACTGTATAAAAAAACCTGTAGTTTTAACCCTATTTCATTATGTTAATAATATTATGTTAACAAATAATTTTTTTACAAAATCATCTCAATTCACTTTAAAATTATGCTTACAAAACAAAATGGGGGAATAAGGTGTTAGGTTTAACCAGCCCAAAGGATGTCATACAAATAGCCTTATACAGTTTAAATTTTTAAAATTGCAGTGAGGATCGATATACAGCAGCAGAATGACATTTTCAAATACCAATTGTAAAAATGTAACCTAAAGTGCTATACAAACCTCTGGATGAACAAGTAATGGTAATTGGCATGCTCCACTAAATTTATCCAACATGGGAAGGACGTTATGCATGTGTTCTCTCCCTAGGAGGATCTCTTCAGCTTCCAGCAAAGCACGTAAAACCATACCATGGCCTGATGGAATCTGCAGCACAACTCAATACCAAGCCTGGAAGCGCTCAACCTGCAATTGACCAACATCGTCCCGAGGACTACCCAAGGGACTGAACTGGTTACATGGGCAATCTTAAATAATTGGGCAACCAAGCACAAGCTCTTATGGCATGAGTTGGGTGCCCTAAGATGCCTAAAAATAGTTTTGTAGCTTATTTCACAGTAGTCACTACTGCTTCTGCTAAGGTGGGAACATGGAAAATGTACATATTGCTCATCCTTATGTCTTTTAACCCCTGCAGTGCTAGTGACAACTTTTGGGCCCATATAACAGATCCACCGGTATTTGCCCTCACCTCCTGGTGGGATGTTGAGCCCCCGTTATCCCTAAAGGATTCAACATGTATAGGAGGATACTGGGTTCCTCCAGGAGGACCACTAATAAATAAAATTGACTGGAGGCATTCTAACATTTGTGTCACTCCTTTAAAATGGAATGGCACTCAACATAATTGGAATCAAATAAAAAAAACAACTTCAAAGTGCCTTCTCCATTCATATATCAGATCAAATGGAAACTTTCCATCTCCAATTAAGTCGGCAATTATGAAACTTAAAATATCAAACTCAACAAATCACACTAAAAATCTTAGCTGAACAGTTACAGTGGAAGAACCATTTAACATGGTTTTCCAATCTAAATTTTAAATGGTGGGCAACAGTAGGAAGATTAATTTGTCTCTGTCTTGTTATAGTTATAGGATACCAATGCTTCTTCCAACTATGGGAACATACCACACAACGATATGAATACCTGGCCACTGTATATACAACTATTCAAGTAGAACAACCTGCTCAAAAAGAAAGGGGGGAGATGTGGGCATTAGTTCCAACACCCTGGCAAGGGCATGTTTAAATGATTTATGAAAGCTCATCTGTTCTCGCTTCAAAGAAAAATAGTTCTGTCCTTGCTTATCTCTGCACAAGCTCTTTGCGCTTGAAGTTTGAAAATGACTTCCACTTGCCCTTTCTGCCGCTAGATAGGATGTGAGTCTAGAGACAAGGTTTCTTGTTCCAAGACAGAACGTCTTTGGGAAATTTAAATTTTAAACACAGCCCTTGGCCAAATCCAAAAACACATGATACATAAGCAAGAGAAATAAATGAGACAGGGCCCTCCCTGCATATGAATTTTGGTGTGCAAGTCTTTCGTTCCCACAGCACTTGTGTGTTTTAGTGAGAAGAAAAACTACAAGTCCTCAGTGCAATTCACCACTCATTTGGTAACAAAATTAAATTTCAAGAAGAGCATTGGTTGTTTTGTGAACTTAAGAATTATCAAAGCCCTATTACAGCTAGGATTTATTGGTGGGGGCGGGGTGGAGAGGAAACAGGTAAATCAGATTAAGAAAAAAAAATAGAGAATGATACAAAACTCACACTAACACAAAGGCTTTTTAATTTGCTTTGAATAATAATTTGGGAAGGAATTGAGGCAAAAGAAGGCCCTTAGATGGCCCTTCTGATCATATCAAATTTTAAATGAAGAGATACTTACCTTACTCTCAACCTTAATTCCCCTGGGAAAGTTTGTAGAACCAGAAAGTGTTAAAGAATAAGCTACTTCTGGGAAGATGAATGAATAAGGATCAGATCCCAACGGTTTCAAGTAAACTGACTGGAAATTCCTGAATCTGCATTGGAAATGGCAGTTTTGCTTGAGTTATAAAATGAGAAACACACACACATGCACACAAGAACTTTCATACATTACTAGTGAGAATAAATACCAGTACAACTTCATATGGAAACAATTTAACAATAACAATCAAAACCACTAAAGTTTACCTCCTCTATCCCCAAAAAATGTCTCTTTCTGGAAATGCATATTAGAATCTTGCACACGTACAAGGTTATTTACTTCAGCAATTTTGGGAGCAGAAAACTGGAAAGGGCCAAAATGTCCATTAATTGGACACTTGCTAAATAAACCTTGATATGGGTGCCCACAAAATACTATGTATCTGTAGAAATGAATGATGAAGCACTCTACATAGTGTACAGAAAGATCACTGATATATCAAGGAAAAAATCAGTGTGTGTTACCTGACATCTTTCATATAAAGGAAGGTAGGGAAAATGAGAATCTATGTTTGTATTCATTTTTACATACAAGAAGAGATTTTGAAAGAATACACAAGAAATGGGGGAGATGGGAAATGAGATGGGAAGGAGTTCTTTTACCTTATTCTCCTTGATTTTTGAACTCGGCAAATGTATTACCTAAGCTATTTAATGCCAAAGGATTTCACTCAAGAAGATACTTCCTGCTTCCCTATAACAAAGAAGGAGTTTCTGGTCAAGACTCAAACGAATTTGCTTGGAAGCCTCAAGCAAATTATGAAACCGGATGACTCTTGTCCTTACTTCTTTAAAAGACCAAGTATTTTGTATGCCTTGCATGAATGTAACAAAAATATAACACTCTCAGTATATTAGTCTAAAAATAATCTCATTTCAAGTTAGTTACTGCCATTAAAGCCAGCCAAATTCCAGCAGCACAACTACTTTTAAGAGCTTTTCTTTCTCTCCCAGGTAAGCTCCTTACCTCTGTCAGAGGGGTTCTGCCTCCCATGAGGGATTCGGTGAAGGCAAAGAATATATCCATCTTCTTTCTCAACTAGATGTTCCTCACTAGGGAATCCCCAGTAAGAGATCATTTCACTATTTGGAGAAAAAGAACAATGGCAATGCTATGGACAGAATCTGATAAGGTCTCCCATAACAAAAGGCAAAGGAGAAGACAAAAGCCAATGATATTCTCCAGATTTTATTTTTAAAAATCAATTGTTTTTGAATTTTTATTGTGCTGAAACTGTAGCCAACACCCTATCCCAGTGAGCAACCCCCTTAATGTCCTCCAACTACTTTCCCACTAGCTCCCTCAGCCCTTAAAAACCCTGCTGTCCTTCCGATGACATTAGGTTCTAGGATCCTGTTTCTACAGTCATCTTTGAATAAAGTCGTCCTTGTCTGCTCAACAATATCAGGCACAATTTTTTCTTTTACAATAATCAGGATCTCGGTGGAATAGGGACAACTCAATAATGCAAAAAACTTCATGTAAACAAATAAGTGACCATAATCAATTGAAAGACTTTAATTTTATCATTCTTACAAGGAGGAATAATAAAAGGGAGGTAGGGTGGAATGATTTATGAAATATTTGGACGCAAAAAGACTTAACTTTAAGATCCTGATGTCCAGTCAAACTCTCTTCACTCCGTATGAATTGCTCTCAAAGTCGCTAATCATGTTTTTAAGTTGTTTTCTTTAATAACAGTATTTTCCCATATTTTACACCAAAATGAGGCATGCCTAGACTTATTGTTTACTTAAAATTACTAACTTTGAGATGTTTTAAGTAATCGTGGCGTTATTTTTGCATATTTGTTCTAATAAAATTTTTTTCAGATACCTAAGATTTTGAAACTGAACTGTGTTCCCTGGACATTCTTTTTTTTTTTTTTTTTTTAAAGATTTATTTATTCATTTAATTCCCCCCTCCCCCGGTTGTCTGTTCTCGGTGTCTATTTGCTCCGTCTTGTTTCTTTGTCTGCTTCTGTTGTCTTCAGCCACATGGGAAGTGTGGGCGGCGCCATTCCTGGGCAGGCTGCACTTTCTTTTCACACTGGGCGGCTCTCCTCACGGGAGCACTCCTTGTGCGTGGGGCTCCCCTACGCGGGGGACACCCCTGCGTGGCAGGGAACTCCTTGCGTGCATCGGCACTGTGCATGGCCAGCTCCACACGGGTCAAGGAGGCCGGCGGTTTGAACCACGGACCTCCCATGTGGTAGACGACGCCCTAACCACTGGGCCAAGTCCGTTTCCCGCCCTGGACATTCTTAATCACAACCTTGTTCAATGTATTCTAAAACTAGCATTCAAGAGTAACATTCTTGCAAACCTTTGATACTTTTCAGTTGTTTTTTAAAACCAGTATAGTGTAACTTGAAAAGGAAATGAATTAATGAAAATGATTTTTCCTTATGAAGAAGTATCTAGTCTGAACAATTAAATGAAGTTTGTGAATACATATTACCTCGTTAAAATAAAAATTTAGCAAACTGAATCTAAGATTCAGAGGTATTAAAATGCATATGAGATAGATGGAGATTAGAGTTGGTGGCAAAACTTAGGTCACACAATTGGATTTAAGGAAATATCACTTGTCACAAAGGCATTTTAAAAGCAGGTGACTTTGAACACTTACCACATTCATATAAGCTTCAGGATGCACAGTTGTCAGCTTCCCTCTGGGCTGCTGGCATTGCACAGTCCCGAGGATCAATGAGACCACCCACCCAAAGAACCACATTTTCATTCTGTATAAAACAGTCTGTTATTAATTGCCAAAACTTTACCACACGATATTACATGGGCAGATTTGTGCTCCCGTAACAAGTTCTGAAAAGGCACACACAGGTACCCAAGGCAAATATGAAACAGATTCCTATGGCCATATAGTGAAGCCAAAAATACATATACATTGTACTAGGAACAATTCCACCTCTACCTCCACGATCCCCCCCCTACCCCCTTGCACCCATCAATATGTTATTTTTTCAGGAATGAGTTTGATATTGCTCATTCCTGAAAAAATAACAGAAAGGAGGGCTCAGAAGTAGACAGTGAGAAAAGGGGAGATCTGCAAATTTCCAGGCTATTAACCTCCCACCTCTTCCCTTCCACTTAAGTTGGGACAATACTAGCTCTTGCCTCCCACTATCTTGCCAGAGTGATGGGGCAGGATTCAAATGTGTCAACTCCGGAAGAAAGTGAAATGAAAGGAGAGAGACCCCACAAGAGAAGCAGAGGGGAAGGACAGGCCTGTCTCCTCCTGAGTCCCTCCGACCACCAACAAAAACATCTAGTCTCTGGCTATGACTCAAAACCACAGTGTAGCAAAGACCTTGGGGGTGTTAAAGGCGAAGTAAAGACTCTCCCAAGCATGCTCAGGGGGTTGGTGGCAAAACTGGGACTACAGTCCAGTCCTTTTTTTTCTTAATAAATTTACTCACTTAAAAAGATGCATGAATGTCCAAGGACTTGTATAAAAATGTTCATAGCAGCCTTTTTATGTTATAGCCAAAAACTGGTAAAATTCAAATGCCCTTCAATAGTGAAAGGACACACAAATGTGGTATATCAATATATTGGAATACTATATATGGATAAAAAAAGACATGGATGAATATCAATATAATTATGGTGAGTGATATAAGTGAGGCAAAAAAGAAAACATACTGTATAATCTCACTTTGACAGGAAGTATGTCAATGGTCACCTCATGAGAGGAGGGTTAGCAGGGGAGGAAAACCAACGAACATGAGAAATATGAGGGGGTGAGGGATAGATGTTCATCATCTTGATTGTACTGCTGATTTCACACTTCGTGTGTATGTCAAAATTTATAAAATTGTACACTTCCATTATGCATTATGTTCTGCTATTATATATCAATTATGATTCAGTAGAGCTATTCAAAATTAATATGGCTCTCATTTAAATCCTGCTATGCAGAGCCACCACCGCAGGCAGCGCTCCCAACGCATTATGTCAATTATTCCACCAACTCTATGCAGTACCGTTAAATCTATTTTTCAGCAAATTGAGGTTTATCCACTTAAGAGCCGGGAGTAAAGTGCCACCTGATGAAACAGCAGTGTCGCCAGGATTGTAACCAGGACTGAGGCTAAAGTCTGCTCTGAATCACGCCTTGGCTAACAAGTGGAGAGGTCAGCAGTGTATCTGCGGGACCTAATAGCAAGCAGGAAGGAGGAGAAGGAAGAGGAGCTGGAACTCAGAGATCCTGGCGCACCCCATTCTGGGGGCTCAGCTGCACAGGGAAACCAAGACCGCGCGAAGAAAGGCGGGCAACTGCAGAGCCTCGCCTTCTGGGTGCTCCGGACGCCAGGAAGGACGCTCGGGGTCCTACAGCGGAGGGTCCCGCGGCCAGCGGAGGCTCAGGTGCGCGGAGGGTGAGCACCCTGGGACCACGCGCGGCCCCCAGCAGGTCCCCCGGCGGCGGGGCGCGGCCTCCCACGCCGCCTCCGCGCCTGCAGGCGAGGCCGGGGCGCACTCACCTCGGAGCCGTCCTACCCGGCCGCTGTCCAAAGCTGCAGTGACCGCAGCGGGCCCGAGAGCGGGGACAGCCTTGGAGGGGATGACGAGCCCCCACGCATTTAGGGCAGAGCCTGGACCCGCCCAGGCTACTGCAGCCGCCAATCAGAGCAGCTGGACGGCGGCGAAGTGTCAAGAGACCCGCCCCTGTGGAGCGGGACAGTTTCAAAGACTCTGCTCAGTTGTGCTTAAGGGCAATCCTTCTGACAGCCTCCAGACTCTTTTTTAGAGACTCGTAGCCATATAAACTCATTTCTCCTTTCCATTTCCCCCTTACATTAGGTCAAACCGCATTTTAAAGTCATGTTATTATATGTAGACAGGGATATTCTGCTGATCCGCATTGACCCTTCAATTCAAGGTCATTTTCCAGTTGCATCATCAGTTGGTACTTGGTAGTGATCCCTCCGTGCCAGGGAGGCTCATCCCCGGGTGTCATGTCCCATGCTGGGGGGAAGGCATTGCATTTACATACTGAGTTTGGTTTCGAGACTGGCCACATATGAGTAACATGAAGGCTGTCAGGAGGAAATTCACAGGCACAGTGCTGCTCTAGGCCTTGTTCTTATTTCAGGCATATAGGCTCACAAGCATAGTTATTAGTATCATGCTCTCACTGTTGGACCCTCATTCCTTCCTGGTCCTTACCGTTGCACCTGGGGGACTGCCGCTGCTCCCCTAGGGGCCATGACAGAGCACCCCCAGCCAGGAACCCAGTACCCCCCCAGCATTAGTTTTTAACTGTTGCCACTATGAGTATATCCAAACATTACCATGCACCCTGGACATATGCCCTGTATAGCTCCCTGTCAGCCCTATATCACCTGTCAATAGTGTCCTATACCAGTATTCCTCCGCTGCCACTGACGAACCACTCTGTGATCCAAAACCTCCCGAAAATTGAAGCCCAATATAATGTCAGGATCCCTTACTAGCAAAATGGGATAAGGCGATGGGTTTAAAGGTCAGATACAGAATACATGTTGACTTGGAAAAATTCTACATCCTATCTATTTCTTTTTCTTTTTCTTTTTTCCCTAATTATTGAATTTCTCTTCACAAGAGCCCTAGACCACAGCAATTCATATATACAATATACTGTACTCCCACACATCCACCATAGAAACTTTTCCTTTCCACAGTGATATTCTTATAACTTATTCATATCATATTTACTTAAAGTGATGTACAGACTCTGAGACAATAGCTTTCAAACAAGGCAACATCCGTGCTTACATTGTGGTCCATACTTTAGGATATACAGTTTTCTAAATTTTTAGTTATCCTATGTTTTACATTATGGATTACATTATTAGTCTGTTGTCCCCTATATGTTTATGGTGTAATATTACATGTTTTATATCCATCCCTGTGCACTCTCGCAAAACTCCTCTCTTACCCCACATTTACTTTGCTTCCACACATTTAACATCCATTTTCCCATCCTCTTGGTGCCCACAATGACAGCCAACCTCCGTTTCTTGAGGAGCCACATCCAGAGACACTTGCAACAGTGTTCAGGGCCCAACTTGCTCAACTGCCCCAATGCCCTGGGAGCCACCCTTTCTTTCGAGAGATACGGTTCCCTCTATTTGATGGCATTAGTCCTCCCCAGGATGTGGGTCCACCCCCACTCTCACTTCTTGGGTCTCTACCCAATGGTACCACCCACTCTGGCAAAATGAGCATTCACACATTTCCCAGGAGCCCGTCCCGCATCAGACCATCCCCTCCAAGCATCCTAAACAAGTAACCTTCTTAATTATATTTTGATATGATTTTCTCAGCATTTTACTCTCAACCAACACCTGACACTCTCCTATGTTTGTATGCTACCCCTCCCTCCCCCCACTTTTTGGGCAAAATTACCCATCCGCCCATCTCCAGCCCCCCTCAAACCCGCAAAGCCCCACCCAAAGGCAACCCCTTGCCCCCATTTTAACTCTTCTTTGTGTTCATACTTACCGTCAGCTCCTCATAAATTCCACCCCTGCAGACGTCGGCTCACATCCTTCCTCCACCCCCCAATTTCCTGTAAGACTATTGTTCAGTCTCTAGCTCTCTGAGGCAGCTTGCTTATTTCATATCATTGAGGTCATGTAGTATTTGTCCTTCAATGCCTGGGTTGCTTCACTCAACATAAGATTCTCAAGATTCATCCATGTTATCACGTGTGTTTGTAGTGTATTTGTTCTTACAGCTGAGTAGTATTCCATTGTGTGTATATACCACATTTTATTGATCCATTCATCTGTTGATGGGCATTTGGGTTGATTCCAACTCTTGGCGATAGTGAACAATGCTGCTATGAACATTGGTGTACATATATCGGTTTGTGTCCTTGTTTACAGTTCTGCTGGGTATATACCCAGCAGTGGTATTGCTGGGTCATATGGCAAATCTATGGTTAGTTTTTTGAGAAATCTCTGAACTGTCCTCCAGAATGGTTGAATCCTTCTGCATTCCCACCAGCAGTGGATGAGTGTTCCCCTTTCTTCACATCCTCTCCAGCATTTGTATTCTTCTGTTTTTTTCATAGCTGCCAATCTTATGGGAGTAAGATGGTATCTCATTGTAGTTTTGATTTGCATTTCCCTGATAGCTAGAGATTTGGAGCATTTTTTCATGTGCTTTTTAGCCATTTGTATTTCTTCTTTGGAGAAGTGTCTGTTTAAATCTTTTTCCCATTTTTTAAATGGGTTATCTTTTTATTTTCAAGATTTATGAGTTCTTTATATATGCAAGTTATAAGTTTCTTATCAGATATATGGTTGCCAAATATTTTCTCCCACTGTGTGGGCTCCCTTTTTACTTTCTTGACAAACTCCTTTGAGATGCAGAAGGCTTTAATTTTGAGGAAGTCCCATTTATCTATTAGTTCTTTTGCTGCTCGTGCTTTTGGTGTGATATTCATGAATCCATTTCCTATTACAAGGTCCTGTAGATGTTTCCCTACACTGCTTTCCAAGGTTTTTATGGTCTTGGCTCTTATATTTAGGTCTTTGATCCATCTTGAGTTGATCTTTGTATAAGGTGTGAGATGGTAATCCTCTTTCATTCTTCTACGTATGGCTATCCAGTTCTCCAGGCACCACTTGTTGAATAGGCCACTCTCTCCCAGTTGAGAGGGTTTGGTGGCTTTATCGAATATTATATGGCTATATATGTGAGGTTCTATATCAGAGCTTTCAATTCGATTCCATTGGTCTGTGTGTCTCTCCTTATGCTAATACCATGCTGTTTTCACTACTGTAGCTTTGTAGTATGTTTTGAAGTCAGGTAGCATGATTCCTCCAATTTTGTTTTTCTTTTTCAATATGTCTTTGGCCATTTGGGGCCTCTTTCCTTTCCAAATAAATTTCATAGTTAGTTTTTCTAGTTCCTTAAAGAAGGCTGTGTTGATTTTTATTGGGATTGCATTGAATGTGTAGATCAGTTTTGGTAGGATAGACATCTTAATAATATTCAGTCTTCCTATCCATGAACAAGGAATATTCTTCCATTTATTTAGGTCTTCTTTGATTTCCTTGAACAGTCTTGTATAGTTCTCGGTGTATATATTTTTTACATCTTTAGTTAAATTTATTCCTAAGTATTTGATTTTTTTATTTACTATTGTGAATGGTATTTGTTTCTTGATTTCCTCCTGGTCTTGCTCATTATTGGTGTACAGAAATGCTACTTATGTTTCTGCATTGATCTTATAACCTGCAACTTTACTAAACTCATTTATGAGTTCTAGAAGCTTTGTTGTAGATCTCTCAGGGTTTTCTATGTATAGGATCATGTCATCTGCAAATAATGAAACTTTGACTTCTTCCTTTCCAATTTGAATGCCTTTTATTTCTGGTTCTTGCCTCAATGCTCGAGCAAGTACTTCTAAGACAATGTTAAATAGGAGCAGAGACAATGGGCATCCTTGTCTTGCTCCTGAGTTTAGAGGGAAGGATTTTAGGATTTCTCCATTGTAAACAATGTTGGATGTAGGTTTTTCATATATACTCTTTATCATGTTCAAAAAATTTCTGTATATTCCAATCTTTTGGAGTGTTTTTATCAAGAAAGGGTGCTGTATATTTTCAAATGCTTTTTCTGCATCTATAGATATAGTCATGTGATTTTTTTCCTTCAATCTGTTTATATGGTGTATTATGTTGATTGATTTTCTTATGTTGAACCATCCTTGCATACCTGGAATAAATCCCACTTGGTCATGGTGTATAATTCGTTTAATGTGTTGTTGAATACGATTAGCAAGTATTTTGTTAAGTATTTTTGCGTCTAGGTTCATTAGAGAAATTGGTCTGTAATTTTCCTTTCTTGTGGTGTCTTTGTTTGGCTTTGGTACTAGGGTAATGTTGGCATCATAGAAGGAGTTCAGCAATGTTCCTTCTGATTTGATTTTTTGGAATAGTTTCAGCAGGATTGGTGTTAGTTCTTTCTGGAATGTTTTGTAGAATTCACCTGTGAAGCCGTCTGGCCCTGGGCTCATCTTAGTTGGGAGATTTTTAATGACTGATTCTATCTCTTTGCTTGTGATTGGTTTGTTAAGATCATCAATTTCTTCTTTCGTCAATATCGGTTGCTTATGTGTTTCTAGGAATTTGTCCATTTCCTCTAAATTGTCATTTTTGTTCGAATATAGTTTTTCAAAGTATCCTCTTATGATAGTCTTTATTTCTGTGGAGTCAGTGGTGATATCTCCTTTCTCATTTCTTATTTTGTGTATTTGCATCTTCTCTCTTTTTTTCTTTGTTAGTCTCACTAAAGGTTTGTCAATTTTGTTGATCTTCTCGGAGAACCAGCTCTTGGTCTTGTTTATCTTTTCAAGTGCTTTCTTATTTTTTATTTTATTTAGTTCTGCTCTTTTTTTTGTTATTTCCTTCCTTCTTCTTCCTGTTTGGTTACTTTGTTGTTGTTTTTCTAATTCCTTCAAATGTGCAGTTAGCTCTTCAATTCTTGCTCTTTCTTCTTTTTTGATATATGAATTTATGGCTATAAATTTCCCTCTCAGTACTGCTTTTGCTGCATCCCATAAATTATGGTATGTTTTGTTATCATTATCATTTGTTTCAAGGTAGTCATTGATTTCTTTTGAGATTTCCTCTTTGACCCACTGTTTTTCTAAGAGTGTGCTGTTTAATCCATCCAAATCATGGTGTGAAATCTGGGCCTCTGTCCCTTGCAAATTTCCAGCTTGACTCCACTGTGGTCAGAGATATTGTTTTGTATGATTTCAATCTTTCTGAATTCATTCAGCCTTTCTTTGTGGCCTAGCATATGGTCTATCTTGGAGAATGTTCCATGTGTGCTTGAGAAAAATGTATATCCTGCTGTGTTTGGGTGTAATGATCTATATATGTCTATTAGATCCAGCTCCTCTAATATACTGTTCAAATGTTTTGTTTCTTTAGTGATTCTCTTTTGAGATGTTCTGTCCAGAGTTGATAGAGGTGCATTAAAATCCCCCACTATAATTGTAGATGAATCTATTGTTTCACTTAGTTTTTCCAGCATTTGCCTCATGATATTAGGGGCACCCTTGTTAGGAGCATAAATATTTATGATTGTTCGATCTTCTTGACAGATTTTCCCTTTCACTAAAATGTAGTATCCTTCTTTGTCTCTCACAATTGTTTCACATTTAAAGTCTATTTTGTCTGATATTAATATAGCTACTCCTGCCCTTTTTGGTTATTGTTTGCTTGTATGATTGTTTTCCAGCCATTCACTTTCAATCTCCATGCGTCTCTGAGTCTAAGATGTGTCTCTTGTAGACAACATATGGATGGGTCATATTTCCTTATCCAGTGTCCCAGTCTGAATCTTTTGATAGGTGAGTTTAATCCGTTGACATTCAGTGTTATTACTTTCAAGGAATTATTTGTGTTAGCCATATTTTGATTGGATTTGTGTTTGTCATATTTTGTTTGTATTTTTTTCCCTTCTATTTTTGTCTTTTTTTGTTGTTGTTCTTATACTCTCCTCCAACTCTGCCTGTCCTGTTTTTTCCTTTCTTCCTGCAGAACTCCCTTTAGAATTTCTTGAAGGGGAGGTTTCTTGTTGGTATACTCTTTCAGTTTCTGTTTGTCTGCGAATATTTTGAACTCTCCATCATGTTTGAAGCTAGTTTAGCTGGATAGAGTATTCTTGGTTGGAAATTTTTTTCCTTTAGTACCTTGACTATATCATACCACTGCCTTCTTGCCTCCATGGTTTCAGATGAGAAATCACCTTTAATCTTATGGAGCTTCCCTTGTATGTGATGGTTTTCTTTCCTCTTGCTGCTTTTAGAATTTTCTCTTTGTCTTGAGCATTGGATAATTTGACAAGTATATGTCTTGGGGTGGGCCTGTTGGAGTTTATGATGATTGGGGTGCACTGTGCTTCTTGGATATGTACATCTGTCTCTTTCAGTAGATTTGGGAAGTTTTCAGCCATTATTTCCTGCAACACTCCTTCTGACCCCTTTCCCTTCTCTTCTCCTTCTGGATTGCCTATAAAATGTATGTTTGAGCATTTTCCATTGTCATTCAGGTCCCTAAGTCCTAGCTGGATTTTTTCTATATTTTTATCGACCCCTTCTACTATCTGTTTGATTTCTGATGTACTGTCTTCCACATCACTAATTCTCTGCTCTGCCTCTTCTAGTCTGCTGATATTTGCTGCAAGTGTATTTTTGATTTCTTGAACTGTGGTGTTCATTCCCATCATATCTGTTATGTTTTTGCATATGTCTGCAATTTCCCCTCCAAGTGTTGTCTTCATGTTGTTAACCTCTTTCATTACTTCATCAAATTTGTCGGTGATAAATGTTCTGAGATCTTTCATTGCTTATACGAAGTTCTGCTCCCCTTCCTGAATTTTAGTTTGTTGATTGGATTCAGCTACATTTTCCTGATTACTGGTTTGGTTTGTAGATTTTTGTTGCTGTCTTGTCATCATTTTATCTTGACAGGTTTAATCAGTTCCTTAGCTTCTTTGTCTAGTTTTGGAGGTTAATTAGCTGTTGTTTTTTCATAAGTGTTATATCTTCTCTTTGTCCCTTTGTTCTTCTTATTCTAATTTCTTGTTGCTGGTTAAGTTCACTTTAAAGGAAAGTATTAGTGCTGGGGAAAGGCAATTGTGTAAGCAAGGGAAAAGTGTAAAGTAGTATTGGTGATATATGTTAACAAAGCGAGAATATGAGATATGGGAGGATGGAGGTTAAATTCATGTAAATTGTGTAGCGTTATAGCAGTAGGTAGAGGACCTGTTATGAGGTAGATGAGTGAATATGGGAGGAATATGGTATGAGCTAGAAAGCTATTGTTTTCGTGAGAGAGGGAAAGAGAAAAGAAAGGTAATAGTTTCAAGAGTGGATAACAGACAGAAGACAAAACAAAGGTCTTAGAAATTAAGAGTTAGACACTTTGTGGATCAAAGAAAGGGAGGTGGGAGGTGGAATATACGAGAGACAGTAGATGATGGCGGATATCAAGATGTAGGGGAAAGGGGAGAGTGTGGTAGTCTAATTTGGTTCACACAGAAATAAGGGAGTGGACGATGAGAAAACCCAGCAACTGTGAGGTGTTCCCTGTAGCACTTATTATATAATTGAGTTAAAATAAAATAAGTAGAAAATGAGGGACAAGAGGGAGAGAGAAAACAGAAAAAGAGAAAGAAAAGAAAGAAGAGAAGAAAGGAAGAAAGAAAAAGGGGGTGGGCAAAGGATCGGGAACAAGTAGGGGAAAGGCAAAAATAGATATACACGAACCCCAATTACAACAGGAGCTACATCAACAAAAAAACCCTAAATAACTGAATAAAAAAAAGGACTTTGGGGGATACACTAGGAGAAAAGACTAGGGGATAATGCAATATTAGCAATCAGGACATTAAAAAAAGTAAAAAATAAGATTAAATGAAAATAAGAACAAAATAAAATGAAACAATAAGGAAAAAACGCAAATATTTAAGGCTAGGGCATTCAAGGACCTCAGATGGACCTCAGGGCATGATGGATTCAGGGGTGGAAAGTCTGAGATATTGAAGACTCAAGAGGTGTGAGTCTCTGGGGTGTGGGCCACCAGAGTTTAGGGGATTCAGACCTGGCCACCTCAAATCTGGTCAACAGGAAGCCTAGGAGCCCCGCAGTGTAACACAGCCCTCAGGGATCCCTGCAGCTGGGTGTCAGCTCTATGGGGGAAGTCAGATCCGCAAATTCTATATTATGTCTGAACCCTGCAATTCACTTACTCAGTTTATTATATTAGGATATATCATCAATTCAGCTTTTGGACAGCTCCCACCCTGTGATTCTACACAACGGCCGCCTGAGGGCGCCTCTACACCGCCGCCAATTTAATGGAGCAGATCAGAAGTCTGGGCCGGTGGGTGGGGCTCCAGTTGGAAACTCCGACAAAACCGGTGTCCCCAAGCTTCACAAAATATTCCCCAATCAGCTACCAGATGTGTCCCCCTCCTTCCCCGCACCCTATAACAATCTCCCAATTACGTCCCTTTATTGTCAACAGTCTAATTCCGTTGCTGATTGGCAGCTGGGCTTGTGGGGGTGGGGCTCCAGGCGGAAGCGCTATTACTTGTGTCCGCAATCAAAAATTCCCCCGCTTCAACACAAAACACCATCTGTCTCCCCAAATCTATCCGCAAAGACGTCCCGTCCCATCAGCCCAACAGCCCACCCAGGACTCGCCAATTCCCCAGCACTGCAGAGCCACCAAAAAATGCAGTGGCAGCGGTGATACCGTGGCTCCACCCACGCCCAAGGAGGGGGCAACCCGTGCGCAGGTCTCACCTCCGGGCAATAGAACCCAAATTATATCTTATATACCAATCCTCTCTGTTACCTTCCCTCCAAATCGATGTCCAGACACTTCCTGCCCTGCAAAAATCCAAAAAAAGCCTGTTCTCGGAGAACCTCCAGTGGCGCCCAGCTGCCTCTTCCCAGGAGAGACTGAAAGGCAAGCTCAGTCAGCCACCATCTTACTTCCCCTCTCTCTCCATACACATTATCTTAAACCATACTTAGTCTCTAAGTAAAAACAATAACAGATGTGCATATATATTTTCACTTAACAATGCTCAACTCTCTTGCATACAACCAGAAACACATTAATTCCATACAGAATATAGTGTAAGTTCTTGGGTAATAGTCACTCTCAAACTTGACATCCTCAAATATTAGGACAAGAAACAGATACAACTTGTTATATGATAAGGGAAAAGTTTGGGGAAGAAGACAAAGAAATTAGTTTCGTGTACATATACAATCATCATCATAATGAAACGAGGAAGAAAGATTCATGACCATTATAGTCCTCATTTCTGTACCTGGTCACATGACTGAAGTTCATATTTATCACTTCTTTCTTCCACTGCCCATTCCATGTTTCCATTACCCTCAGCAAGCATTTCAGATGGCCGTGGTTCTTTGCATGGTAGGGTGACCCAAACTTTCATTCCTGAAAGTTCTGGGCCATCATTAGTCCTGCTTGAATTGGGTTGTTGCAATTTTCCATTGACTTTAATCACAGGACATGGCAGTACTAGGAAATGCCCTAGAGGATCTCCCGTATTCCAGGCAAACACTTCCTTACCCCCATTATGTAGATGCAGTACTATTTCCCCTTGATAGTCAGGATCAATCATCCCACCAGTACAGTGATTCCCTTCTTTGTTGATTCAGAGATAAGAGGAGCCCAAGTGGCCAGGTGACAGTTTTAACTTCCAGTTCAATGGACTCATTGTTGTGTTCCCTGCTGACAGCACTCCTCCTTTTGGGGATAAAAACCTATAGACCAGCAGAGTTTGAAGTTGCAGAGACAGGAAGCAAAATTTTTCCTAGTGGGTCACTAGGGCTAATAGTAAGTGGTGCCAGTCCCATTTCCATCCCTTGATTCCTGGACCCATGGATACTGGTTATGGGAGAAACAGCACCATAGAGTGGATGCTGATGTATAGCATACACAGCCTCCTGGAGAACATTGCCCCAGCCTGATAAGGTATTATCTCCTAGTAGGCACGATAATTCAGTCTTCAAAAGGCCATTCCACCATTTTATCAATCCAGCTGCTTCAGGATGATGGGGAACATAGTAAGACCAGTGAATTCCATGGGCATGTGCCCATTCCTGCACACCATTTGCTGTGAAGTGGGTTCCTTGATTGGAAGCAATGCTGTGGGGAATGCCATAGCCATAGATAAGACATTCAGTAAGTCCACGGATGGTAGTTCTGGAAGAAGCATTCCATGCAGGAAATGCGAACCCATATCCAGAGTATGTGTCTATTCCAGTTAAAACAAATCACTGCCCCTTCTAGGGTGGAAGTGGTCCAATGACCACCAGGTAGCAGGCTGGCCACCTCAAGGAATGCTGCCTTATTGGGAGCTGAATGGTGGTCTCTGCTGCTGGCAGATTGGGCATTCAGCAGTGGTTGTAGCCAAGTCAGCCTTGGTAAGGGGAAGTCCATGTTGCTGAGCCCATGCATAACCTCCATTCCTACATCCATGACCACTTTGTTCATGTATCCCCCCGGGGAATGACAGGAGTGGCTGGGGAAAGAGACTGAGCATTAGCCAAAGAGCAGGTCATTTTATCCACTTGATTATTAAAATCTTCCTCTGCTGCATTTACCCTCTGGTGAGCATTCACATGGGACACAAAAATTTTCATATTTTTGCCCACTTGACAACATCATCCCACATACCTCTTCTCCAGACCTCTGTCACCAATTTTCCAATCATGTTCCTTCCAAGTCCCTGACCATCCAGCCAAACCATTGGAAACAGCCCATGAATCAGTGTACAAATTCACCTCTGGCCATTTCTTCTGCCAAGCAAATTGAATAACTAGGTGCACTGCTCGAAGCCCTCCCCACTGGGAGGATTTGCCCTCACCACTGTACTTCAGGGATGTCCCAGAAAGGGACTGCAGTGCTGCAGCTGTCCACTTTTGAGTGGTCCCTGCATATCATGCAGAACCATCTGTAAATCAGGCCCGAGTTTTCTCTTCCTCAGTCAACTGATTATAAGGGACTCCCCAAGATGTCAAAGCTGTGGGCTGGGAAAGAGAAGGTAACATGGCAGGGTGGTGACCACGGGCATTTGGGCTACTTCCTCATGTAACTTACTCATGCCTTCCAGACCCACTTCAGCCTGATCTCATATATACCACTTCCACTTTATTATGGAGTGCTGCTGTACACGCACAACTTTATCGTGACACACCACTGGGGTGATACCTACCATCCTCAGTCCTATCATTTTTCCCACAGCTGAGGCATTTTATTTGTATATCTGTATTACATTCCAGGGAAAAAATATCCCAGGATTTTCTTTCCTGTGCATTTTCATCTTGGTTCTTTTTTGGTCCATGATACCAGTCGATGTCATCAGTACAATGAAACCAAACTGAAAGACAGGAGCAGATTATTCTGTCATTTTTCTAGATCGTTGAGTTGCACATCAAATCTGGGGCTAATCACTCAGCACTTGCTTAACCTGCCTGTCAGGTTAACAACAATTTTCCCAGCCTTCTGATCATAAATGATTTCAAATTTGCCAGTACAGTCTTACTTCAACATCACAGTTAGAAGCCAACTGATGATTTGGAAGCACAGCATGATAATAATCTGGCAGTTTTCTCACACATCACCCAGGATGTTCCTGTGCACCATTGTGGTGGATTGGAAAGGTGGCAGAAAGACTCTGTCTTTTTAAAAATAATAATTCTTTCCATCCTTCCAGGCTCAACTTGAATTCCAGCTCTCCCTGATTGCTCAAGGGAAGCAGAAACCCCTTCCTCTGATCAAATGAATCGCTCTTGATATGCTTCTGTTTATCTGCTTCAGGGTTGACTTGTTAGTGTATTTCTCCCTCCCTAAAACTTCTCCCTACAGCAATTTTGAAGGCAGAGACTGGGAGATTTTTGTAGCCCTCCTAGCAACTATTTGCCATTGTGCATGGCAAGCCTATCCACAAGTCATATCAGGACACTCTTCAGAAACTATGGGTTTCTTAACCTAATGAAGGTAATGGACAATAAATAATGTAATTTTTTTTCTGTCATCATTTATTCCTTCCTTCTTTCATGCCAGGTGCCATACTCTGAGTTAAATGCTATGGGTGCAGCAGGAAAGAAGACAGACCAAATCACTGCCTCCATGGAGCTTAATGATCATGCTGTCTCTGGCTGGTGGTGGGGAGAAAAGCATTCTGAAGAGGGATGGTTCCTTCCCTGCTCTGTGGTACAGATGCCATTGTATTCACTCCTGCAGAGGGTCATCCCTTTGCAGCTGGACGACTGTGTAAGATGAGGCTGCAAGAAGCAGCAGAGGGTGCAGACTCCTGAAACTGCATTGTACATGCAAAGTGCTGGGGTCAGTGGAGATTGTTAAATGAGTTCTCAGACAACTCAACATAATTATCTTACTATCCTTTTTTTATAGATGAGAAAACCAAGCTTTCCAGGGGCTAAATAACTTGTCTAACTTGGTTGGTAGTGAGGACGGGATTCATAGGGGTGCTGGACTAAGTTCCCAGCCTCCAGAACTTGTCTTTGTCTTTGCCCTGGTAGAGACACCCCATAACCTGGTGGACAGGCTTCTATTAACTTTCTAGACAGAAGAGATTTAGAGATAAACTTTTCCTTCTCACTTACTCCAGTGGTAAAAAGACCAGTATTTAAAGCAAGGACCTGAAAAGAGGAGGCTCAAGTTTCAACTCTGGCTCATTCCTAGCACAGGGCTCCAGGGCAGGTTACTTTCTGTCTCCAGGCCTGAGTAGCCTCATCCTCAAAGCCAGTTGCTTATACCATCTTCCTTCTAAAGTAAACCATACAGTGCCTGCACATGCTTGGCAAGTTAGGCTAAACACTAGTAATGAGGACAATTCACCAGTTGTCAGAATTTCATCTAAGAGGAATCCCCTTAGATCCCAGAGCTCATGTCAGAGGCTTCTCAGCACAGTTACTCATTTATAGTGTTTTCAGCTGGTTTTTGGGGCCACCTCTTCAAAATTAGAATTAGGCTGTAAAAGTGAGTTCACTAGCCTCCTTCTTAGCCTGTCTTAGGAATGGTTGAACCAGCCCTTGAACTTTGGGTTTGTACAGAGCTGAGTGTCTACTTTGATAGATATGAAGCCTTCCAGAACTGTTCATATTCACAGACCATTGCAGAAAGGTGTGTCCTGGGGCAAATCACTGAATTTCTCAACACAAAGTGATAAGAATGTGTGTGAATCATAAGCAACGTCCTTGTTGTCATTTTGTGTATATCCTGCCATTGCAGGGGTTAAGGGGCCCCTTAAGCAACTTACAGCGTATCTTCCAAGCTATTCTAGAAGGCTCTGGTTTATAAGGCTCCTCCTAAATTAGCAAGATGCCAGCCTTTTCCTCTGCTATCTGAGAGCATGAGAACCTTGGCTGTCAGGCTGGCCAGGGAGCTGTGGTTCCAGGCAAGATAAAGACCTCAGCTGCATCAGCATCCCCTGGGGAACTATTTTGAAAATGCAGACTCTTGGACCTCATCTGTGAGCCTCTGGACATGGGCTCAGGAAGCTGAGTACTTAATAAGCTGCCCAGGTGGGTCTGGTGAGCAGCCAGGATAGGAGCTACTGGGTAGACTCTGAAAAAATGCTTGTACACCCAAGATATAGCACACAGTTTCATAAAGGGCTTTGTCCCCTCATGCCCACACAGGGGATGTCAGGATTTAAGAACCCTGAGGGTAGATTGAGGCAAGGAGGCTGAGAGGGACTTGGGGGATCTGACACCCCCTTGAAGATACTCCCCAGCCTCTCTCTTCTTTGGGGAGGCCATGCAGTGCATAGTTAAAGCCAGGTCCAAGAGTCATGCCACCTGCATCAGAATCTAGGTTCCACCATTGCTGGCTTCTTGACCATGGGCACTTATTTATCCCCACTGTTTCTCAGAGTCCTTATCTGCAAAATAGGGGTAAAAACTGGTCTCCAGTTGTATTAGTTTCCCTAGCACTGCTGGGAAAAATACCGCAAACTCAGTGACTTTAAACACAGATTTATCATCTAACATTTGGAGGTCAGAAGTCCTAAATCAAGGTGACAGCAGGGCTGTGTTCTTTTGGGAGGCTCTAGAGGATACCCAGTTCCCTGGTCTTTTCCTGCTTGTAGAGACTGCACACCTTCCCTGGCTTGTAGACCGTCATTCCAAGGCCTGGTTCCATTGTTGCAGCTCATTTTTCTGACTTTGATCCTCTTGCCTCTATCTCATAAGGACCCTTGTGATTATAATGAGTTCTTCTGAACATCCCAGGATACTCTCTTGTCAGGATCCTTAGTCAACGATATCCAGAAAGTCCCTTTTACCATGTAACTAATTCCTGGGATTTGGAAGTGGACATCTTTGGGGGTCCAGGATTCAGTGTACTGTGCCACATCAGAAGCTTGTCATGTGGCTTTTTTGAGATAATGCATGAAAGTCCTTACAGGGAGCCTAACACATAGTCAACATTTGGTATGGTCTTACGGTTACTCTGATTTTCTGAGTTAAAGAATGGTACTTCATTTTATCTTTCTTTATAGTGCTAATACTATTTTATTATATATTATATATTTATTATGATCATCAGCAACTATTTTTGTTTTAAATCATTGATAGGTATCAGGCACTCTATCATCCCCCTTTAGGAAAGAACACCTGTATTTCAGAGACGTCGAATAACTCCTACAAAGTTTCACAACTAGTAAAAGCCAAGGCCTGGCTCATGCCAACAGCCATCTTTTTTGCCCCTACTCTTGACTTACTGCTTACTTATCCTTTTGGTTCTTCCCTGGAGCACAGTGTAGTTTTTGCAAACTTTTCAGAGCATCATGGAGGCTTGTTGAGACAAGCATTGCAGTCGAGAAGGGCAGGAGCTTGGGAGGCAGGAGAAACTTCCCCACTCACCCAATCAACTTCCTCCTGTGGCTTGTGGGCCACAGCAGAATGAGTTTTGGAGCCTGTGTAATGCCTGCTTCACATCCACCCACATTGGGCCAAGCCAGGTTGTCACCATTGTGCTGCTTCCCTTTGCCAGCTCTGTGTTAATGACTTATATAATCTGGATAAGGTCCCTTGCCATCTCTGGATCAAGAAGTGATCTGATCCTTCTAGGCCTTGCTGTCAGTTCCCAGTCTTCCTAGAGCACATCTGAGGGGGGCAGCCCTTGTCTTGTCATTTTGTTGCTCAGACAAAGCTAGGCCTTGTGGAGCTGGGGTGCATGCAGTAGGCTGGTCCTCAGAGGAACTGCATGAGTGGGCATGGTCAGGCAGGCAGGGTCAAGGTTGGTGCCCCTGCCCCCATTCTCTATCTCCTCCACCTACAAGGATTATTTTCTTCCAAGCACTTGATGCACATCCCTTTAAAATAGCTTTCCTCTGTTGGCCAATCCTTCCCTGTGCTTCTTCTGTATGTTCTAGGATGACTTCTCTCTTGTTAAACCTTCTTTCCTATAACAAAGTGGTTAAAAGCACAGACCCTGGCATAGGACATACTTAGGTTCAAATCCCCAGCTCACCTCTTACTAGCTCTAATTCTACCTTAGGCAAGTTGCTTGACATCTCTTAGCCACAATTCCCCATTCCGTTAATTGGGAATAGAACCAAATTCACAGCATTTTCAGTCAACTACCTACAGCACATAAGCACCCAATAGTAACTGATTATCATTTCACTCTTGTCTCAGCAAGGTGAGTAAACATTCAATTAAAACAATTCACCAGAATATGGGTTCTCAACCAGCATTCCAAGACTTGAATTGAAAAAGTAAATCAGGAGGTGGACTTGGCCCAGTTGTTAGGGCATCCATCTACCACATGGGAGGTCCATGGTTCAAAGCCCGGACCTCCTTGACCAGTGTGGAGCTGGCCCATGCGCAGTGTCTATGTGCACAAGGAGTGCCCTGCCACTCCAGGTGACCCCATGTAGGGGGGCCCCACACACAAGGATTGCACCCCATAAAAAAGAGTCACCAAGTGTGAAAGAAAGTGCACCCTGCCCAGGAATGGTGCCACACACATGGAGAGCTCACACAACAAGATGGTGCAACAAAAAGAAACACAGATTCCCATGCTGCTGACAACAACAGAAGCGGACAAAGAAGATGCAGCAAATAGACACAGAGAACAGACAACCAGGGTGGGGGGTGGGGGGGATAGAAATAAATAAATAAAAAGAAAAAGAAAAAAAAAGAAAAGGTAAATCAACTTCTTTATTTTTCTGGCCTCTAACTGAAATCTAGCATTACCTACACTTATGAATGTATGCAGTGAATGAATTACAGCAGTGACTGGCCAAGGGGTCTGTTGAACAAGCACTCAATAATAGGTAATTATCATTTCAGTCAGCTTGTCTTAGCAAGGTGAGAAAATATTCAATTAAAACAATTCACCGTTACATGGGTTCTTAACCTGGGTTCCATGAATTTGAATTGAAAAGTAAATCAACTTCTTCACTTTATTTTTCTGGCTCTAACTGAAACCTAGCATTTCCTTCACTTACAATGTGTGCAGTGAATAAATTACAGCAGTGTCCATTTCACCTGACTGGCAAAGGCATCCATTGAACAAAAAATCTTAAGAACCCAGGACTAGAAAATGTGAATGCAGAGGCCATAACCCGCCCACAGAGATCTTCTTTTGCCAGCAAATCCTTTAATCCTTGATGGGTTTTGGGATGTGCAAGAGCTATATTTTGCCTTCCTTCAGTGCCTGCTGGGAGCAGTGAGAGAATTGGCAGACAGGAGAGAGGCCTGTTTCCCATGTCCTCGTCTCTTCAGCACATTCTTGCCTTCATGCAATCAAACAACTTAGTGTCCAGTTTTCACTGATTTTCTACCCTGGGATTTAATGTTTTCTTTGTGGATGACACATGATGCTTAATAGAATTAGCACTTCTAAAGTGCAGTGGGTTATATCCACTGCATCTCCCTCATGCCGAGGGCTGTTTTGTTCCAGATGAAACAGGGTTTCTTGGCTCCCAAATCTGTGTTACTTCCACTATGTCACAGTTCCCCAGGGACAGGTGAGAAGAAAATTAATTCATATATACATGTATGTATATGAATATTCAAGTGAATTAATACTTATGAAGTGCTTTCTTTCTTTTGATTTATTCTGCTAGAATACATTTTCAGAAATCTAATTACTAGATCACATTATAGACATGATTTATAAGTTCTTAAAAATATATTTAAAAATTAACAAACCAGTGTGTCTTGTTTCTAGGCATGTAAAAATAGTCTAGTTTCACTGCCAACCTGCCAGCACTGTTTAAAAACATTCTTACTAATGTTATGTAGAAGTACATTGCTATCTCAACAGTTTAATTTGTTTCTCTTTCATTATTTATTGGAATCTTTTACAAATGATCCATTTAGAGGTATATCACATTTGCTTTGAAGCTTGGTGCTGCTAACTGTTAGGTGTGAGTGTCTTTCAGGTCCCAAGCCAGTTGTGTTTCTGCAGCATGGCCTCCTTGCAAATTCCAGCAGCTGGGTCTCTAACCTCACCAACAGCAGCTTGGGCTTCATTCTCACAGATGCTGGTTTTGACGTGTGGATGGGGAACAGCCGGGGAAACACCTGGTCTCAGAAACACAGGACTCTTTCATCTTCTCAGGATGAATTTTGGGCTTTCAGGTATATTTGAGTTGGTTACAACATGGGCCTCTTTCCTTAGTGCCCTTAGTTCAGATGTGTGGGGATTTCAGAAGTGAAGGCAGAGAGAGTGTGACTCTGAGGTCATAGGAGAGGGGAAACTGATGTCTTGTGAAAGGTTTTACACCTCCTTAAATGAATAAAAAGCAGTAGAGGACCTTATAGATAAGCAATTACATCATAGGTGTACAACTTGTTCAGGAGTTAAGAATTCTTGAGTCATTTTGTCATTCCTGCTGGTTTGGAGGCTGCTGGGTGAATTTTATCCCTTCTTCTTCCCCTTACTCCATATACATGAATTCCAAATGTTATTTTTTTTCCTTCCAATAATTCTCACCTCTGAAATTCTCTTCTTTCTCTTACCTCTGGCTCTAGCAATTAATAGCTGTATGACATTGGACACATTCCCTAGGTCCTCTGTGCTTCAGTTTCCTTATCTGATGATGGGGATTATAAACACCTACCTTATAAGGTAATTGGGAGGTTAAAGAAGATCCAGGAGAAGTATCTGGCCCAGTGTCTGGACCATCATAAGTCCTCATGAACAGCTTTTTCCATCATGGGTGACACTCAGTCATGTGTGCACTACTCACTTGCAGGGCTTCAGAATCCTGTGCCCAGGACCAGGCATTAGAGACCCAAGCTCTATGGTCTCCTCCAGGCTTGCTTCCCATCTGTCAAATTGTGCTTGCTGAGGACTTGAAATGCAAGCATGAGAGTTTTTACCTAAAGACACAACAGGCATATGTTTCTTGTAGCTCTGTTCACAATGGTGAAAAACTGGAAACTACCCAAATGCCCATCAGCAGTGGACTGGAAAATTAAAATGTGGTATATTCTCACACTGGAACAAGAACTAACAACCCATAACTTTATGACATGGTTGAAGTCAGATCAGATAATACATCCTGTTTAGTTCCATTCATATAAAATTTCCAAGAATGATAAAACTATATTTGGTGTGAAAAACTAGGATAGGAGTTACCTTTGGGAAGCATGACAGGAAGGGGGCTCAAGGGAACTTCTGGGCTTCTGGGAATGTTCTGCTTCCTTGGCTCAGCGCTGGTTTATCCAGATGTGGTCAGTTTGTGATTATTCTTTATGTATATGCTGGTATTGTTTGTAGGCTGCTCTATTTGTATGTAATATTTCAGTGAATCTGTACCTTTTTGGATTGTAGTTCCGATGAGATGGCCAATTATGACCTACCAACTTCAGTTAACTATGTTTTGAATAAAACTGGTCAAGAACAATTGTATTACATGGCTCATTCTCAAGGCACCAAAATAGGTATGTAATGAAGGTGGAAAGTTTATCTAATGTCTTATTTTTATTGCAGAGCTTGCATTTGTTCTTTTTTTAAAATTTATTTTTATTTATTTCTCTCCCCTTCCCCACCCCCCCCCCCGACCCCCCGCTGTCTGCTCTCTTGTGTCCAGTCGCTGTGTGTTCTGTGTCCACTTGCCTTCTCAGTGGCATGAGGAAGCTATGTCTCCCTCTTTGTTGTGTCATCTTGCTGCATCAGCTCCCTATGTGTGCAGCTCAATTCCTGGGCAGACTGCACTATTTTCATGCTGGGCACCTCTACTTGCGGGGTGAACCTATTGCACATGGGACACCCCTATTCAGGGGCATCCATGCATGGCATGGCACTTCTTACACATGATAGCACTGCACATGGGCCAGCTAACTACATGGGCCTTGAGGCCTGGTTTCGAACCCTGGACCCCCTACATAGTAGGTGAACACTCTATCATTTGAACCACATCTGCTTCCCTGCATTTGTCCTTAAAAGTAAAATGTAAAGAAATGTTAGTTCACATACAAGTTTGTTTGTTGTTGTTGTTGTTGTTTTATGCCAAGCAGAAATAACTAATAGGGCAAGGAATTTTGGTAATATTTGGTTTTCTCTACAAATTCAGATTATAATAAAAATGGATAAACATTGTATATGGCTCTGTTGAAATTGGATGAGCCTATTATATATTATATATTTTATTACTTAAACAATATATAGGAATGTTGAAAGGTAAAAAACAAGAAGTTTTATAAGTTTACAGATTTTAAAAAATATATACAAGATAATACATTGACCTTTAAAATTAATGGAACCAAACCAGCTGCAAGATTGCCAGGTTATACTGCCATTATTAAAAAATGGTTTTTAAAATTTAGGTGCATTTTTTATTTATGGTGATTATAAATTAAGGTGTTCATTTAAAGAAAACAAAGTTTAAAGAAAATAGAAAATATCTATGATTCTGTCAACAAATTCTAATATGAGAGCATCAGAACCCAAAACTCTTAGCTTTGTTAAGAGCTTGGAGACCTGCACCATAATTTGTTTAATTCTCCATTTTCTGTTGCATGTTTAGACTGTTTACTGTATGTAACAGCTTTGTGGTCATGTTGCATGATCTCCTTAGAATAAGTTCTAGAGGAATTACGATACTGCAAGTACAAATGCTTTTCAATATCTTGGTATGTACAGTCAAATTGCCTCACTCTCACCACCACCAAACACTCTTTGCTAATTTGGAAGAATAAAACCAAAAAGGAACTTGAATATATTTGCATATCTTAGGAATGGGGTTAGGCTCTCTTCTTTGTCAGGTGACATTCTAGGGTCTAGTTTAAGGCTGGAAGTGGCCTGAAAGGAAGCTAAGAAATATTTTAAAGCTACAGGTTCTAAATGTGCATGAGTTCCTTTTTAAGTGGTTATGTAACTGAAGGGCCTGCTAGTCCTTAGGGATGGAAGGAAGGAGGAGTGGGGGAGGAAGATGGTCAGGTGGAGCTGTTGGGGATAGTCTTTACATGGCAAGGTTCAAATTGTTCAAGGAACAGGGAATGTCTTCTGCTTCAGGCAATATGGATTTCTGTCAGTGCATATCTAGGTTGAGATTTGGAATAAGCTCTTTAAATATTTGTTTTACGTTTTTAATCTTAGTGTTTTTCCTCATAGAAATTCAAATGGGCCCCATTTCAAGTGTTTTGCTCCCTGATTGCAGCATTGCTGACGTGTTTCTCAAGCTTTCTCTAGACTTTGACACAAAAGGGCAGCCCTTGCCTTTTCCAACAGATTCTCAACATGGAATTCATATTTTCTTTCTTTTGTTTGCATAGGTTTTATAGCATTTTCATGGATCCCTTGGCTGGACAAAAGAATTAAAATGATTTTTGCCCTGGCTCCTGTAGCTTCAGTCAGATTCAGCACTAACCCTTTAATTATATTAGGAAAATTTCCAGATTTTCTCCTCAAGGTACATTGATCACCCCTCCCCCTACCCAGACACTTCCATTTCAGATTTGAAGAATTGGCCAGTGGTGGGAAATGTAGGCCTTCCTGTTTTCATTTTGTTGTCAATAAAAAGAAGGATGTTTTCTATTCATGTTTGTAGCAGTTTGATATAGTTATGAATTCCAAAAATAGATATCGGATTATGTTTGTACATTGTTTTGTACCTGGGCATGATTAAATTATCATAAGGGTTTGATTGGGCTGCATCAGTAGGGTATTGATTCCCCTCACAGGGTAGGGTGGAGAATCACAGATTAAAGGGCCATGATGAAGGTCAGAGTTGGAGCTTTTGATGCTAGAAGTTTTTTGATGTTGGAGTTTGATGCTGAAATCTTAAGCTGGAGCCCCAGGAAATAAGCACACAGAAGAAAGAGAAGGAAGCCCCAGGAAGAGAAAAACCCTGAACTTGGACAGAAGCAAGACCTGGGAAGAGAGGAGCAAGGAAGCCTGAACCCTGGTAGTTATCAGCAGCTATCTTGCTCCAAGATGCACATATAGACTTTGCTGAAGGAAGTAACTTATGCTTTATGGCCTGGTATCTGTAAACTCCTACCCCAAGTAAATACCCTTTATAAAGGTCAGCAGATTTCTGGTGTTTTGTGTCACCACCTCTTTGGTTGACTAATACAATGGTTTTTCTTAAATACATCTACCTTTCAGAGTAGCTCTACCAATTTCATCTTTGAACAACAGGGTAGGAGCAACTCATTTCCCCATTCTGGGGGGTCTTCATAACAATAAAAATTCCCAAATACCTCAATTCCTGGAGATTGTGAATTAGTAGTATGTAAAAATACAAACTTGTTCTCTTGTTTTACTCTCTCTCTGCATTGGAAAAAAATGTTTTCTTAAATCTGCAGTGGGGCCTGGGGATGTGTGTCCTTCACAAATCACCCTCTAGATTCCAATGTAGGCAAGAGCCTGGATTTGGGATCATCTCTTCCAGACTATTGTGTTTTGTAGTATCACAGAAAATTGACAAGGTGAGTGGTCAAATATTCATGAAACCTTTGATTTAGCTCCTCTGACAAGTGCATGTTTCTTCTATGAATGTTAAATTTTCCTTCTAATTCTTTCTCAAAACACAAATTATAAAGAAATCAAAGTTGATATGTGTAGATCTGTATACATATCACCTGTATACAAAAGCCAAATTCACCTTATAATATATGTGTGTATATTCTGTCCTTCAGGGTAATTTTGTGGCGTTTGTCACATTAGTGCTGGGTAGCCATTCTGAAGTACAAGGTCAACCTCACATCCCATGTCAGTCAAAAGGAAAATGAGTCATTGTGATTCAGGTCATTGATGGGTAATCCTATTAACTTGTTTGCTTGATGTTCTTTTTCTTTTTTTTCCCCTCTCCCCTTCCAGCTCCCCCATGTTGTCTGCTCTCTGTGTCCATTCGCTGTGTGTTCTGTGTCTGCTTATATTCTTGTCAGCAGCACCCAGAATCTGTATCTCATTTTGTTGCATCATCTTGCTTTGTCAGCTCTGTGTGGGTGGCACCTTTCCTGGGCAGGCTGCACATTTTTCATGCTGGGCGGCTTTCCTTATGGGGTGCAGTCATTGTGCGTGGGGTCCCCTACATGGGAGACACCACAGCATGGCACAGCTCTTCCTTGTATGCATCAGCACTGTGTGTGGGCCAGCTCATCACACAGGTCAGGAGGCCCTGGGTTTGAACCTTGGAACTCCCCTGTGATAGGCAGATGCCCTAACTGTTAGGCCAAATCCACTTCCCATGCTTGGTGTTCTTTTTCTTTCTTTCTATTTGTTTTAATAGAGAGCCTCACAAACATGTTTTTGTCTCATGTGACCATTATGTAGTCTCAAAGCAAGCATTTATAAAAATGCCTTTTCATGTCACTTGACCTCTGCATGCCAAATTTGCTTCCTCAACCTCCCCAGCTAATTCTAGAGTCATAAGTCTGGAAAACAGGAAAATGAAAGGCGACCCGGTGTTGGTCTTTAGATCTTGATGGTGTGTCTTGTAGAAGACAGATTTCATAGAAATCACAAGCTTGTATGTTCATGAGGCAAGTTTCCTTGAAGAAGGGTTGAATATGATCTGTAACATGTTTTAAATTTAAATACCACCATTTAAAAAGTGGAATATTTAAAATCTCGATAGCTGATTATTTTGGGGGGAGAGGAAGAAGCTGTGCACCACTGGGCCCATAGTCCTATCCCCAGAGAGGACAGAACCTGCTGCTGTTGTACCCTTGAGACAGAGCACAAGCTTTCCAGTTCTCCCCAGTTGTCAATAGTCCCTAATCATAAACACTGAGCAGGTGGCATTTTCCCTTCACACTTTTATTAATTTATATTTACATGCTGCCTTTTAGGCATTGAATGTCTCACACCTGCTTGACCATCCAGAGGGTAAGAATGAGCAAGAGTGTAAATTATAAGTGAGTTTGGGTTCAATATAAGGTAGATTTGTTTTCTACTCTACTTGTGTGGGGAGGTCTACCTTGGGGGCATAATATTTACACTGAACCTACTTGAGCACAGTTTCAGTGCCCAGTGGTCAGTAATGATGTTGACCAGGTGGTGACAATTTTTTGGTAACTGGCCAGAGAGTAAATATAGTACATATTTTCAGCTTCATGCTGCCCTGACTCAATTCTGCTGTTGTCGTGTGAAAGTAGTGAACGCCAATACATAGATAGATAAGTGTGTCTGTGTTCCAATTAAACTTTATTTTCAAAAATGGGTAGGGGACCAGATTTGGCTAATGATCTTGGATTAGACTAGGCGGTTGTACCCTCAACAGAAACTGCTAATCAGTCACAGCCTCAAGTCTTTCTCAGAAGTCAGGATCAGTCCATCACAGTCAGGTGAAAACTATTTGTTGATGGTTCTGGGATGAGTGAGCATTGAGACCCTTTCCCATCATACAAGGCAGCTGTAAAATGAGTAGATTTTCTGCCTCTTTTCCTTCATTTTGAGAATTTAGGTACATATCTATAACATTGGGGTAGAATAGCAGATTTTGCCTTAGTAAATTTATGGCATAAGTATCCTATTTGAATCTCCATTGGTTGTCATTTTACTCCTGAGTTCATCCAGGATATCCTTGCCTCTGATCTCTGTTTCTAAGGTGTGTCATGGAAACCTTTGTAACAGAAAGAGATACTGAATATATTCTTGGGTTTGTTTCTCTTTCATAGGATTTATTTGGAGTCAAAGAATTTCCTCCCCAGACTGCATTTTTGAAGTGGCTTAGTACTCATATTTGTACCCATGTCATTCTGAAGGAGCTTTGTGGAAATCTTTTTGTTCCGAGTGGATTTAATGAGAAAAATTTAAATATGGTATGTATGTTTATATTGACTCCTTTAAGCTTTCAATATCTTTTTTGTCTGTGAATGTTTTTGGATTAGATGATGTAGGTGAGGCAGGAATGACCTCATTAGATCTCCAAAGGGTTTTTCATTTCAGAGATGGGAGAGTAATTTCAGTAGGTGCCTAGAATACTCTTTGCTGTGGTCATCAGGCAGGCAGTTATCACCTTCCTACGTTGTATCTATATGGAAATATTGAATGAGAAGATTTGTAATAAGTTAATTTCTGATATTCTAGAGATTTGTTTCTTCTTAAAAATTACTGTGTGTTTAAATTTGAATGACTGTTTCCATATATATGCATATATATGTATATGTGCATGTGTATTTTTTTTAAACATGTATACCTTTGGCCAGCAATATACTGGTGTTCCTAAATATATATGTATTTTGTAATGTTCTATTTTTGAAAACAGGTTTTAAAATTCTGGAGTGAAGATGGCAGGGATTTTTAAAAATAATATTTTTTATTTTTTTCTGCTGATAAAATTAAGGTGACAATTGTATTCAAAATTCTGAAATTCAGAGAAGCACGAACAAGGAAAAAAACTACCTATAATCACAACCCATTCGGCTGCACAATTACCATGTTGTTGCCTTTCATTTCCTTCCTATATACCCTGTGTGTGTGTGTTGTACATATTTTATAGGACTTATTTATAGTTGAGAAAATTTTTCCCACCCATAATCTCTCATATATTTGAGGTATGACTCTGTAGTTTTTAATGTTTCAAAAGATAATACATGTATATTATTGATGTCACCTTCATACTGTTTTCCTTCATATTTCAATGTATTTATTTTGCAGTCTAGAGTGGCTGTGTATGCAGCACACTGTCCTGCTGGAACTTCTGTGCAAAACATGTTACACTGGGGTCAGGTAGGTATTCCAGGAGCAAAGTTGGAGGTTTGTGTAGCATCATTGCTAGAAAGGTCTGCGCATTCCATGCAGTACCTCTCTGTAAACATTTTCCAAGTAGAAAGACACTCTGCTTACAAGTATGAGCTGATTTCCTTCCCCGGAGTCCTGGATTCCTCATTGTGTTAGTCTGGCTTTCGCTGTCCTCTCTGGAGCATACTACACCATGCCACATTTTCACCAAAGAGTAATTGTGTTGACTCATTTCTTCTCTCTTCCCTTCTCTTCGATGTTCTGCTATTCACTGAGTCTCAGATTTATTTTATTTCTATGTAGCTTCAGGAAGCATGATTTTAGAGGAGCTTTTATTTCAGTATTAACCTATATACATAATATGCCTGGAAGATCAGTAGACAGACAACTTAAGCCTATTATTATCAACCTATCATTTGTCCCTCCCTTTGGTTGCTGAGCAGTGAGAATCTGTATTTTAAGAAATAAATTAACAGCTGCCCAATAGCTTCTTCTGCTTCATCAGATTGGGGAACCTTTGCCATGTGACAGCACTTTAGTGAACTCAGTGGCCTCTGAAATAATGAGGGTCGACTGCATTTCAGATGTCAGTGACTCAGTGACAGATTGCTGAGGTTTAGCCCAGGGGCACCTGCAATGGAAAGTAGTGCAGTACATGCTGCACAGCACTTTCACCTTTTAAGGTGTCCTGAAAACTTCAAAAATCCTCATATTCACACATTCATTCAGGCTCCTGCTGTTCTCCTAGTCACATGTCTGTTTATACTCACTTGTTTTCTTTCTAGACCTGCCACCCAAATTCTCCTACCTTTGTGTGTGTGTGTGGTTGTGATATTTTATTTCTTTTTTTTAATTGTCTTTTTCCCTCCACCTTTTCTGAACCTTTTCCCCTCTCTTCCCTAAAGGACTTTTTGCCAGAAAGGGTGAAATTCTGTTGCCTCAGCAGTTAGTGCCCTCCTAAGGATGCGTGGAGGGTGACTCAGCTGACTTAAAGCACAGCCTGGGCTATGCTCTAGCTCAGTGACCTTTGCAAGTGCCTGATTCTCAGGTCTTGGAAAAGTACCCATGACCACCCGCTAGCCTATGAGGAGCCCTGCTCTTGTTCTCGCTCCTTTAAGTGGCAGCTGACTGGAGTTAGAGTTGCAGGCTGAGTTCCCCAGCAGTGCTCTCTGGTCCACTTGTGACCTTGTGACTTTAGGCTCTACATACTTTGGAATTTCTTTTCATAACTATTTCCAATGCCCAGACTCCCTGCAGAAGGCAGCCCTGCCTTTGACCCTTGTGCCTTCTGTGTCATCTCTTTGTCAGGGAAATAGCTGCTTGGCAGAGTGACTTCACAGGACACTTTCCTTGATCCCGCCTCCTCTGAGCTGTTGACCAGAGGCTGCCACACCACCTGTTGGTGGCCCCTTGGTCAGGCTGCTCCAGGACGCAGCCCCGGTGCCTGCTGGGAGGGAGTGGCTGCTGAAGGTGGGTGGGGCCTGGGTGTTGGCAGCTGAGAGCCCCAAGTCAGGTGTGGATTTTGGAGGTTCTTGTAGTATGAGCTGGGAGGTTCCCTCAAAGGCCATTTTATTCACAGTACATTCAGAAGTTTGCTTTTTGCTTAATTAACATTCAGTTATTCATCTCCAAAACCTACATCTTTACTTGGCTGCTAAGTTTAGTTTACAAATGTTATTCTCATTAGAGCCTGACAAATTCCAAAGAGCCCCAGAGCTGTGACTCGTTTCTCTCTCTGGTCCTCTTGTGAACCCTGCCCGAAGCCCAGGTGCTCATTCCTGTGTGAAGGCTGGTTCTAGTACATCTTTATTGTTGTTGCTCAGAAATACTTTGGGTGCAGGTGAAAATGTGGATTCTTGGGCTCTCCTCAAGATCTGTTGAAACTCAGTATCAAAGGGGGTGTGTCCCTGGGATCTGCACTTTTAATAAGTACCCCCAGGTGACTCTGATATACTCCATTGTTTGCAACCTAATGATTAAAAAAAAAAAGACTTGCTAAGAATTATTCCTTAAAACATTAAAAAAGGACATTTAACATAAGGTACACGCATTATGATATTTTAGAAAATACATGAGTGCAATGAAAAAAACCACCTGTGTGTGTACCTCCCAGGGGTAGGCACTGATAGTATTTTTGTATAATCTTACAATTGTTTGGTATAATAATTCCCATTACAAAAGTAGGATCCTAGGACACATGCTTCTCTAACATTCCTTTTTATTGAGTGAAATAGGATTGTATGTTTTAGATACAGGCTGAGTTGCTGTATCAGAGACCCAAAATTATAGCTAATGAAGCAATTTCTTTCTTTCTCGTAATACAGAAGATCAGTGGTCTGGGATGGTGGTGGAGGGTGGTGAGTGTGTGCCACAAAGTCATGCAGGGACCAGTGTACTCCACAGTGTAACTCTGCCACCCCTGGGTGCTACCCTCCCTAGACTGGTTGAAACTGGGTCATCTCCATGTCTGCTCCAGCCCACAGGAAGTGGGGAGGGAGGAAGGGCGAGGGGCTTGATGTTCAGGAGGAAGCTCAGAAGTGAGCCAGATGGCCATGCCGAGTTTTGAGGGGGGCTGGGAGGTGTGCTTTCTACCTGGGTGGCCAGGTGTTCAGTGAACGCTTAAGCAGTTCTAGTGATGTGGGCTATGGGGGGGAGACTCTTTGTCTCTTTGGAGATAACCTTAACCTAAGTTGTCTGTCCTCACTTGTGGGTATAGAAATGTAAGAAGCTGCAGTCCTGCCCTTGGTGACCATGGCAACAATTCCTGTCCCAGGAAACATTTTAACAATGCAAATCTCTCTCAGATTCTACAACACTAGTACTGAAAGCAGGAGGGCAAGAATGGACACTGGGGGTGAGAATGTCCAGATCAAAACTAAATTTTAAAAATATTTTAATGCAGAGAAAGTTTTCCATTGCATACATTTTTTTTCTCCTCGTCCTCCTCTTCCTCCTCTCTCACCCCCTCCTGCTCCTCACCACTCCCCAAAATCTCTTCCTCATTATAGTCTTTTGTAATATCAAAACTTCCTGGGAATATATTGTGCTATATTGTACTATAGATAGGTCTTTATACATTGGACAGATTGTTTTTCTTAGGATACACTTGAAGAAGAACACATAGTGATCAGAGAGTTGGCCTATTTGTTTTTATCCCCGCCCCCCACTTGTGGCTTTTTGCTTGCTGTCTGCTGTGTCCATTCTTGTGCATTCTTATGTGTCTGTATTTATTTATTTATTCCCCCCACCCTTGAGCTTGCTTGTTGTCTGCTCTCTGTGTTCATTCATCAGGTGCTCTTCTGTGTTTTTTCTTGTCTCCCTTTTCATTGCATCACTTTGCTGATTAGACTCTCCATGGTGCTGGTGGGTCAGGCGGCACTCTGCAGTATGCGGGCAAGCCTCCCTTCATGAGGAGGCCCCGGGACACAAACCCAGGGCCTCCCATATGTTAGAAGGGAGCCCAACTAATTGAGCCACAGCTGCTTCCAAGTGTTTGCCTATTTTTAAGACTTTGATACATATTGTAGTATTAAAAAGTTGAGCCTATTTCCATTTTTATTAGCATTTGAGACTTAAAAACAACTTTCTAAATGCCACTTTAAAACTGTGTATCCGGGAAACGGACTTTGGCCCAGTGGTTAGGGCGTCCGTCTACCACATGGGAGGTCCGCGGTTCAAACCCTGGGCCTCCTCGACCCGTGTGGAGCTGGCCATGCGCAGTGCTGATGCGCGCAAGGAGTGCCGTGCCACGCAAGGGTGTCCCCCGCGAGGGGGGCGCCCCACGCGCAAGGAGTGCGCCCATGAGGAAAGCCGCCCAGCGTGAAAAGAAAGTGCAGCCTGCCGAGGAATGGCGCCGCCCACACTTCCTGTGCCGCTGACGACAACAGAAGCGGACAAAGAAACAAAAGCAGACAAAGAAACAAGACGCAACAAATAGACACCAAGAACAGACAACCAGGGGAGGGGGGGAAATTAAATAAATAAATAAATCTTTAAAAAACAAAAAACAAAAAAACAAAACTGTGTATCCTAATATTACAATTATTTCCTCCTTCTCTTCAACCACATAAGGTTATTACATAAGTGTAACCATGTACCTATTCTGTTTTAATTTCTGACATTTTTCCACTTAATATTATTTATAAACATTCTTTAGAAACAGTCTTGTGTATCTGTCTTTTCATATTCATATTTATTATTTTTGGCATGACATACTGTTTGTACATATTATAACAATGTAATTAACCAACTATCTAGTAATGAACTTTAACTTATTTCTGTGCTTTTGTTGCTAGAAATGAGTTTTTCCATATCCATTTTTCCCTCCTTCTGAGGTACCTTTTCAAGTGGATAGTTTTGAAGTCCTGAAATGACCCTCAATACCAAATTCAAATTTAAGAGTTTAGTTGAGTTATAGGCAAGTTTTTCCTTTATATTCATACTCAGCTTTATATAAATGCTGAAAGACAGGATTTGACCAAGTGGTAAATTCACATCTGAGTACAGCAGAAGAACAGTTCACATGGAGATATTTTCTCTGACAATTGGAGAGGGAACAGGTGCACTAAGAGGTGCTGTAAATCTGTATTTTGTTCAGCTTGTTAAATGCGCCACATATTTAATATCTGTCATTTGAAGTGACAAAATCAGATGCTAAAGCTTTTCTTTTAACAATCCTCTATGGTATCTGATCTCACACTATCTTTTATTATATCAAAGAGTAGAAATTTATACAATTGATGAGGACTGAAACCACATACATCAAAAGCAAGTTTGGCTCTCTTTGTAAAGTTAATGTGGTGCCACCATGTGTATGGTGCATTTCCCCTGCCTCCTTAACATTGTTGCAGAATTTGAGAGAGGTTCAATTATTTGTGTATAGAAAGGCCAGAACTCAGGAATGATTTTGAGAAGGAAAAATGGTTTATTGATGGCCAGCTGGATTCGGGAGCTTTCTGTTTTGAACCCCAGTCCTGAACAAGATTTTCAATTTCCTTTTATACAGAGAGGAATGGTCACATGGTCCTATTGTTTCAGTTCTCAATAGGCTTGAATTAGCATGTATCTTCCACATCCTAGGTAAGCTTTTAGCATGGACTTCATACATTTTAGATAAGCTTTTAGCACATTTGGTTTGCATTTCCCCTGAATATTTAAAGTTTATAGACTTCGCATTTTTAAACTGTTTCCTGGGACTGGTGTCATTGCCATGGTCACCAAGGGCAGGACCACAGTCTCTTACCATTCTATTCCCACAAGTCAGGACAGACAGCTTAGGTTAAGGTTATCTCCAAAGAGACAAAGAGCCTCCCACACATAGCCCACAGTCAACATAACTGTTATTATCTCTGATGTACAGATGAGGAACCTGATGTTTAGAGAATTTTTACAGCCTGCCTTCCATCCCCGAGGGAGAACATGGGAGGCCTTAATTGCAAAGCACCTTCCCAAGCCCTTGGTTCCACTGCCTGCCATCTGGTAGGTGGGGAGAGCTGTGCCTCTCACAGTGGACCCAGCCCCATCATGGTGCCCCATGTGGCATATGGTAGCATCTCAATAACTAGCATTCATTATCCTTCACTGTGGGTTTGGGTTTTTTGGTTTTTCTGGTAATGGTAATTGATAAGATAATCTGATAGTGATTTTCAAAAGTTAATCTCTTCTACTCATATCAAAGTGACTACATGTTTAATGGAGGCTGTGTTAAAAAAACAAACCTCCCCTTGTTTCCTTTTATAAATTGTAGAGTTACCCTCCCACTTACAATGTGAAAGACATGCTGCTGCCGACTGCAGTCTGAAATGGGGGACATGACGTGCTTGCAGACGTCAATGATATCAAAGTCTTACTGACCCAGATCACCTGCTTGGTGTACCACAAGACTATTCCTGAATGGGAGCATCTCAACTTTATCTGGGGCTTGGATGCCCCTTGGAGATTGTATAATGAAATTATTTATCTAATGAGGAAATATGAAACCCAGACGTAAAAGATGTAGAGGGCGGCAGTCTTGGCCCAGTGGTTAGGGCGTCCGTCTACCACATGGGAGATCCTCGGTTCAAACCCTGGGCCTCCTTGACCCATATGGAGCTGGCCCATGTACAGTGCTGATGCCCACAAGGAGGGCCCTGCCTTGCAAGGGTGTCCCCTGTGTGGGGGAGCCCCATGTGCAAGGAGTGCGCTCTGTAAGGAGAGTCGCCGAGCACTAAAGAAAGTGCAGCCTGCCCAGGAATGGTGCCACATACACATAGGGCTGACACAAGAAGATGATGCAACAAAAAGAAACACAGATTCCTGTGCTGCTGATGACAACAGAGGTGGACAAAGAAGACAGCAGCAAACAGACACAGAGAACAGACAATGGGGGTGGGAGAAATAAATAAATAATTTAAATAAATAAATAAATAAATATTTTTTAAAAATATAGAGTTCTTTCCCAGGTTTTTTTCTTTTTATATCCAAGGTAATTGTGAGACTTTGAAGATGCCCAGTTCTCTCCAAAGAGGATTAGAACCTCACTAGCTATTTTTGGTTTTTGTTTAATTAAAATCACCAGCTGATTAAGGATTAATGTCTCAACTATAGTGTTGTTTCTTTAAGTCTTTGTGAAAAGATAATCATTCTGTTTATACTTTCAATTTAAAATGCACTCTATTAGCTTTTCACTTCTGCCCAAGGCAAATTAACACGTGCTTGGCTTTTTAAACAGATGTTCATTAATAAATAACTTGAGACAATCTCAGTGTAAAAGTATCTGGCTTTCATCTCCTTGCTTTCCCATCAAAGGATTTGTATTTATGCACCTAAGTGATACTTTTTCATGCTTATTCAGTACAGAGTTAAATCCAGTGAAATCCCAGCTGTGCCACTTATAAATATCTCATGATGAACTTTATTTATCAAACTTACCTGCGATAGCTGTGAGTTAGTAAATGGTTAAATGATTCAGGCCAAGCAAAATAATTTGCTGAAATCTTTGAAAACTAATTGCACTGAATCCTATAGAGAGATTTTATCACTAGTTATCAGCTGGTTTTCTTTTAACCAGCTGCTCTATCTCAGTCATGATGCCATGGTGTGGAAAAACCCTGTGGCTGCCCATGAGAAGAGTGTCCAAGTTTAATTTTACATGAAAGAAATGTGACCATGACTGTTTTCACATCAAGATTCAGGGTCTTGTTTTCTTTTTGTAGTTATGTGTTCATATTTCTAGCCCTGATTTGCATCCCTATGCCAGGAAGCCCATATTCACATACTTTTCATGCAAGTTTCCTTACAGTACTCTCAGGTGGACAGATGATTTTGTGATAGTTACCTGAGATGCCATATCAGAATTTAGTATTCATTATTATATGCAAGCAGGATACTACTACTTTGTAACATTTAAGTGTCTTATTTAAAGGTTTCAATAAAACTCAGTGAGCCTCAGGCCTGAAGAATTTCTTATATGTGGTTTGTCCATGATTTAATTGCCCTTTTATACTTCCCTTTTCCTTTTGGCTGGACTTAAATCTTTCTTTCTCATCTTTCCCCAGTCCTCACTCATTGTAAATCTTGCTGCTACTGCTCATGAGCATCTGTTCCTCTCTTTCGGGGAGGAGACCACAGTTTCAAGTGTAAAGAAAGTTAGAGATGTTTGGAAACACTAGCTTCATAAGTTATCCTGTGGGCACCATGTTAGTGAGGCTGTGGGTGGAGACTTGGCAGCCCTCAAACCCTGTGCAGGTAGCCCGTGGACTGCAGGCAGGACTGTGGATTTGAGGGCTGTTGGTCCAGCTCCTCCTCCACTGTAGAGATGAGGCAACTGTAGTAGTCAGATAAAGGGAACTGATGCAAAATACCAGAAATCTGTCAGCTTTTAAAAAGGGTATTTTTTTGGGGTAGAGACTTAGAGTTATGAGGCCCTAAAGAGTTCAACTCAAGGTACCATTAAGGTGGACTTTCTCCCCCAAAGTCTGTTGCCATCAGTTAATGAAATGTGGTGGATGATGTCCGCTAGTGTTGAGCCATCCTCTTGTCTCTTAAAGCACCATGGTCCCTGTTTCTTCCAATCTCAGCTGTAGGCTATCCTTAGGCTCATCTCTCTTCCTGCGACTTGTTTCTTTCCAGGCTCAGCTGCTCTGGTCTCTCCACAAGGTCAGCTGTAGGCTCATCTCTCTTCCCAGGGCCATGTCTATGGAGCACTCTCTCTTTCTGCATATCTGCTTCTGTATTCTCCTTCTCCATGTATTTCCTTCCATGTGAGAGTGTTTTGTCCCCACCAAGGAGCTGGGGACTCAACCCTATATGCTCTAATGATGTGGTCAAATAAAAGCCCTAATCTTGATTTAATAACAGAAAGTGAAACCTCTGAATGCAATACAATCTAATATGCCCAGAGGAACAGTTCACAAACATAACCCAATACGTAATTTTGGAATTCACAAACAATGCCAAACTAGCACAGCAAGCAAGGTCAGGAGAGGTAGGTCTCCTGATAGGGCCCCTGGAACATAGACTTGGAGCCCCAGTAAGATCTCTCCCACTAGGGTGTGAGTTTGAGGGAAGGGGCTACCGTACCTGTCTCTGTCTACCCAGAATCTAACCCAGAGCCTGGAGCACAGTGAGTCTCACTAGGTATATGAAGATAGACTAAATGTATGAAGAATGAGTGGATTTCTTCATGTAGCTAAGGAAAATTAAATGCAAAAATAACATCTGGGAAACTCTAGTGAGTGAAATGGAATCAGTGTGATTTTTCTTACACCCACAGGAAGGAGTGAAAATGTACTAGAGGCAAAGGGTGTGCATGTGCAGGAGGTTGACCCCTCTCCCACTGGCCATATGTCTCCAGTGAGCTCTTCTTTTTCCTTGAACCAAGACAAAGTGATTTGGCCAGGCACATGCAGGATTCTTAGTGCTGGGGAGGAAGAGACAGTGAGTAGGTATCTTTTGTGGTCAGTAAAGCTCCCACACACCAGACCGTAAGCTGAAGAATGAGTAGGGGCTGCCATCACTTGCCTGTTGTGCTCTTTGCCTCTTTTCCACACTTTTCTCTCGGGAAACCTTCAGTGTATGGACCAGTCTAAAGGTGGGGATGTTGCACATTGGTTCTTACTGGTTGGGCCATGTTGACATTTACCTTTTCCAGAAGCTTCTTACCCCTGACACAGCTGTGTAGACCCTTTGTATCCTTATGACCCTGGCTTCATTGACCTAGTTATGTTAACTCAGCCTCTGAGAGGTGGTACTTTTGCGAGGTTAGAACTTTTGCCTAAAAGACCTGGGACAAGTTCGTAGGATCTCTGACTCTTTTTGAACTGGCTTTGATGTGTATTCTGTGGAACAAAACTTGATGTTCCCCCTCAGATCCTCAGAGCAAGGAAAGGACTAGTTATTCTGTCAACTTGGAATTCTGCTCTAAGACATGGGGAAAGGAAGAGACACCAAATGTCACAATTGAGAAGGAAAGTCATTTTTCCTTTTGCCACAAGAGGGCAGGCTTGCCTCGGCTTGCAAAACTTCCCCAGTGTCTGTGACTTAATTTCTTAAGGAGGCTTTCGTCAGGGAAGGAACTTGGCTGCTTTAGGAGCCAGTTGGTTGTTTGAGACTGATAAGATCAGCTGGGGGATCGGTCATGTCCATCTAGGATCGATACTCTAATGAATAACACCTGAAACAATTTCCCAAAGGATACCTCTCCCAAATGTGACATATGAAAATAAAATGTTGCCTAGAAGTTGAACAAAAGGTCAGCAACACAGTCATGGGCAGGTGCCTGTGGAATGAAGAAGGCATTAACCCAGACCTTAAAGTAATGAAGGTCTAAAATTTAGGCTGTTGTTTGTTTTTATTTTTTATTTATTTCTCTTCCCTTCCCCAAAGCCCCCCCCCCCCATTGTCTGCTCTCTGTTTCCATTTGTTTTGTGTACTTCTGTGACCGCTTCTATCCTTGTCAGTTGCATTCATTCAGAGTATCTATTGTAATGTGCTAAGTGGCAGATTCCAAGTCCAAATCCAAATTAAGCAAGTAAAATTATTTTCTCCCAGATGGCTTTAGTAGTACTAAAATAATGCTTTGTACTTTTACAGTGTGCTTTCAGAGTTTTTCAATCCTTTTCTGTTTTCTGTACAGGCCAAATAGGAGAGTTTAATGGGAATGTGGTGGGAATCACCACCCCTGCATTCTTCAAATCCTTGATGGTGGCACTAGTTTCTGCAATTCCTCCCAGAATCTGGTATTGCTTTTCATTTACTATTTTGGCAGGTAGGGGCAGTTCTAGTGGCTTCCACTTGGCCTTTCCAAACATAATAGACTTCACTCCACGAGTCAGGGATCCAGTGTGGGGATTCTGCCAGTTACTGAGTATGTCTGTTCCAATTATGCCTTCTGGGAACTGGGGATACAACCACAGAATGGGTCCGGGGATGCACCGGTCCAACTGTGAGATGGACCTGAACTAAAACTCCATTAATCACCTGATCTCCATTAGCCCCTACTCTGACTGGTGGACCTCAGTGATGTTTTGGGTCTCCTGGAATAAATGTTATTTCTGAACCAGAGTCTAATAATCCCCAAAATGCCTGATCATTTCCTTGTCCCCAGTGCATAGTTACTCTGGTAAAAGGCTGTAGATCTCCTTGGGAAAGGTGGGAAGAAGATTAACAGTATAAATTTGGGGCAGTTTAACAGGATCCTTCCCCAAAGAGACCTGGCCTCCTCCTCATTCAAGGGGCTCTGGGCCTGAAAATTGTCTCAAGTCTGGGAATTGATTATGGGGCCATGATTCTCTGCAACTGTAATTTGACTTAGGGTTTCATTCACTTGACCTAGAACTCTTCTGTTTATACAGATCCAGAAGAAATTTAGTAGACTGCCTCTCTATTTCACTGCTAGGTACCCCATGATGTATTAGCCAACACTATAACTCCACTCAACTCAGACTATTTTGAGTGACTTTTGGAATCTGCCTTTCATTACAGTAGCCATGCCCACCTTGGCTCAGCGATTAGCTGCCCATACTTGACTTTTACCAGACCAACATCCAATCATCACAATAATGCTTAAGGATTCTAATTCCATCACAGACCTCCATACAGTTATATCATGACTACAGAGAAGAACAACCACAGAGCTCTTCAGGGAAGATGGAGATAGTCTTACAAATTTATTCCTCACAGTCCTGGTTAAAGGTGTGTGCTCTTGACATTCCTGGGGTGGGTGGGTAGCTCTCAAATGGTAAATGCATTCTAGCATTCCAATTTCCCTAAGCCTTTTAATTCCATCTTCTACTGTGTGTCAGGGCAAATCGGGCATCTCCACCTCAGACATACTAGGCCATCTTGTGGAGAAGTAGGAGCCTGTGACCACCCCAACCCGAGAGGAAAATTCCACAGCTCCCTAACTGCATATATCTCACTTCTGTAACAAGCTTGCTCTACTGTAAAATCTTATCTCAGAGCCTCCTCCCGTAGAAAATCTCATCAGCCCCTGCCAAAAGACCAACCTGACCCAGACCCTTGTAAATAACAAAAACTCTCCAACCACATGTCTCCCCTGATAGAATTCCTAGCACTTAATTAACTGCAAACATCTGTTTCTGTACATGCTTGCTTGCTGAGCTATTGCCCCCCACCCTGAACTTAAAGTCCTATATAAGGAAAACTCCCCCCCTGCAACCCGGGGCTGCTCTCTCTTCTGCTTAAGATGAGGCAGTCGTTGCATGGCTAATAAAGCTCTCCATTGGAACTTTATTCAGAGTCTGAGTCTGGTTGATATCACTAGTCTATAACAATATTTTGGCCCATGTTTCAATCAGTCACCCAGACAAACTGTTAGAGCCCTTTCTAACCCCTTGAGCTACAGCACTGAATCCAGAGTTTCTGCTTAGTGTGCCCTTATCAATAAATTCAGTGTAATCCAGCTTTACATTCCTTCCACCATTATCCCATATCCTTAGTATCCATTTCCACACTTATTCCCCTGATTTCTGTCTGTATAAGTTGGAAAACTCATGCAGTTCTTTCTGAGTATACCTTACTTCCTCATGGGTCACACTTTGTATTTCACCTTTGGGGACTTGTTGTGATTTTAGTCTACTATTATGTCTCAAAGACAAGAGAGGTGGTGGAGGTGGGTAAGGAGAAGGATTAGAAATCCCTTACAAGCTACTCAAACTCAGGGCATTCCCTTGCATTTTCTTCTGGTGAGAATGGATTAGTCTCTTCAGGAAGGTGGTGGAAGGCAGTTTCCTCAGGTTGGGCAGTGCATGCTGGAGATTGGCTGGTACATGCCTCAGGGCTGGGAAGAGGTCCAGACTCCCTGGGGCAGCACAGAGACTGGGCAGGGCAGGCTTCAGTTTGGTTGGTACCCACCTCAGGGCTGGAAGTTGTTTCAGTCTCCCTGGGCAGGCTGGAGGCTGGATGATACAAGGTTGACAAGGTATGGTCTAGGCAGGGCAGGCCATGGCAGGCTTATCTGGTAAAGTCTCAGCAGAATTCAGGGTTCCAATGTCACCACCAATATTATCATCATCCCATAAATGTCCATCCCAATTCTCTGGATTCTGCTCTTTTGCAGTCAATGCCTTCACGTTAACTGCAGAAACCCTGCAGGGCTGATAATTTAGTTTCCTATGTACTGCTACTTATACTATGAGAGTCTGAGTTTGGTTCTCAGATATTTCCAGCCTGTGGCTACAGGAGTCAAGATTTTTTCTCAGAGCACACATAGAAACTTTTACATCATCCACCCTGTGTTTAAGTTTCAAATTTAAAGCCTTTAACTCATCTCTTTCTTTTGTAACAGTATCCAGAGTATCTAGGAGGAGCCAGCCAACATCATTACACTGTTTGACTCCACAAACCTCTGTTAAGGTGGTGAAAACACTCTCACCCAGATCCTTGCTTCTGATAAAAATGGGAGTAGGGGAATCCAATGATGCTATTTTGGGTATCTCAATTGCCAACTGGCACCATGGACTATTAAAGTTCTCTTCGTTATTGGAAAGGGAGTCGTCAGTACCCTTGAATCCAGTTAGAGTAGAGAAACAATTGCAAAACTCCCAGGACCACCTCAGACACCCCATGTTTAAGACTCTGTGCCTCAAGAACCACTCCTGGAACCAAGCTGTATTAGTCAAGGATCTCTAGAGAAACAGAGTCAGCAAGAGATACCTGTCAATAGTATGCAATTCTTTAAGAGTTTCTCATGCAGCCATGGGGATGCACAAGTCCAGGTTCTGCAAGCAGGCTCCAACCAGGGGCTGCAATGAAAGTCTAATGAAGGTTCTTGACAAGTTCTGGAATATGTTGGCTGTCCAAAGACGAGCTGGTGAATTCTCTCTCAATGCTGGAATCACTTCCCCTTTTAAGGCATTCAACTTGTTGGGTTAAGCGTCAGTCATCGCTGATGGCAATCTCCCTGATTGATGTAATTAGAACCAGCTATCTATGATTTACCACTGCAGGAAGGCAATGGTGACCAAAGTCCATAAATGCCTTTGTATTACAGTTAGCCCAATGCTTCCTTGACCAAACAACTGGGCACAGTTTCTTGGTTGCGATGACACAATAGCCTAACAATCACATATCCTGAAGAGGAGAGGAAGATTTGGAGATAGGGAGATACTGAGGAGACACACACAAGGAAGTTGTGATGACAGAGGCAGAGACTCAAGTGGTACAGCTATAAGCCAAGGATCACTAGGCAGCCATCAGAAGCTAGAAAGATGCAGGGAGTGATTCTTCTCTAGAGTCTGCACAGAAAGCATGGACCCACCAACACCTTGCTTTCAGACTTCTAGTCACCAGGACTATGAGGAAATAAATTTTTAATGTTTTAAGCCACCAAGTTCATGGTACTTTGTTACAATGTCCCATGGAAACTAATATAAAACCAAAAAAAAAAAAAATAAGCAAAAATTCTAATTGAAGGAAACTTTCTGAAATGGTAAAAGCCATATATGAAAAACCCATAGCTAACATTGTACTCAGTGGTGAATACTGAAATCTTTCCACTGGATTAGGGACAAGACAAGGATACCCACTGTCACTACTATTGTTCAAGAGCGTGCTAGAAGTCCTAGCTAAAGCAATCAGGCAAGAAAAAGAAATAAAATGCATCTAAATCAGAAAGGAAGAAATAAAACTTTCACTATACACAGGTAAAAGTCCTGAAAAATATAAAACAAAGCTTCTAGAACTATTAAACAATATCAGTAGTGTGTCTAGATACAAGATCAATATGCAAAAATCAGTGGTATTTCTATACACTAGTAATGCACATACTGAGAAAGAAGTCGGGGGGCGGTTATCATTTATACTACTGACTATAAGAATCAAATATTTGAAATATTTAGGAATAAACTTAACCAAAGAGGTAAAGCACTTGTATTCAGAAAACTACAACTCATAGCTAAAAGAAATTTTTTAAAAGTCCTAAATAATTGGAAGAATATTCCTTGCTCATGGATTAGAATATTAAATATCCTTAGGATGGCAATTCTACACAAAGGATATATGAATTCAATATAATCCTGAAAAAACTTCACCAGCATTTTTTTAACAAGTGGAAAACATAATTTGTCAGATTTATTTGGAAGGTATAGGACCCCAAATAGCCAGAAACATCTTAAAAGAGAAAAGCAAAGTTGGAGGGCTTTCACTTCCAGGTTTTATATTACCAAGCTACAGTGGTAAAAACAACAAAGTACTGGCAAAAAGATAGACACATAGTTCAATGCAGCCAAATTAATGGTTCAGAAAGGGACCTTCACATCTATGGCCAAGTGATTTTGATAAGCCCTTCAAACATACCCAGCTGGTCAATAACAATCTATTCAACTAAAAGGACTGGGGGAACTGTTATCCATACCCAAAAGAAAGAAAAAGGACCCCTATCTCACACCCTGTAAAAAAAGTAATGTAAAATGGATCAAAGACCTAAATATTAAAGGAATAACCATAGAACTTCTAGAAGAAAATGTAGGAAACATCTTTAAGACTTGTTGATAGGTAGTGCATTATTAAACCTTACACTGAAAGCACGAGCAGCAATAGAAAGCATGGATAAATGGGACCTCCTCAAACTCAAACACTGTTGTGATGCAAAGGACTTTGTCAAGAAGCTGAAAAGGCAGCCCACTCAATGAGAGAAAATATTTGGAAACCACATATCCATGCCCATTCTATATAAAGAGATCATACAACTCAACTATAAAAGAGTAAACAATTCAATTTGAAAATGGGCAAAGACTTAGACATTTTTCCAAATTAGAAATATAAATGGCCAAAAGCATATGAAAAAATGTTCAGTATCACTATATATTAGGGAAATGCAAATCAAAACAACAATGAGCTATCATCATCTCACACTGCATAGGATGGCCATTATTCAAAAACAAAATAAAACAAAAAAAATAAGTTCTGGAGAAGATGTGGAGAAACAGGAATGAGGCAGGTTAATATAGGGAAAGGGAATACTTGGGTGACAACTGAAGACCCAGCAAACAACATGGCCAGCAGACCACAAAGCCATGTGTCCTGGCTTGGAAACCTCCTGAGGGATCGCGCAAGACTCTGACCATGAGAATCTCATTTGGAATGAGAATCCCATTTGAGATCAAAGGAAATCCCCTTATTCTCTGAAAAGGCCTCACCATTGGTCCCCTGGAAACTGACAGGTGGGGCACCCAATCAGAATGGCAGACAGCTGGGGCCCCTCCCCCAACATCATGAAGGGGAAGGAGGAAAGACTTTAAAAGGCCTGACCTGGGGTCCCATGAGCATGTCTCACTCTTCAGCATGCGTGCAGTCTGTGCCTCAGACCATGTGCTTTTCTCATTTTCTTGTTTCCTAATAAACTCTTCCCTGCCTTGCCTACCCTATGGCATGTCCTTAACTTCTTTAATGCGACATAAGCCAAGAACCAGAAGCCCAGAACCCAGAGCTTTCCACTGACATAATTTGGTGACCCAAGGCAGGAGACAGAGGCAAGTAATGCTCCCTGACACTGGACTAGGACGGGTGAGCCTAAACTTTTTATTAAGGCCTGACTGTGGCCTCTTTTGTTTTATTGGTGAGGCCCTAAATTTCCTTCTAATCCATTACCCTCAGGGCCTCTGAGGTTGTTTGCTTGTAAGCCACAGATCATTCTCTGCTTGACTTTTGTTAAAAAAAGATTTATTTTATTAATTTCTCCCCCCACACAGTTTTGCACTCACTTTTTATTCTCTGTATCAGTTCCTTGTCATCTTTTTGCATCAGTTCACCACAACAGCCTGTTACATCAGGTTGCTGTCTTGCTTGTCTTCTTTAGGAGGCTCAGAGAAGGGAACCTGAGACCTCCCATGTGGTGGACGGGCACCTTACTGCTTGCCTTTTATTTATTTATTTATTTATTTTTTAAGATTTATTTTTAGTTATTTAATTCCCCTCCCCTCCCCCGGTTGTCTGTTTTCTGTGTCTTTTTGCTGCGTCTTGTTTCTTTGTCCACTTCTGTTGTCATCAGCAGCACGGGAAGTGTGGGCAGTGCCATTCCTCCACACGTTGCACTTTCTTTCGCGCTGGGCGGCTCTCCTTATGGGTGCACTCCTTGTGCATGGGGTTCCCTTATGTGGGGGACACCCCTGTGTGGCATGGCACTCCTTGTACGCATCAGCACTGCGCATGGGCCAGCTCCACACAGGTCAAGGAGGCCAGGGGTTTGAACTGCAGACCTCCCATGTGGTAGACGGATGCCCTAACCACTGGGCCAAAGTCCATTTCCCACTGCTTGCCTTTTAATGTCCAGTTTACCTGCAGGGAAGCAGACTTGGCCCAACGGATAGAACATCCACCTACCATATGGGAGGTCCATGGTTCAAACCCTGGGCCTCCTTGACCTGTGTGGAGCTGGCCCATGTGCAGTGCTGATGCATGCGAGGACTACTGTGCCACACGGGGGTGTCCCCGGTGTAGGCAACCTCCACTTACGAGGAGTGTGCCCCATAAGGAGAGCTTCCCAGTGCAAAAAAAGTGCAGTCTGCCCAGGGATGGTGCCGCACACACAGAGAGCTGATGCTGCAAGATGACGCAACAACAACAAAAAAAACACAGATTCCCGGTGTCACTGATAAAGATAAAAGTGGTCACAGAAAAATACACAGTGAATGGACACAGAAAGCAGACAACTGGGAGGGGTGGGGAGGAGTGTGCAAGGAAGGGGAGAAAAATAAATAAAAAATAAATGTTGTAAAAAAACAAAAGCTTAACTACAGAACTCAGGCCCTGGGAGTAGCCGTGAGAGGAACTTGCTCATCATGGCTCTCTCCTAAGACCTCTGCAAAGTAAGCTAAAGAAAGGTCCCTAGCCAGTCCCTTTCCTAGGGTCTGGCTAGGTCCTTCAGTCTGGGAACCAGAGCCTGACTTCCCTAAGACTTCTAAGGCTCTGGGGATGCCCAGAGACATAAGGCTCCTGATCCCTCAAATGTAGTGTCAGCAACAAGGTTTCCTGACCTCCAGGATGCTGGCTCAGTGAGCAATCCACACAACCAGGTCTAGCAGTGGGATGCTACCAAGACTGATGAATGCATTTGTCCTCCCCTAGGATAATGGGTGGCTTCTAATTGGGACAACCTGCTACTGATGGTCTAAAAGGGAAGAGGCTAAACTTTCCTGCCACACCACATGGCTGCAATGTGGCTGAGAATGGTCTCTGTATGAGACCCTGATTTCCAGTTAAACCTGTGTAAGAGAGAAGGAGAGGACAGACAGATCTGAGGGCCAGAGATCATGTGGCCATGTCTCCTTAAAGGATAAGGAAGTTAATTATAAGCTCAGGGAAGTTATACTGAGGCAGGATGAAAACCCAGCCTTATTTTAAGGCAAGCTGTCAGAGGCAATAAAATACTGTCTTGTAGATCCTAACTCTAGAGAAGGACAGATCCTCTTAAGAGCTCCAGTCTTCCTTGGATATCCATAGAAACCTGCAGAAAATTCCCCGGGCTTCAAATATCCATTAACTCCCTTTTAAAACAGCCTTTGCAGTTTTCAACAATCAAGACTGAGTCACCAAAGAGAAGCAGGTGAGGAGGGGCAGGCATGGGGCCCAGAAGCAGGTTCACCTTTTAACTGACACTGTTAAAGACACCATCATGTCAGGGATACCTGAATCCAGTCTCCACATCTGCAGGAACCTGGCCCCAAGCTGTGTCAGCACAGACCATTAGGGTCCTTGCCCCAGGTGAGGATGGAAGGCACCTAATGCCACCTAGGAGCAATGAACCAGGAGGCCTCCGCTGACCCTTGACTTGGCAGGTAATATTGTTAATTTCATATGTAACCAATTCTTGGCCCTAGCCTGCACTCCAGACCTCTGCTAACCTCAGTTGTGCCCACTAAGGGCAGTGAATGGAGAATCAAGATCCTAGGCCATTTACTAAGCCTCTGCCCTATAGAATAAGGAACCTCTTTAAATGTCATCCATTAAGATTAAAAATCCCTTACTATTCCTAGCTGCCTGCCACAACTCCAGTCCTTTGAGTGAAAACAAAGGCCCACAGGGCTTTACCCCTTGCCAGAAGGTAACTAAAGGGATGCAGCCCACAGAGCAGCCCAAGTTTGTGTCTTGTCAGGGGAAGGGCTTCTCTGGACCCCTTAACTCCATACCTAGCAGCTGTCCAGGGATTTTCTACAGGAACAAAGCTGGAGGTTGCTGCACAAGTTTTCTACCATGTGCAGGAACTGGGAAATTTCCATCTAGGTGATTCTAAAGTGAAGTATTTCCCTATGCTATGTGTGTAAAATTCTCTCTTCCTCTAATCTGTGTTTGCTTAACTTTGCCAGTCTGCTCCTGCCTAGGAATGGACAATACAGATTTGGGGCTTGCCTGTTGTTGTAGGAACATGGTTTTAAATTAAAACATTTCTATAATGCAGACAAAATTACAGGCTTAGGAACACTGGGAATTGAGCAGATTGAACACCATCTAGTCAGCACAAAAAAGTATTTGTTTGAGGAAGAGTTTGAACCTTATTATAGTAAAATGTTTGCACCTGTTATATTGTAGCTGTTGCCTTATTGTAGATGTTGCAGTTCTGATAGCAAACAGCTGCTTGTTAGTTTCTAAGTAAATACAATGTGGAAACTAGGGTTCAGGCTCTCAGTTCCAGAAGCTATGAATCCCTGAGACCCATCTTTATCTCCTCTCTTGTCTCTCTCTCTGTCCTTTATTTCATAGAGTTGCATCACCTTCCCTTCAAGGCAACTGATTGCTGACTTAGCACAGCAACTGGTGTCCAAGGTGGGGCCCAAAGGGAAGAAGAATCACTTTAGGTGAAAATAAAGGTGTTGTCATGGCATGGAGCTCCAAGTGGTTTAGAAGGCCTTCCAAGTCCTCAGAGATTAGGGACACTCTCGGGTATTCTAATGGAGTTATGGTGGGAAACAGATACAGTTCAACAAAATATTGCCTATATGTATGTCTCTTGAAACAACTTCTCAAAGTTAAAGGAGCTAAGGTCTCTGAGCCTTCTTTTTGGAACACTTACAGGTTATAGAAAATTATTGCTCATGGTTCCTAGCAATAGGAAGTTTGAATTAGGAGACTGGGAAAAGTGGGAAAAGAGTTAGAAAAATTACTTGTACAAGGTGTTCCTCTCCCTATTACTATTTGGCTGAATTTGATTACAATTAAATCTGTTTTAGAACCCTTGTCAACAGAAAAGGATGATGATACAGAATGTGAGGAAATTCCTCCCATTGTCTTGTCTTCAGCTCCTTCATTAACTGACTTTAGAAAATCAGGTTCCCCTCCACTGACTTCCTCTCCCCCTCCAATATCTGGAGACACTCTGTCAAAGTTGTCCACTTTACAGGAGGGTATCTTACAGACTAGAAGGAAGGGTGATTTGGAGGCATTTCGAATGGCCTTTCCAGTTAACATACGTGAAAGAATAACTCCCAGAGTAGATCCTAAAAACCCAAATGGAGTTTATGAGTTCCCCAAAAATCTTTCCCACTTAAAATATTGAAAGAGTTAAAAGCAGCGGTGCAACAAATTCTCCTTTTTCCTATGGTGCAGTGCAGGCACTTTCTGAAGGCTCTAGGCTGATTCCAGCTGACTGCTCAGCGATAGCACGTACCACCTTACGGTCGGGAGAATTTTAACAATTAAAAACCTGGTGTGCAGATCATGCAGAGACTCAGGCTGCTCATAATAGAGCCCATAATATCCCCATTTTCTTGGATCAGTTAGTGGGAGTGGGTAACTGGGTGTGAGTAGATCAGCAATTAGTGATGAATGATCAAGTCATTGCACAGGTAGAATGCTGGTGCTTAAGAGCCTGGGAAAAGAATAAGGTTAAAGGCCAGCCTGTGGGGTCATTCCAAAAAATATTACCAGGACCTAAAGAACCCTACCCTGAATTTATTGCCAGTTACAAGAGGCTATCAAAAGACAGATCAATAACTTAGAAGCTGCAGGTACTATTTTGTAGCTAATGGCTTATGAAAATGCTAATCAGGATCATCTCAAAGCGATAGGGATTATGAAGGGTAAAGTGGATTTGACTGGATATAATAAATTTTGCCACAATATACGGACAGAGGGTCAATGTGCAACAATAATGGCTCAGGCTATGGCAGGGCTGAAGATCAATAAGAGGGGTTCTGGAAATGATGTGGCCTATGGGTGGGAGGCTGTTCATCTCTTCATAGATAACCGGAGCTGTACATGTCCTGAGCTGTGCATATGGGACAGTGAGAAGCTGCAGCCCTGCCCTTCATAACCATGGCAATGACTCCAGTCCCGGGAAAAGAATTTAACAATGCAAACTCTATATACATACCAGTCAGTCCAGACAGACTCTGACAATAGGGAAGCTGAGACTTAAATAAACTGAAGCTTGGCCACAAAGGGGGGATATAATATAGTCTGTGCATAAATTCAAATTTATCTAATTCTGTATCCAAGTGTGCCTACAAATCCAATTAAGTAATATAGGCCCTATAGGCTTTGAATATTCACAAAGGATGTAAACTAAATTGTGTATTCAAAGTTGCATCCAGATGGAATGTGGGCAAGATATTAACTCAAACTTACCTGGAATGTGGGGGATATGCTAATTCAAGCTCACCTGGAATGTGGGGTATATGTTAATTCAAAACCTATCTGGTACTCAGACAAACACTTAACTAACAAAGAAAAGTCATTTTCTTTCATAAAAGCACCATTTGACTCCTCACCCTTATATCATCTGTATAAAAAGGACCCAAAACTCTATTCATGGCTTGGATTCTGAATGAAAAGCTCTGAGCCCAGCTGGTCATAAATCCTTTCTCCTTCCCAAAATTATTCCTGAGTCCTGGCCTTTCTAAATGCAAATAATTGAACCTCTTGACATCTACAATAGAAAATGTTTTAATTGTGGAAAAACTGGTCATATAAAAAAAGTGTTGGAAAAGTTCTGAGGGAAAAACAATACCATTAAGATGGAATATTTCAGCTCTGAAATGACCTGAGCTGTGTCCCTGCTGTGGTAAAGGATATCATTGGTCTAACCTATGTTGGTCTAAATACCATAAGAATGCCACCCCCTTGGTGGGAAACTTCCAACAGGGCCTGCTCCCAGCTCTGCTCCAAAAGGGGATTTTCCCAGTTAGTGGAGCAACCCTGGTTTTCCCCAACACTCTGCAGTGTCTTGAATTTATCCTTCACCACAGCAGGAAGTGCAGATGTAGATATCCCTAAGACTGAACCTGTTATCTTACTTCCAGGGGCTAAAAACAGACAATATTCCCGCTTATACTAATGTCTCCCTTAAAAGGTTTCTGGATACTTGGAGTATTTCACACACTACAGGACTTCCTTATAACCCCCAAGGGCAAGCTATTGTCAAGGGAACAAATTAAATCATTGAACTCACGCTACAAAAACATAAAGGGGGAAACGGACTTGGTCCAGTAGTTAGGGTGTCCATCTACCACACGGGAGATCCATGGTTCAAACCCTGGGCCTCCTTGACCCATGTGGAGCTGGCCCATGCACAGTGTTGATGCAGCACAAGGAGTGCCATGCCACGCAGGTGTGTCCCCCACATAGGGTTGTCCCCCGCCTAGGGGAGTCCCACGCGCAAGGAGTGCACCCCACAAGGAGAGCTGCCGAGCACGAAAGAAAGTGCAGCCTGCCTAAGAATGGCATCCCCCTCACAGAGAGCTGACACAACAAGATGATGCAACAAAAAAAGAGACACTGATTCCCGTGCTGCTGACAACAACAGAAGCGGACAAAGAAATAAGACGCAGCAAATAGACAGAGAACAGACAACCGGGGTGGGGGAGAGGGGAGAGAAATAAATAAATAAATAAATCTTTAAAAAACAAACAAACAAAAAAAGGGGTGGGGGAGACAGGGAGACAACGCAGTTGCAACTACACAAAGCATTATTCACTCTTAATTTTCTTTACTTGGAAAAACCCTGGAAGGGACAGCAGCTGAAAGGCATTTCCAAATGAATTCTTAAATGCAAACCCAAATTCTGTCTGAAAACTTTTGATTTGGTGGAATGATCCACTGACCAATGAATGGTCAATACGGAAGCTGTTAACGTGGGGAAGAGGGTTTGCTTGTATTTCCCCAGAAGATGAAAAAAGTCCTGTGTGGATGCCAGCTCATTGAATAAAACCATATCATGAATGCCAAAAGACAACAAAAGTTCCTGTGGAACCAAGAACTTCTGGTCAAGCAGATGGAGAAATTGATGCTGGAAACTACATGGCTGGGTTCCACTCCGAAGACTAGAGCAGCTTCACCTCCCACCTGGGGGTGAATTAAACATCTGAGTCAAGAAGCTGAACAACAGCTGGCAAAGGAGGAATTGCCAGTTACTGCTTCACATCTTATATCAGGATGGAGTTTTCACTTGATATGCGTGCTTTATTGTTATTCTTACAAAAGGTATTTAAGTGTGCAAAAAGGTTCCTAGGAGTATTAATAGCAGCTATTATAGGCATTATTGCCTTTATTACAGTATCTGCAGTTTCTAGGGTGGCTTTACATCAAAGTATCTAAACTACAGAATTTGTTCAAGCGCGGCATCATGAAACAAATATGGATTGGGACAGTCAAATTAAATTCAATGAAGAAATTAATTATAGGAGAGTAGATCTGGAACTGCTTCTGTGTTTGTTCAATGTCAGTGTGTGTGTTGTAATTGTTTCAAAGAGTGTTGTAATGGCTTTTGTGATTGTTCATTTTCAGTGTATATTTGATACCTCCAGATGGTGATATAATTTGGTAGATAAAATGTTGTGAAAGAGCTCTATTCAAATGGCAAAAAATAAATAAAAAATAAGCGCTTAAACTACTGCCCAAATTTAAAATGTTAATGAGATCTCTCTAAGTGTAAATCTTGATTAATAAAATTACTTTGTCTCTTTATAAAGAACAGTTCTTACTTCATTGGAAGCAAATAATTTATTTTCTTATTGGATAAAATGGAAGACATAAAAGTTAAATGAATATTGGAATAGATAAAAGGTTTATAGGAATGGTAACTGAAATTTAAGGTGTATTTTGTCTTAAAATAAAATGGTTAGTTTTATAAAATCAAAAATGGAGATATGCAGGACAGAACAAGTATCCACATAGCAAGTTGTAAAAGTATTGTGGTAGTATTCAGTGAGATGTGTTTTTATAAAGACAAACAAGGCAGAGTGAACACAAAAAGTGCAAAAGCTGTGTGAAAAGGTCAACAATGGACTTTTGCAGTTCTTCAAGGCTTTCTGCCTGGCCTGATGGCAATGAATTTGGCTGCATAGAAGAAACCTGTAACAGTGACCCTACTGATGACAGTATGTCAACGAGTAAATTTATTATTTCAAAATTAAAAGAAACATCAGAGACAATGGTATCTGAAGGACCTGGAATAGGCAAACAATTGTAACAAGCTGTAAGGTTCCTGCTCCTCTATCAAATTCTTAAATGATGTTTACGTGGGAAAAACAAAACTATATTATCTACTGTAATTGATAAAGTACAATGTTTTCTTATGTTAATGAACTTTATAATGTTGTCCGAATACTCAGAACCTTTCATCACCCTTAAAGCAGGAAGAAATCAACAAATCTATCATCACTGTTCTGTAAAAACAAAAAGGGGGATTCTTGAAGGAACATGGTTTTAAGTTAAAACCTTTCTATAACACAGAGAGAAATGCAGGTCTAGGAACACTGGGCCTTGAGTAGATAGTACACCATCTGGTCAGCACAAAAATATGTTTATGTGAGGAAGCCTTTGAACTTTGTATAACCTATACCTGATTATAGTAAAATGTTGCACCTGTTCCACTGTACATGTTGCCTTATTGCAGATGTTGCACTTGTTTTCTGTTATTGAAGATGATGTTGCTGTTCGGATAGCAAACAGCTGCTTGTTAGTTTCTAAATAAATACAATGTGGAAACTATGATTTTGCCTCTCAGTTTCAGAAGCTATGAGTCCCCTAGTCCCATCTTTATCACCTCTCTTGTCTCTCTCTCTGTCCTTTATGTCATAAAGTTCTGCATCACCATCCCTTCAAGGCAACCAATTGCTGACTTAACACGGCACCGTGTTACAAAATAGGAAATGGTAAAAGTTGACATAAAAATGAGTCTTTACATTTCAATATCATCTTGCCATTGAATTTGGTACATAAAGGAAATCTAAAGTGAAAACTTACTAGAAACTGTAACTAAGAGCTAAGATCATAATATATATGTCTTTATATTATAAAAAAGCAGGTTACTATCTGATATTGCTATAAGTGGTAGATTTAGCTTAGACCTACTACTGTAATGGTAACTATAAACTAAATTTCCCTTCATGCTTAATTCAGGTCTAGCCACACCCTGGCTTATGCTTGCTATAGTAATGAACTTTAACCATCGTTGTTTCAGAGGAAGGCAAATTTGAGACACCCCTGTCTCCTATATTTCCAACAATGTGAAAAACCTTCATTTCCCTCCTGGTTACCCAAGTGTAAACCAGATTTCTGCCTGGTAGAATTCTCAGCCCTCAGTGTTGGACATCTACTCTACCAGTTCAGGGATTGCCCCAGTCCTATTGTCTCCAAGGACTGGGGAGTGACGGGCCTCCCACCTCGAGGGTTGAGGTACCTTAAAGCAGCAGCATTTATTGTGACTTAAGGAGAAAATAAATTTTGCCTACATGAAAGAGAAATACATGCTGGGAATGAAGTATGCCTCATAGAGGCATTTCAGAAAGTAGAGGAGGCAGAGGACAGAGTGTGTACACTAGCAAAGTAGAACCTCTGGAAAAAGGAGAAATGTATAAGCAATTGCTGCAAAAGCAGAACAGAGGTGCGGGTGGGGGTCATGGTCAGGTAAAATTATCCTCCAACCTCAACTAAATATAATGGATTGGGCCTCAGATGCTGAAAGAGAGTTGATTCTGACAACACGAAGTAAGAGAAATGTTTGTGTACATAGAGGAAATACATAAATCTGTAGAGGGGGATTAGAAAAAAAATGAGAAAAGTACAAAATTAATGATAAGCAAATAAATCTTAGAGAATGTCCCACCAAACAGAAGAGAAGAAAAGGCGTGTTTCTGCAAAGATCACCACACCAGGACAGAGTGACAATATAGCAAAAGAAAACCTCTGGACATCTGCTTATATTAAATGAAAAGATTGGATAACTGGGTGATTTTAGTGTGGAGAATTTAGTTTCAAAGAAAGTAGAAGTAAAGAAAATGAAACGTATGCTCAGCTTCAATTCTAGTCCACAAAGACGGTGTGGGGAGCAAATGAAAATGTCAGGAAGTAAGCAAATGCAACATCATGGAGTCAGTGAGGATGAAGGGCAAGAACTTGGGATTAGTCATCACACATGCCCTATACTTTAGGAAAACAAATGTCAAAAAGTGTTGAGGCAACATCAGAAATTCCTATAACCTAAGAATATGAAGTGGAAAATAGTCAAACAGGATGGAATAGTCTTAAAGGAGCTCAGGTAACATTGTGCAAGGAGAAGTCACCAAAGAAACCCCTGGAGCTGGACAGGTAGCTCTTTACAACACTCTTATTGAGAAAGGGCAGGTAGAAAATACCAAAGGAAGATGCATGGCAAAGTTATTTAATACGACTATTAAGAGTCTCAAGAAAGCTAAAGCTCAGGCAAAATCTAAGGACAGAAAAAGGACTTGGAGGTAATTTTATTAATTGTAAGTTATTATAATTTTACTTTGAATATGTATAGAAGTAAAATAGAAAACAAAACTTCCCATAACCCCCCCACACACACACACACCCAGTAACAATCCCTGTGAAGATTTTGATATGGTTCCTATTAGTCTTCTTTATATGCAGGTTGTACAAATAATGTCATCATACTCTAAATAGCTTTGCAAGTGTGTTTTTACCCAGCAACATAATGTATATCATTATGTCATCAACTATCAATATTGATTTTAATTTCTGATTATTATATGTATTGTGGCTTTCCCATAATTTAACAGATTTCTACTGTTGAACATTTGAGTTAAGTTTTTAATATTATGACTAATGCTGCAAAGGCCATTATTGAAGTGAAAGTTTATACAGCTGTGATTATCTTATTAGAATAAATTTTTCAAGGGGCATACTTGGTCAAAGAGTAGACAACTCATGAAATGCCAAAATACATTCCAGAAGTTCTGTATCATCAAAGGATTTTTTTACATTGTATTTAGAACAAGAAGATACCCAAGGAAGAGATACTGTGTCTGGTGGAAATACTTGGCATAATGGGAAAAGATTATAAAGGGATAGGGATATTGTTTACACTGATTTTGCTTCTCTCTCTCAAGCAGAAAGGTTTTTAGTCAAGACAAATAGAAAAAAAATTTACTAAAGAGAAGTGAAAGGCTATCAGAAAGCACCTGTCAGGTCTTCTAGTAGAGATGAATAGATTCCAAGATGCTGAGAGAGTGTCCACGTGTAATCATTGAATTAATGTCTGTAAATTTTAGAGGAATTACACAGAACAGGATGAGTGTTAAGAGACTGGCAAATACAAGTAAATTCTGAGCACTCCAACAGAGTTTGAAATTGAGCCAATCATAAGACTAGTTGGTAGTGATGTTGGGTGAGCACTTAAAAGAGAAAGCAGGGAAGCAGATGTGGCTGAAGTGATAAAACCCCCACCTACCATATGGGAGGACCCAGGTTCGAACCCTAGGGCTTCCTGGTGAAAAGAGAATGTGTGCATGCATTACAAACCAGTTCCTGCTTAGCAAGGTGAGTACGTATGCAGTGAGCCAAGTGCCCATGTGGGTGCTGCTCACTGACCTAGAGTCAGGATAACCAGGCAAATATGCACTAAGGACCTTCCACTTGACAGGTTTAGAACCCTGTGGGAGTAAGGAATAGAGCCAGTGATGATAAATACCTAGGCCGGGATTTGACGTGGGGAACTCTAGGAAACTGAAGACCCTCTGCAGGTATTCTGGTTTACTTCTTTAAGCAATTGACACATGATATGCAATTTATTCAGCAAATACTCCTTGTGTGTTTACTATGTTCCTAGCATTGTATTATATACAAGTGATACAGTGGCCAACAGGACAAAGAGAATACCTGTCCTACTCAATGAATGTTTCATGAGTGAATGAATAAATGTGGGAATGAATCAATGAAGCCAAAGATGCACAGAGCTTCAAGGACTACTGGCTATGTTTCACGAGGTATACATTAAGCTTTGGCAGGAAAAAAAATTTATATGCACACACACACACAAATTTCTGGGGAAAAGCACTAGGTTACCTCACTCTTCTCCTGTAAGTGTCAACTTACATTGTGTTTCTCCCTTTTTCATTTGGTTTTGAGTTCATCTCCAAAGGAAGTTTTCCCATTGTGTGCATTCTAGCTGTTTAATCAAGCATCGGCTAGCACCTCCTTCTTCTCATCCCCTGTAAATTGCCATCTGAGAATCTTCTCTGAAAAAATTGGTTAAAGCCTATTTTTCATTTATTCAAATGTGATATGACCTCTCCATTAGTCAAAGTTTTTTGAATGACTTCATGACAGCATCTGATTAAGTTATTCTTTTATATTTCTCCATGATGGTTCCAAACAGAGCTAATTATACTCCAGGTACTTACTCAGACAAATGAAAGATGTTAGCCAGGAAAACAGAACAGAATAGTTTTTTACAATTAGCAGATACACTGCCAAAAAGAAAGCCACTGATCATCGAAGGATTGATTGGGCAACATTTCCTAAAATCAACAACACTGCAAATAGCCAACCTAATTATTGCTGTCACCATAATGGCCAGGATGCCTGCAAAGATGAGAATTATCAGAGGAGCTGTCTCCCTCCAGCAAGATTAGGACCAAAGAAGCTACAGAGCAAAAAAGATCTTTAGGAATTAAGGAGAAAAGAAGGAGGAGGAGAAAGAGGAGATGATAAAAATGAAGAAAGAGAAGGTGAAGGAAAAGAAGGAGGGGAAAAGGATAGGCGAGAGAGAGGTGGAGGTTGGAGAAGGAACTGCAGGAGTAGAAATGAGGGAAGAGGAGAAGGAAGAGAAAGGAGGGGGAGGAGGATAAAGCAAGGGAAGGAAGCACTAGTTTCATGGATGGCTCTTTTGAAATGGGATGTGTGTGTCCATTGGCAGGTGCTGTGGGTTGTGAGTGCAGCCTGGGATGGAGGGTGACTGATACTATAAGAGGATAAGTTGTAGAAAAGTAGAGTGAGTTCTTTGTTTTTCTTGTTGCCTCTCCAGCTCCATTCTCTTGGGGTAGTGATTGCCTGCTTCCTTTCTCTGCAGAAATCTTCAGAAATCCACAGCGGGGACCAGAACACAGGTGCAAGCAGATCAAAACAGGGCAGAAGCCCAGCTGGGGAGAGGAAGTAAAGAAAGCAGATGAGACTGAATAGCTTCAAGAACCCTCCCTCCCACCATAAGCTCCTGCAAGCACCTGTGCTCATGTTTTCAGTCCATGGTGACATCCCTCTCTCCAGGCCTGTTCTCTTTGGGCTTTGAAAATGAAGCCCTGTTGATGAAGGAACAGTTGCTGCAGAGTTACTAGGTGGGTGATTCCTAAGGTGGGTGATTCCTAAGGAGACTGATTAACTGTGATTTTAAGTTCAGGCTCCTCGAACTCACCAGGGCTGACACAGATTAAAACAGGGTTTCTCAACAGTGGTGCTATTGACTTTTTGCAGAAAGTTGTCTTAGCTCCCAGTGTCCTCTCAAGTCCACCATAGAGGTTTAAGCTACCCACTAGATTGTAAGGTTCTGTGTGGTCAACACAGTGTCTTTGGCATGTCTGTGTCCCTCATGCTGCTTAATTTAGTGCCTATGACTTAATGCCTTTTTGAGCTGAATGAGTGTCTCAGACCCTCAGAAAGCACAGAGAGTCAGCTGCTACAGAGGGGAAATATACAGCAATTAGATTCAGGGTAGAGGGAAAGGATTGCAGCAGTAAATCCTGAGCATCCCAAGAAACACCGATCCCAGAGCTCCAGAACAAGGAAAGCCAGTCCAGTTAGTGGAGGTAAAACCTAGGGACCTAGAAAGCCAATAACCTTTTTTGAGCAGCTCCTGAGTTATCTGCACACTGGTATTTGCAGAACAGTAGATGGGCCAAACCCCCAGAAGTCACTTGGAGGAGCACAGATTCAGGTAAGACAGGATCCAGGTTGATGGAACTTTTGAGAAAACAAAGCAATACAAAGTTTTGCCCCTGTCTGTAAAGACGTATCGATGCCGATGGGCTCTTAAGACATAACATAGCCAGTTCTCCAAATCCTCTAATACCAACCAGATCATTTGCAATGTTCTGAAATGTTCTTGGACTAGAGTCTAAGAAGTTAACACAAACTTCTCAGGTGAGAAAAGTAGGAGATGCTGAGGCAAACGGGTAGATCAAGACTGAGTCTGCTTTTATCGGACTTACCCAACTCAGCTAAAATGGAGGTGAAGAATGTCAACCACCACACCAGTAAGCCAAGAGTGCCTACAACTGAAAGCAGGAGAATTGCATCCAGCATCCATGTGGAATCTAAGCCCTCTCTTTATATAGACGTGGAGTGGACACAACCATTTAAAGGTCCACAGGATGGAGGAGAAGAGTAAGAATTAGAGTGGACTTACTGGTGTTCTATTCATGAACTATCGTGATTAGTAATCGAAGAAAATGTGGCATTGGTGTGGAGAAAGTGGCCATGGTGGCTGCTGGGGGTAGGGAGTGGGAGGAAGAGATGTGATGTGGGGGCATTTTCGGGACTTGGAGTTGTCCTGTGCTGCAGAGACAGTTACCAGACATTGTATGTCCTCCCATGGCCCACTGGGTGGACTGTGGGAGAGTGTGGGCTATGGTGTGGACCATTGACCATGAGGTACAGCGGTGCTCAGAGATGTATTCACCAAATGCAATGAATGTCTCACGATGATGGAGGAGGTTGTTGTTATGGGGAGAGGAGTGGGGTGAGGGGGGTAGGGGGTATAAGTGGACCTCATATTTTTTTAATGTAACATTAAAAAAACTAAGACAAAAAAATTAAAAAAAAAAAAAAGACAGGGTCTGCTATGAATGTCCACCATCCACCAGGGGAAATATGGGGTAACCACAAATAAGACTGGGTGGGAGTTAGAAACTCAAGCTAAGGCCACAGAGACAGCCATTCAGAGATTGATGGATTCTAGCCAGAGTAGGCAGGGTTTTTGTAATGAATTCATGATTTCAATGTTAGATTTGATGGGAGGGTTAGGAAGCCTATTTCCTATGTAGTAGTATCCTCACCCTAGGCATAATCTAGTTTACTGCCAAATGAATTGAGTGGAACAACACTTGTCACTTCATTTGTGCTTCATTTGAAGTAAAATGATGCAGATTCCTTGTTCAGACATATACAAGCCAAGACACTTTTGGCCTCAGAACATTCCATGATTGCTAAGCTGTCATTTTAAATTATGGCTATACCATTGCTTTCTCTGAAAATGTGGTGAGTTTTAGGAACTTGTGTTGCCTTAAGTTCTCTTATAAACTGATCATTTCCTTGAAGGTATCTCCTGATTTTTACATAACTGAGGGTGCACATCATATTGAAAATTTAAGCCTTGTCTAAAGACTGGGCACAAACTTGAAGTCCAAGAACTTTCAGTGGGATAATCGCACTCTACCTTCAGCACAACCCTCCAACGTGTACAACACTCATCCACCGCCACTTCCATGAGCACAAACATACACTTTCTTAAACTACTCACAAATACAAACACAAGCACTACGCACAAACATACAGAGGAACATACAGGCACATACCATACACACGTATCCAACATGTACATGGACTGCTCATACATGTATACACAGATACCACACCTGCAGTCACACATCACTAAAATTCACACAGACAAGCAAGGACATTACACCATACACACATCACATCACATACACATCAATACAAGTACACGACTCATCATGACACAAAACCACATGCAAACTGCATACCACATACACTATTCATGCATACACATCACACCACATCACACCCAAGCATACCACACACACTCCACACCCACACCCACATACACAAGAAAGTATTTTACACTTTACTGTCTTTCTTTCACACACTCTTAGAAGAAGTTTGGAAATCTAGTCTCCAGCCCTAACCTTATCTATTCTAATGTCAAATAGAAAATGCTGTCAGCAAACCTCAGATTAAATGCTGCCTTTTCAGACTGAGATACAACATCCTGCTGTGGACATCATTTACGTATTTTTCCCATTCATTTTCCCAGAAAGGAAGACCATAAAGAGGCCATGAAGGGGAAGGCTACAACACTTTATTCCCAACATTTGCATCAGTTGGAGTACACACATGTAGTCCAAGATCAGTTGGGGAGGAGGTAGCCCAGTGGAGTCACTCTCAACAAAGAATCAGAAGAGGGAACCTCTGATCACAAAGGACGAACCTCAGATCAGAGCAAAGAAAAGATTGCTGAGGGCAGTCAGCATTGTGATTCCAAGCAGGGCTACATGATATTAATACCTTCCCCAACTTGCCCCTACTGAGGACATATCTAAATTGCACACTAGAGGGCGCTCCTGATGAAGCAAGCAGAACCTGGCTCAACCTCAGTCCAACTAAGTTGTTCTGGAAACAAAGTGCCCACCTAAGGGCATTAAGGAGATATCCACACAGAGTGGACTTATGTGGGAAGATGAAAGAAAGGACACACACAGGGAGAAGCAGAGATCCAAACACCAACCGCATCTGCTCTGTGTCCCGGAACAAACAAGGACTAAGCAGGGACAAGCAAGGGGCTGGGAGCTAGTGATGGCCACTGGCAAACTGACTTACCCATTCCAGATTGTGTTGTTCAGTAGCCTTTGGGTACTATCTGCAATCCATTTTGAAATCTGGACTATGAGCTTAAGAAAAGAAAATGTTTTGGAAGCACTTGTCACTTTTCACAACAACAGCAATAGTTTTGGAAATAGACCAGTCTTATCTGGCTTTTACATAGCTCTAACACAGTTTATTGGAAGTCGATTTTTGCTTTACCTTGGATTGCAATACATGAAATATTTTTTGCCCAACATCCTCAAGAAGTATCAATTCTTGGCATTCTTTTAAGCAAATTTTTTCCAGGGAAAATTGTGATAAATGAAATTTGCATTTGGCCCATGTATGCAACCCCTATAAATTCCTTCCTTCCATCACTCACTGCAGAACACCTGAATCTTTAATTCCTCAAGCTCTTTCAGTTGATACATTATTCATGTAGAGAATGAGGGTCTAATTTTGTGAACTGAATATGGTGCAGGAGCCTTTGAACCAAACAAGACAAATGGTTAGTTTCAAAATGGACAACTTTAGTAATAATCCAAAAAGAGGCAATTGCTCAGTCTTCAAGATCCTCTGCTCTAATCCCTACTACCTATTCTGACCTCATCTCCTGCTCCTCCTCACCTCCTGTAAACCCAAATGAAAATAAACCCTCAGACTCATCATATATCCTCAGCAAAATCTCCCTCATCTGCAACTTGGATTATGAGCATTCCATTCACCTTCATGCCCTAACTGAAACCTGGCTTTCCCCTAGGATACCGCTTCACCCACAGCCCTCTTAAATATTACCCTCTCCCAACACATGCACACTAGGACTGAAGAAAGGTAGTCACATACCTTTTTGCACTTCATTGCAAATTCTAACCATTTTTTTTCCTTATAGCTCCCTAAAATCATCCAGCTTTCATTCTCAGATCATCTGATTGTACCAGTTTCTATCTGTCCTTGTTACTGTCATCTAAAGACCCTGGGGACAATCCTCCTCATTGCTTGGAGAATTTAGTTCATAGCTGACTGTCATTTCTCCAAAATTCGTGGTGATTTTAATACTCACAGGAAAGGATTTTTCCAAGACCTTGATTTCTGAATTTCTTGACCTCCTGCCTTCCAATGATCTTGTCCACAGCACTACCTCTGCTACTCACTTTCATTAGATATTGTCATACCAGAAACGGCTTTCCCACCAGAATCTAATTTCCATCATTCCATTTTTTCACACTCCCCACTGTATCTGTACACCTCCATTTCCCTATTACTTCAGTTTCAGCAATCTTTGACCTCATTAGTATCTACAATCCAGAGATTCTTCCCAGTTTTCAGTAGCCTCCCCACATTATATTCTCACTTTTCTCCTTTCTCGGATTTAACACCATGGCCAATGAGTGTAATTATTTTGCCTGGCCATGCCTTAAATTCAGAACCACTAACTTTAAGTGGGACCGTTAATGTTGTTTGGCAATCACACTATTTACCCCCAGTTCCAATTACTATTCCACATTCCTAGATGGCTATTTTATTCCTCTCCTCTTCCTCAAATGTCTAGACCTTCTCTCTCTCATTTAATGATTTTGACCTCTAGGTCACTGAAAATATAAGAAGCAATCACAAAGGAACTTCCATGAGCATCTACCATGTCCGCTCACCAATCAGTATCAACGCCCACATAGCTGCCTTCTCTCCTGTTACTGTGGAACGAACTCCCTGTGTTTCTTCATTCCCCTCCACAACTGTACTGTATCTCAGCTCCCCTCTCTTACTCAATGATTCTCCATTTTCCCTCATGCAGCAAAAATTCCTGTAATCATAACATATGCATTTCACTTATCTTAAAAAATTAAAGAACTTTCTTGACACCACTTTCATCATTTCTCTACTTTCTTTTATAGAAAAGTGCAGGAAAGAATTGTCAATACTCTTACTCTCAAATTTCTGCCCTTCCATTATCTCTTGGACCCACTTGAATCAGATTGTCATTCAGATCACTCACCCAAACTGCTCTTGTAGATTTCACCAATTGCTGCGAGCCACCCAGCTGAACAGGTTCCTGAGGTGGAAGGAGTGTGAGGCTGGGAAATGAAAGACACAAAACAGCAGGGTCAAGGTGGACTGTTAGGAGCACGCATCTACCTCAGGCACTTGGCTTGAACACACATCTTCTGTTATACACTAAGGGGAAATAACACATTCAGAAGGTTTGCATTTCTAGGTCACTACAAACACAAAAGTTATTCTTCTATTCATAAGTCTACAGATAACACAATTTCTGTTTACTTCTTGTCCACACTCGGCATATTTAGTTCAGCTATTGACTTTGCCCCGTGGGCCCCACCAATTTTATCTCCAGACTCTCCAGGTTCGCTTTATCTACAGTCTCAGTGTGATCTTGGAGGCTGCTTTGCAACCTTCCAAGACCCTGCTTTGCAGGGCTCCCCACAAACAATGTCTCCATGTTACTAAATATAAGGTCAATGCTTAATGTCTTCTGACTTGAATGATCAACAGCATTTGAAACAATAGTTCTCTTCCTCCTTCTTGTAAAACTCTCTTCACTTGATGTGGCACTTTTAGATTATCTTATGAATCCCAAAAAGAGAAAAACTATGTTTGTAAAATATTGTATTCCTCTGGTATGATACCCTTTGATTGCATTTAATTCAACTGAGATGTCTTTGATTAGATTACCTGTTAAGATTAGGCTTTTACATTTGACTACCCAAGAGGCATGACTCATATTGAGTACCTGCCCTTTTCCTGGGTCTGACATAAAAAGGACACTCACTCAAGAAAATACACGGGAATGATAGAACTCTGTCATTTTTGACCCTGGGACCCCTAGCAAGTGATGAGCCATTCACCTGAGAATTTGCGGCTGACCTTGGGAAAAGAACAGAACAGCTGAGATGGATATATACGTCCCAGGGAGAAATGAACCCAATGCCAGAAGAGAAAGGAAGCCCTGAAAGACAAGCTCCTTGCCAGCCTACAGGTGAGATGGGAAAGAAGCTGGGCCCATGGAGTCTCAGAGGAAGAAGAAGCCCAGAGGCGAAAGCAGAATCCCAGCAGAGATCACCCGCCATCTTGCTTCAACATGTGGCAGCTGACTTTGGTGAGAAAGTACTTCTTATGATACCTAGAGTTGGACTTTTCATGGCTTTGGGACTGTAAGGTTTTACTCTCATATAAATACCCCATATAAAAGCCAACAGATTTCTGGCACTTTTTATTGGAAGCCCTTTGGCAGACTGATACACTTTACTTATAAGAGACCACACTTGTCTACTTTTCTTCCTACCTCTCCATCCACTCCTTTCAGTCTCTAAATATTGGAAGGAATTCTCTTTTCTCTCCATGCTCTTTCCTTTGTGAATCTCATTGTGTCTCATGGCTTTAAATACTTTCTTTGTGCTGATCACTGTCAAATTTACATTTCTGACCCTCCCCTCTCCTTTGAACCCTAGATTTATATACCCTTTTGCCTACATGACAGATCCATCTGGTTTTCTATAAACATCTTAATATAACCAAAGCTGACCTTTGCCTAGCCTGCCCACCCCTCTAAACCCTGCTTCTTCCATAGACATTCCCATCTTAGTCAACTAAAACACCATTCTTCCAATTTCTCAAGACAAACACCTTAGAATCAAGTTATTTCTCTATGTCTCACATCTTACATTCAATCTTTCAGTATACCTTATTTGTTCTACCTTCAAACTTTATTCAGAATCCAACCACTTCTCTCAGTCTTCACTGCTATACCCTGGTCCATGATGCCACACCATCTTTCACTGATTTATTACAATAGCCTCCCAATTCTCCACTCAATTCCAATCATCCTTCCATAGTCTATTTCTGACATGGCAGCCAGAGTAAGCATGATAAAGAGCCAGAATATATCACTTCTCTGCCAAAACTTTCGTGTGACTTCCTGTAAAAGATAAAGCTCAGAGTCCTCATAGTAGCCTTCAAGGATCTACACAATCTGGCCTTTCTGACCTGTTCTCCTAAATATCCCTGGCCATTAACTCCACTCCAGCCACAGTACCCCCTCTCTGTTCCCCACAAGCACTAGACATGTGTCTGCCACGGAAGCCATTACCCTTGGGATTCCCTCCACCTGGGATTCCCTACAGTGAACAGCATGGCCCCCTCACTCCTTTAGGTCTCTATTCAAATGTGACTTACTTTGTGAGCTGTTTCTGGCTACCAGATATAAACTTATATCACTTCTCCCACTGCCACCCCACCCAACATGTCTTCTACTCCTTCCTTGCTTTATTACTCTCCCTGACACTTGACAGTCTCTGACATGCTGTGTATCTTATCTTGGTTATTGTTTGTCTCCTCCACTATCATGTAGAGACTATGAGGGTTAGGATGTCAGTCTGCATATTCACAACTGAATCACCTGTGCTTAGAACAGTATCTGGCACATGATAAATGTTTATTTGGTGAGTGCATATATGCACATACAGTCAGACACAAAACATACCTACTTTCATGCTAGGCATTGGGAGGTAGAGTTGGAAAAAGAAGGCCAATGAAACACAATTTCTGTGTTGGAAGTGCTAATAGGCCTGAAGAGATGTTAAATATACACAAATCACAATACAAGACAGTATGTGATGAATGCTAGGATATGGGGCAGACAATGGGCAATAAAAATTCTAAGGTACCTTGAAAAGTTATCTTGGAATGTTTCAGAATCATGTTTCTTGTAGTTTATTTAAAAAAAATAATTGCCTAGACTTTCAGGTTAATAAAGGGGATGAGAGGCAAGGCAGGAGATGATGAAAAAAAAATCTGGTATTGGAATAAGAACCGAGGATTTGCCATATTAGAGGGATTGTTTTAGTGGTGTGATCTTAATGACAGTATTAGCATTTGACCACAATGGGGAGTTGAAGAAGTGCCCTATTTCTCTTTGTGGAGTCGATGGCAAAGACCCAGACTCACAAGAGACCTAGGTTCAAATCCCACCTTTTCAGTATATGACCTTGGATAGTCAACTGAACCTTGATAAGCCTGCTCCTTAATTGACTGAATATGGTACTATGGAGGATTAAAATGTATAGTGCATGCAGGTAGAATGCAGAGTACAGGCCTGGTACAGAGTAAGCTTTCCATAATTGCTGGCAGTGACTGTCATTACATTGTTTTAAAATATGACATTATTTCTCTTATTATGTCAATAGTATACATTTATATTTTGAAAATTGAAAATACAAGAATAGTACAAAAACAAATGTAATCTTACTACTCATATTATTTCTTTTAAAAATTCGGTATTTGTTAGAATATATATCAAAAAACATACACTTTTTTAGGTATCTATAAATGTTTTAGATATTTTTATGTCATTTTAATAGCAAAAAGCCTATAAGGCCAATTCTTGGACAAGGAAAAGAATTGGTTTCATAGTGACTGCCTAATATAAAGATTTCACATAGTTTTTTTTAAATCTGTGGAAAATTTTTTATATTAATTGGGAGGTAGATGTCAGTTTAGGATAAATATCATGCAATGAAAGTAATTATCTAAAGAGAAATTTCCCTATGACTCTTCCCTGAGATTTCCATGTCCTCAAAGTAGCATTGGTGTAGGCTGTTGGTGGGCAGGTGCTGTTCATCTCTTCATAGATAACTTGACTGAGCTGTGTGTTTAGGACAGTGAGAACTGCAGCCCTGCCCTTGGTAACCATGACAACAACTCCAGTCCCAGAGAACCAGTTTAGCAATGCAAACCTATAAACTTTAAATATTCTGGGAAAATGCAAACCAAATGTGCTAAAAGCTTATGGAGAATGTATGAAGTCCATGCTAAAAGCTTACCTAGGATGTGAAAAATATATGTTAATTCAAGCTTATTAACCACTGAAACAAAGAACCATTGGCCATTCCTCTGAATAAAAAGAACTCAGAAAGCTTGTTCGCGGCTCAAATTTTTAATGGCAGCTCTGAGCCCAGCTGGTTGAAATAAGTCCTTTTTCCTTTCCAAAATTATTCCTGAGTCCTCACCTTTCTAAATACAAATAATTGAACCTCTCTTGAATTCTATAACAGCATCAGTTTACTCTCTAACTGCTTAATTCAATTTTTGTCATATGAGGCAACACATATTCAAATGTTGCAGGATGACATTTTACCTGGCATTCTCAAAAGGCCAAGAGCCAGTCTGGGTCAGAACACAAACATGTATACTTCCTGCCAAGATACTGCTACAAATTGCCATAACCTATGTGCCAAGGGGAGAAGACACTTTCAAGTCCTTCTCATCGGTGGATTTAGTAGCCAGTTATTTAAACAGAGCTCAAAGCCATTTTGGCAGAAGAATAGTCTTCTTCCTCTTAGACTATTTGGCCTTTGAGTCATCCAAGTATGACTGACTGCATCCATTTTTTCCTGTACCAGATCCTATTTCGATAATATGTAAGGACTGAGGTTGACTCTTGATACTTTCCTCCCCTCCTTCCCAGGTGGTGTTCTTGCTCCCTGAAGTCCCATCTAAGAAAATTACCTGGCTAGGAAGCAAGCCAACTATTTTACATTTCCCATCAATCCTCATCACAATTTAAAACTTTGTTCTATTTCTAATGTACATGATAGCATATCAGAATGTGAAGGGAAATTAGAAATTGAGTTTGACCCCTTCATTTCATAACTGTAAAAAATGAGAAAGACCCTTTTTTGGTACAATGCCATATATGATGTGGTGTGAGCCTGAGGGTGATTAAAACCCACCTTGTCTTTTTTTTTTAATTCTACTCCAGAGATTTTATCACGCTACTTTATAATATTCCCTATTTGTATATGAGTATTTTTAAAGCTTCCTTTTAATAGAAGATTCCATTTATATAGAAAATTGTTCCCAAAGGAATTAGAATTAATTCAATTGGAACTGGAGGAAAGGTGGAATTTGAGATTCTTAATGTTAATTAAAAGGAAGGCATATGTTCCCAAAAGTTTGAATAACATTTTCCTATTAGCAGAGCACTAATTAAGTATCAAAATGTTTAGTGGCAGGTACTCTCAGGTCAAACATATTCCCGTAGAATTGTGTAAATTCTGTGTTTATAGATTTTATGAGTTTCCTTGTGGAGTTTCCCGTTCAATTGAGTTAGTTAGAGTTTACAGAGCTGAGGGGCAGCTAAAATGACAGACATCTGTAATAATCTGAAAACATTTTGAGCATAAACAACTACTTACTAAGTATTTTGGTGAAATAAATATTCTGTTGAAATAAGAGTGCCATGACTGACTCATTCCAATGAGACCTGATGGGACTAATTTACACCTCTTGTAATGATGCCATCATTGCATAGAACATTGGGGTGGGGTCTCCCCTTCTAAATTGCATTCAGAGCCTTTGTCTTCTACATATTATTTAAACCATCCTCCAAGGTATTAATATACACATATTTTTTATATTGAAACTATTATGAAACCAACCTTACTGAAGATGAGGTTTCTTTCTTTAAAAATTACTTAATATGCTAAAGTTAAGCCTGCTTTACCTACATCTCAAGGCTAAATTGTGGATTAATTGGATGGGGGAGCTCTTTACAAACATTTACTGTATACAAATGAGAGTTGTCATTACCATAAAAAGGGCCATTCCTTTACAGTCATAATAATATTTGGTAACTATAATAATAACACAGTTACAAAGGAATTTGGTTTTTCCAATCTGTCCTGGTGATAGATTGGAACAGATTCCCCTAATAAACAGGCATTTTCTGTAAGAATGTGATCACAGTGATTTCTGTTGTGTTATGTCATTCTTTCCAGAATATTTTCTTCATATTCCCACTACTACATGACACTTTAGGGGCTGTTCCAGGCTTTGAATAGAAATGTGTCAAAAGAGGAACTCCTGGATGCAGCTGCAGTTGGAGTCATCTTCCTAGGTCTCCACCCCTGCAAGGGCCACCACGCTGTGAGCTGGGAGGCTTAGAAGGTGGATGCCCCTATTCTGGGAACCTCCCAGGGGTGGAAGTGCTTCTAGGGCTGCTTTCAGGTTTGGGGCAGAAATACTTAATTTCCCAGAATTCACAAAAACACCACTCTGTGTTTTCTGTATAGTTGTCACCTCCAAGAGAAAAGATTACTTTTCATCTCCTGCATGTTTCATCCAGGGCAGTCAAGGTTTCTCAAGTTGTGGCCAGTGAACCATTTGCCTAAGGATTTCAGTCACTTCCCCAGACCTCGGGAGTACAGCTCAGGAATCTATACATTTTACAATTTCCCCTTGTAATTTTTCACACATTCTAAAACTTGAGGACCATAGTCTCACAAGGGCTTGAGATCTGACTTCTAGGTTGTAATATGAGCTACACCTGACAGTACAACACAGTAAAGCTATATTGAACTGGAAGATACCCCATTAGGGCCAATAGTGAGAGATTATGCTACTATTGTAGAATTTGAAAGAGGTTCAATTATTTGCATATAGAAAGACCAGGACTCAGGAATGATTTTAAGAAGGTAAAATGGTTTATTAAGGGCCAGCAGAACTCGGGAGCTTTCTGTTTCAAATCTGAGCCCCAAACAAGAATTTTGAGTTCAACTTATATGGAGGAAGGTCTAAATCATTCTTTGTTTCAGTGCTCAAAAGTTTGAATTAGCATATTACCTTAATCCTTGGTAAGCTTTTAGCATGGACTTCACACATTCTGGATAAGCTTTTAGCACGTTCGGTTTGCATTTTCCCTGAATATTTAAAGTTTGTAGAGTTTGCATTGATAAACTGTTTCTGGGACTGGAGTCATTGCCATGGTCAGCAAGGGTAGGACTGCAGCCTCTCACCATCCCACACCCACAAGTCAGGACAGACAGCTTAGGTTAAGGTTATCTCCAAAGAGATAAAGACCCTTCCATCCATCACTACAGATAAAAAATTCTGATTGTCAAGTCAATATGTGGCCAGATTCATTCTCTTTAATATGCTTACTTTCCAATGTCGTTGGTTCTAGATATTCATGGACAGCCAAATACAGACTTTTAAAAATGTATTCTTTGACTCAACCAACATTAATGATCACCAGGTCTTGTGCTTGTCACCAGAATTACAGAGATGACTAGGATAGCATCCTTCCCATCAAAGAGCTTATATTTAACCTTTCTTCCTAACTTCCTCTAGCAAGTACCACAGAAAAAAGCACTTCATTCCAAACAGTGAAATACTACTATTTTCCCAGTCCAGTGGTTTTACTCTGGGTTCCTTAGAGCTCTGAGGTGCTTTAGAGATTTCGCAGGGAATGTGTGGGTGACAGATCAAGTAGACTCTGTACAAATACTTCCCCTGAATCATAGCAGTTCCAGTTTTCTCTACTTATTTTTTTATGATTATGGCTCCACATAAGATTTCAGCTAAGACTAGAGAGAAAGTTTATAAAACAGTACCGTGGAGCTGATGTAGCTCATTTGTCTGAGCAATTGCTTGCTATGTAAGAGGTCTTATGTTCAATCCCTGGGAATTCCTTAAAAAAATAAAACAAAGAATAAAACAAGCACCCTAGAATTGATATGTGTTCAGGCATTTATAGTCTACACAAAGTTTTTTTTTAAATTTATTGAATTATATCTCTCATACATAAGTATACATAAACATTAAGTGTATACTAATAGCTTTGAACTTATAAAACAAACATATATAACATCATATAGGACTCTCATAACTCACCCTACCACCAATAAATTGCATTGTTGTTAAACCTTTTTAACTAATGATTAAAGAGCTTGTCAAAATATTACTACTAAAGTATTTTCCCCCAACCAATCCTATTAGTATTATCTTTATATCATCTATATATGAACATACATAAACAATTAAGTGTATAGTGAAAATTGTGAACTTACAAAGCAAGCATGCATAACATCATATGGGGGTCCCATACATCAACCCTCCACCAACCCTCCAAACATCATGAGAGGGTGTTACAAATTATGAAAGAATATTGTCAAAATTTTACTACTAATCATAGTCCTAATCTTACATTTGGTGTGTTTTTCCCCCTGCCCACCCTATTATTATTTTTTAAATATATTTTTTATAACAGAAGTTAGAAACCTATAAATCAATCATGGACATGTGCAGAATTCCCAAACAACACCCCTCCATCAATACACCACGATGTGGTATGTCATTGGCTACAGATAAAATAATATTATCCGATTGTTACCATGTCCATAGTGTACATTTGGCTCACATTTTCCATACTGCCTCAGTATCAACACAGCACATCTTTAGCATAGATGTAAGAATATTATATTATTAGTACTAACCAGTCCATAGGTCACTCCAGCTGTAATTTTCACATGCCCCTCCATACTCCCAATGCCCTGCCATAGCGATATACATTTGCTCTAGCTAACAAAGGACACTCTTGCATCTGCACCATCAACCACGATTCTCATCCACCTCTCGGTCCACTGTGCTACCCAGTTCCTAGATTATTCTCTAGCATTCTGTCAATTGGCATTTACATAACTAGACTACCATTTTCAGTCATATCCCCATTTATAAACTAGCTGTCACTCACTGTGTGTTACCATGCACTCTATACATTTCCACACTTTTACAGTAAAGCTAATTAAAACTTCTACATATATTAAACATCAGTAGTCCACTCAGTCCTCCTCCTTTAAGAATCTACCACCCACCACCAGGTCTTGAAGATATTTTCCAATAATTTCTTCTATAAGTTTTATGGTTCTTGCTTTTATTTTTAGGGTTTTTTTTTAATCCATTTTGAGTTAATTTTTGTATAAGATATGAGATACGGGTCCTCTTTCCTTCTTCCAGCTATGGATATCCAATTCTTTCACCACCATTTGTTGAATGGATTGTTCTGTCCTGGCAGTGAGTTTGACAGACTAGTTAAAAATCACTTGACCATACTTGTGAGGGTCTTTCTGAAGCATAAATTTGGTTCAGTACCATGCTGTTTTTACCACTATAGGTAGGTATTATGATTAAAGTCTGGAGATGCAGGTTCACTTTTCCTCTTGATGATGTTTCTGGCTATTCAGGACTCCTTACCCTTCCAAATAAATTTAATGGTAGTGTTTTCAATTTTTTCTTTAATGCTGGTGGACTGTTTATCAGGATTGCATTAAATCTGTATATCAATTTGAGTACAATTGATATCTTAATGATATTTATCTTTAATCCATGAGCATGGAATGTTCTTCCAGTTCTTTAGGTCTTTTTTGATTTGTTCTAACATTTCGTTGCAGTTTTCTGAATACAATGCATTACAACATTGGTTAAGTTTATTCTTGACTATTGAGTTTTATCTCTCATATTTTATTTTCACCACTCTTTTTTTTTAAGATTTATTTATTTATTTAATTCCCATCCCCACCCCCGGTTGTCTGTTCTCTATTTGCTGCGTCTTGTTTCTTTGTCCGCTTCTGTGGTCATCAGCGGCACAGGAAGTGTGGGCTGTACCATTCCTGGGCAGGCTGCACTTTCTTTTGCTCTGGGCGGCTCTCCTTAAGGGGCACACTCCTTGCCCGTGGAGATCCCCTACACAGGGGACACCCCTGCATGGCAGGGCACTCCTTGCATGCATCAGCACTGTGAATGGGCCAGCTCCACATAGATCAAGGAGGCCCAGTGTTTCAGCCGCAGACCTTCCATGTGGAAGACGATGCCCTAACCACTGGGCCAAGTCCGTTTCTCTTCACCACTCTTCTGACACTTTGTTACTTATAGTGATATAATCTTCATTTTGAAACTCTCCCAGGCCTCACTCTCCTGTCTTTTCTTTTCAGTCTCTAGCATACCCTTTAGTATTTCCTGAAAATCTGGTCTCTTGCTTAGACAATTATCTCAGTTTCTGTTTATCTGTGAGTATTCAAATTTTGTCCACATTTTTTGAAAGAGTCTTGTTAGATATAAGATTCTTTTTTCTTTTTAATTCAACAATTTTCATTGTAACTCACATATCTCATTGAAAAAGGAATGTGGTAAATGCATCACGGCTGCATGAAAAAATTAAAATCCAGATTTGTACACATTGCTTTATTTACAATTGGGAACAGGAATCTCCAACTTCAGGTGCAGCAGCTGCACTTGTCTGAGGCCCCTTTGCAAATGCAGCCCTGGGAACACTTGGCACAGACCACGGGGCAGCAGGAGCAACAGATCTTTTTGCAGGAGGTGCATTTGCACTCTTTGCATTTGCAGAAGCCAGCACAGAGACAGGAGCTTCCAGTGTTGCAAGAGCAGTTGGGGGTCCATTTCTAGCTGAGTAGATGCCTGACACCCAAAGCAAGTGATGAGGAGGCATTAGGCTCATGGAAGTTGTGCTCTAAGATTCTTGGCTGGAAGTTTTTCTCTTGTAGAATCTTAAATATATCAGTCCAATGTCTTCTTGCCTCCCTGGTTTCTGGTGAGAAATCAGCACTTAATCTTATTGGATATCTGTTATATGTTATGCATTGCTTTTCTCTTGCTGCTCTCAGAATTCTCTCTTTCTCTTTGGCATTTGACATTCTGATGAGTATGTATCTTGGAGTTGGTCTATTTGGATTTTTCTGTATGGGAGTATGTTTTGCTTCTTAGACAGGTATATCTATGTCCTTCAATAGGGTTGGGAAATTTTCTACCATTATTTCTTCAAATATTGCTTCTTCCCCTTTTCCCTTCTCTTCTCCCTCTGGGACACCCATGACATATATGTTTGCATGCCTTTTGCTGTCATTTAGTTCCCTGAGACCTTGTTCAATTTTTTCCATTCTTTTGTTCATCTGTTCTTTTGTGTGTTCACTTTCGGAGGCCATGTCTTCAACTTCACTTGTAGAAATCCTTTCTTCTGTCTCCTCAAATCTGCTATTATATGATTCCAAAGTTTTAAAATTTCATTTAATGTACCTTTTATTCCCATAAGATCTGATATTTTTCTATGTATGCTTTCAAATTCTTCTTTGTGTTCATCCAATGTCTTCTTAATATCCTTAATCTCTTTAGCCATCTCATTGAATTTATTAAGAGATTTGTTTGAACATCTATGATTAGTTGCCTCAACCCCTTTATGTCACCAGGAGGCTTACCTTGTTCCTTTAACTGAGCCATAGCTTCCTGTTTCTTGGTGTGGAATGTAATTTTTTGTTGGTGTCTTCGCATCAAGCTTACTAGACTATTATTTTCTGGGTGCAGTTTTTCTTTTTAGTTTAGGGTTTTCTATCTTTCTCCCTTGTTAATGGTGCAGTAGAAGCCAAGCATGTAGGTGGTGCTGTAAGCTGTGGAGGCTCAAGGTGTCTTCATTGCACCAGGGACAATGAAGCTTCTTTCAACTTTTTCCTTTGCCAGGGGTAGGGACAGAGTCATAGCTCTGTGGAATAATCCAAGTGCAGGCCTTGACTGTAGTTGCCCTAGAGAGACTGATGAAGCTTCCCATCCCTTTTTCCCCTGCCTGAGGCAGGGATGGAGTGGCAGGTGTGGGCAGCAATCCATGTAGTGCAGGTAAAGGTGAACCGCAGTTGCCCTGGTAGGCTTCTGATTTTCAGTCTCTGCCAGCCAAAGTTACCTGCAATTACCTGTATAGGCTGATGCAGGGCTCCTCAGCCTCCTCCTTGCCAGAGGCAGGGCTGACACCTAGGCTAGGGCTGTAGGTCTGTGTGAAAGAAACTGGTTTCTGCCAACACTGAGAGTTTCAATCAGCCCAGCTTCCCCTCAGGCTGGGGACAGAGTCAAAACGGTGGCTACTGGCCTCTTTCGGACCTTGACTGGTTCACACCATTCTGTTCCCAAGGTTATATCTCAGCCAGCCAGTCTACCAATCAGTAGCCAAAATCAGCAGCCAACAGTCTCCTCCTCCCCTATTTCTGTGAAATGGAGGTTCCAATTCCAGTCACAGAATAGCTCTTGGGACGGCTTGTGCAGCCAGAGTAGGATAATCACCAGCCTCCATGGCTTGGCCAGTAATTTCCTGGGTAGACTGGAACAGGTCTCCACAGCTTCCTCCTGCTGGACATGGCACTAGGGCCTAGATTGGAGCTGCAATCTGACCTGGAGGGAAAGAATTTGGTCCCCTCCAACACTGGGATTTTCAGTCCACCTCACTTCCTCTAGTGCCAGGAGCAGAGTTAAGATGGTGGCTCCTGCCTCTTTCTGACTTGGACAGGCTCAAACTTAAGCTGTTCTCAGTATCATACTGTAGCCCGCTGAATTTACTCATAGTAGATGAACTTGCTGCCCAACCATCTCTTCTTCCCCCATTTTGGGAAAGTGGAGCTTTCAAATCCAACTGCAGAACAGCTCCCGATGGAGCTTTGCCTCCAGTGGAGGATGGGCACTGGCCTCTGGGCCATGGTGTGTTCTATGTATGAGTCTTCTCTGCAGATGGGGTGTCTCCTCCTTCCACTCCTTCAAGAATGTTGCATGGTGCTCTTCTGGACTCCTGGAGCCCCCAAACAGGGACCTCAGCTAACTCCAGATAGCTCTGGGTGTTTACAAACTGCCCTGTAGCAGGAGCTGACTCTTGGAGCTTCTTACTCTGCTGACATCTTGCTGGTTCTCTGTGAAATAGAGTTGCCAACTCTATTTTCAACTCTCTCCTTGTCTTCTTTGATATTTTTGCTTAATCAGAGGGAATGCCACAGACAAATGCTCACATGTTATAAACTCACCATGTTAAGTTTTAATAAAGGTGTTTGCACTCAAGGGTGCCAGAGGCAGTAGAAACATGAGCTTTCAGTGAAACTACTGCACTGGCATTTCACCTGGAGGAGGAAATTTTTGCAACAATATCAAGCTCCTCAAGAACTATTTTAACCCACAAATCTTGACATTCTTAGTTCCAAAATCCCTTTTCTGATTCCAACCTGCTCCAATCTTGGTCCAGACTAATTTCTTTGCTAAACTCCCTATTGACTTGTGGATCAGCGCCAGCCTCCATTGAAGTAAGAAACCTTCCCATTTTCTAAAAACATATTTTCCTCTCCCACCAAAGCCCTAGATTCCTATCCCAAAGAACCTAGATACAGAATGAGAACAAGAAGGACCTCTTAATTTATCATCAATTGACCATGTACGTTAATGCATACACGTCTATCAGCATACACATTTAGATACAATAGACCAGTGCTTCCTTCGGCAGGCACATTTTAATAGAGTAGTAGAGGTGACTCCTTCATGGGGAGTGATCACAGGTTTCTCTGAGACAGTAAAATAATGTCCACGTCCCTGAGAATCAATAGAGCATTGTGGTCTGTCTGAGTGACTGTCAGCAGGTTAAGCCGTTTGCACTCTGTAGGCCGAGGGGGTCCACATGTTTATTCTGGGGTACGAATACCTGCTTGGTCTTCTGGTAGTTCTTGTTGAAGAAACTCTCAATAGATAGCAATTGGTGTTCTACCCGATTACAGTCTTTGTTGGCACTGGTAGCTGAGACCAAGGGTTACAGAAAGGGCTACTTCTGCTATGAGACAGCTTGCAATGACGTGGAATACTCACTCAAATCTAATTAGTCTAAAATCACAACAATAATTCTGAGAGGTTTTAAATATTCTCCATATCATTATAGTGATTCTTTGAGTTTATAACTAGAAAAAAGAAAAGCATTTAAATCTTCATGATCTCCAAATGGATTTAGTGATTGCTAATTCAGACTTACCTCCTTTGTGAGTTTGCACATCTTGTTTAAATTTGCTAGCTTTGGGTTTCAGATTCCTGACTTTCAAGATACAAACCTGGAACTGGAGTTTTGTTTGTGGGCTGATAGCCCCACCCCCACCCCTGCCACACACACATACAGATTCAATTGCTTTCTTATATAAAGGCTTGTCTAGATTACCTAGTTCTTTAAGAAGGAGCTTGGGTGGTGGACTCAGCCCAGTGGTTAGGGTGTCCGTCTACCACATGGGAGATCCGTTGTTCAAACCAAGGGCCTCCTTGACTCATGTGGAGCTGGCCCATGCACAGTGCTGATGTACACAAAGAGTGCCCTGCCAGACAGGGGTATCCCCCATGTAGGGGAGCCCCACGTGCAAGGAGTGCACCCCATAAGGAGAGCCACCCTGCATGAAAGAAAGTGCTACCTGCCCAGGAATGGTGCCACACACATGGAGAGCTGACACAACAAGATGATGCAACAAAAAGAAACAGATTCCCATGCCGCCAACAACAACAGAAGTAGACAAAGAAGACGCAGCAAATAGACACAGAGAACAGACAACTGGGAGTGGGGGGGGGAAGGGGAGAGAAATAAATAAATATATAAACTGTTAGGGAAAAAAAAAGAATGACCTTGAAGCTTATGTTACCTCTCTCACATCTGATATTGGTAATTTCTGTTTTTCTCTTTTTTCTTGAACTGTCTAGCTTATTGATATTCTAAAGGAAACTGCTTTTGGTTTTATTTCTTTTTTCTGTTGTTTTTCTGAATTCTGCTTACTTTATTTATATCTATTTAAACCATATCAGACATTTAAGGAAGATGTTCTATCCCAGTTCTACACAAATTTTCCTATAATATTTAAGAAGAGGGAATACTTCACAACTCATTCTATGAAGCTAGCCTTACACTGATACCAAAAAAAGAAAAATACATTAAAAGAAAAAGCCTGCAGAATAATATCCTTTATATACATACATGAAAATTTCTGAACAAAATTTTAGCCAATCTAATCCAACAATCCAATACAATAATACATCGTGGCAAAATTGAGTTTATTCTAAGAAAGCAAGGCTGGCTTAACTTTTGAAAATCAATCCATATAATTTACCATATTAACAAACTAAATAGTAAAACCATATAATTATCTCAAAAAATGCAAAAAAAGCAATACACAACATCCTGTCTCATAAAAACTCTCAAAAAGTAGAAATTGATAAGACATTCTTCAACCTCAAAAAGGGTATCTACAAAAAATTTATACTGGACAACATATACTATTTTATTTCAAGACTTTCATAAACCCACAGTAATTAAGACTTTGGTAATGTCATATCGATATACAAACAGAGCAATGATTCAGAGGGGTCCAGAAATGGACCCACACAGATGATGTCAACTGATTTTTTACAAAGGTGCCAAAACAGTTGAGTAGAGAAAGGATAATCTTTTTAACAAATGGTGGCTATCTGTACGTAAAAAAGTACTTCAATCCATAGCTAGGATCTTATATAAACAGAAATGTAGGGGTGAAAAAGGGTCATCACCTAAATATAAGCTGACAGAGGAGAAACAATAAGAGATGCTGCAGACCAGGTAGCTGACATGGCACAAGAGATTGAGCACTTCTCTCCCACTTCAGAAGTCCCAGGGTTGGTTTCCATTGCTTCATAAATAGAAGACAAGCAGACACAGAAGAACACACAGCAAATGGATACAGAGAACAATAAATAAATAAATCTTAAAAAAAAAAATGTATGGATGGAGAGTGGATGTGACCCAAGAAGTTGAGCACTGACCTCCCACAATGGAGGGCGTGGGTTCAGTTCCTGGTGCCTCCTAAAAAAAAAAAAATAGGCAGGCAGGTAACAAGCAAAAACAGTAACAAAAAAAATAAAACAAAGAGCAAAGAGATGAGCGAGCCATCTTGGGGGGAGGGGTAGAAGGTATACGGATGTCCAATAAGCTTAATATCATTAGCATTATGGAATTTCAAAGAAAATCTATAGGGATACTGCAGAAATAATATGGGTTTAGTTCCAGACCACCACAATAAAGTGAGTTATGCAATTATTTTGGTTTCCCAGTGCATATAAAAGTTATGTTCACACTCTACTGTAGTCTATTAAGTGCGCAATAGCATTACATCTAAAAATCAACGTATAGACCTTACTTTCAAAATGCTTTATTGGTAAAAAATGCTAACCACCATCTGAGCCTTCAATAAGTTGTAATCTTCTTGCTGGTGGAGGGTCTTGCCTTGGTATTGATGGCTGCCAATCGATCTGAGTGGTGGTTGCTGAAGGCTTGAGTAGCTGTGGCAATTTCTTAAAATGAAGTTTGTCACATCGATTGACTCTTGCTTTCACTTGAACACTTAGAAACCAGACTAATTTGAATATTTTTGTGCCAGAGAATAGGGAGGCTGAGAAGATGGAGAGAGATGGGAGAAAGGCCGGTCAGTGCAGGTGTCAGAGCACACGCAACATGGATCAATGAAGTTTGACATCTTATTTCAGGTGTGGTCAAGGAGCCCCAAAACAATGACAACAGTAGCATCGTGTATCTCTGACCACACGTCACCATAACAGATGTAATAATAATGAAAGTTTTGAAATATTGAGAGAATAACAAAATGTGACATAGACACCCAAAGTGAGGACATGCTATTGAAAAAATGGTGCCCATAGACTTGCTCAATACAGGGTTGCCACAAACCTTCAATGTATAAAAAACACAATCTGTGCAAAGCACAATGAAGTGAAGCACAATAAAAGGAGGCATGCCTGTACACTGAAAAGCAACTATGTACATATTAGAATAGTTTTTTTTTTTTCAAAACACCTGACCAATATTGATGGAGATGCAAAATACCCTGGAACTCTTACATGCTGCTGGGAGAAATTGATATGCTTACAACCACTTTGGAAAATGGTTTGGGAGTTGCTTATACAGTTAAATATACACAAGTTCCAGGCATTCTACTTCTAGGTATCTATCCAAAAGAAATGAGAAATAACTTTCCAAACAAAGACTTGTACAAAAGTGTCCAAAGCAACTTGACTTAACCCCAAACTGGGAAACAACCCAAATATATACTATATGATTCCATTTACATAGAATTCTAGAAAATCCATGCATAGGTATACTGACAGAAAGCAGATCAGTGGTTTCCTGGGTTTAGTGAGGTGATACAGGAAGAGGTGGGGATGATTTAAAAAGGGCGCAAAGGATACCGATGTTCACAGCAGTATTTATTCACAAATCCTAAACTATGGAAACAGCTTGAATGTCCATCAGCCAATGAAGGGATAAACAAAATGTAGTCAATACATCCTGCAGAATACTATTCAGCTGTAAGAAGAAATGAAATCAGTATACATATAAGAGCATGGATGAAACCTGAGGACATTATGTTGAGTGAAATAAACCAGACACAAAAGGACAAGTATCATATGATCTCACTAATATGAACTAAATATGATGCGTAAACTCATGGAGGTAAACTCTACAGTATAGGTTATAGGAGAGAATGTGGATTGTGAATGGGAGTTGATGCTCAATGTATGTGGAATTTTTAATAAGCTTTATTGTAAAAGTGTGGAAATGGATAGAGTTGATGTTAATACATTCTAGTGAGTATAACTAATGCTGCTAATTTATAAATATGATTGTGGCTGAAAGGGTAGTCTGTAGACATAAATGTCAACCAAAAAGAAGCATGAGACTTTTTGCTTCTTGGGACTGTATAACAGTGATTTGGGCGCTGGATGAAGAGTGTGGTTCATAGTATAAACACAGGAATGTTTTTCTTTTACAAAGTTTTAAGAACATCATGATATGTGGGAAAATTACAACTAATGTAACTTATGGATAAGAGTTAACAGTAATAACGTAATATTTTTACAGCAATGACAAATAAGATAATATACCCTTTCTAAGGGACTACAATAGGGGGTATAAGGAGTATGGAATTTTTCCTTTTGATTTAATGAAAACATTGTAAAATTGACTGAGGTGATGACAGCACAAGTCAGTAATAAAAATGAGACCCAAAGTGGAGACTTTGAGTGGACTGTACAAAGCATGGGACCATATAACATAGGGGCTCTTGTGGTGGGAGATGGACTGTGTTTAAAAGAACAAATATAAAACATTCCCTCATTAACTACCAGAAATACTTAATACTAATACAGGGTATTAATAATCAGGAGGATTGGGGGAAAATGAAGCCAATGTAAAATATGGGTTATAGTTATTAGTAATATCTTGACAATGATCTTTCATAGTGTGTAATTAATGTTTCACAACAATGCAAGGTGGTGGTGGGGGGTTATGCATGGGAGAACTGTATGAAGAGATGCATGTTCATTTTGTAATTTCACAACTTTTACTATACATTTACTATTTCTGTACAAATGATATACTTCAATTAAAAAATTTTAATGAAAAAAGGCTCAAAGAAAATTATGGGAACATAATATCTTTACTTTCTTGATTCAAGTAATGATTTCTTGGATATATACGCACATGAAAACTTACCAAATTCTGCACTTCATACATGTGCATTTACTGTACACAAATTAACCTCAATAAAGCTGGGCTTTTTCCTTTACTTTTAAAGTAGGGTTAGATTATAGAAATGTTACATCAAAAATATAGTCGATTCCCATATACCCCACCCACTTCCCTTCCCACACTTTCCCCCACTAACATCTCTCATTAGTGTGGTACATTTGTTTCAACTGATGAACACATGTAGAAACTTTGCTACAACTTGATCTATACTTTACATTATGTTTACACTTCACATTGCACAGTTTTATATGTTTTGACATAATGATTAATGGCCTGTATCCATCATCGCAATATTGTGCAGAACAATTCCAATATCCCACAAATGCCCCATGTTACACCTATTCTTCCCTCTCCTTCCCCTCAGAAGTTCTGATGACCTCTGCCTTTACATCAAGGTTACAAATTCTCCCATTACTAGAATAATAATGTCTACTTTGGTCCCTAGTTGCATTCCCTCCTTATATTTGTTCATTCCTCAATCTTGAGGATTTCAGATGGTGATGCCCACTCTGCTTCCATAGGAGAGGGGGCTTAGATCCCATGGGGCAGAGGGATGGAACTGTCTTGCTTGCAGTTGTAGATAACACTCTGCTTTTGGGGATGGGCTTTGTCCATCGTCATCCTTTTGTCAGTTGTCCTGGTGAGTCCAGTGAACTGGAGACTAAGTGTTGCAGTTCTGCTGAGATTCAGGGCGCAACTGGCATATGAACAGAATGAACATTTAAGCCCCTGGGACATATATTTAATGTGTATAGTGCTAACAATAGGTTCAAATAAAAGGGGCAGAAGAACCATGTGTAGGAAACATATAAAGGAGTCTTACTCTGAAATACGGGGAGATAGGAGTTATTATATATTCCATGGTAAGGCCCACTGATGAGGTGCCAATTTGCTGGGGTTTTCTGCCCTGCCTATACTGTCCACAGGTTTCTAGAGCCCTCAGGAACCCCCTGCTTGAGGCACAGTTTACTATGACAGTCAATGAGAATCTCCTCAGATTGTAGAGCAAAACCTCTATAATGACATCCCAACTCACTTTGAAATCTCTTCACTACAAAACCCATTTCTGGGAAGCAGACTTGGCCCAGTGGTTAGGGCATCCATTCTCCACATGGGAGGTCCCCAGTTCAAACCCCAGGCCTCCTTGACCTGTGTGGAGCTGGCCCATGCCCAGTCCTGATGTGCACAAGGAGTGCCATGCCATGCAGGGGTGTCCTCCATATAGGGGAGCCCCACATGCAAGGAGTGCACCCCGTAAGGAGAGCCACCCAGCATGAAAGAAAGTGCAGCCTGCCTAAGAATGGCACCATCCACACAGGGAGCTGACACAACAAGATGACGTAACAGAAAGAAACACAGATTCCCATGCCATTGACGACAACAGAAGCGGACAAAGAACATGCAGCCAATGGACACAGAGAACAGACAACCAGGTTGGGGAGGAAGGGGAGAGAAATAAGTAAATAAATCTTTAAAAAAAAAACCATTTCTATTTAATATTTCACCCTTTTGATCAAGGTCGTCTTACAAATGCATCACTAGTTGGCACTCGGTAATAATCCCTCGGTGCCAGTGAGGCCCATGGCCAGGAGTCATGTCCCTCATGGAGGGGGGTGGCCTAGGGAAGGAGGCAGTGAGTTTACATCCTGAGTTTGGCTCAGAGAGAGGCCACATTTGCGTAACAAGGAGGTAACATTGTTTTTTAAAAAGCCAATTAAGCCTTGAGTCTTTCCTGTAAACTCTAAGCCTTCTAAATATTTTAATGACCGTTGATCTTCATTCTAAATGTATATTTCTTTATTCTAAAAGATTTAGAAATTTACAAAGGCACAGAATAAAAAAATAATCACCTATAACCATTAATCTAATTATAGCCACATTTAATATTTTGGTGACTCTATGTATCTCAAGTTATTTCTTCTAAAAGTTATACTTATTTCTTTTTTTATGGTTTAGGAAATTGTCATTTTTCTAGTACTGCATCTCTTTTTTTTTTTTGTAAGGTCATCTTGCTGCGTCAGGTCTCCATGTGTGGGCACCACTCCTGGGTGGGCTGTACTTTTTATCACGTGGTGGTTCTACTTGCAGGAGGCACTCCTTGCGCATGGCGCAATGCCATGTGGTTGCACCCCTCTGTGTCACAACACTCCTTGCACATGGCAGCTTTGCTCATGGGCCAGCTCAACACATGGGCCAGGAGGCCCTGGGTATTGAACCTGGACTCTCACATATGGTAGGCTGATGTTCTATCAGTTGTGCCAAGTTGAATTCCCCACATTTCTGATCTTCAGCAAATGTCGGTCCCCAGGGGCTCTGAGGGGGCAGGAGCCTTGGGTGGGAGAAGCAGCAAGGCTGAGCAGGAGGAGCAGGGGCCTTTGAGTTCTAGCCTAGCAGCATGACAGGGAAAAGGTCACTTCCCATCTCTGGGCCTCAATTTCCTCATTTGTAAAACAGAGAAACACCACTGGATCGTCACCTTAGCATTCCAGGAATCTTTGAATGTACAGGGCCTGCACTCGAACCATCTTCCCTCAGCAATGCTGGATTGGAAGGTGAGCAAAGCCACTGCGGAGGAAGACTGACTCCCTTTTCTCTACCTATCAGGAGAAGTACGTGTCTAACGCCAAGAGGCACCTCCTTTCAAAAGTCCTTTGCTGCCAAATTCCCCTGAGCTACCAAATTGCAGATCCTGGCTTGGCAATGTCCCTCAGCACAGAGAAGAGAGCCCTCTCCTGGGGGGGCCTCAGACTGACACAGCTTCTGGCTCTGGCTACTGCTCTGCTACTTCTGGGAGCTGGGCTGCCCTGGCCTAAACTCCTCTAGCTAGGTCTCCCAGAGCCTCCCCAGCCCTCTCCTGCTTCCACCTCCCTGATGCTCCTAAGATTAGGCAGTGAAGCAAGAGCCAGGGCTTGCAAAGGAGGGGAACCCAGGGAACCAAAGCCAGGATGGAGCTGGAGACAGTGGGGCTAGATGGAGGAAGCCCAAGGCTGGAGAGGAAGCACAGTCCTGGCAGGGATGGTTGGGGGCGGGAAGGGGATCAGGCGCTGTAGCACCGTCTTACCCTCACACAAGCCTGAGGTCCACATGGTCACCTCTGCCCACTCCTCCACTGGCTTCCTATTGATCCATCTCCCTGGATCTTCACAGCAGCCTTAAGAAGCCCGAAAGCCCCTTGGTACTACCCCAACCTGCACCCACTTCACAGTGGAATATCAGAGGGGGATTTGATGATTCCCCCGAAACAGATCATCAGGCAACTCACACCCAGCCACAAATTGCAGACAAAAGCATTAGCACCCTCAAGCGCAAGAGCTTGAAGATATCAAAGGCCTCTTCCTTCAGAGACATTCCCTCCAGTTAAGAAGACAATTGCTTCAGGGGGAATCAGGGGGGAGGAGGCTGCGAGAAGCATCAGGGAGGGAGCAAATGCTCCCGGCCAGCTGCTCGAGCAAAGCAAACCTGGCCTCTCAAGTGTAACAATTCCACCACCAAGCCAGCCTTCCCTGGAAGCCGTGGGAGACAGGGAACCTGGTTCTTCTTCTGGTTCTGAGAGTGATGTCAGGAGAGACAACGAAGGAAATAAGCAAAAGATATCTAGGGGGAAATGCCTTTGCCCTTGTGTACAAAGGTCTAAAGGATTTCTGCTCACAACAACTTTGTTTCCTTAAGCATTAAAAAAAACATTAAATGCATCACCCCTGAAAATAAATATAAAATATGATAGATGGATGATAGATAGATGTTTAGATAGATATAGCAAGTAGAGACTGACTTAGAGGAAGACTGAGAGAGACACAAAGAGAGATTCTTCTGATTGGGTATTCAAAAAAAAGTGGGAATAAATGAATGTGGAGGGGAGAACTTTTTCCTTTATATTGTTTTATACTATTTGAAATGTTTCTATGAGCATATGCTACTTTCATAATAAAAGACGTTATCATTTGCTCCCCACCATCCCATCCACAGTTGTTTGGGGACAACCTCATTATCTTTTATGGGTAATCATAATTTTTGTTGCAATTTGCAGCACCTTAACAACCTAGTCATATCCCATTATAGCACCAACCAGATTAGATTAGAGGCATGTGCCTGCCCAACTGTCTTCCCCAGTACACTGTGACCTTCTCTAGAACGGAGATCATTGGTTGTGGCATTGATGGGAAGCTGGGATGGACTAGTGATGGAGGTTGGAGAAGAAAAAGGTCAGGATGAGAAAGATGTGAATAAGGGGAAAGGAGTGTTTTTAGTGCTTCCAGAATTCATGCAACCCTGAACCAATTATTTATCAAGAACTAGGCATTTTACTCACGGTGGAGATAAATGGTAAACTGAACTGAAAAGGTAATGTTATATGTTTTATAAAGAGAGAAAGAGAGGTTTATAGAAAGACAGAGTGAATACATTTATTATGGGTGTACATACACAGTGTCTATATGTCATCTGTGTACATAAATCGAGTGTGCACCTAAATATATAGACATATGTAAATACAGTCTATTGTGCATATATAGCATGTGTACATATTTATTCTATGTAATAGAATTGTACATATATATGTATATTTTATACTTATATATACTATTTATTCATATATATGACATGCACACATACATATAGCTCATATGAGTGTACATGATCATATAACAGTATACATACATGTAGTTTGTTTGTATATAATATATATAGCATACATATGCTCATGTATAGAGTGCGTGTTCATAAACATGTTTATTTGTGTTGTTTTTGTGTCTGTGAGCTACAATGCAATGCAATAGGATATTTACAGGGTGCATTAGGAGATGGTAAGAAGGAAATGCATTGCATAAATTGCATAACACATACAGTATTATAGATATTTTTGAAGAAAAAGGAGAAACACCTTAAGGCTTGCTTCCATGCTATGGAGAAAGATGACCCATTGAAGAGAAAAGAAACAGCTGGAGAATTAGGAAGGAAAACAGTTTAGAAAAACTTCAATAAAGACAACAAGAATTATATTCCAAGAAAATAACAGTCAGCAAAAAAACAAATATATATAAAAAATAATGAGAAAGAAAGAAAAGCCAAGGATTGGAAAACCACAAAAGAAATCATTAGATGTCATTCGTAAGAATATAGTATTAAAGCAAGAAAGAAAAGTTTGAGGATGAAATGAGAACAGATGATTCAGAGTTGAGGAAGTAGAATCAGACAAACACAGCATTCTGTCTCTTTCCAAAACTTTGGCCTTGAAATGCAGACAAGATGCTTATGAAAGAAGCAACATGAAAAACTCTGCTCTATTTGGTACGCACTTCATTAGATAGGGTCCTCGAGAGAAACAGAACAAACAGGATATATGCATGTGTTCCTATGTATATGTGTGTATACACATATATTTAAAAGATTTATTATAAAAACCTGTTTCACACATGACAGCTGGCAACTCTGAACTGTGTAGGACAGTCTACAGGCTGGAAAGTCTGATACAGATGATAGTGAAGTCCTTAGTTTGAATTCCCCAGGGGAACTGGCTGGCTGGAAATTCCAGCAAGAGCTAGTATTGATGTTGAGGCAGAAATTCTTCTTCTGACCTCTGAAAACCTCAATTCTGACTTCCACGACTCCAACTAATTGAATTGAATGCTCACATTGCTAAGGGCAATCTCCATTGTAGATTATTGATGCAATCAACTGATTGTAGAGGCAAATCCCATCTATAAAACACCTTCATGTTAGCAAGCAGGCCAGTGCTTGACCAAATAATTGGACACCATTATCTATCTAAGTTGACTCATGAAATCAACCATCACACTTGTGATAGTGTTGTAGCAGTTGTGAGAGGTTTAATTATTTGCGTATAGAAAGGCCAGGACTCAGGAATGATTTTGAGAAAGAAAAATGGTTTATTGATGGCTGGCCAGACTCAGGAGCTTTTCTTTTTCAAACCAAAGCCTCGAACAAGAAATTCAAGTTCCTTTTATACACGGTAAGGGCTAAATCGTTCTTTGTTTTAGTGCTCAGTAGGTTTGAATTAGCATATATCTTCCACATTCTAGGTAACCTTTTAGCATGGACTTCATACATCCTAGATAAGCTTTTAGCACATTTGGTTTGCATTTTCCCTGAATATTTAAAGTTTATAGAGTTTGCTTTGCTAAACTGTTTCTCCCGGGCTGGAGTCGTTGCCATGTTCACCAAGGTCAGGACTGAAGCCTCTTACCGTCCCACACACAAAAGTCACAGACAGCTTAGGTTATCTCTTAAGAGACAAAGAGCCTCCCACCCATAGCCCACATCATTTTCCCCCCTTATGCCCAAGCTTAACTTGCTAAGCTTTGGTATAATTATTGTTGGAGCTTTGAGGTGGGTGGCTTTTATTGTTTTGATGGATTACTTTACTTATCAATTTTTAGTGTAGCATCCAGGAGCTTGTTTTTAGATGTTTAGAAGTTTTCATTCTGGACAGCAGAATCCTGGGGCAGGGCCCACCTGCAGTTATCCTGGAGCCACCGGCGTGCATGTGAATTTTCAGTTAGGCTCCAGATCCATCTATTAATTTTGTTTTACTCTTAAGGAGATTACACCTTTAAACTTAAAGGGGTGCTGAAGGGAGATGATCTCTTTTCTGTAATTACTTCTTGCTGGCCAAGGGCTGTAGTCATTACCTAACAAGGTGTAAAACATTTATTTTATTTTAACTGGAGGAAGATGGATCTGGCCTTCTGTATGACGTTGGATGAAGTTTTCATATTGTTAATAATATGCTCACTCTGAAAGAAACAGACTTAATTAAAATTTTGGAATACTCATTTTTAAAAGAGGATATTGGATTACAGAGGTAGACAAGGTTAAGTGCTTATAAAGATGGCACCCCTTTTTAAAAGCTGGTGGGAACAGTATGTATATGTTTTTTTCTCTAAGTTATTTTCAGAGAGAAATTGCAAAAGATACTTCGTTTTGTTTTGAAGATGCATTTCAGGCTGTTTAATAATTGGCACTTTTGTGTTCTGTTAGATGCTCTGGATGAACTGGCAACTTTTGGAACGTTGTTTTCATTCAGGATTAGTGCACTATGATGAAAATTTTCATACTTTTTAGCTGTGGGAGTGGATTAGAACTATAGAATAAAGTTTTTACATTTTGGCTTTAATTGTACAATTTCTGGTAATATTGACTGTTTAATAGGTGACCCATTATTAGCAAGTAAGCCTCCTTTTTGCTACACAGTAGAGTACTCTAGAATAGTGAGTTGGCTGAGCCTGGCTAAGACCATTGCCTTATATTATAGACATGTTTATTATCTATTTAGAAAATAAAGTTACCAGGAATTTAACATGTCTAATACACTTTTCTACCTGATTCTGAATAGAAAAGATAACCTTATAATTATTAGGTATATATTTAGTACAGGATAAATGTGCAGCACTTTAATATTAAGTAATGTATTACTTAAGGCATAAGGATTCTGAGTTGCAATTAATAGTTTTAAGTTTCAGGTTTATAATACTTTACATGTTATCTTTCCATGGGAGCAGGCCATAATGCCAATTGTGTTTAAGTTTTACTTACAGGATCCTGGTATCATGGCTCCACTTAGCATGTTCTTCACACAGCGAGCAAGTCACAGCATCATTGATCCTAGAGAGTTTCCAGTATTCTCCTGGCCTGGTGCATAGTGCTCTCTGGCACTAAGGAGCAGTGCAAGTCTGGAGGAAATATCTACTGTACACTTGGCTGTACCAAGTCATCATTGGCTGCTGCAGGAGCTTGAAATTGCAATGTAGTTTCCATTAACTTCAGGAACAGAACTAGAGGCTGATATAGCAAATATTTTTAATTGAGGGGTCAGTGACCAGCCTAGCCAATAACTCACATGGAGAGGCAACCTGTAATGTATTCAAGGCCTGGTGTGAATGCACAAGAGTTTGACAATGTTAACATTTATTTCTTGTTTTTATATATATTTTAAACAATTTAATGCAACACATCATATATCAAGTGACTGTTTACTTATAAAATCTTACCATGAAGATAACAGTAGGTATTTTACTTTAGTAAGAAAGGGAAAAAACTATTTTTCATTGTTAAAATGAAAACAGAAGATTCCCAATAGAATCAAGATAATTTTTATTACCATTTATTTAAATATGCTCTAGATGGTGGCCTTCAGACAGGTTTTATTATCACAAAGTTATTCTTTGCCACCAATACTAATCCAAGTTTTTAGTTAATAATGACTTTTACAACTAGAACTATTTAAACATTTTCCATTTGGAAGATGCTTTACAAACTCTTTATAATTGACTACAACCACACTCACTAGTTACCTTATGTTTAAATAAACTTATTAAATTACAGTTACTAACCAAAGAAATTTATTTAAAGAAAGCATATCTATAATTTTTTTCTTTAGCCTAATTTCATTAATGTGAACTTACAATTTTTATTACTCTAAAGATTTTGTACATATTAAGTTAATTTATTTAATGGGCACTTTATAAACTGAGGTAGATTACACCCAAGCTAAATAACATTGAAACCATTATATTTCATACAAGAATGTTCTCTTAATTCTTTACAGGAAACTAAAAATATTTTTTCTTTGTTTAAGTTTTGAAACTGTATAATTTTTACAAGCATACTGACTACCAGCTTTCAAAACACATTACACAATTACCTAATTTGCTTAATCATAATCCAGGAAAGATCTCTCTATAGTTTTTATGGACTTTTCTTTATTTACTGAAATTTGTCAACAGAGCCACTAATTACCTTTATTTTATGGCTGACAAAAGGTTTAAACAGGGAAATTACAGGGCAAATCAATTCTTAATTCCCCAGCCTCATAGATAGGTTTAATATGCTACACCTAGCCCTGCCCTCAAAACTCTTGCAAAGAGGAGGTCCTTTCCCAATACTTCCTATGATTAGATTTCTATATGACTTTTCCATCCTGCTTTGTCTAATTTGGGCTCCAGGAATATTTATTCACATATAACAGCATATTTAAGTTTTAACAATTTGAGTAGAGCTCTTTTAGGAATTTTCACTTGTTAATTTGATATTATCATCCTGATGTATGAAGACATACACTGAGCAAATGGGCAGACACAAATAGACACAGAAACACAACTCATTGATGGCACTTATAATTTGCATTATTTTATGTGCTGTTTAGCTTCATTTGGGATACAGGAATATATATTATTTATATAACTGCATATTTAACATCACCAATTTGAGTAAATAGGCAGACGTGAATAGTTTGATTCAAAAACATCACTTTAGTTACTTAAAACTTGCATTTCTTTTACAAAATAAGTGTGACTGCAAAACATTTCAAAGACTCCTGAAACTTTTCTTAATTTGCACTATTACTACAGTTTTACACTATGACCATGCAGTTTTACACAAGAATTTTGTTTCTTAACTAATGGATTGTAATCAAAATGTTCCCAATGTTTTAACACAATTCTCTTTTGTTTCAGAACTTTATATTTTACCTTGAATTTAGCAGAATTTTGGATAAGCAACAAGATTAATTCTATGTATATTTACTGAGGCTATTTGAAGCCTCAGGGAGACAGACTGGTTTCTCTCATGAATTGCCACTCTTAGGAACACTGACATTTAAAGCAGGAGACTTCTTTTATTCCCCCCAGTCCTTGGAGATAATAAAACTCCAGTGGTCATTTAACCCTAAGGGCTAAGAATTCCACCAGGCAGCATTTAGTTTACACTTGGATTCAAGACAGAAAGCAGGGTTGCCAATACCAGGACAGGAGACAGGGATGTCCCAGCTCTTCTCTGGACTGCAGGGGCAGAAGCTATTGTGAAATAACCATAGGCAAAGGCAAGGGGTGAGGTTAGGCTTGAAGTAACCATAAACGAAGGAAAGGTTAGTTTAGAATTTACACTTACAATAATAGTTTCAGGCTAAATTCACTGCGTTATAATTTCAGTTATTATTTTTCCACTGTTTTATAATATAAATGCATCTATAAATGATCTTAACTCTTAGTTACAATTTTCATAAAGTTTTAACCTTAAGGTGAATTGGATACTTTTATTAATTCAACTACAAGAATTTTATTAGTACCAATTCTGTGAAGTACTGCCTTTTCCTAGTAATGGAACAAATTCCAATCTGCAAGTTATGCATTTACTTTACCAGCAACAGAGTACTGGCATTTAAAGATTCATTTTAAACTACTTTTTTACCTTTTTACAATGAATTCTTAGGCTCCAGCAACTGACAAAAGCCAAACATAGATTTTAAAGTGGTGTTTCATTCCTTTCTTTTTCTCTGTAGTTTCACAACCCTGAAGTTGCCAGCCAGACCATTAAAAAGCCTATCAAGTTTTTAGAGATCTATTGTTTTAAGCCCTAGGCTCTTTTTTTCAGACAAGTTTACAGTTCTAGAACATTTCAAAGTATTTTCACAGTCTCAGAGAAAGATTTGGAAAAGTAGAAGACCCTGAGCAGAATGCAAATATATTTGGGCCTTGACACGCTAGGGAGGGAACTTTACTGCATTTATTTTGATCCTGCTTTTCATCCCCTTCACTTCCCCCCTCCTAGGCAGTAGGGTGCACAGCAATCAAATGGGAATGTGGCTTATGAATAGTAGGTGTGGACTTACTGGAAAGGGGCAAGCCGCTCCCCCCTTTCCAGCTTTCTGCCAAAATGGGCAGACAGAACATATTAAAATTCGGCACCCCTCCTGGGGACCCAGCCACCCTGACTGGGGCAGCCCCAGCAAACCCAGGTGCATGTCATGGACACAGATGGCCTCCAAACCCTGGCAAAGAGGTGGACCAGAGATGAGGCAGCAGAGCATGTGAAGACATATAGACTCTGCAGTTTTGCCCCATAAATTCACCCACTTGCTGATGGCAAGGGAGGGTTCCAGCTCAACTAAATTCTACCATTTTACATAATCACACTTCTCCAGCACCAGCATTGAGCTGATACAGACATAAGGAAAAATGTCACTAATCTGACCCACAAGTTATATATATATATATATATATATATATATATATATGTTTTTTCAGCATGGCTGCCCATGCAGCCATCACAAACCTTAGAGAGAACAGTTAAGATTAACATCTGGTATAAAGACAATTCATTTGCAATTCAGCACCATAACAAAAGATTACAGCTGGACTTTCACTGTTTAAATTTACACCCAGACCAACTTTCACTAGAAAAGCCAATCCATTATCCTGTAAACAAGTTGTTAAAATCCAGACAAATTTCCAGGATGTTAGGATGCAAACCTAAAAACAGCCCTTCCTATTATAATCAAGCCTCCACTCCTTCAGTGGATATAAGACCACCAGTACCAGATTCTAACATGCAGTTAGACATCCCAAAATGCCAGGCTTTTTCCTGGTTTTCCTCCTTTTTCTGGACCTAGAGAGAATGGCTTCCCCTCAATTTTCTGGGGCTACTAGAGTTTTCTCAGGAGGTGATCAGCCTCCCTCCCTAGCAATTAAAGCTAGGCTTCCCCAGATTGTGCTCAGCTGGGGTGTCTTACCTTCTTCCATGTTCAGAGTTCTTTTTCATTCCCAGAATCTTTCTCTTCAGACCTTCCATTGCCCTCAATTTTTGATGGAAGGATTCTGGTGGAACCCACATCTTTCTGGATTAAATTTAATCCAGGGGTGCCCAGATTTGGGGTTCACCTGAGACCTCCCTGCTTCCTCAGGGATTTGAAAGGGGCAGAAAAATGCTACCATCTCTGGCCTTCATTTGCAATCCTGGGAGAGCCCCCAAAAATGTTGTAGAAGTTGTGAGAGGTTTAATTATTTGTATCTAGAAAGGCCAGGACTCAGGAATGATTTTGAGAATGTTAAATGGTTTATTGATGGCTGGCTGAACTTGGGAGCTTTCTGTTTCAAACCAGAGCCCCAAACAAGATTTTTTTTTTCAAGTTCCTTTCATACAGGGTAAGGGCTAAATCATTCTTTGTTTTAGTGCTCAATAGGATTGAATTAGTATATATCTTCCACATTCTTGGTAAACTTTTAGCACGGACTTCATTCAATCTAGGTAAGCTTTTAGCACATTTTGTTTGTGTTTTCCCTGAATATTTAAAGTTTATAGAGTGTGTGCATTGCTAAACTGTTTCTCCTGGACTGGAGTCATTGCCATGGTCACCAAGGGCTGGACTTCAGCCTCTTACCATCCCACACTCACAAGTCAAAAGCAGCTTACGTTATCTCTTAAGAGACAAAGAACCTCCCACCCATAGCCCACATCAATATGGGAGCACTCAAAATTGAGGACAGGAGGTTAGATTTCTGAACTGCAGGTTGGTGCTCACATCATGAAGCAACAATCATAGCAAAGACAAATACAGCCACATCTTCAACCAACCTAGCATTTTATATAAAGTAACTCAAAAACTTGCACAACAACCCTGTCAGATAGTTTCTTTGATTATCCACATTCTATACATGAGAAACTGGGGCACAAAAGTTAAGTAACCTGCCCAAAGTCATGCAGCTACTAAATTGCTAGAGCTAAGATTCCCACCTAGGCAATCTAACTTGTGAACACCTCTTCTCTTCATCAACCTGCAGTGAGGGATGCAGAAAAAAAGAGTCCTAGACCTGCCTCCCTGCTTGGCCAGCTCCTGCCTAGACTGGCCGAGGCCTTATTTCTCTGCCTTTCTCCACTGCACAGGCAGAGGCTGTGAATTGAGCAACATCCACATCAGAGCAGTTGGGCCATGCCGTGTTTGAGGGACCTTGGCTTAGGAGGGAACAAGTGTTGCAGGGCGTGCATCTTTCTTGCTGCTGTGGTGATCATAAGAGGGGCGAAAAGGACACTGCAAGAACTAAATTCAGGAACTGTCTCCAACACCCAGTATTTTGTAATATGGAATAACTCACTTAACTTACTCATTATTATTATTTTGTTCTGATTGTTATTGTTAGGTTTCAAATATGTGAAAAATGTTCATCCTCTTGATGTGGGCAATGGGTGGGAGGCTCTTTGTCTCTTAAGAAATAACCTAAACTATCTGTGAGGTGTGGGTGTGGGATGATAAAAGGCTGCAGTCCTGCCCTTGGTGACCATGGCAAGGGCTCCAGTCCCAGGAAACAATTTAACAATGCAAGGTCTATAAACTTTAAGTATTCAGGGGAAATGCAAACCAAATATGCTAAAAGCTTATATAGAATTCCTGAAGCCCATGATAAAAGCTTACCTAGGATGTGGAAGATATATATGCTAATTCAAGCCTATTGAGAACTGAAACAAAAGGATCATTTAACCTTTACACTCTGTATAAAAGAAACTTGAAAGTCTTGTTCAGGGCTCGGGTTTGCAACAGGAAGCTCCTGAGTCCAGTCAGCTGTCAATAAACCATTTTTCCTTCTCAAAATCATTCCTGAGTCCTGGCCTCTCTATACTCAAATAATTGAACCTCTCTCAAATTCTACATTTATGGTGGCTTGTCTGGAATTGCAAAAAAGGCCAGAGATGGTAGCATTTTTGCTGCCCTTTCCAAATCCCCGAGGAAGCCGGGAGGACTCAGTTGAACCCCAAATCTGGGCACCCCTGGATTAAATTTAATCCAGAATCTTCCTGACAAAAATTGAGGGCAATGGAAAGTCTGAAGAGAAAGGTTCTGGGAATGAAAAAGAACTCTGAACATGGAAGAAGGTAAGACTCCCTGGGTAAGCACAGTCTAGAAAGCTCTAGCTCTAATTGCTAGGAAGAGGAGGTTGATCACCTCCCAAGAAAACCCTAGTAGCCCCAGAAATTTGGGGGGAAACTGTTCTCTCTAGGTCTTGAAAAAAAGAAGAAAACTGGGAAAAAGCCTGGTGTTCTGGGTTTGTCTAACTGCATGTTGGAATCTGGTACTGGTCTTATATCCACTGAAGGAGTGGAAGCTTGATTTTAATAGGAAGGGCTGTTTATAGGTTTGAGTCCTAACATCCTGGAAATTGGTCTGGATTAAAAAAAAAAAAACTTGGTTTCAGGAAAATGAATTGGTTTTCTGGTGAAGCTTGGTCTGGGTATAAATTTAAATAGTGAAAAAGTGTAGCTGGTATCTTTTGTTATGTTCCTGAATTGTGAATCAATTCGCTTTATACCAAATGTTAAGTGTTCTAAGGTTTGTGATGGCTGTGGGGGCAGCCATGCTGAATATATATATATAGAACTTGTGGGTCAGATTAGTGACCTTTGTGCTTCTGTCTGTGTCTGCTCAATATTAATGTTGGAGTTGTGTGGTTATGTAAAGTAGAATTTAATTAAGCTGGAAACTTCATTGGCAAGGGGGTGAATTGATTATGGGGCAAAACTGAGGAGTCTGAATGTTTGTGGAGTCTAGAAGTTTGTGCATGCTCTACTGCCTTGTCTGTGGTCTGCCCCTTTGCCAGGGCTTGGAGGCCATCTATGTCGTGCCATGCACCCAAGTTTGTTGGGGCTGCCCCAGTCAGGGTGGCTGGGTCCCCGGGAGGGGTGCTAATTTGAGTAGGTTCTGTTTGCCCACTTTTGCAGAAAGCTGGAAAAGGGGGAGCGGCTTGCCCCTTTCCAGTGAATCCACACCTTCTATTCATAAGCCACATTCCTATTTGATTGTTGTGCACCTGACTGCGTGGAAAGGGGGGAAGTGAAGGGGATGAAAAGCAGAATCAAAATAAATGCAGTAAAGTTCCCTCCCTAGGATGTCAAAACCCAGAATACATTTGCATTCTGCCCAGATTCTTTGAATCTCTCTCTCTCTGTAAGACTGTAAAATACTTTGAAATGTGTTGAAACTGTAAACTTGTCTGTCTGAAGAAAGGAGGCTATTGCTTGAAACGATAGACCTCTAACCAGTTGAAAGCTTTTCAATGGTCTGGCTGGGAACTTCAGGGTTGTGAAACTACAGAGGAAAAAAAAAAAAGGAATGAAACACCACTCTAAAATCTGTTTGGCTTTTGTCAGTTGCTGGCACCTAAGAATTCACAGCAAAAAGGTCATTTTATAACAGGAAAGCTTGTTGGTGGTCAGCCTCCCCTGCCAACTTGCTTCTAAAAAACTGTTTCTGGTATTACATGGTACTAAGTATTTAAAGTGAAGAAAAGTTAATTATTTTAACAAGCTTGTTTAGTGTTAATGGCAATTATATGTTGTAAGAAATTTGCCTGGTAACTTAGTATGTGGGGTATATGGAATGTGTTTTTATTGTTAAGGAAACAGGAGATGATTTTGTCCTAAGGTAAAATGATTGATTATTGAGAAAGAGTAGAGTGTGGGACAAAACCTGAATGAATACTGAAAGTATAGAAGGTTCATGGAAAAGAAATTTTTATGATTTAAGTGGAGTAAGATTTAATGGGTCTGTCTATAAAGTTTTAAAAGGTTTAGTATCAAAAACTATACTAATGCAAAGATAAAATTTTGTTCTTTCTCAAAGTCTCTCAATTCTTTAGTTCTTTTAGTAAAAGTTTCCTGAATAATCAATATACAAAGAAAATCTTTTTTATCAAAATAGCTTCTTGTGCTTTAACCTCATCATTTCCTCGGTGTTTGAAGAAGAAAATGTCTTATCTCTTTTAAAAGAACACTATGTTCTAGAAATCAAATCCTGAAAAGTAGCTTTTTATTTCAAACTAACTGCAAGAGATTTGTTCTTTTACCTTAAAAGAAATGTAAAGTAATAGTTAAGCTCATTTTATATGTTATAAGTCAAATGAAAGGTGTTTAAAAGTGTTATAAAATTAACAGGTTTAAAAAAATTAATAAAAGCTGTGACTTAAGATCATTTATAAATGTATTTATATTATAAAATAGCAGAAAGATAATAACTGAAATGATAGCTGAGTGAATTTAGCCTGAAACTATTATTTAAGTGTAAATTCTAAACTAACCCTACCTTTGTTTATGGTTGCTTCGAGCCTAGCCTCACCCTTTGCCTTTGCCTGTGGCTGTTTCATAACAGCTCCTGTCCTACTGGTATTAGTAACCCTGCTTTCTCTCATGAATCTAAATATGGACTAGATTGCTGCCTGGTGGAATTCTTAGCCCTTGGGTTTAAAGGACCACTGGAATTTTAGAATCTCCTGCCTTGACTGTCAGTGTTCCTAGGAGTGGCAATTCATGAGAGAAATCAGTTTGTCTCCCTGAGGCTTCCAATAGCCTCAGTGAATATACATAGAATTAATCTTGTTGCTTATCCAAAATTCTGCTGAATTCAAAGTAAAATATAAAGTTCTGAAACAAAAATGGTGCTAAAGCATTGAGAACATTTTGGTTAAAATCCATTAATTAAGAAGGAAAATTCTTGTGTCAAACTGCATGGTCATAGTGTAAAACTGCACAGTCACAGTGCAAATTAAGAAAAGTTTCAGGAGTCTTTGAAATGTTTTGCAGTCACATTTATTTTGTAAAAAATAGAATTTTTAAGTAACTAAAGTTATGTTTTTGTGTCTGCCTATTTGCTCAAATTGTTGAAGTTAAATAAGCAGTTATATAAATAATATATATTTCTGAAACCCAAATCAAGCTAAACAGTATATAAAATAATGCAAATTATAAGTAACATCAATGAGTTGTGTTTCTGTGTCTAACTCTTTGTGTCTGCCCATTTTCTCCGTGTATGTCTTCATATATCAGGATGATAGTATCAAATTAACAAGTGAGAATTGGTAAAATAAACTTTATTCAAATTGTTAAAAATTAAACATGCACTTATATATGTGAATAAATATTTTTGGAGCCCAAATTAGACTAAGCAAGATGAAAAAGTCACATAGAAATCTGATTATAGAAACTATTGGGAAAGGGCCTCCTCTTTGCAAGAGCTTTGAAGGCAAGACTTGGTGTGGCAGATACTATCTACTAGGCTAAGGAATTAAGATTCAGTTTGCCCTGTAATTTCTCAGTTTAAACCTTTTGTCAGCCATAAAATGTAAAAAAAACACAAAGATTAGTTTAGTTTTCACATAAAGGAAGGAAATATTGATTAATGTAACCTGGCAGCCTACTGCCTCAGTCTCCCATTCCCGGGTTAAACAGCAACAAAAGAAACCAGCTTAAGCAGCCCAAAGGCAATAAAAAGATGCCCAAGAAAGAGGTAAGTCAATACCAATTCAGCACTAAATCCCATTCCTTATTTGACAAAGGGGAGCAGGTAAAAACTGAAATGGTTAGAATGTAATGGAGGAAGCAGTTAAATCACAATTAAATCACAAAATTTTGCATGGGAAAATTAAATCTTCTCAGATAAACTGTAACTTCTAAAATATCCAATATATGGAGAAATAGAGGAAGAGCTTGCATTCTAGGCTTAGAGGTAAAAATTGTGTCATTTTTCTTTGTTCAGGGCACCAGCCACATCTGGTTCTGTGCCCCTTCTTGCAATATTGAAAATAAATTCTTTTCTTCTCCACAATCAGTGAGACTTATTTTCTTCCAGAAGAAGATTTCTTTCCAACAAAAATAAAGGTAATTAGTGGCTCTGTTGACAAATTTCAGTAAGTAAAGTCCGTACTAACTATGAATCAAGTAATTGTGTAATGTGTTTTGAAGCCTGGTAGTCCATATGCTTTTAAAAATTATTCATTTTCACAATTTAAACAAAGGAAAATTTTTAGCTTCCTGTAAAGATAAAAAGAGAACATTCCTTGCATAAACTATAATGGTTTCAATTTTATTTAGCTTGAGTGTAATTTCCCATAGTTAACATATAAACTAAATTAACATTATATGTACAAAATCTTTAGAGTAATGGAAATTCTAAGTTCACATTAGTAAAATTAGGCTAAAGAAAAAAGATTGTATATATGCTCTCTTAAAAAAATAAATTTCTTTGGTTAATAATTATAATTTACTAAGTTTATTTAAATGTAAGGTAACTAGTCAATGTGGTTGTAGTCAATTATAAAAGTTTGTAAAATATCTTCCAAACTGAAAATGTTTAAATAGTTCTAGTTCTAGAAGTCATTGTTAACTAAAAACTTAAATTTGTATTGGTTGCAAAAAATAACTTATGGTAATAAAACCAGTCTGAAGGCCACCACAAGGTGCATATTTAAGTAAATGTTAATAAAAAGTTATCTTAATTCTATTGGGAATCTTCTGTTTTCATTTTAACAATGAAAAATATTTTTTTCCCTTTATTACTAAAGTAAAGTTCCTACTGTTATCTTCATGGTAAAATTGTGTAAGCAAACAGTCATTTGATATATGATGTATTGCATTAAATTGTTTAAAAAATATTAATTTGCATTATGATGTGTTGCATTATGATGTGATATATGATGTGTTGCATTAAATTGTTTAAAAAATAAAAACAAGGAATAAACTTTAACATTGTCAAACTCTTTCGTGCACTCAAACCAGGCCTTTAATACATTACAGGCTGCCTCTCTATGTAAGTTATTGGCTAGGCTGGTCACTGACCCCTCAATTAAAAACATTTGCTATATCAGCCTCTGGTTCTGCCCCTGAAGTTGATGGAAATTACATTGCAGTTTCAAGCTCCTGCAGCAGCCAATGATGACTCGGTACAGCCAAGTGTACAATGGACATCACCTCCAGACTGGCACTGTTCCATAGTGCCAGAGAGCACTATGCACCAGGCTAGCAGAATACTGGAAAATCTCACTCGGATCAATGATGCTGCGACTTGCACACTGCGTGAAGACCATGATAAGTGGAACCATGATACCAGGATACTGTAAGTAAAACTTAACCACAATTGACATTATGGTCTGCTCTCATGGAGAGATAACATGTAAAGTATTACAAACCTGAAACTTAAAACTAATAATTGCAACTCTGAATCCTTATGCCTTAGGTAATACATTAGTTAATATTAAGTCCTGTAATTTTATCTTGTACTAAATATATGCCTAAGAATTATAACATTATCTTTTCTATTTTGTATCAAGTGCAAAGGTATATTAGACATGTTAGATTCCTAGTAAATTCATTTTGTAAACAGTTAATAAACATGTCTATAGAATAAGGTGGCAGTCTCAGCCAGGTTCAGTCAACTTACTATTCTACTGTACTCTACTATGTAGCAAAATGAGGCTTGCTTGCTAATAATGAGTCACCTATTGAACAAGTCAAAATTACCAGAAATTGTACAATTAAAACCAAAATGTAAAAAAACCTTTATTCTGTAGTTCTGATCACTCCCACAGCTAAAAACTAAGAAAATTTCCAACTTGGTGTACTAATCCTGAACAAAACCAATTGCCCAAGGGGTGCCAGTTCACCAGGAGCATCTGACAGAGCACATGAGTGCCAGTCATTAAACAGCTTGAAGTGTGTCTTCAAAAAAAGTTAAGTATCTACTGCAATTTCTCTCTAACAATAAATAACTTAGAGAAAATATATATACTGTTCCCACCAGCTTTTAAAAAGGGGTGCCATCTTTATAAGTACCTAACCTTGTCTACCTCTATAATCTAATGTTCTCTTTTAAAAATGGGTATTCCAAATTTTTAATTTTGTTTCTTTCAGAGGGAACATCTTATTAACCATATGAAAACTTCATACAACTTTGTACAGAATGCCAGATCCATCTTCCTCCAGTTAAAATAAAATAAGAGGTTTACACCTTGTTAGGCAATGACTACAGGCCATGGCCAGCAGGAAGCAGTTACAGAAGAGATCATCTCCCTTTAGCACCCCTTTTAGATTAAAGGTGTAAACTCTTTAAGGGTAAAACAAAATTAATAGATGGATCTTCAGCCTGACTGGAAATCCACCTGAGTGCCAGTGGCCCCAGGATTCTGCAGTCCAGAATAAAAACTTCTAAACTTCTAAAAACAAAGTCCTGGATGCTACACTAAAGATTAATAAATAGTCAATCAAAAAAACAAACAGCCATCCACCTCATAGCTCCAACAATAATTATGCCAAAGCTTAGGAAGTTAAACTTTGGCAATGGGGGAACTGATGTGAGCAATGGGTGGGAGGCTCTTTGTCTCTTAAGAGATAACCTAAACTATCCGTGACTTGTGGGTGTGGGACAATAACAGGCTGCAGTCCTCCCTTGGTGACCATGGCAAGGGCTCCAGTCCCAGGAAACAGTTTAACAATGCAAGGTCTATAAACTTTTAGTATTCGGGGGAAATGCAAACCAAATATGCTAAAAGCTTGTCTAGAATGACTGAAGTCCAAGTTAAAAGCTTACCTAAGATGTGAAAGATACATATGCTAATTCAAGCCTATTGAGAACTGAAACAAAAGGACCATTTAACCTTTACTCTCTGTATAAAAGAAACTTGAAAGTCTTGTTCTGGGCTCAAGTTTGCAACAGGAAGCTCCTGAGTACAGTCAGCTGTCAATTAACCATTTTTCCTTCTCAAAATCATTCCTGAGTCCTGGTCTCTCTATACGAAAATAATTGAACCTCTCTCAAATTCTACAACACTCTCCTCTCTCTCACTCCCACCCTCCCAAAGCATTACAGAATAATAAGAAGTGATTTTGAGAAAAAAATACGGTCCATGTGGACAATCTGCTCCAAATCCAAAACTCCCTTTTACAGTGAGGCAGCATGACACATTTTTTAAAAAGTCACTGAAGGTAAGCTGTGAAAAACCCTCATTATCCAAGTTTAAAAGGGCAGTTTTAAGGTTCCTGGAGCTGCTCAAAATGACTAATAGCTGCACTTTCCATATATTCCTCACTTCTTGGTTCTGCAGGGGCAGGCTGCTCATATTGACATACTGCCCCCAATATAGTGATGTGGGTTATGGGTGGGAGGCTCTTTGTCTCTTCAAAGATAACCTTAACCTAAAATGTCTGTCCTGACTTGTGGGTTTGGAATGGTAAGAGGTTGCAGTCCTGTTCTTGGTGACCATGGCAATGACTCCAGTCCCAGGAGGCAGTTTAGCAATGCAAACTCTATATACATACCTGTCAGTCCAGGGAAACTCTGATGGTGATGATGCCAAAACTTAAGGGAACTTGAACTTGGACTTGAATGGGAAATATAATATAGCCTGTACATAAATTCAAACTCATCTAATTCTATATTCAAGTGTGCCTAGTTTCTAGAAATCCAGTTAAGTGATATGGACTTTGAATGTTCAGAAATGATGTAAGACTAATTGTGTATTCAAGGTTGCATGCAGACAGAATGTGGGCATGATGCTAATTCAAGCTCACCTGAAATGTAGGCAATATGTTAATTCAAAACCTACCTGGTATTCAGGCAAAGACTTAACTAACAAAGAAAGTCGTTTTCTTTGATAAAAGCACCACTTGACTCCCCGCCCTGTATAAAAGACTCTTGAAAATCTTGTTCGAGGCTCGGGTTTGCAACAGAAAGTTCCCGAGTCCAGCTGGCCTTCAATAAACCATTTTTTCCTTCTCAAAATCATTCCTGAGTTCTGACCTTTCTATACTCAAATAACTGAACTGCTTTCAAATTCTACAACAATAGCACTGTCCCCTCAGAGCTCAGTTCCTGTGTCTGTGGATTTCACTCTCACACCATCAATGCATGAAATCTTTACCTACCAGCATGGTCCTGTGCTAACAGAGGAGGAGGTGACCTCAAGCACAGAAGGCAGGGGACACATACAGGGGTGTGAGGAAATCAACGAGCAGCTGGGCAGCCTGGCTGACTTCCAACAACCACCTTTAGGGCCTAAACATATTTCTAAGGAGACTCAATGGCAGACTGTGGAGACCAGGATTTTACATGGACTTCTTTACCTTGAAACAAGAGAGTTTGGATCATAAGGAATAAGCTGAGCTACAAACTGGCCTTATTTACACTTTTCTGTCTTAACTTCCAACTTTCCACAAAATAAGCTACATTTACATGTTGAAGTGAGAACACTTAGGCAGCAGCCAGATGTACTGTGTGCTGTGTGATGCATGTGTGCTCTGTAATAGAGATATTTACAGTGAAGAGTAATCCATGAGAACATCTTGGAACCATCTTTAACAGATGAGGAATCAGGGATCTGGGGCCAAATTTCACTACATCATTAATTCTCCTTTCTTTAAAAGAGAGATATTCATTTTGAATGATGTCTTAATTATGAACGTTAAAAATACAAAATCCTGGATTGCAGACCCACTGAATTCAGTGATTGTTTGCATTACCCAAGGATGCTGGCTTCATGAAAAGAGGCTTACCACTCTAATGCACACATTTGACTTATCTGTTTTGAAAAGCAAGGTGTTTTTATAATTCTCTTCACCTCCCTCCCCAACATGCTCTCTCCACCTGGACAAAACAATCAGATGGCTGCCCAGTGTTAGTCTCTTTCTAAAACTTTCCAGATCAAGTCTATAACTTGCCCCTTAGGCAGAAAGCAGCTGAAAAGTATTCACAACAATAGGAAATACAAATACTTGCTGTTTCTCCCTCTGTGCAATCTTTAGACCAAAACAGACAACCCAGGCCTACAACCACCCATACGACGCCCAACCCCCATAGACAGCTGCTCTAGGCTCTAAAGGACACCCCACTTCATCTCCCTCTTCCTTCTGTACTTTTTATCAGTCAAATGTTGGTGAAACAGGAGTCAGTGCTTGCTTTCTTCATGTTTTGCTGAAGCACAAATAACATTTATTTCATATAAATATATGTCTCTATGAAAAAATAGAAAAAATCACTACAATCTTGGTCACTGTTCAGCAGGAACATATTTCACAGTTTATAAAGTAAGAGATTAGATCCTCTGTTAAAATCAATTCTCTCAGTCTGATTCTAGGACACTTTCAAACCTAGGACATTCCTTGTTCTACAAACAAATCATTTTAGAGATGATGTAAATATGCCAGTGACCATTATCTGAGTCTTATCTAGGAATAAAAGCTTTTGAAATGAGCTCAGAATTCAACACCTAGAATACAACCGCATTGATATACAAACATGATATAAATTACTTGCCAGGTAGCAAAAATAGATCAGATTTTATCTACAACAGTTTCCATCAGTTAAGAAGTGCCTGTTCTTTTTGTGATGCATAAAAAGAGAAACAGCTTAGTGTTCTTCTCCTGATGCAAGAGTGAAACGCACAGCCATCCCGGGTCTGAGAGGGCACCACCCCTGCCAGGCACGCAGCTACTTGGCCTAAGCAGACTGCAGCGTTCCCAGCATTTTGTCCCAGTGTGTGAAGGAAGGTGTGAAGTTGCAGTTAAAGCGGGAGGGATGCAGGTCGTGGTGCGCTACGCCCCCATACCACCCGACAGGCACCAGTCTGTGCGTGGACCAGGGGAAGTCGTAGCCCGAGTGGTCCTCCACGGACAGCCAGATGTTGACCACGTGGAACACCAGGACGGCGAGCAGGTGGCACCCGAGCAGCACCACGTTCACCATGTCGAACAAGCCCAGGGAAAACAGCTCCCCCACGCCCATGTACTGCGTGGCCAGCGCGAAAGAGGACACGTTCTGGTGGTGCACCTTGTGGAAGGTGCGGTGCACGGAAGGCACCTAGTGGCGCAGCAGGTGCCACACGAAGAACTCGGCGTCGAAGAGCAGCAGGCAGACCATGACGTGGCGCGTCAGCTCCAGCACCGCGGGGGCGCCGACGGGCAGGCTGGGGGGGCTGCGGGCCCAGTGCAGCAGCGTCGCGGGCAGCACGAACACCGCATGCTGGTAGAGCGTCTGCCCCAGGCAAGGCAGCAGCTGCCGGGCCGACGGCGAGAGGTCGGGGTGGACCTTGTAGCACCGCAGCGCGGGCACCCAGGGGCACACGGCGTCCAGCAGCACGAACAGCAGACAGAAGCCCACGTAGGTGATGATGGAAAAGATGACCGGGAAGAAGGGCGACTGCGGGAAGGCCTCGCGGCTTCTCAAGCAGTCGCAGAGGGGCTGCAGGAACAGCTGGCCCGAGCCGCAGAGGACCTGGGCGTCGGAGCTGTTCCAGTGGCTCATGGTGGGGCCGGGCCAGGATGCTGCTGCCCCCGTGTCCCGCCGGCTTTTTTGGGGACATGCGGCCCACCCCGAGTGATGTCAGCTGCGTTTTCAATCCCCCTTTCCTGGCTGTGCAGACCTGGATGAGGAGGTAACCCTGCAAATGAGCAGGGCTATAAACACACACCCCTAAAGCTGCCTGAATGGGCTTTTACATATGCACGCTAACTTTTCATATCCGTGCAGTTGACATTTTCTGTCCTTTTCAACTGACTTACAATTTGCATGCAGTGCACAGATCTTCAGTGTCGAGTTGCCCTCAGTTTATTTTTTTTAATTTATTTTGTAAAAATATTACATTAAAAAAAAATATGAGGTCCCATTCAACCCCACCACCCCCACCCCACTACTCCCCCCCCCCCCCCCAGCAACCCTCACTCCCATCATCATGACACATCCATTGCACCTGGTAAGTACATCTCTGGGCATCGCTGCACCCCATGGTTAACGGTCCACGTCAAGTCCCACACTCTCCCCCACTCCATCCAGTGGGCCCTGGGAGGACTCACAACGTCTGGTGATTGCCCCTGAAGCACCATCCAGGGCAACCCCAAGTCCCAAAGGCACCCCCACATCTCATCTCCTCCTGCCACTCCCCACACCCCTCAGCCACCATGTCCACTTTTCCCACTCCAAAGCCACCTTTTCTCTGTGGACCTTGGATTGGCTGTGTCCATTGCACCTCCCTGTCAAGAGGAGGCTCAGATTCCTCATGGATTCTGGATGCAATTCCCCTGCTCTCAGTTGTAGGCACTCTAGGCTCCATGGTGTGGCGGCTGTCCTTCTTCAACTCCATCTTAGCTGAGTGAGGTGAGTCCAATAAATCAGATTGTAGGAGCTGGAGTCTGCCGAGGCTCAGGGCCCAGCCATCACACTGTCAGTCCAGAGATTCAAATTCCCTAAATATATCTTAAACCCCAACATCAACTACAATTCCAGTAAAGTAGCATGAAAGTCTTATGAAAAGAGATCCCATCTGAGTCCAGTTCCATCACGCAGAAACACCAGCTCCAAAGAAGGGCCATCTGATATGGCAGTGAACCCCATCTGCCATGACCATAGAACCCGTGGGTCTCTTTAGCCCTCCAAGGAACCAGTACCCGGGAATTGTATCTACTTTATCTGTCTCTGAGACTCTGCTCAGGTGTGCATAAGGGCAATCCTTCTGACAACCCCAGACTCTTTTTTAGAAACTCATAGTCATATGAGCTCATTTGTCTTTTCCATTTCCCCCGTACTTTAGGTCAAACAGCATTTTTAACTCCTGTTATTATATGTAGACAGGGATATTCTGCTGGTCCGCATTGAACCTTTAATTCAAGGTCATTTTGTAGTTACATCTTCAGCTGGTACTTGGTTGTGATCCCTCGGTGCCAGGGAGGCTCATCCCCGGGTGTCATGTCCCATGCTGGGGGGAAGGCATTGCATTACATGCTGAATTTGGCTTCGAGACTGGCCACATTTGAGTAACATGAAGGATGTCAGGAGGAAATTCCCAGGCACAGTGCTGCTCTAGGCCTTGTTCTTATTTCAGGCATATAGGCTTACAAGCATAGCCATTAGTATCAGAGGCTCACTGTTGGACCCTCATTCCTTCCCGGTCCTTGCTGCTGCACCTGGGGGACTGCCAGTGCTCCCCTAGGGGCCACGACAGAGTACCCCCGGCCAGGCACCCAGTACCCCCCCAGCTGTAGTTTTTAATTGTTGCCACTATGAGTATATCCAAACATTACCATGAACCCTGGACATATGCCCTGTATAGCTCCCTGTCAGCCATATATCACCTGTCAATAGTATCCTATACCAGTATTCCTCTGCTGCCATTGTTGAACCACTCTGTGATCCAGAACTTCCTGACAAATGAAGCCCAATATAATGTCAGGATCCCTTATTAGCAAAATGGAATATAGCGATGGGTTTAAAGGTTAGATATAGAATACGTGTTAACTTGGAAAAATTTCTACATCCTTTTCTTTTCTTTTCTTTTTTTCCTTAATTATTGAACTTCTCTTCACAAGAGCCCTAGACCACAGCAACTCATATATATAATATACAGCACTCCCACACATCGACCACAAAACCTTTTCCCTTCCACAGCGATACTCTTACAACCTATTCACATCATATTTACTTAAAGTGTTGTACAGAGTCTGAGACAATAGCTTTCAAACAAGGTGACATCTGTGCTTACATTGTGGTGCATACTTTAGGACACACAGTTTTCTAAATTTTTAGTTATCCTATGTTTTACATTATGGTTTACATTATCAGTCTGTCATCCCCTATATGTTTATGGTGTAATATTACATGTTTTATATTCATCCTTGTGTACGCTCGAGAAACTCCTCTCTTACCCCACATTTACCTTGGTTACACATATTTAACATCCATTTTCCCCTCCCCTTGGTGCCCACAGTGACAGCCAACCTCTGTTTCCCGAGAAGCCACGTCCAGAGATACTTGCAACAGTGTTCAGAGCCTAACTTGCTCAACTGCCCCAATGCCCTGGGAGCCACCCTTTCTCTCGAGAGATACAGTTCCCTCTATTTGATGGCATTAGTCCTCCCCAGGATGTGGGTCCACCCTCACTCTCACTACTTGGGTCGCTACCCAATGGTACCACCCACTCTGGCAAAATGAGCATTCAGACATTCCCCAGGAGCCCGTCCCGCATCAGATCATTCCCTCCGAGCATCCTAAACAGATAACCTTCTTATTTATGTTTTGATACGATTTTCTCAGCATTTTACTCTCAACCAACAACTAACACTCTCCTATGTTCGTATGCTACCCCTCCCTCCCCCCACTTTTTGGGCAATATTACCCATCCGCCCATCCCCAGCCCCCCTCAAACCCGCAAAGCCCCACCCAAAGGCAACCCCTTGCCCCCATTTTATCTCTTCTTTGTGTTCATACTTACCGCCAGCTCATCATAAATTCCACCCCTGCAGACATCAGCTCAAATCCTTCCTCCACCTCCCAATTTCCTGTAAGCCTATCATTCAGACTCTAGGTCTCTGAGGCAGCTTGCTTATTTCATATCATTGAGGTCATGTAGTATTTGTCCTTCAATGCCTGGGTTGCTTCACTCAACATAAGGTTCTCAAGATTCATCCATGTTATCACGTGTGTTTGTAGTGTATTTGTTCTTACAGCTGAGTAGTATTCCATTGTGTGTATATACCACATTTTATTGATCCACTCATCTGTTGATGGGCATTTGGGTTGATTCCAACTCTTGGCGATAGTGAACAATGCTACTATGAACATTGGTGTACATATATCGGTTTGTGTCCTTGTTTACAGTTCAGCTGGGTATATACCCAGCAGTGGTATTGCTGGGTCATATGGCAAATCTATGGTTAGTTTTGTGAGAAACCACCAAACTGTCCTCCAGAATGGTTGGATGCTTCTGCATTCCCACCAGGAGTGGATGAGTGTTCCCCTTTCTTCACATCCTCTCCAGCATTTGTATTCTTCTGTTTTTTTCATAGCTGCCAATCTTATGGAGGTAACATGGTATCTCATTGTAGTTTTGATTTGCATTTCCCTGATAGCTAGAGATTTGGAGCATTTTTTCATGTGCTTTTTAGCCATTTGTATTTCTTCTTTGGAGAAGTGTCTGTTTAAATCTTTTTCTCATTTTTTAAATGGGTTGTTTATCTTTTTCTTTTCAAGATTTATGAGTTCTTTATATATGCAAGTTATAAGTTTCTTATCAGATATATGGTTGCCAAATATTTTCTCCCACTGTGTGGGCTCCCTTTTTACTTTCTTGACAAACTCCTTTGAGGTGCAGAAGGCTTTAATTTTGAGGAAGTCCCATTTATCTATTAGTTCTTTTGCTGCTCGTGCTTTTGGTGTGATCTTCATGAATCCATTTCCTATTACAAGGTCCTGTAGATGTTTCCCTACACTGCTTTCCAAGGTTTTTATGGTCTTGGCTCTTATATTTAGGTCTTTGATCCATCTTGAGTTGATCTTTGTATAAGGTGTGAGATGGTAATCCTCTTTCATTCTTCTACGTATGGCTATCCAGTTCTCCAGGCACCACTTGTTGAATAGGCCACTCTCTCCCAGTTGAGAGGGTTTGGTGGCTTTATCGAATATTATATGGCTATATATGTGAGGTTCTATATCAGAGCTTTCAATTCGATTCCATTGGTCTGTGTGTCTCTCCTTATGCTAATACCATGCTGTTTTCACTACTGTAGCTTTGTAGTATGTTTTGAAGTCAGGTAGCATGAGTCCTCCAATTTTGTTTTTCTTTTTCAATATGTCTTTGGCTATTTGGGGCCTCTTTCCTTTCCAAATAAATTTCATAGTTAGTTTTTCTAGTTCCTTAAAGAAGGCTGTATTGATTTTATTGGGATTGCATTGAGTGTATAGATCAGTTTTGGTAGGATAGACATCTTAATAATATTCAGTCTTCCTATCCATGAACAAGGAATATTCTCCATTTATTTAGGTCTTCTTTGATTTCCTTGAACAGTCTTGTATAGTTCTCGGTGTATACATTTTTTACATCTTTAGTTAAATTTATTCCTAAGTATTTGATTTTTTTATTTACTATTGTGAATGGTATTTGTTTCTTGATTTCCTCCTGGTCTTGCTCATTATTGGTGTACAGAAATGCTACTTATGTTTCCGCATTGATCTTATAACCTGCAACTTTACTAAACTCATTTATGAGTTCTAGAAGCTTTGTTGTAGATCGCTCAGGGTTTTCTGTGTATAGGATCATGTCATCTGCAAATAATGAAACTTTGACTTCTTCCTTTCCAATTTGAATGCCTTTTATTTCTGGTTCTTGCCTCAATGCTCGAGCAAGTACTTCTAAGACAATGTTAAATAGGAGCAGAGACAATGGGCATCCTTGTCTTGCTCCTGAGTTTAGAGGGAAGGATTTTAGGATTTCTCCATTGTAAACAATGTTGGCTTTAGGTTTTTCGTATATAGTCTTTATCATGTTCAAAAAATTTCCTTGTATTCCAATCTTTTGGAGCATTTTTATCAAGAAAGGGTGCTGTATTTTGTCAAATGCTTTTTCTGCATCTATAGATATAATCATGTGATTTTTTTCCATCAGTCTGTTTATATGGTGTATTACGTTGATTGATTTTCTTATGTTGAACCATCCTTGCATACCTGGAATAAATCCCACTTGGTTGTGGTGTATAATTCATTTAATGTGTTGTTGAATACGATTAGCAAGTATTTTGTTAAGTATTTTTGCATCTAGGTTCATTAGAGAAATTGGTCTGTAATTTTCCTTTCTTGTGGTGTCTTTGTTTGGCTTTGGTACTAGGGTAATGTTGGCATCATAGAAGGAGTTCAGCAATGTTCCTTCTGATTTGATTTTTTGGAATAGTTTCAGCAGGATTGGTGTTAGTTCTTTCTGGAATGTTTTGTAGAATTCACCTGTGAAGCCGTCTGGCCCTGGGCTCTTCTTAGTTGGGAGATTTTTAATGACTGATTCTATCTCTCTGCTTGTGATTGGTTTGTTAAGATCATCAATTTCTTCTTTCGTCAATATCGGTTGCTTATGTGTTTCTAGGAATTTGTCCATTTCCTCTAAATTGTCATTTTTGTTGGAATATAGTTTTTCAAAGTATCCTCTTATGATAGTCTTTATTTCTGTGGGGTCAGTGGTGATATCTCCTTTCTCATTTCTTATTTTGTGTATTTGCATCTTCTCTCTTTTTTTCTTTGTTAGTCTCACTAAAGGTTTGTCAAATTTTTTTATCTTCTCAAAGAACCAGCTCTTGGTCTTGTTTATCTTTTCAAGTGCTTTCTTATTTTCTATTTCATTTAGTTCTGCTCTTATCTTTGTTATTTCCTTCCTTCTTCTTCCTGTTGGGTTACTTTGTTGTTGTTTTTCTAATTCCTTCAAATATGCAGTTAGTTCTTCAATTTTTGCTCTTTCTTCTTTTTTGATATATGAATTTATGGCTATAAATTTCCCTCTCAGTACTGCTTTTGCTGCATCCCATAAATTTTGGTATGTTATCATTATCATTTGTTTCAAGGTAGTCATTGATTTCTTTTGAGATTTCCTCTTTGACCCACTGTTTTTCTAAGAGTGTGCTGTTTAATTTCCAAATCATGGTGTGAAACCTGGGCCTCTGTCCCTTGAAAATTTCCAGCTTGACTCCACTGTGGTCAGAGATATTGTTTTGCATGACTTCAATCTTTCTGAATTCATTCAGCCTTTCTTTGTGGCCTAGCATATGGTCTATCTTGGAGAATGATCCATGTACGCTTGAGAAAAATATATATCCTGCTGTGTTTGGGTGTAATGATCTATATATGTCTATTAGATCCACCTCCTCTAATAAACTCTTCAAATATTTTGTTTCTTTAGTGATTCTCTTTTGAGATGTTCTGTCCAAGGTAGATAGTGGTGTATTAAAATCCCCCACTATAATTGTAGATGCATCTATTGTTTCACTTAGTTTTTCCAGCATTTGCCTCATGTATTTAGAGGCACCCTTGTTAGGAGCATAAATATTTATGATTGTTCGATCTTCTTGACAGATTTTCCCTTTCACTAAAATGTAGTATCCTTCTTTGTCTCTCACAATTGTTTCACATTTAAAGTCTATTTTGTATGATATTAATATAGCTACTCCTGCCTTTTTTTGGTTATTGTTTGCTTGTATGATTGTTTTCCATCCATTCACTTTCAATCTCCATGTGTCTCTGGGTCTAAGATGTGTCTCTTGTAGACAGCATACAGATGGGTCATATTTCCTTATCCAATGCCCAGTCTGAATCTTTTGATAGGTGAGTTTAATCCGTTGACATTCAGTGTTATTACTTTCAAGGAATTATTTGTGTTAGCCATATTTTGATTGGATTTGTGTTTGTCATATTTTGTTTGTATTTTTTTCCCTTCTATTTTTGTCTTTTTTTGTTGCTCTTATACTCTCCTCCAACTTTGCCTGTCGTGTTTTTTCCTTTCTTCCTGCAGAACTCCCTTTAGAATTTCTTGAAGGGGAGGTTTCTTATTGGTATACTCTTTCAGTTTCTGTTTATTTGCGAATATTTTGAACTCTCCATCATGTTTGAATGCTAGTTTAGCTGGATAGAGTATTCTTGGTTGGTATTTTTTTTCCTTTAGTACCTTCACTATATCATACCACTGCCTTCTTGACTCCATGGTTTCAGATGAGAAATCAGCACTTAATTTTATGGACCTTCCCTTGTATGTGATGGTTTTCTTTCCTCTTGCTGCTTTTAGGATTTTCTCTTTGTCTTGAGCATTGGATAATTTGACAAGTATATGTCTTGGGGTGGGCCTGTTGGGGTTTATGACTATTGGAGTGCGCTGTGCTTCTTGGATATGTACATCTGTCTCTTTCAGTAGATTTGGGAAGTTTTCAGCCATTATTTCTTGCAACACTCCTTCTGACCCCTTTCCCTTCTCTTCTCCTTCTGGAATGCCTATAATACGTATGTTTGAGCGTTTTGCATTGTCATTCATGTCCCTAAGTCCTAGCTGGATTTTTTCTATGTTTTTATCGACCCCTTCTACTATCTGTTTGATTTCTGATGTACTGTCTTCCACATCACTAATTCTCTGCTCTGCCTCTTCTAGTTTGCTTATATTTGCTGCAAGTGTATTTTTGATTTCTTGAACTGTGGTGTTCATTCCCATCATATCTGTTATCTTTTTGTGCATGTCTGCAATTTCCCCTTCAAGTGTTGTCTTCATGTTGTTAACCTCTTTCATTACTTCATCAAATTTGTCGGTGATAAATGTTCTGAGATCTTTCCTTGCTTGTGCGAAGGTCTGCTCCCCTTCCTGATTTTTGGTTTGTTGATTGGATTCAGCCATGTTTTCCTGATTACTGGTTTGTTTTGTAGATTTTTGTTGCTGTCTGGTCATCATATTATCTTGATGGGTTTAATCAGTTCCTTAGCTTCTTTGTCTATTCTTGGAGATTAATTAGCTGTTGTTTTTGCGTAAGTGTTATATCTTCTCTTTGTCACTTTGTTCTTCTTATTCTAATTTCTTGTTGCTGGTTAAGTTCACTTTAAGGGAACGTATTAGTGGCGGGGAAAGGCAATTGTGTAAGCAAGGAAAAAGTGTAAAGTAGTATTGGAGATATATGTCAACAAAGCAACAATATGAGTTCTGGGAGGATGGAGGTTAGATTCATGTAAATTGTGTAGAGTTATAGCAGTAGGTAGAGTACCTATAATGAGGTAGACGACTGAATATGGGAGGAATATGGTATGATCTAAAAAGCTATTGTTTTCATGAAAGAGGGAAAGAGAAATGAAAGGTAATAATTTCAAGAGTGGATACCAGAGAGAAAACAAAACAAAGGTATTAGAAATTAAGAGTTAGATACTTTGTGGATCAAAGAAAGGGAGGTGGAATATAGGAGAGATAGTAGATGATGGAGGATATCAAGATGTAGGGGAAAGGGGATAGTGTACATAGACAAACTCTATTCACACAGAAATGAGGCAGTGGAGGATGAGAAAACTCAGCAAATGTGAGGTGTTTCCTGCAGCACCTATTGTATTGTTAAGATAAAATAGAATAAGAAGAAGATGGGGGATGAGAGAGAGGCAAAAAAAAAAAAAAAAGAAAAAGACTTTGGGGGATACGCTGGGAGAAAAGACTAGGGGATAATGCAGTGCCAGGAATCAGAACATTAAAAAAATAGAATAAAAATAGAATAAAAATAAAAACAAAACAAAGAAGAAAAACCGCAAACGTTAAGGGCTAGGACATTCAAGGACCTCAGATGGGCCTCAGGGCGTGGTGGATTCAGGGATGGAAAGTCTAAGATATTGAGGACTCAAGAGGTGTGAGTCTCTGGGGTGTGGGCCACCAGAGTCCAGGGGATTGAGACCTGGCAACCTCAAGTCCGGTTAACAGGAAGCCTGGGAGCACCACAGTGCATCACAGCCTTCTGGGATCCCCGCAGCTGGGTGCTAGCCCTATGGGTGAGGTCACATCCACAAGCTCTATCCTGTGCTCTGTACCCTACAATTCACTCACTCACTAGGGTCTATTGTGTGGCTATATCACCAACTGACTTCAGGAACCCTCCCACCCTGTGGTCCCCAGGAACAGCCACCTGGGGGCGCCTCTAGGCTGCAGCCAATTTAATGACTCAGATCAATATCCAGGTCCGGGGGAGGGGCTCCAGCCCAAAATGCTAATTACAGAGTCCAAACCCGAAATTCTCACGCTTCGTAAAATATTCCCCTAATCAGCTTCCAAATGTCTCCCACCCAGGAGACCCTGGTAGCGTCTCTTTGTTGCTATCACTTTAAGACCACTATAGATCAGCAGCCGGGCTTGGGGGGTGGGAGGGCGTGGCTCTAGGCGGAAATGCTATTGTTGTGTCCGCAATCAAAAATTCCCCCACTTTGCCTTAAAACTCCCGCCTGTCTGCCCAAATCGGTCTGCAAGCGACTCCCGTCCCACCAAACCCCCAATAAGCCGCCCAGGACCCACGAACTCCCCAGTACTGCAGAGGCTCCAAAAAAAAAGGAAAAAAGAAAAAAACCCCTGCGCTGCTGCTGACGGCCCGGTGCTCTGCTGGAGTCTGACCCCCGGCTCCGCCCACCCAAGGAGGGAATCTTCCCAGTGTAGTTGGGAGCTCCAGTGTATATTTCACAGACGGATCCTCTCTCTTACCTTCCCTCCAAATCGATGTCCAGACACCTCCCTACCAGCAAAAATCCCGGAACAGCCCGGAACAGCCCAGTCCCAAAGAGCCTCTAACGCCGCCCAGCCGACTCCCTGCAGGAGATACTATCGAGTTGCCCTCAGTTTTAACAACTCAATTCACCCATGTCATCACCAACGCAAGCAAGAGAGACTATTTCCAACACCACCGGAAAGTCCCCTTTGGTAACCAATAAAGAATTACTTGTACTTTTAAACGTGTGCATGTAACTGCATGTGTGTTTTCATAAAGACGCAAACATGACTGCATTTTGAAAAAAGAAAAAACTTTAAAAAGCGACGTACCCTCTGTATTTCGGATCTTTTCTGCTCTGCGCAGCCTTAATTGTAGCTCCAAGCGAAGATCAGCGAGGAAACTCGCCTTCCGCAGAAGGATCCGGGTCCCCCGGCCGCCCGTGGGGCAATCAGCGCAGGAAATGGGACAGGACCAGCTGCCGGTAGGTCTCAGTGTCTCCGAGACGGCCTTTCCCGCCCTGGTCTCAGCAAACTCCAGAACCTGCGGCGCTCAGACTCGCAGGGTGGGTCCCGCTGCCCGAGCCTGAGAGTCGACCCTTCGCGGCGCCCCCGGGGCGCACACGAGCAGCTGCGGGAATCCCGAGGCACAGTGGACCTGGAAAGCAGCCCCGGCTGCAGAGCTTCCTTTTAAATTTAAAAAATAATAATAAATAAAATAAAACAAAAATTTTTAATTAGATTTAACACACAGAGCCGGTGTTGGTCTGGGTAAAAAGCCACTGCATTTCAAATTGGGGTGTAAGCAATGAAATCAGTAAACCGCCCACTTTGCTCCTTCAGAGAATGATGCGGGCGGTCCTGACGCTTCCCAGGAGGCTGGTGAAGGAGCAGATGATGTCGTGCTACCCTGATCTTCCCGTGGCAGGCTTCGCAGCGCCACCCTGCCCCGTGCCCTCCAGCCCCAAAACCTACCCCGACCCAGAGAACCGGCTGCGGGGCCGCCCGCATCCCCTCTCTTTTACGCCCCCCGAACTGGGGTCATCTGAACCAACGCTGAGCACACGGAGGTCGATACTGGAGACCCCCGGATCAGCATAACGAGCCCCGCTTTTGACTGCTTCGCTGACATGAGACGCACGGGACACTTAGGGAATACAGGCTTGGGACAAAAACTTTGGAGCCAGCGACCACTCCCAGTCTCAGCTTTGCCTCTTCTATCTTGTGGTTGTGGCCAGCTCTTCACTCCTTCCAAGCTCTGGTTTTCTTGTCCCTCCAAATGGGAGGAGTGGTAGAATCCATTTCATGAGACTGTCGTGAGTATTAAATTGAAAAAAATAATATAGCAAAGCCAGCAGGTCATGTCTGCCTATTAGGTGCCAGGTGCTAGCTAAGAGCTTTACTTGAAGTGATTTTATTTACTCCTCAGGAGAGCTGGGTTCCCCACCCTGCCAAGAAGTAGGTATTATTCTTATCGCTGTGTTTACAAAAGTGAAGTCATCGTGCCTGGCACTTGGTAAATACACAAAATACGATACATATTTTTAATTTGTACTTCACACTTTACATAAAAATAACTGAGGATGTTTGTAATTAAAATCAATATTATGTAAAAAGAAATAGAGTCATACTTTATGAGGAATAATAATTACAACAGATACATAGGCCTAGAAACATATCATAGGTTTCATAACATAGTAATTTATAATATGTAGGATACATAAATATATACATATTCACACACACATAAGCCAAGTCATGAATCAGAACTTCTCAGTTGGTATGTGGGCACCACTGGTAGAATACAGAGATATTCCTTAGATGCCAATTCCCCACAGTCCTGAGACAGTAGTCTCTGGACATAGAGTAGTGCTTTTTTTTTTTCTTAAACCCCAGGACCTGGAATATTATCATATTCTGCTTTGCCTGATGAGAAAATGGTTCAGAAGTAACTGTGAGCTTTTTGACAGTCAATTCAAGAAAGTATAAGGATTTTTCTAATGCTGTGATATCTAGATGGTAGTAAAAATGACAGGTGCAATTCAGGCCTCTGGCCTCCTTACTCTTTCTTTTCTTCCAGTTAGAGAACCTGTCCTTTCTACACTACGTCCTCTATATACTGTTTCCACTCCACTTCTAAAAGTGGTAACCCAGGAATTTCTTCTTTTTCTTGTAAAGATGGATCTGCCTTTTAGCTGTGTGTGGCTCAGTCTTGTAGTGAAGAGGGACTAGGGAACTCATTTTTTGAGGATTACAAAGGAATTCGCTTTTAAATTATTCTAATTTGTCCTCAAAGGAAATTAGGTCAACCCACAAATTGCCTTTCAGCACAGGCCATCCTTTTCTTATGGTTGCAGTTTCCATGCTTGGATGCTTTTGAGGTCTTACAGATTTTTTAGGTGGGTGGCTAGAGGTTTGCTTAATTTGGGATTAAATCTAGGTTTGCTGTCAGGACTGTCTCCACCAACCAAACCATTCTTTACATTCTTTGGGCTTCCATCCTCTATCCCTAAGCCTGTTAGGATAATCTCCAGGAGCTAATTACATAAAGCCCTCTGTGCAGCAAGACCTAGAAGGCATGGCTTCAACCTTTTTCCAGGTTCTCACCTTCTACCTTGCAGGGTGCTGAAGAACTGAACCAGCTTCTCAGCCTTCCCTGCACAGGCAGACCACCATGAGAGAAGTTTGTATCCCATATACAAATGCTGTTAATGCAGGGAAATGGATCCGTTAAAATCTGTCAGTCATCCTCTCCACATCATGGAGGTTGCTGAAAAAGTAGGTAAAATATGTAGGGTGACAAAATAAAATCAATTTCTATCTAGTATTGACTCAATTGATGTCAGTGTTTAGAATTGGCAAATGTGCATCTATAAACAGCTTTTATTTCCACAAAATATATTTGATAGCTTACTAGATGTTTAGGTCACTGGATGTGTATCTTCTATGCCTTTCTCATACTGTACCAAGCATTATGCCCTGACCATGAGTCTTCAAAAGATATCTGTGGGGAAGCAGACTTGGCCCAGTGGTTAGAGCATCCGTCTACCACATGGGAGGTCCGCAGTTCAAACCCCGGGCCTCCTTGACCCATGTGGAACTGGCCCATGTGCAGTGCTGATGTGCGCAGGGAGTGCCGTGCCATGCAGAGGTGTCCTCCCCATAGGGGAGACTCACACATAAGGGGTACACCCGTTAGGAGAGCCGCCCAGTGCAAAAGAAAGTGCAGCCTGCCCAGGAATGGTGCTGCACACACAGAGAGCAGACACAACAAGATGACTCAACAAAAAGAAGCACAGATTCCCAGTGCTGCTGACAACAACAGAAGCGGACAAAGAACATGCCGCAAATAGACACAGAGAACAGACAACTGGGGTGGGGCTGGGAGGGGAGAGAAATAAATAAATAAATAAACCTTAAAAAAAAGATATTTGTGGACTCAATTGAAATTGTGAAAAAGATCATATTAAAAGATGATGGCAGAAGGGAAAGTGGCTCTAGTGATTGTGCTTCCATCTACCACATGGGAGGACCCAGGTCGATCCCAGGGGGCCTCCTGGTAAAAGGCGTGCCATGTGGTGAGCCAGTGCCCACATGGCGAGCCAAACGCTCCTGCTGTGAACCACACAGCAAGATAATAATGTAACAAAGAGAGAGGAAGGGGAGAGTCAAGGGGAGAGGCAACAGAACCAGGAACTGAGGTGGCACAAATGACAAGGAACCTCTCTCCACATTGGAGGTCCCCAGGATCGAATCCCTGTGAATCCTAGAGGAGAAAACAAGAAGAGAAAAGAAAAAGAGAGAAAGACACAGATGATCACACAGCAAATGGACACAGATAGCAAAAAAAGCAGGGTGGTGGAGAGAGGGGGAGAAGGGGAGGAAAGGGGGGAAGGGAGGGGAAGGAAGGGGGATGAAGGGGGGGGAAGGGGAAGGGAAGGGGAAGGGGAAGGGGAGGGGAAGGGGAAGGGGAAGGGGGCTCTAAGTCAAGCCTGAAAAATAGAACCCATTTTTTTCTGGAGCACTAATTGCTGCAGTTGGAGCTACTCACCTACAGGGAGGTTTCCCAAGGAAGAAGTGCTTACTGACTTCTGATGCTTACAGGGTGTCAGTCACACTATTTCTTACATGCTCCAGCTTATCCTGACTTCTTGTACATTGTTTTTATCTTGGTACAGAATTTCTGACAGGATTGGAGGAAAGGAATCCTTTCTTTACTATCTATCTACAAGGATCAAGTGACTCATGTGAAATACAGTAATTAAGACTGCATATTTAATACTATCTCAAATTTATAAAATATCAGCTCTCAAAACTTCAGAGCCACTCTTCCATTAAAAAGAAATAGCACATGTAATTGGCAAAGCCTAATAACAATGATGTGAACTCTTTTTTTTAAAATGACCTCTGTGGTTTATTTATTTTTCTTTCTAAAAGAGGGTGAGACTCTTTTGGCCTCTGTCAAACCTAACGATGTCTGGCTATCAGAGAGGAATGTTTATTATAGCATGTTACACTTGAGACTCAGAGACAGTGGGATTATCTCAAAGATCAAAATCAAACCCCTCCTTTAGAAGATGAAGACTTAGCTCAGGAAAGTCAAGATTAACAGCCAAAGAGAGAATAGAATCAGGTCATTACCATGGTATCTCCACAGAAATTTGGAATTGGAAGATGCATTTAGCTGGCACTTTACAAAGGACTTGGCAAACTTTATTCCTATCAAAAACAGCAGGGGATGCTGATGAAGAACACGGGGTGTTAGCTCCCCTAAGAGACTCCTTGATGCCCCTACTGCCCCTAAAGTACTGAGGTACATTTGGTTTAAACACTTTTATATTTTTCACCCATCTATGCTAAGCTTCTGCTGAAATTGTTGCAACCACTACCAACCCCTTTCAAACATTTGTACCATATAAAAATCATCCCCAATTAAAATGCATACCATTGCTGTCAAGCAGAGATAAGGATACTCATCTCACCTCCAAAGATAGTGTTGCAAAGACCACAGCCTTAGGAAAGGCTTTCAAAATTCTGAAAGCACACTGTAAAAATGTAAAGTATTATTTTAGTACTGCTAAAGCCACCTAGTAGAGAAAGAGTTTCACTTGCTTAATTTGGAATGGAAGATGGAATCTAGAGCTTAGCACATTACAATTCATACTCTGAATGAATGTCTGACAGGCTTTTTAAAAAAATCAGAATAATTGCTACCTGATGCTTCCTTTCAGGAGTCACAAGAGACAAGGGTTACTTTCATTTTTTAAATCTCTCCATATATTAAAAAATACATTTCCAAAAGTTAAAAATACAGTATATTGTAAATGCTTACATTGAATAAATTAACACCTTTAATCTCCACAAACATAAAATAACCTTATTTGGAGATCATTTCAACAATCTAAATGTTAGACCTTCTTTTCTTTGAGGTCTGGGCTAATGCCTTCTTCATTCCCCACCCACCTACCCATGCCTGTGTGCTGACCATTTGTTCACCTTCTAGGCAAAATTTTGTTTACATATGTCACATTTGGGAGAGAGCTATCATTTGGGAATTGTTTCAGATGTTATCCATTAGACAAGAATTAGTCACGATCCTAGATGGACATGACCGCTCCCCCAGCTGATCTTATCAATCCTCAAACTACCGACTGGCTCCTTTTTTTTAATTTATTTTTTATTGATTTTGTAAAAATATTACATTAAAAAATATGAGGTCCCATTCAACCCTACCACCCCCACCCCCACCCCCCCAGCAACCCTCACTCCCATCATCATGACTCATCCATTGCACCTGGTAAGTACATCTCTGGGCATCTCTGCACCCCATGGTCAATGGTCCACATCATGGCCCATACTCTCCACATTCCATCCAGTGGGCCTTGGGAGGATTTACAATGTCCGGTGATTGCCCCTGAAGCACCATCCAGGGCAACTCTAAGTCCCAAAGGCGCCTCCACCTCTCATCTCTTCCTGCCATTCCCCATACCCATCAGCCACCATGTCCACTTTTCCCACTCCAATGCCACCTTTTCTCTGTGGACCTTGGATTGGTTATGTCCATTGCACATCTATGTCAAGAGGAGGCTCAGATTCCACATGGATACTGGATGCAATCCTCTTGCTTTCAGTTGTAGGCCCTTTAGACTCCATGGTGTGGTGGTTGTCCTTCTTCAACTCCATCTTAGCTGAGTGAGGTGAGTCCAATAAATCAGATTGTAGGAGCTGAAGTCTGTTGGGGCTCAGGTCCTGGCTATCATATTTAGCCAGGGAGATTCAAATCCCCTAAATATATCTTAAACCCCAACACCAACTACAGTTCCAGTAAAGTAGCATGAAAGTCTTGTGCAAAGAGATCCCATCTGAGTCCAGCTCCATCACGCAGAAACACCGGCTCCAAAGAAGGGCCACCTAAAGCAGCCAAGTTCCTTCCCTGGGGAAAGCCTCCCTAAGAAATGAAGTCACAGGTGCTGGGGAAGGTTTGCAAGCTGACCCAAGCCTGCCCACTTGTGGCAACAGGAAAAATGACTTTCTTCCTTCTCAATTGTGATGTTTGGTGGCTCTTCTTTTCCCCATGTCTTAGAGAAGAATTCCAAGTTGACAGAATAACTAGTCCTCTCCTTGCTCCGAGGATCTGTGGGGGAACATCGCATTTTGTTTAACAAAATACACATCAAAGCAAGTTGAAAATAGACTCAGAGCCCCTACCAACCTGTCCCAGGACTTCTTTAGGCAAAAGTTCCAACCTTGTGTCACACTCTCAGTCATTACCTTAACTAGGTCAATGAAGCCAGGGTCAAAAGGATACAAAGGGTCTGTGCAACTGTGTCATGGGTAAGCAGCCTCTAGAAAAGCCAAATGTGCAACTAGTAAGAACCAATGAGCAACATCCCCACCTTTAGACTGGTCCACACACTGAAGGAATCCCCAGGGAAAAGTGTGGAAAAGAGGCAAAGAGCAAAACAGGTAAGGGGATGGCAGCCCCTACACATTCATCAGCTTATGGTCTGGTGTGTGGGAGCTTTACTGACCACAAAAGATACCCACTCACTATCTCTTCCTCCCCAACCCTAAGAACCTGCATGTGCCTGGCAAAAACACTTTGTCTTGGTTCAAGGAAAAAGAAGAGCTCCCTGGGGACATATGGCCAGTGGGGGATGGGGGCACCCTCCTGCACACACACACCCTTTGCTTCTAGTACATTTTTACTCCTTACTCTGGGTCTAAGAAAAATCACTCTGATACCACTTCACTCCTTACACTTTCCCAGATAGTATTTGAGCATCTAATGTTTCTTAGCTGCATGAAGAAGTCCACTCATTCTTCACACATTTGGTCTATCCACATATACCTAGTGAGACTCACTATGGTCCAGGCCCTGGGTTAGATTCTGGGTAGACAGAGACAGATAAGGTGTAGCCTCTTTCTTCCAACCACACCCTGTGGGAGAGATCTTACTGGGGCTCCAAGTCTATATTCCAGGGCCTCATTGAGGAGACCGACCTCTCCTGACCTTGGTTGCTGTGGCAGATTGGTATTGTTTATGAATTCCAAAAGTAGATATTGGATGGTGTTTGTAAACTGTCAGTTCCCCTGGGCATATTAGACTGTATTAGATTCAGAGGTTTCAATTTTACATTATTTAATCAAGATTAGGGCTTTTATTTGATCACATCTTTAGGGCATGTAGCGTTGAGTCCCCACCCCCTTGGTGGGGTAAAACAGACTCTCACATGGAAGGAAATACATGGAAGAGGAGAACACAGAAGCAGACATGCAGGAAGAGAGAGTGCTCCATAGACATGGCCCTGGGAAGAGAGATGAGCATGATAGCCTACAGCTGACCTTGTGGAGAAAACAGAGCAGCTGCGCCTGGAAAGAAATGAGTCCCAGGGAGAATGATGATCCTTAGGACAGCCTACAGCTGAGATTGGAAGAAACTGGGACCATGGAGCCTTAAGAGACAAGAGGAAGGCTCAACCCTAGCAGAAATTGTCCACCATGTTACATTTACAGATGGCAACAGACTTTGGGGGAGAAAGTACCTCTTAATGCTACTTTGAGTCAGACTCTTCAGGGCTTGCTAACTGTAAATTTCATCCCCTATAAATACCCTTCCTAAAAGCCAACGGATTTCTGGTATTTTGCATCAGCACCCCTTTAGCTGACTATTACAGTTGTCTCATCTCTACAAGGAAGAAGACGAACAAACAGTCCTCAAATCCATGCTCCTGCCTGCAGCCCACGGGCTACCTGCACAGGGTTTGAGAGCTGCCAAGTCTCCACCCACAGCCTCACTAACGTGGTGCCTGCAGGATAACTTACGAATCTTGTGTTTCCAAACGTCTTTAACCTTCCTTACTCTTGAGACTGTGGTCTCCTCCCCAAAAGAGAGGAACAGATGTTCATGAGCAGTAGCAGCAAGATTTACAATGAGTAAGGACTGGGGAAAGATGAGAAAGAAAGATTTAAGTCCAGCAAAAAGGAAAAGGGAAGAATAAAAAGGTGATTAAATGAAGGACAAACTGCATACACACAATTCTTCAGGCCTGAGGCTCACTGAGTTTTAGTGAAACCTTTAAATAAGACTCTTAAATGTTATAAAGTAGTAGTATTCTGCTTGCATATATTAATCAATACTAAATATTGTTATTGCAGCTAAAGTAACTCTATCACAAAAACATCTGTCCACCTGAGAGTACTGTAAGGAAACATTGCAATAAAAGTATTAGAATATGGGCTTCCTGACAGACGGATGCAAATCAGGACTAGAAATATGAACATACAACTACAAAAAGAAGACAAGCCCCTGAATCTTGGTGCGAAAACAGTCATGGTCACATTTCTTTTGTGTAAAAGTAAACTTGGAAAATTCTCATGGGCAGCCACAGGGTTTTTCTACACCATGACATCATTACTGAGATACAGCAGCTGGTTAAAAGAGCACACTAATTTCAGAGAAAACTAGTGGTAAAGTCTCTCTATTGGATTCAGTGCAATTAGTTTTCAAAGATTTCAGCAAATTATTTTGCTTGGCCTGAGCCATTTAACCATTTACTAACTCACAGCTATTGCAAGTAAGTTTGATAAATAAAATTCATCGTGGGATCTCTGTAACTGGCACAGCTGGGATTTCACTGGATTTAGCTCTGTACCTACTGAATAAGCATGAAAAAAGTATCACTTAGATGCATAAATACAAAATCCTTAGATGGGAAAGCAAGGAGATGAAAGCTAGATACATTTACACTGAAATTTTCTCAAGTCATTTATTAATGAACATCAGTTTAAAAAGCCAAACACGTGTTGATTTGTCTTTGGTGGGAATAAAAAGGTAATACATTGCATTTTAAATGGGAAGGATAAACAGAAGATTATAAGTATCTTTTCACAAAGACTTAAAGAAACAACACTATAGTTGCGACATTAATTCCTTAATCAGCTGGTGATTTTAATTAAACAAAAATAGCTAGTGAGTTTCTAATCCTCACTGGAGAAAATTGAGCATCTTCAAAGTTCAACAATTTCCTTGGATATAAAAAGAAAAAAGACCTGGGAAAGAACTCTACATCTTTTAAGTCTGGCTTTCATATTTCCTCATGAGATGAATAATTTCATTATACAATCTCCAAGGGGCATCCAAGCCCCAGATAAAGTCGAGATGCTCCCATTCAGGAATACTCTTGTGGTACACCAAGCGGGTGATCTGGGTCAGTAAGACATTGATGTCATTGACGTCTGCAAGCATGTCATGTCCCCCATTCCAGACTGCAGTTGGCACCAGCATGTCTTTCACATTGTAAGTGGGAGGGTAACTCTGCAATTTAGAAAAAGAAACAGGGGGACTTTTTTTTTTTTTTTAATTTTCAAAATCAATAAGAACAGTCCCCATTAAACATCTAGTCACTTTGATGGGAGTAGAAGAGAATAACTTTTGAAAATCACTACCAGGTTGTCTTTTCAATTACCATTACCAGAACAATCAAAAAGCTCAAACCCACAGTAAATGATAAAGACTGCTAGTTATTGAGATGCTACCATATGCCACATGGGGCACCATGACAGAGGCTGGGTCCCCTGTGAGAGGTGCAGCTCTCCCCACCTACCAGATGGCAGGTAGAGGAACCAAGGGCTGGGGAAGGTGCTTTTGAGTTATAGCCTCCCATGTTCTCCCTTGGGGATGGAAGGCAGGCTCTGAAAATTCTCTAAACATCAGGTTCCTCATCTGTACACCAGAGATCATCACACCAATTGTCCAGGAGGCAGGGGAAATGTGCCATACACTCAGAACTCAAAAATGGTAATTTTACCTGTATGTGGAAAAGGAGGCCTAGGCAAAGTAATGTGGCCAAGGCCCCAGAGCCAGCAGGTAACAGCCCTAGGATGTCTGACTGCTAAGTCCGTGTCTGTAGTATGATGAAATGACACATCACATTGGAGATTTGTATTTAATGCCCACGACAGGGCAAGGAGGAGAGGCCTATCCCACAACACCCACCACAGGGCTTGTGTTGTTTTGGAATTTAATGAGGAAACACAAATGCATTCCTGTCTAACTCTCCCAAATAATTCCTATAGTAATGACCCCTATCAGAACCCAGTAACCCAGGCTGACTTCCTTGATGAGGTTTCAGGGCCTATTTTATTCTGAAGACTTTGAAGACTTTACCTGGTTGTAATGGAAATAATTCTGGGCACTGCTTCCCCAATCAAAGGCTTGAAACTTTTGGGATTTAATAACCTAAAAAGAAACATTTTGAGGAAAAGTTATCTGATACAGATGTTTGAGATAAACTCATAGGTTGCTGGACTTAGTCACAACCTCAGAAATCAATTTTATATAGATAACCACATTGAATCTTTATTTCCAAACTGTAAGTTAAAATTAAATAACTCTTTTTTCGCTTTCCTTTACTAAACGACTCAATTTTTCATAGTATTATTGGACAGTAGCTATAAGAGGACACAGAAAAGCAGTTACAAATATATGCTTTGAATTATACTGAACCAATACTTGCTTCCATTGGATGACCTTTAGATGATATTTTATGCTTAAATTTGAATCAAACTTTCCAGAGAATAACTCTTTTACTTGGGAATGAAAATATATATGGATACAAAACCATTATGTGTTCTATATACCCATCCTACTTGTCTAGTAATATTATTTCTTTATTTTTCAATAATGTAACACTTTTTCTTTTTTGCATAGCAGAGCTGGTGTAATCACCATATTGTACTGCAGGTCAGTACAACTTGCACCTAGTTGGGGAGAATAAAGCCATGGGTTAATACCTTATTTACAATTTTTTTTATTTCTCTCCCCTTCCCCCTCAACTGCCCCACCCCCTCCTCCCCGTTGTCTGGTCTCCTGTGTCCATTTGCTGCGTGTTCTTCTTTGTCCACTTCTGTTGTTGTCAGCAGCATGGGAATCTGTGTCTCTTTTTGTTGCATCATCTTGTGTCAGCTCTTAGTGTGTGCGGCACCATTCCTGGGCAGGCTGCACTTTCCTTCACACTGGGCGGCTCTCCTTACGTGGTACACTTCTTGTGCATGGAGCTTCCCTAAGCAGGGGACACCACTGCATGGCACGGCACTCCTTGCACTTCAGCACTGTGCATGGGCCAGTTCCACACGGGTCAAGGAGCCCCAGGGTTTGAACCGTGGACCTCCCATGTGGTAGACGGATGCCCAATCCACTGGGCCAAGTCAGCTTCCCTTATTTACTATTTTAATGTATGCATATTTACAAGAATCCGATATAAAACTATTAACAAAAATTCACTTATTTTTAAAATTTGGAATAATGCAAAATCATACTTCCCCCAGATACCCAAGTTAAAAATATGTCAAGAATTAAATCCATAACTGGCATTCCTAATGAACTGGAAACTATGTGTAAGTTTGGGCCACATGGTGGCATAACATTAACTGGTACAAAGAGAGAGCCAACCATGCTTTTGATGTATGTGAAGTTTTAGTTCTTATCAATTGTATAAAATTCTGTTTGATATAATAAAATGTAGTGTGATCAGATACCACAGAGCATTGCTAAAGGAGAAATTTTAGCATCTGCTTTTGTTATTTCAAATGACAGATATTAAATATATGTGGCACATTTAACAATCAGAACAAAATGTGGATTTACAGCACCTCTTAGGACACATGTTCCCTCTCCAATTATCAGTGAAAATATCTCAATGCAAGCTGCTCTGCTGCTGTACTCAGACGTGAATTTACCACTTGGTCAAATCCATATTTCAGCATCTATATGAAGTTGAGTATGAATATAAAGGGAAAACTTGCCTATAACTCAGGCTAAATTTCTAAGCTTGAAATTTGTATTAAGATTAACTTTAGTACTTTAAAAACTATCTACTTGAAAAGCACCTCAGAAAGAGGGAAATATGGAAAAGTTTCTTTATAGTAACAAAAACATGGAAATAAGCTCAAGTTCTTTAATAGATATTGGTTAATTGCATTATGCTACAAAAATATGCCCAAACAGTATGCCATGGCATAATAATAAATACAAATATAAGACAGAAACAGAAAACTGTTTCTAAAGAATATTTATAAATAATAATAGGTGGGAAATAGTCAGAAAGTGAAACACAATAGGTACTACGTTTACACTTATGTAATAACATGTGGCTGAAGAGCAGGAGGAAATAATTGTAATATTCGGTTATACAGTTTTAAAGTGACATTTAGAAAGTTATTTTTAAGTCTCATTTGCCAATAAAAATGTAAATAGTACCTTTTTATAGTACAGTATGTATCAAAGTCTTAAATATAGTCTTGAAAATAGTCCAACAGTATGACCACTAAGTCTCCTTCTTCAAGTGTATCCTAAGAAAAACAATCTGCCTAATGTATAAAGACATACCTATAATACAATATAACACAATATATTCCCAGGATGGTTTGATATTGCAAAGAGACTATAATGAGGAAGAGATGGTGGGGAGTAGTGAGGAGTAGAAGGGGGTCAGGGAGGAGGAAGAGGAAGAGGAGGAGAAAAAAATTCATGTAATGGAAAACTTTTTCTGCATTAGGAATATTTTTTAAATTTAGTTTTGACCTGGACATTCTCACCCCCAGTGTCCATTCTTGTCTTCCTGCTTTTGGTACTAGAACTGCTCAGGTGTTCACTGAACACCTCACCACCCAGGTAGAAAGCACACCTCCCACCCCACTCATTACTAGGCATGGCCATCTGGCTCACTTCTGAGCTACCTCCTAAACATCAAGCCCTTTGTCCTTCCTTGCTCCCCACTTCCTATGGGCAGGCACAGACATAGAGATGACCCAGCTTCACCCAGGCAAAGGAGGACAGCACCCAGGGGTGGCAGAGCTACAGGGTGGTGTACACTGGTCCCTGAATGACTGTGGTACACACCCACACCCCTCCACCACCAGCCCAGACCACTGATCTCTGTATTACTAGAAAGAAATTGCTTCAGTGCCTATATTTTTTGGTCTCTGATACAAATCAGCCTGTATCTAACAAATACAATGCTATTCCATTCAATAAAAAGGAATGTTACAGAAAGTGTGTATCCTATGATCCTACTTTAGTAACAGGAATGATTATACTAAACAGTTGTAAAATTATACCAAATTACTACACTACTATCCCTGGGTGGTAAACACACAGGTGGTTTTTCTTCATTGCACTCACGTGTTTTCTAAAATATAATGCACACATATTATATCTTGTCTTTTTCACTGTTTTTTTTAAATTATTTATTTATTTTTAAAAATTACATTAAAAAAATATGAGGTCCCATTCAACCCTACTGCCCCCAGCCCCCACTCCCCCCACAGCAACACGCTCTCCCATCATCGTGACACATCCATTGCACCTGGTAAGTACATCTCTGAGCATCACTGCACCCCATAGTCAATGGTCCACATCATAGCCCACACTCTCCCACGTTCCATCCAGTGGGCCCTGGGGGGCTCTACAATGTCCCGTAATTGTCCGTGAAGCACCACCCAGGACATCTCCTCATCCTGAAAATGCCTCCACATCTCATCTCTTCCTCCCATTCCCCAAACCCAGCAGCCACCATGGCTACCCTTCCCACACCCATTCCACATTTTCTCTGTGGACATTGGATTGGTTGTGTCCATTGCACATCTATGTCAAGTAGGGGCTTAGATTCCACATGGATACTGGATGCACTCCTCCTGTTTTCAGTTGTAGACACTCTAGGCTCCATGATGTGGTGGTTGACCTTCTTCAACTCGATGTTAGCTGAGTGGGGTAATTCCAATAAATCAAAGTGTAGGAGCTGAAGTCTGTTGAGGCTCTGGGCCTGGGTGTCATATTATCAGTCCAGAGATTCAAATCCCCTAAATATATCTAAAACCCCAGCACCAACTACAATTCCAATAAAGTAGCATGCAAGTCTTGTGAAAAGAGATCCCCTCTGAGTCCAATTCCATCATGCAGAAACACCAGCTCCAAAGAAGGGCCATCTGCCATGGCAGTGAACCCCATCTGCCATGACCATAGAACCCGTGGGTCTCTTTATTCCTCAAAAGAACCAATACCTGGGGTTGTATCTACTTTATCTGTCTCTCAGACTCTGCTCAGTTGTGCATAAGGGCATTCCTTCTGACAACCTCCAGACTCTTTTTTAGAGACTCATAGCCTTATATTCTCATTTCTCCTTTCCATTTCCCCCTTACATTAGGTCAAACAGCATTTTGAAGTCATGTTATTATATGCAGACAGGGATATTCTGCTGAAACGTGTTGAACCTTTAATTCAAGGTCCTTTTCTAGTTGCATCTTCAGCTGGTATGTGGTAGTGATCCCTCGGTGCCAGGGAGGCTCATCCCCGGGTGTCATGTCCCACGCTGGGGGGGAATGCACTGCATCTACATGCTGAGTTTGGCTGTGAGAGTGGCCACATTTGAGTAACATGAAGGTTGTCAGGAGGAAACTCCCAGGCACAGTGCTACTCTAGGCCTTATTCTTATTGCAGATGTATAGGCTCAAAAGCATAGCCATTATTATCAGGAGCCCACTGTTGGGCCCTACTTCCTTCCTGGTTCTTGCCGTTGCACCTGGGGGACTACCGCTGCTCCCCCAGGGTCCACGACAGTGACGCCCCAGCCAGGGGCCCAGTACCCCCCCAGCTGTTGTTTTTAATTGTTTCCACTATGAGTATATCTAGATATTACTATATACCCTGGGCATATGCCCTGTATAACTCCCTGTCAACCATATATATCCTGTCAATAACATCCTATATCAGTATTTCTCCGCTGCCATTGTTGAACCACTCTGTGATCCAAAACTTCCTGTAAAGTGAATCCCAACATAATGTCAGCTTCACAAGAGTCTTAGATCACCGAAATTCATATATACAATATACAGTACTTCCCCAGTTTCACCATAAAACCTATTCCCTTCCACAGTGATAATTTTTTAACTTGTTCATATTTCCTGAAACTGATGTACAGTTTCTGAGACAATAGCTTTCAAACAAGATGACATCTGTGCTTACTATGTGGTCCATACTTTACGTTGTACAGTTTTCTAATTTTTTTAGTTATCCTATGTTTTGCCTTATGGTTTACATTATTAGTCTGTCGTCCCCTTTTTTTTTGGGGGGGGGTAATATTACATGTTTTATATTCATCTTCATGTACTCTCACAAAACTCCTCTCTTGCCCCCATATTTACCTTGGTTCCATCCATTCCACATCCATTTTCCCCTCCCCTTGGGGCCCACAATGCCAGCCAATCTCCATTTCCCGAGAAGCCATGTCCAGAGATACTTGCAGCAGTATTCAGGGCCTGACTTTCTCAACTGCCCTAATGCCCTGGGAGCCATCCTTTCTCACTAGAGATACAGTTCTCTCTATTTGATGGCATTAGTCCTCCCCACGATGTGGGTCCACCCCAACTCTCACTTCTTGGGTCTCTTCCCAATGGTACAACCCACCTTGGCAAAATGAGCCTTCAGCTATTCGCCCAGAGTCCGTCCCGCATCAGACCATACCCCCTGAGCATTCTAAACAGGTAACCCTCCTACTTATACTTTGATACGATTTTCTCAACATTTTGTTCACAACGAACACCTGACACTCTCCCATGTTCGTATGTTGTTACACAGTTTTATGGAATATTTCTTGGCAGGTCTTTGTATTTTTTTTTTTTAATTTAGTTTGCAAACAACAGAGTACGACAGAGTCATCGAGGGGTACTCATTAAAAATGCAGATCCCAGGGACACACCCCCTAGGAATTCTGAGTTCAACAGATCTTGAGGAGGGTCCAAGAGTTCGCATTTTCACCTGCACCTGAAGTATTTCTGACCAAAAATAAAGATGTACTAGAACCAGCCTTCACACAGGAATGAGCACCGGGGCTTCAGGCAGGGCCCGCAAGAGGGCCAGAGAGAGAAACGAGAGTCTCAGCTCTGGGGCTCTTTGGAATTTGTCAGTCCCTAACAAGAATAACATTTGTAAACTAAATTTAACAGCCTAGTAAAGATCTAGGTTTTGGAAATGAATAACTGAAGGTTAATTTTCAAGCAAAAAGCAAACTTCTGATTGTACTGTGAATAAAATGGACTTTGAGGGCACCTCCCAACTCATACCACAGGAACCTCCAAAATCCACACCTGACTTGGGGCTCTCAGCTGCCAACACGCAGGCCCCACCCATCTTCAGCAGCTGCTCCCAGCAGGCACCGGGGCTGCATCCTGGAGCGCCTGACCAAGGGGTCCCCAAAGGGCAGGGTGGCAGCCTCTGGCCAACAGCCCAGAGGAGGCGGGATCAAGGAAATTGTCCTGTGAAGTCACTCTGCAGAGCAGCTATTTTACTGACAAAGAGATGACACAGAAGGCACAAGGGTCAAGGGCAAGGCTGCCTTCTGCAGGGAGTCTGGGCTTTGGAAATGGTTATGAAAGAAATTCCAAAGTAAGTAGAGCCTAAAGTCACAAGGTCACAAGTGGGCAAGAGAGCTGTGCTGGGGAACTCAGCCTGCAACCCTGACTCCAGTCAGCTGCCACATAAAAGGGGCCAGAACAAGAGCAGGGCTCCTGAAAGCTAGGGGGTGGTCATGGGTACTTTGCCAAGGACTTGAGAATTGGGCACTTGCAAAAGCCACTGAGCTAGAGCATAGCCCAGGCTGTGCCTTCAGTCAGCTGAGTCACCCTCCATGCATCCTTAGGAGTGCACTAACTGCTGAGGTGACAGACTTTCACCATTTCTGGCAAAATGTCCTTTAGGGGAGAGAGTAGAAAAGGCTCAGAAAAGGTAGAGGAAAAAAGATAAGAAAGGAAAGAAAGGAAAAGAAGGAAGCGAGAAAGAAAGAGCAGGAAGGCAGGAAGGCAGGAAGGCAAGAGTCGCAACTACAAAAACAAAAACAAAAACAGTAGGGGTGTTTTGGTGGTAGGTCTAGAAAGAAAACAAGGGACTGTAAGCACACATGTGACTAGGAGAAAAGCAGGAGCCTGAATGAATGTGTGAATATGAGGACTTTTAAGGGTCCAGTACACCTTAAAAGTGAAAGTGTGCTGTGCAGCAAGTACTGCACTACTTTCCATTGCAGGCGCCCTGGGCTATATACCTTAGCAATCTGTCACTGAGTCACTGACATCTGAAATGCTGTCGACCTTCATGACAAGGTGCTGAAGCCTCACATGGCCCTTTCTGGTTCCTGAGTCCCAGGGAGACACTAAGAACAGGATTCCCAGGGGAGGACATTTCTGAGACCACTGAGTTCACTGAAGGGCTATCACATGGCAGAGGTTCCCCAATCTGATAAAGCTGAGCAAGCTATTGGGCAGCTGTTAATTTATTTTATTAAAATACAGATTCTCACTGCTCAGCAATCAAAGGGAGGGACAACTGATTGGGTGATAAAATAGGCTTAAGTTGTCTATCTACAGATCTTCCAGGCATATTATACTTATAGTTTAATACTGAAATGGAAGATTCTATCCCCAATGCTGCTCTAAAATCATGTTTTATGAAGCACCATGGAAATAAAATAAATCTGAGTCTCAGTGAACAGCAGAACATTGAAAAGAAGGGAGGAAAAAAGAAATTATCAACACAATTACTGTTTGGTGAGCCCGTGGTATGGTGTAGTATGCTCCAGAGAGGACAGTAAAAGCCAGACTAACTCAATGAGGAATCCAGGACTCTGGGGAAGGAAATCAGCTCATATTTGTAAGCAGATTGTCCTTCTACTTGGAAAACATTTGCAGAGAGTTACTGCATGGAATGTGCAGACCTTTCTAGCAATGATGCTACACAAACCCCCAACTTTGCTCCTGGAATACCTACCTGAATCCAGTGTAACATGTTTTGCACAGAAGTTCCAGCAGGACAGTGTGTTGTATATACATGTACTCTAGACTGCAAAATAAATACATTGAAATATGAATGAAAACACCATTAAGGTAATATCAATAATACATATATATTATCCTTTAAAACATGAAAAACTACAGAGTTGTAACCTCAAATACATGAGAGATTAAGGGCAGGAAAAATTTCTCAACTATAAATAAGTCCCATAAAATATGTACAACACACACACAAAGACTCTATAGGAAGGAAATGAAAAGCAACCACATGGTAATCATGCAGCCTAATGGGTTGTGATTATAGGTAGTTTTTTTTTCTTCTTAATCCTTCTCTGAATTACACAATCTTATATAAAAATGTCTTATTACTTTCATCAGCAGAAAAAAAGAAAAGTAGACAACATTTTAAAAAATCTCTGCAAACTTCACTCCAGAATTTTAAAACATGTTTTCAAAAATGCAACATTGCAAACTACAAACACCTTTAGGAACACCAGTATATTGCTGGCCAAAGGATTACACATTATAAAACAAATACACATGCACATATACACATATGTGCATATATATGAAAACAGTCATTCAAATTTAAACACAGCGGTGCGTGAGCGCTCCCGGCGCCGAAGCCCCGCGGCCCGGCGGCGCGATGCTGCTGCTGGCGGCCGCCTTCCTCGTGGCCTTCGAGCCGCTCCTGTACATGGTGTCGCCGCTCATCAGCCCCAAGCCCCTTGCGCTGCCCAGGGGCGCATGTGGTGGTTACAGGAAGCTCCAGTGGCATTGGGAAGTGTGTTGCTATTGAATGTTATAAACAAGGAGCATTTATAACTCTGGTGGCACGAAATGAGGATAAGCTGCTGCAGGCAAAGAAAGAAATTGAAAAGCACTCTATTAATGATAAACAGGTGGTGCTTTGTATATCAGTTGATTTATCACAGGACTATAACCATGTAGAGAATGTCATAAAACAAGCACAGGAGAAACTAGGTCCAGTGGATATGCTTGTAAACTGTGCAGGAATGTCAATTCCAGGAAAATTTGAAGATCCTGAAGTTAGCAGTTTTGAAAGATTGATGAGCATCAACTACCTGGGCAGTGTGTACCCCAGCCTCGCCGTGATCACCACCATGAAGGAGCGCAGGGTGGGCAGGATCGTCTTTGTGTCCTCCCAGGCGGGCCAGGTGGGCCTGTTCGGGTACATGGCCTACAGCCGTCCAAGTTTGTCCTGCGGGGGCTGGCCGAAGCTTTGCAGATGGAGGTGAAGCCGTACAACGTCTACGTGATGGTCGCCTACCCTCCAGACACAGACACTCCTGGGTTTGCAGAGGAAAACAAAACTAAGCCTTTGGAGACTCGACTTATTTCAGAGACCACATCTGTTTGCAAACCGGAACAAGTGGCCAAACAAATTGTTAAAGTTGCCATACAAGGAAATTTTAACAGTTCCTTGGGCTCAGATGGGTACATGCTCTCGTCTCTGACCTGTGGGATGGCTCCAGTGACTTCAATCACTGAAGGGCTTCAGCAGGTGGTCACCATGGGCCTTTTCCGCATTATTGCTTTGTTTTACCTTGGAAGCTTTGATAACATAGTTCGTCGCTGCATGGTGCAAAGAGCAAAATCTGAAGGTGCAGACAAAACTGCCTAATTCTCACCCCTGAGAAAAGGACTGTTTCTCAGTAATTTGGACAGCTTGCTGCTAAACGGGATTCAGTTTTTGGCCTACAGACACTTATGTCTTGTTTTTGAACGTGTGAGGTGGACCAGTGCCCTTCAGAAGCCTGCTGCAGAGGGGGCAGGCGTCCAACTCCAGCCAATATTATTAACACTATGCAAATACGGACTAGGAGCTGTTTTGGTTTTCTAGGCTCCCAGGTGGAGAGGGTGAGATAGGGGTACTAATCGTGGGTATGCAGGGTAAAGAACAGAATGGTGTGGTCATTTAAAATTGTTGTATTTATTCTTTTTGTTCCCCATAGAGATCGGGTCCAAAATGTACTTTATGGCACATAAAAAGTCTCGGGGACTTTCTCAATCTCCAAGAAAGGAGTGTGTGGGTTTTGGGGGCCATTATTTTTCTTTTTAACTCGGCGTATGTTTTTCAAGGGGAGCTTTACCCATTACCATGAGCCTGGATATCATAATGTCCCTGACACTTCTGGGTCGTTCACACGCTCATGCTGCCAGGTGGAAACGTGTAATTTCTCTCTCTCTTTGATCCTGTAAGGGGGATGGGAGAGGGCAGTGCAGTTAGGGTAAGGAGATTGGGTTTAATAGAGAAATAATTTTCCAGTAGGAAAAATAATGCTTTCTTATCTTCTTTAGGCTCCACTGTTTAGGGAAATTTTTATTTTTCGTTTTTAAAGAAGAATCAACCTCCTAAAATACTTTCTGAAGAGAAATAAAATCTTAGAAGCTTTAAAAAAAAAACAAAAAACAAAAAACAAATTTAAACACAGTAATTTTTTTAAAAGAAAGACATCACTAGAATATCAGAAATTAACTTATTACAAATCTTCTCATTCAATATTTCCATATAGATAAATGTAGGAAGGAGATAACTGCCTGCCTGATGACCACAGCACAGAGCATTCTAGGCACCTACTGAAATTACTCTCCCGTCTCTGAAATGAAAAGCCCTTTGTAGCTCTAATGAGGTCGTTCCTGCCTCACCTACATCATCTAATCCAAATACATTCACAGACAAAAAAAAAAAAAAGATATTGAAAGCTTAAAGTAGTCTTACTATAAACATACATACCATATTTAAATTTTTCTCATTAAATCCACTCAGAACAAAAAGGAGATTTCCACAAAGCTCCTTCAGAATGACATGGGTACAAATATGAGTACTAAACCACTTCAAAAATGCACTCTGGGGAAGAAATTCTTTGACTCCAAATAAATCCTATAAAAGAGAAACAAACCCAAGAATATATTCAGTATCTCTTTCTGGTACAAAGGTTTCCATGACTCACCTTAGAAGCAGAGAACAGAGGCAAGAATATCTGTAGATGAACTCAGGAGTAAAATGACCAGTGGAGATTCAAACAGGATACTGATGCCATAAGTTGACTAAGGCAAAACCTGATAATCTACCCCAATGTTACAGACATGTGCCTAATTTCTCAAAATGAAGGAAAGGAGGTAGAAATTCTACTCATTTTACAGCTGCCTTGTATAGTGAGAAAGGGTCTTAATGTTCACTCATCCCAGAGCCAGCCCCAGACAGGTTTCACCTGACTGTGATGGACTGATCCTGATTTCTGAGAAAGACTTGAGGCTGTGATTTATTAACAATTTCTGCTGAGGGTATATCTGCCTAGTCCAATCAGGGGCCATGAGCCAAATCTGGTCCCCTACCTGTTTTTGAAAATAAAGTTTAATTGGAACACAGACACACTTATTTATGTATATATTGGTCCTCGCTGCTTTCACACCATGGTGGAATTGAGTCATGGTAACAACATACATATGGCCCCAAAGCTGAAAATATTTACTATATTTACTCTCCGGCCTGTTACAAAAAACATTTGTCAACACCTGGTCTACATCTTTCCTGACCAGTGGTCACTGGACCTGTGTTCAAGTAGATCCAGGGTAATTATTATGCCCTCAATGTAAACCTTCCCACACTTGTACAATAGGAAATAAATCTTCCTTATATTGAACCCAAACTCATTTATAATTTACACTCTTGCTCATTCCTACCCTCTGGATGGTCAATGAAAAATAGGAATGAAAAATTCAAATGCCTAAAAGGCAGCATGTAAATATAAATTAGTAAAACTGTGATGGGAAAATGCCACCTGCCTCAGTGTTTAAGACTAGGGACTATTGACAACTGTGGAGAACTGGAAAGCTTGTGCTCAGTCTACAGGGTACAACTGCAGCAGGCTCTGTCCTGCCTGGGGATAGGACTATGGGCCCAGTGGTGCACAGCTTCTTCCTCTCCCCCCAAAATAATCTGCTATCAAGATTTTAATGTTAAATACTCCATTTTTTAAATTGTGGAATTTAAATTTAAAACATGTTACAGACCATATTCAGCCCTTCTCCAGGAAAATTTGACTCATAAGCACACAAGCTTGTGATTTCTGTGAAATCTGTCTTCTACAAGACATCCCATCAAGATCTAAAGACCAACACTGTGTCTCCTTTAATTTTTCTTTTTTCCAGGCTTATCACTCTAGTATTAGCTCAGGAGATCAAGGAAGTAAATTTCACATGCAGAGGTCATGAGACATGAAAAGACATTTTTATAAATTCTTGCTTTGAGACTACATAAGGGTCACATGTGACAAAAATCATGGTTTTGAGGCTCTCTGTTAAAAACAAGTAGAAACAAAGAAAAAAAACACCAAGCAAACAAGTTAATAGTATGACTCATCAATGACCTGAATCACAATAACTCAAGTTTTCCTTTTGACTGACATGGGATGTGAGGTTGGCCTTGTACTTCAGAACTACTACCCAGCACTAGTGTGACAAACTCCACAAAATTACACTGAAGGACAGAATATACTGACAAAGCAAAATTCACCTTATGTATATACAGAACTACACATATCAACTTTGATTTCTTTATAATTTGTTTTGAGAAAGAATTAGAAGAAAAATTTAACATTCATGGACATCACATGCACTTATCAGAGCAGCTAATTCAAAGGTTTTATGAATATTTGACCATTCAATTTGTCAATTTTCTGCGATACTCCAAAACACAATCATCTGGAAGAGATGATCCCAAATCCAGGTTCTTTTGCCTACATCGGAATCTACAGGATGATTTGTGAAAGACACACATCCCAAGGCCCCACTGAAGATTTAAGAAAATACTTTCTCCAGTGCAGAGAGAGAGGAAGGGGGAGAACAAGTTTGTATTTTTACACACTACTTATTCACAATCTCCAGGAACTGAGGTATTTGGGAATTTTTATTGTTATGAAGTCCCCTCAGAATGGGGAAATGGGGTGCTTGTAACCTGCTGATTGGGGATGAAACTGGTACAGCCTCTCTGAAAGACATGTGTATTTAAGAAAAACCATTGTATTAGTCAGCCAAAGAGGTGCTGATGCAAAATACCAGAAATCTGCTGGCCTTGAAAATGAGTATTTATTTGGGGTAGGAGCTTACATATACTAGGCCATAAAGCATAAGTTACTTCCTTCACAGAAGTCTTTTTTTACATGTTGGAGCAGGAAGGTTGCTGACAACAGCCAGGGTTCAGGTTGCCTTGTTCCTCTCTTCCTGGGTCTTGCTTCTCTCCAGGCTCAGGGTTCTTCTCTTCCCGGGGCTTGCATCTCTTTCCTCTTTGTGCTTACTTCCTGGGGCTCCAGCTTAAGACTTAAGCATCAAACTACAACATCAAAACTCCAACATCAAAAAACTTCTAGCATCAAAAAGCTTCAACTCTGCCCTTCGTCATGCCCCTCTTATCTGTGAGTCCCCACCCACGAAGAGGCGGGGACTCAACACACTACTGATGTCACCCAATCAGAGCCATAATCATAATTTAGTCATGCCCAGGTACAATACAGTTTACAAACATAATCCAATATATATATATTTTGAATTCATAACTACTTCAAACTGTGACAACCATGGAGAGAAAAAAACCCTTCTGTTTTATTGAAAAACAAATTGAAGAGAAGGAAGGCCTAAATTTCCCACCACTGGCGAATTCTTCAAATCTGAAAAGGAAATTTCTGGGCAGGGGGAGGGGCAATCAAGGTACCTTGAGGAGAAGATCTGGAAGTTTTAGCAATAGACTAAAGGACTAGTGGTGAATTCGCCTAAAGTCACAGGAGCCAGGGCAAAAAACATTTTAATCCTTTTGGCCAGCCAAGGGATCTGCGAAAATGCTACAAAACCTATGTAAACAAAAGGAAGAAAATGGGAATTCCACGTTGAGAATCTGTTGTTAAAGGCAAGGGCTGCCCTTTTGTGTCATGCTCTAGAGAAAGCCTGAGAACCATGCCAGCAGTGCTGCAATCAGGGAGCAAAACATTTGAAATGGGGCCCTTGAATTTCTATGTGCAAAAATTCTAAGACTAAACATGTAATACCAATATATTCAAAGTGCTTCTTCCAAATCTCAACCTAGATATGCACTGAAAGAAATCCAGATTGCCCGAAGCAGAAGATGTTTCCTGTTCCTTGAACAATTTGAACCTTGCAATGCAAAGACTATCCCTAACAGCTCCACCTGGTCATCTTCTTCCCCTACTCCTCCTTTCTTCCATCCCCAAGGACTATCAGGCTCTCCAGTTGCATAACCACTTCAAAAGGAACTATGCACATTTAGAATCTGTAGTTTTAAAATATTTTTTTGCTTACTTTCAGGCTACTTTCTGTCATAAACTAGATCCTAGAATGTCACCTGACAAAGAAGTAGGATGAAGGACACAAGTAGATAGGTCAAAGAAGAGAGCCTAACCCCATTCCTAAGATATGCAAATATATTCAAGTTGCTTTTTTGGTTTTAGCCTCCCAAATTAGCAAAGAGTATTTGGTGGTGGTGAGAGTAAGGCAATTTAACTGAACATACCAAGACACTGAAAACCATTTGTAGTTGCAGTATAGTAATTCCTCTAGAACTTATTCTAAGGAGATCATGCAACATGACCGCAAAGGTGTTACACACAGTAAACACTAAGATATGCAACAGAATTAAACAAATCATGGGGCAAGTCCATAACCTCTTAACAAAGTTAAAAATTTTGGATTCTGATGTTTTCATATTAGAATTTGTTGATAGAATCATGGGTAATTTTTGTTTTCTTTAAATCAACACATTAATTTATAATCACCACAAATAAAAATGCATATAAATTTTAAAAACCAGAAGCAGCTGTGGCTCCATCATTTGGGCTCCCATCTACTATATGGGAGGCACTGGGATCGCATCCTGAGCCTCCTTGTGAAGGCAAGCCGGCCCACATGCAGCAGAGCTGATGGCCTGTGTACCATGGACAGCTGGCACAGCAAGGTGACACAACAAAGAGAGGCAAGGAGATACAGAAAAAATGTGCAGCAAATGGACACAGAGAAGAGACAGCAAAAGAAAGGAACAAGCCATAAGCAGGGGGGAATAAATAAATAAGTAAATAAATCTTAAAAAAAAAAAAGTCTAACTACCCTGAGAACATCATGCCAAAAAAAAAAATTAGTTGGAAAAAAATTTTTTAAACATTTTTAAATGTCAGTGTAACCTAACAATTTTGCAGCTAGTTTTGTTCCATTTAACTTTAAAAGTCAAGGTATTATCTTATATATACATTTTTAAGTCTCTTAACTTATAAAACTTCTTGTTTTCTATCTTCTAACATTCCTATATATTGCTTAACTAGTAAAATATATAATAGGCTCATCCAATTTCAACACAGAAATACACCATGTTTATCCATTTTTATTAAAATCTGAATTTCTAGAGAAAACCAAATATTACCAAAACTCCTTGCCCTGTGTGTTATTTCTGCTTGGCATAAAAAATAAAAAATAAAAAACTTGCATGTGAAATAACATTATTTCTTTATAGTTCACTCTTTTTTTAAAATATGTATTTCACTTTTAAGAGCAAATGCAGGAAAGCAGATGTGGTTCAACTAATAGACCTTCCGACTACCACATAGGAGGTGCAGGGTTCAAACCCAGGGCCCCCTGGTCTGTGTGTTGGGCTGGCCCACATGCAGTGCTGTGGCATGCAAGGAGCACCATGCCACCCATGGAGGACCCCACATAGGGGTGTCCCATGCACAATAAGTGCACACCAAAAGGAGAGTTCCCCTGCATGAAAAAAGTGCAGGCTGCCCAAGAGTTGAGCCACACACACAGAGAGCTGACACAGCAAGATGACACAACTAAAAGAGAGTCACAGATTCCCAGTGCCACCAAGAATGCAATTGGACACAGAACACATAGAGAAGGAACACAAGAGAGCAGAAGATGGGGGGGGGGGGGCGGGGGAGGGAGAAAAATAAAAATAAAACAAAAAAAAGAACAAAAGCAAACTAAAAAAAAAAAAAGACATTCTATAAACTTTCCACTTTTATTACATACCTATTGTGGTGCCTTGAGAATGAGCCACGTAATACAATTTTTTTTGACCAGTTTTATTCAGAATGTAGTTAACTGAAGCTGGTAAGTCATAATTTGCCATCTCATCATAACTGTAATCCAAAAAGGAACTGATTCACTGAAATATTACATACAAAGAATACCAGCATATACATAAAGAATGACCACAAACTGAACACATCTGGGTAAACCAGCGCTGAGCGGAGGAAGCAGAACATTACCAGAAGCCCAGAAGTTCCCTTGAGCCCCCTTCCTGTCATGCTTCCCAAAGGTAACTCCTATCCTAATTTTTCACACCAAATATAGTTTTATCATTCTTGGAAATTTTATATGAATGGAATTATACAGGATGTATTCTTCTGTATCTGACTTCAACCATGTCACAGAGTTATGGGTTGTTAGTTCTCATTCCAGTGTGAGAATACACCACATTTTAATTTTCCACTCCACTGCTGGTGGGCATTTGGGTAGTTTCCAGTTTTTCACTATTGTGAGTAGTGCTACAAGAAACATATTCCTGTCGTGTCTTTAGGTAAAGGCTTTCATGGTTGTGTTTCAAGTCCTCGGCAAGCACAGTTTGGCAGATGGAAAGCAAGCCTGGAGGAGACCATAGAGCTTCCTTCTCTAATGCCTGATCCTGGGCACAGGACTCTGAAGCCCTGCATGCGAGCAGTACACACATGAGTGAGTGTCACCCACAATGGAAAAGCCAGCTGTTCATGAGCACTTATGATGGGCCAGGCTCTGGGCAAGATCCTTCTCATGTATCTCCTTTAACCTCCCAATTACCTTGTTGAGAAATAAAAAAGCATAACCTTGCAGAAAAGATATCTAATGAGCCACTCCTGCCCCAGCTTCTGTAAATCAGCCCATGAGAACATGGTCTTGCAGGAGAATATCACAGAAAGACTCCTGCCCCCCACTTCTGTAATCTAACAAACCACTCCAGCCCCCGCTTCTGAAAATCAGCTGGTGACCTTGCACCTGCATTCTGCTTCTGTAACCCCACTTGCAAAATATCGCCTAGCAACACGTTACCAATGAGCAAAAGTCATGCGGATCCCACATAAAATCCTATATAAACCTATGAAAACTGAAAAACAGGTCTCAGAATTTGGAGACTGACTCTTCTCTGAGTCTGCACAAAATAAATCTGTTCCTTACATCTCTGAGTATAGTTTTGGGTTTCTCTGTTGTTCAGAACTCCTGGCTTTGCTCCAAAAATCTTATGAGATAGGGGTTTATTATCCCCATTTAACAGATAAGGAAACTGAAGCAGAAAGAACCTAGGTAAAAATGTCCAATGTCATACTTCTATTAATTGCTAGAGCCAGAAGTAAGAGAAAGAAGAGAATTTCCAGAAAGAAGAAAAATGAATATTTCAAATACATGTTTATGAAAGAATGGGAAGGGGAAGGGGAAGGGATAAAATTTGCCCAGCAGCATCCTAACCAGTAAGAATGCCAAAATAACTTAGGAATTCCTAATTCCTAATCAAATCTAATGCTTATGATGTAATTATTTATCTATAATGCCCTCTACTGCTATTTATCCAATTAAGGAGGTGTAAAATCTTTCATAAGACATCAGTTTCTCCTCTCCTAAGGGTCAGAGTCACACTCTATCTGCCTTCACTGCTGAAATCCCCACATGTCTGAACTAAGGGCACTAAGGAAAGAGGCTCGTGTTGTAATCAACTCAAATATACCTGAAAGCCCAGAATTCATCCTGAGAAACTGAAAGAGTCTTGTGTTTCTGAGACCAGGTGTTTCCCCGGCTGTTCCCCATCCACACGTCAAAACCAGCATCTGCTAGAATGAAGCCCAGGCTGCTGTTGGTGAGGTTAGAGACCCAGACGCTGGAATCTTCAAGGAAGCCATGCCGCAGAAACACAACTGGCTTGGGACCTGAAAGACACTTACACTTAAGAGTTAGCAGTCCTAAATGATATTGCAGGGACAGATGCTAGCCATTAGATAACCTGCCATAATCCCGTGAATGTACTGGGGGAGAGTGAAATTACACTGTAAACTATAATTTATGTGAAGCAGCAGTGCTCCAAAATATATTCATCAAATGCAATTGAAGGTGCCACAGTGACGAAAGAAGTTGATGAGGGAGGAGTGGGGAGTGGAGCATGGGAACCTCTTACATTTTTTAATATAACATTTTTTGTGATCTATGTATCTTCAAATACATACAATAAAAAATTAATAAATGCTAAAAAAAAAAAAAGAGCAGCGCCAAGCTTCAAAGCAAACATTATATATCGCTAAATGGATCATTCATAAAAGATTACACAAATAATGAAATAGAAACAAATTAAATTTTGAGATAGCAATGTACTTCTATATAACGTTAGTAAGAATGTTTTTAAACAGTGCTGGAAGAGTGGCAGTTAAACTAGACTCTTTACATGCCTAGAAAAAAGACACACTGGTTTGTTAATTTTTTAATGTGTTTTTAGGAACTTATAAATGATGTCTATAATTTGATCCAGTCATTGGATTTCTCACAATGTATCCTAGCAGAATAAACCAAAAGAAAGAAAGCACAAGTTCATAAATATTAATTCATTTGAATATTCATATACATATCCGTATATGGGAATTTATTTTCTTCTCACTTGTCCCTAGGACACTGTGACATAGTGGAAATAACAGACTTGGGAGCTGAGAGACCCTGTTTCATCCGGAACATAAGGGCCCTTGGCATGAGGGAGATGCAGTGGATATGACCCAAGGTGCTTTGGAAGTGGTATTTCTATTTTTCTTTTTAAGATTCATTTTGTATTTATTTCTCTCCCCTTCCCCCCCCACCCCAATTTGCAGTTGTCTTGCTCTCTGTGTCCATTCACTGTGTGTTCTCCTGTGACCCCTTCTGTCCTTATCAGCAGCACGGGGAACCTGCGTTTCTTTTTGTTGTGACATCTTGTTGTGTCAGCTCTCCATATAGGCAATGCCATTTTTGGGCAGGATGCACTTTTTTCACACTGGGCAGCTCTCCTTATGGGGCACACTCCTTGTGCATGGGGCTCCCCTACATGGGGACACCCCTGCATGGCACAGCACTCATTGTGCGCATCAGCACTGCACATGGGCCAGCTGTACACGGGTCAAGGAGGTCCAGGGTTTGAACCTTGGACTGCCCATGTGGTAAGTGGATGCCCTAATCCATTGGGCCAATTCTGCTTCCTGTGGTATTTCTATTAAGCATCATGGGTCATCCACAAAGAAAATATTAAATCCCAGGGTAGAAAATCAGTGAAAAGTAGGCACTAATTGCTTGATTGCATGAAGGCAAGAAAGTGCTGAAGAGACAAGGGCATTGGAAACAGCCCTCCCTCCTTTCTGCCAGTTCTCTCACTGCTCCCAGTAGGGAAAGAAGGAAGGTAAAATACAGCTCTTGCACATCCCAAAATCCATCAAAGATTTGAGGATTTGCTGGCAAAAGAAGTTTCTCTGTGGGTGGGTTAAGCCCACTGCATTCACACCTTCTAGTGCCGGGTTCTTAAACGTTTTGTTCCACAGACCCCTTTGCCAGTCAGGTGAAATGGACACTGCTGTAATTTATTCACTGTGTGAAGGAAATGCTAAATTTCAGTTAGGGGCCAGAAAAATAAAAGCAATAAGTTGATTGATTTTTTTCAATTCAAGCTCATGGACCCCTGTGAGACAAAAGACCCACTCCTCAAAGAGGGCACTGAAGCGCTCAAGTGAACACCCACTGAGCCCACCTAAACTGCCCCTGCCCTCAGTAACAAGACCTCTGGAGCCAATCAGCCTTATCAAATTAACATAACAAATCCAGTTCTTACACACCATCCAAACTCCCCTCACTCACCCATATATACCACTGCACCTTTTCAATAAACCAGACCTGCACCACGAGCCTGCGACTCCAGAGTGGTCACTGTGTGTGAATCTTTGCTCTGTTCGTCACTCACCCAGGATTAAGCCTCCTCGGTCATCCCCATTGCCCCCTCCCCATGTGTGCTGGCTGCAGCATTCTGGGGGAACAACAAGTGGCGCCCAACTTGGGCCCCTGCCCGATCTTCAACGAGTGTGAAATCGACTCTTCCCACAGTCAGTGAGTGAATCTCCAGATGAGAAACCTCTCCTCATCAGAGAAGGCACCTCAAGCCTGCACCCTACATACCCTTTTAGCCAGCAGGCACGTTAAGATCACTGAAAAGGAGTTAAGTCAGTAATGGGATATAGTTGTCTGTTTCAACCCATGGCTTTCCACTGGTGCGATATGGGATCCTGCCACTTGGGCTAAATTGCTCAAGCAAGTCAGATCTGCCGAGACCCATGAAGGCAAAACCTTCCCTCTTGGTCTTATACCCACTCTTTTAGCTATTCATGGCTGCCTTACAGGTGCCCCACTAGACACTGGCCCTGATATCCCTCTTGCCACCTTAGGGCCTACAAAACCATCTCCTCCCCCCACCCCTCCCCCCAAATATAATCCTCTATATCCTTCTCTAATCAATTTAACTTCAGAAACCAGCTCCCCCTCCTCTACAGCTTGCACCACTTCCCTTAGCCAGGAATCCTCTACTGAGGAGCCTCTCCCCCCTACCAAGCCTGACAAAGACCTTATCTCCCTGCACCAGGAAACTCCACCCCCTCATAGTCCCTGTTTGCTTCTGAAACCACAGGAGCCTAACTCTCTCACTGCCACACCTACTGCACTCCCTCTTTCAGCTCTGCTTACTGACTCTTTCACTGCCACACTTTCTACACCTCCTCTTTCAGCTCTGCTTACTGCAACTGTCCCTAACTACCACCCATTTACTCCTCCTCACTTCTTTCTGGTAAATTACCACAATGATGGTTCCCCTCCATTTTGGGCTCCTTGGGATCAGAAAACCATTACTCACCTTCATAAAGTTGTTCAAGAAGATGGTCTTAATAGCCCCTATGCTCAGATGTTATTAGACAGCATTTCTCATGCACACAATACACCTACTGATTGGAAAAACCTAGCCCATGCTATTTTAACCCCCAGAGATTATATTACCTGGAAAGCTCTCTATTATGATGAAGCCAAACGTGTAGGTACCTGCAACATTACTAACGGAATAACAGCCATCCTCCCAGATGCTTTGAAAGGTGAGGGACAATAAACCCTTCCAAGGGTTCAAGCTGATTGTCCCGCCCCATACTTTGAACAATGTTTGACCATAGCTAAACCCACTTTTCAGAAGCTCAATCCACAATGCAAACCTGTACACCTTGCCAAGCTACTACAAGCTTGGAATGAACCATTCTCTGACTTTTACAGTCGGGTAAAAGAGGCAGTAGACAGAAAAGTTTCTCACACTGCCACAGCGGAGGCTCTCTTAAAAGACCTCCTGTGGGAAGGTGCCAATACAGAATGTCACCAGACAATCACACCCATCTGAAATAAGTCTCCAGATGACTGGGTTTTAGATTGCAGAGATATTGGCTCTGCCACATCATCTGCAGTGGCAGCAGCCTCCCACACAGCAACAGTCCTTGCTGCAGTGCTAGCTGACCATTTAAATCTCCAGTCTCAAAATAGAGCCTACTACAGATGTTGCAAACCTGGCCACTTTGCCAAAGAGTGCCCAGATTAAAAAATGCCAAAGTCTACAAATCTGCCCCCTTCAGTCTGTCCTAAATGCCACAAAGGCCTCCATTGGAAAAGGGACTGCCACTCAAAAACTGACCTCCAAGGCAACGCTTTACCACCTTGAAATGAGTCCTGGGGCAACTCTCAGCCCCACCAGTAAGAGAGAACCCTCAACCCGAAATCTTCTGGACCATTCCCATTACTCAGGGAAAAGCATTCCTTACATTGACTGTCCAAGGAAAACCCAACATGGGACAAGTGGACACTGGCACTGACGCCTCTGTCTTTTGTACAAAAGGTCTCAGTCCTGATTGGCCTCTTAACGCCTGGACCACTAGTACAAGGTGTGGGTGGGCTAAAACCCTCACAACAACTCATAACTTCCCTCATGTGAACTGATCCCGATGGCAGAACAGGAACATTTTGCCCCCTTGTCTTATCTAACATCAGTCAGACCTTATGGGGCTGAGATGTTCTTCCTCAATTAGGAGCCATCATCTCCACACCTAACAGCATACACCCCCAAGCATAAAGGCCACCGGTCATCCGTCCTTGTTCACTGTACACAAGCCAGGCCCAATAAAGTTAACCTGGAAAACCCAAAATCCAATCTGAACAGACCAGTGGCCCCTGCCTCAAGCAAAATTAGAACAATTAGAACTCCTAGTACAGGAACAGTTAAGCCTAGGCCATATTGAGCCCTCTACTAGTCCCCATAACTCTCCCATCTTTGTGATACAGAAAAAGTCCGGCAAATGGAGATTGTTACATGACCTCAGAAATATCAATTCTCAAATGACAAAACGTGGCTCCCCACAACCAGTTCTTCCCCATCCTTCCGCTATTACCAGCAGTTATAACATTATTGCGGTAGATCTCAAAGACTGCTTCTTCTCCATCCCCTTCATGAGGATGACCGTCAATATTTCGTATTTTCCATACCTGTTACTAACAATGCACTCCCACAACAATGCTATCAATGGAAAGTTCTTCCACAGGGAGTGAAAAATAGCCCTGCTATGTGCCAAATTTTTGTTAGTGAAGCCACACCTCCCCTCCTACCTTTCTGTCAAATCATTCACTATATGGATGATATCCTTATTGCCCAACCAGACACCATCCATTTATGCTTTTGTCTAAAGTCCCTTCTGCATAACTTCGAACAGTTGGGTCTCTCATATCACCCGAAACAATACAACATTGCCCACCTTACATCTTCCTAGGATATACCATCACCAGCTCTATTTGCCCAGCAGTCCCTGTTTTAAACCTGCCCGAGGACTGTACTCTTAACATGCTCCAAAGGTTATGTAGAGATATCATTTGGTTACGGCCACATCTTAATATCTCCACTCATGAGTTAAAGCCACTGTTTGATCTTCTGGAGGGTGACCCTGATCCCTCCAGTTACCACACAATTGTCACTGCTGAATGCACCTGTCTCAACCTTATCAATGACAGAATAAGAGACCTTAATCTAGCTCATTTTCGACCAGACCAACCTCTCTCAGCCCTAGTTATTAACACCCCTGGGACACCTACTGGTCTTCTATATCAAGACTCCCCTCTTTTCTGGGTGAATTTAGCTCTTAGTCATTTAGGCAGAATTACCTCCTATTGTGATGCAATATGCATCCTTGGAAGAAAACTCAGAAAGACAGCTGTTCTTCTGTATGGCATAGAGCCTAACACCCTAGTCCTAACATTCACTCAAGAACAAACTCAACACCTAATTCAAACTGATCTAAATATGCAAATCCTCCTGTCTGGATTTACTGGTCAATTAGATAATCACCTACCAAGAGATAAACTTGTTACTGCCATGACTCTTCTTCCGTTCGTTCTCTCCTCTCACTCCTTTCCCATGACTGCCCCTATCCCTCATGCCACTATGATTTTTACAGATACTAACAAAACTCATATTTCCATAGTAGTCAAGACCCCTGGTGCCCCTGACTCTATTCATATTGAACGGCACACAGGCTCCGTTCAACAGGGAAAGCTATATGCTCTGTTCCAAGTTTTCTTATATCATTAATCCATTCCTCTCAATATCTTCACTGACAGTGGGTATGCAGCAAATGCCATCCGCGCGCTGCCACATGCTGTCTTTAAAAACAAAATGACTCTACAAGATGACATGTTACTCTTTTTAAAGTCCCTCCTTGAAAGTCGCAAATACCCCTGGTTTATCCAGCACATCCGATCCCATACTGGACTCCCAGGACCTCTTGCTGCTGGCAAAGCCCTGTCAGACACTTCCCTCATTTTAAAACTAGTAACCACAAAATTAGATCAAGCGAGACTCCTTCATGCAAAATTCCACATGTCAGCACACTCTCTTCACTGGCTTTTTCCGTCATTGACACAACAACAGTGCAAACACCTCACCTGCACATGCAAACAATGTGGCCCCCTTCTTCCACTGGGCCCTCTTCAGCCTCAAGGAGTAAATCCTCATGGCCTCTGTCCTAATGCTCTCTGGCAAATGGACATTACTCATACTTCAGCCTTCGGAAAAACCAAGTTTCTTCATGTGATAATAGACACCTTTTCCAAATATATCTTTGCCACTGCTCTTGCACGAGAGAAGGCAAAACATGTCATTACTGCCTGCCTACAAGCCTTTAACCAAACGGGAATACTGTGGACCATAAAAACAGACAATGGGCCTTGTTATTCTTCAAAGACTTTCCAGAACTTTTGCAGTGATTGGCACATCACCCACAAAACTGGCATCTCATACAATCCCCAAAGTCAAGCCATAATTGAATGTACCCACTCAACACTCAAACAACAAATTCAGAAACTAAGGGGAGAATATCCCTGAGACAACCCCAGAGATATTTTAAACAAAGTGCTAGTTACTTTAAATTTCCTCACATTTAACAACGAAAACTGCATTCCAGCTTTCCAACACTGGGGCAGACTTAGAGATGCTCCAACCCCTCTACCTTTAGTTAAATGGAAAGATCCCCTCACAAATCAGTGGAAGGGGCCTCACCCACTTTTAACACAGAGCCCAGGGTATGCATGTGTCTTTCCAGAAAATACAGAACAACCAATTTGGATCCCCAGCCATTGTGTTCAAACGTTCACTGCTTCAGAATGGCCCACGCAAGCTCCTACCTCTTAAAGATCCTCATCTGCTTCTTTACCTTCCTTCCTAGTGTCCAGAGTAATGTTTATCTCTGGAAATTCCAGGTAAGACAAACTGTGTCCACTAATGGACATGTAAAAAGACAAAACATTGGCAGCACCCCCTGCCCTGTCTCTGGATGTTCCAGTGCAATTCTCATCCCTATAACACCCGCCGAACTCTCGTCTAACTGGGGTTCCCTAGGTACTTTCTATTGGCCATATGCATGCTTCCCATTCCAGCAAAAAAACTCATACTGCACCCAAAATAATTACAATGCCACTTATGGAGGGTGCCCTTATTGGTCCTGTCTTGTCCTATCTTGGCGCCACTGCCCCGTACAAAGGGAGACTTCAAACCACCCACAAAGTCATCCTCTTTATCTAGTCCCCTCTAATAACTCTGTCCATCTTTATATTCATGACCCATGGCACCCCAGGTGGGCCACTGGTGTAAAAGGAGCACTATACCATCATGATTAGGATAAATTACCCACCAGTCATCTTGATATCTATAGAATCTTTGTCCTCTATAATATCCCTCAAAATACCCAAAAGAAAATCCAAAATGCTGAAAAAACCCTTGAAGAAACCCTTGACCAATATAGTCCACATCCTTTCTATACCTCTATTCCCTCTTGGTCTCTTATACTCAATTATACTCTTTCATTCCTTAATGACTCCAGCATTATCTTCAACCCTTCTCACTGCTTCCTTTGTGCTGCACTCAATCACCCATTACTTGCTGCTATACATTTACCTGTCAACAATACTAATTTTACATTAAGCCTTCCCTGTAAAAACCCTATACCTAACATCCCCCTGTGGAAAGTTAACTCCAATAACATCACATGTTTTCTCACCTCTCAAATAGCTCAGACAGATCCCCCTATCCAGTGCGCTAATGATATAATTCTCCCCAGTAATACCCATGCACACGCAGGCTATCATTTTTGGTGTAACCACACCCTAACTACATGTCCCAACTCCAGCTACACAGGGCCTTGCATCCTAGTAGCCATTACCCCACAACTAACATACTATGGAGAAGGCGAATTAGAAATTTTACTATCCCCATCTGTGTCAAAGAGAGCTGCCTTCCTCCCTATATTAGTAGGATTAAGCCTCACTGCCTCAGTTACAGCTGCTGCAACAACTGGAGGTGCCCTAGGCCATAACATTATCACCTCCCAAAACTTTGAAAGTCAGTTGCAATTGTTAATAGAAACCACAACAGATTCTATTCCTTGCAACGTCAGTTAACCTCTCTCACCCAAGTTACCCTACAAAATCAAAGGGCTTTAGATTTACTCACAGCTGAAAAAGGAGAAACCTGGCTTTTCCTCTGAGAACAGTGCTACTATTATGTTAATGAATCTGGAATCATAGAACAAAATATTTATAAATTATATAATCTATGCAATGAATTAATCAAACGGCAATGAAGTCAAAATTCCTTCCTCGATTGAGTTTCCTCCCCTCTCATGGCATGGATTGCCCCCGTACTCAGTCCCCTCATTCTAATCATGTTTCTTCTCATTATAGCACCCTGTTTCATTAAATTCCTTCAAAAGAAGCTGCAAGACATCTCCAGACTAACCTTTTTTCAGTTACAGCTCGCTCCCTACCAGCAACTCCCACAAGCAGACCCCAAATGCGAGACCACTATGTGAAGAATGTCCCCTTCCACCACCAGCATTCATTCTACCCCATACTCTCTCCCCTCATACACCCACTCCCCATTTCCCCTCACAAGTTGTGTACTTCCCAACCTTCCTAACAGGCTGTAACAAGTGCTCCACAACTTCACCGAAGACAATATAATGCGTATATAGCGAGCCTATCAACATGATTGGAGAGCAGCATTAATGCAACGACTAGCAGTCCATAATAGGTTGGTCACCTGCGGGAAGAAGCAACCTAAGACAGGCGCGGCCATTTAACTTGTCCATTAGCCAATGACGGGTAAGGTTCCCCTTAGATCGTGACAACCTAAGTTAGGCACAGTCACCCTTGATATTCACGTCAGTGTGCTTGGCTGGTAGTCAATGACGGGTAAGATCACCTGCAGGAGAAATCAACCTAAGATTTTCTTTAGATGGTGACAACCTAAGACAGGCACAGTCACACTGACATCTAGGCAGTCACAACTCCAATGCCGCTACCTTACGCCTTTTAGAAAACAAAAATGGGGGAATTATGAGACAAAAGACCCACTCCTCAAAGATGGCACTGAAGCGCTCAAGTAAACAACCACTGAGCCCACCTAAACTGCCCCTGCCCTCAGTAACAAGACCTCTGGAGCCAATCAGCCTTATCAAATTAACATAACCAATCCAGTTCTTACACACCATCCAAACTCCCCTCACTCACCCATATATACCACTGCGCTTTTTCAATAAACCAGACCTGCGCCACGAGCCCGCAACTCCAGAGTGGTCACTGGGTGTGAATCTTTGCTCTGTTCATCACTCACCCAGGCTTAAGCCTCCTCGGTTGTCCCCGTTGACCCCTCCCCACAGGCGCTGTCCACAGCATTCCAAGAGAACAGCAACAGACCCCTGGTTAAGAACCCCTGTTCTGGTGAATTGTTTTAATTGAATTTTTTCTCACCTTGCTAAGTGAAGGAAATGCTAAGTTTCAGTTAGGGGCCAGAAAAATAAAAGCAATAAGTCAATTGATTTTTTTCAATTCAAGCTCATGGACCCCAGGTTAAGACCCCTGTTCTGTTGAATTGTTTTAATTGAATTTTTTCTCACCTTGCCAAGACAAGCTGATTGAAATGATAATTAGCTATTATTGAGTGCTTATGTGCTGTAGGTAGTGGGGCTGAAAATGCTGTGATGTTGGTCCTATTCCCATTTAAAGGAATGGGTAATTGTGGCTAAGAGATGTTAAGCAACTTGCCTAAGGTAGAATTACAGCTAGTAAGAGGAGAGTTGAGATTTGAAACCAAGTATGTCCTAGGCCAGGGTCTGTGCTTTTAACCACTTTGCTATAGGAAAGAAGGTTTAACAAAAGAGAAGTCATCCTAGAACATACAGAAGGACCCCAGGGAATGATGGGCCAACAGAGGAAAGCTATTTTAGAGGGATGTGCACAAGAACTTGGAAGAAAATAATCTCTTGTTAAGTGGAGGAGATAGAGAATGGAGGCAGGGACACCAACCTTGACACTGCCTGCCTAACCCGGCCCACCCGGGCAGTTCTTCTGAGGACCAGCCTACTGCATGCACCCCAGCTCCACAAGGCCTAGCTTTATCTGAGCATCAATCCGACAGGACAAGGGCTGCCCCCCTCAGATGTGCTCTAGGAAGACTGGGAGCAGACAGCAAGGCCTAGAAGGATCACTTCTTGGTCCAGAGATGGCAAGGGACCTTATCCAGGTCATGTAAGTCATTAGCACAGAGTTGGCAAAGAGAAGTAGCACGATGGTGACCACCTGGTTTGGCCCAAATGTGGGTGGAGGTGAAGAGGGCATTACTCAGGCTCCAAAACTGAATCTGCTGCAGCCACAAGCCACAGGAAGAAGTTGATTGGGTGAGTGGGGAAGTTCCTCCTGCCTCCCAAGCTCCTGCCCTTCTCCACCACAACACTTGTCTCAACAAGGCTCCATCATACTCTCAAAAGGTTGCAAACACCACATTGTGCTCCAGGGAAAAACCAAAAGGAAAAGTAAGCAGTAGGTCAAGAGTAGGGGTAAAAATACAGCTGTAAGCCTAAGGCAGGCTTTGGCTTTTACTAGCTGTGAAATTTTGTAGGAGTTATTCTACCTCTCTGAAATACAGGTGTTCTTTCCTAAAGGGGGATGATAGAGTGCCTGATACCTATCAAAGATTTAAAACAAAAATAGCCGCTGATGATCATAGTAAACATATAATATAAAATAGTATTAGCACTATAAAGGAAGATAAAATGAAGTGACATTCTTTAATTCAGAAAATTGTAGTAACAGTAAGACCACACCAAGTGTTCACTATGTGTTAGGCTCCCTGTAAGGACTTTCACACATTATCTCAAACAAGCCACATGACAAGCTTCAGAGATGGCACGGTATGCTGAATCCTGGATCCCCAAAGATGTCCACTTCCAAATCCCAGAATTACTTACATCTGCAAAGGGACTTTGCAGATATGACTGACTTAAGTATCCTGATGAGAGAGCATCCTGGGATGTCCAGAAGGACTCATTGTAATCACAAGGGTCCTTATGAGATAGAGGCAAGAGGATCAAAGTCAGAAAAATGAGCTGTGACAATGGAACCAGGGCTTGGAATGATGGTCTACAAGCCAAGGAATGTGTGCAGTCTCTACAAGCAGGAAAAGACCAGGGAACAGGGTCTCCTCTAGAGCCTACTAAAGGAACACAGCCCTGCTGTCACCTTGATTTATGCCTTGTGACCTCCAAAATTGTAAGATGAGAAACTGTGTTTAAAGCCACTAAGTTTGTGGTATTTTTCTCAGCAAAGCTAGGAAAACTAATATACCTGGAGATCAGTTTGTATCCCTATCTTGCAGAAAAGGACTCTGAGGAACAAGGGGATAAATAAGCTGTCCATGGACATGAAGCCAGCAAAGGTGGAACCAAGATTCTGATGCAGGTGGCATGACTCTTAGACCTGGCTTTAACTACACACTACATGGCCTCTCCAAAGAAGAGAGAGGCTGGGGTGTGTCTTCAAGGGGGTGTCAGATCCCCACAAGTCCCTCTCAGCCTCCTTGCCTCGATCTACCCTCAGGGTTCTTAAATCCTGACATCCCCTGTGTGGGCGTGAGGGAACAAAGCCCTTTATGAAACTGTGTACTATATCTTGGTTGTACAAGCATTTTTTTCAGAGTCTACCCAGTAGTTCCTATCCTGGCTGATCACCAGACCCACCTGGGCAGCTTGTTAAGTACTCAGCTTCCTGAACCCATGTCCAGAGGCTCATAGATGAGGTCCAAGAATCTATATTTTCAAAATAGTTCCCCAGAGGACACTGATGCAGCTGAGGTCTTTATCTTACTTGGAACCACAGCTCCCTCCCCAGCCTGACAGCCCAGGTTCATGTGCTCTGAGATAGCAGAGGAAAAGGCCTGCACCTTGCTAATTTAGAAGAAGCCTTATAACCCAGAGCTTAAGGATCCCCTGTCCCCTGCAATGACAGGGTTGAACCAAAAGGGCAACAAGGACGTTGCTTATGGTTCACACACATTATGTTACTTTGTATTGAGAAATGCAATGATTTGCCCCAAAACACACCTCTCTGCAATGGTCTGTGAGTCTGAACATGTCAGGAAGACTTGCTATCTATCAAAGTAAACATTCAGCTCTGCACAAACCTGAAACTCAAGGGCTGGTTCAACCATCCCTAAAACAGGCTAAGAAGGAGGCTAGTGAATTCACTTTTACAGCCTAATTCTAATTTTGAAGTGCTGGCCCCAAAAACCAGCTAAAAACACTAAACAAGTAACTATGATGAGAAGCCTCAGATATAAGCTCTGGGACTGAAGGGGATTCCTGAGCCTGCTCCACCTACTCAAGATGAAATTCTGGTACCTGGTGAATTGTCCTTATTACTAGTATTTACCCTAAATGTTACCAATTTTGTGCAAGCACTGTATTATATATGGATTACATTAGAAGGAAGATGGTATAATCGACTGGCTTTGAGGATGAGGCAACTGACACCTGGAGACAGTAAGTAGCCTGCCCTGGAGCCCTGTGCTGGGAGTGAGCCACAGTTGAAACGCCAGCCTCCACTTTTCAAACCCCTTGCTTTAACCACTGGTCTTTTAACCACTAGAGTAAATGAGAAGGAAAACCTATCTCTAATTCTCTTCTGGCTAGAAATTTAAACAATAGAAGCCTGTCCATGAGACTACCTTGTGGTTCTACCAGGGCAAAGAGCAAGAAAATTTTGAGAGGCTAGGAACTTAGTCCAGAGCCCATGTGAACCCCTTATTCACTGTCAACCAAGTTAGACAAGTTACTTAGCCCCTGGAAAGCTGGGCTTTCTCATCTATAAAATAAAGATAGTAAGATACTTATGTCAAGCTGTATGAGGACTCATTTAACAATCTGCACTGACCCCAGAGTCCAGCACTTTGCACTTACACAAGCAGCTTTCAGGAGCCTGCACCCTCTGCTGCTTCTTGCAGCCTCATCTTACACAGTCGTCCTGCTGCAAAGGGAGGACCCTCTGCAGGAGTGAACCCAATGACACCTGCACCACAGAGCAGGGAAGGAACCATCCCTCTTCAGAATGCTTTTCTCTCCACCACCAGCCAGAGTCAGCATGATCATTAAGCTCCATGGAGGCAGTGATTTTGTCTATCTTCTTTCCTGCTGTGCCCATAGCATTTAACTCAGAGTATGGCATATGGTGTGAAAGAAAGATGAAATAAATGATGACAGAAAAAATTTAAATTACTTAATGTCCATTGCTTTCATTAGGTTTCCAAAGTGTGCCCTGATATGACTTGTGGTAAGGCTTGCCATGCTCAGGGGCTGCTAGGAGCTAGGAAGGCTACAAAAATCTCCCAGTCTCTGCCTTCAAAATTGCTGTAGGGAGAAGTTTTGGCGAAGGAGAGGTACACAAGCAAGTCAACCCTGAAGCAGAAAAAGAGAAGCATCTCAAGAGGCATTCATTTGATCAGAGGAAGGGGTTTCCTCTTCACTTGAGCAATCAGGGAGAGTTGGCATTCAAGCTGAGCCTGGAAGGATGGAAAGAATTATTATTTTTAAAAAGACAGAGTCTTTCTGCCACCTTTCCAATCCAATACAATGGTGTACATGAACATCCTGGGTGATGTTCAGTGAGAGAACTGCCAGATTATTATCATGCTGTGCTTCCAAATCATCAGCAGGTTTCTTTTTTAAAGATTTATTTATTTCTCTCCCCTCCCCCCCCAGCTGTCTGTGTCTATTTGCTGCATCTTCTTTGTCTGCATCTGTTGTTGTCATCAGCACTCGAATCTGGGTTTCTTTTTGTTGCATCATCTTGTTATGTCAGCTCTCCGTGTGTGCGGCACCATTCCTAGGCAGGCTGCACTTTCTTTCATGCTGGGCAGCTCTCCTTACGGGGCATACTCCTTGCGCATGGGGCTCCCTTATGTGGGGGACACCCCTGCATGGCACGGCACTCCTTGCACATATCAGCACTGTGCATGGGCCAGCTCCACATGAGTCAAGGAGGCCCGGGGTTTGAACCATGGACCTCCCATGTGGTAGATGGATGCTCTATCCACTGGGCCAAATCCGCCGCCATCAGCTGGTTTCTAACTGTGATGATGAAGCAAGACTACACTGGCAAATTTGAAATCATTTATGATCAGAAGGTTGGGAAAATTGTTGTGAAACTCACAGGCAGGTTAAACAAGTGCAGAGTGATTAGCCCCAGATTTGATGTGCAACTCAAAGATCTGGAAAAATGGCAGAATAATCTGCTCCCATCTGTCAGTTTTGTTTCTTTGTACTGACGGCATCAACTGGTATCATGGATCAAAAGGGAAGCAAGGTGAAAGCACACAGGAAAGAAAATCCTGGGATTTTTTTTCTGGGATGTAATATGTACACACAAATAAAATGTCTCATCTGGGGGGGAAAAAATGATAGGACCGAGGATGGTAGGCATCGTTCCAGTGGTGTGTGACCAGCTGCAGTCCAGGGGGAAGTTTAGCAAGAAGAAATAATTTATTTGGATTTGAGAATTCCAGGGAATCATTTTTTAAAAATATTTATTAATATAACAGACCCAACTTCACTTACACTATTTATAATTTTGCTCTGGCACCAATTAAAACCTATACAACTAATAAATAATATTTCTTCGATAATGAGTAAACACAATTGAAAATCAATGGTTCTCAAGCATTCCTCAAAAAACCTTGAGAGAGATTCTTACCCCTACAGAGTAGGTCACCATAGACAGTACAGCCTATCACAGTAATCACTGTCATCATGAACATGGTGAATTTTAAAGTTCTACTACTACGTAGAAAGGATGAATGGCACAGACAACAGCTAGAGGGAAAGAAAGTAAGTAAAGGTGGGTATCTTCATTTATTAGGGCCCTGAAGATTGTTGAATGGCCCAATCACATAATTATAGTTGGGCTTTGAGAAGCTTAACAGGCACAAAGAAAACAAACAAACAAACAGGGAGTCTGTCAGAGAGGAGAGCAGAGCTGCTAAGAGGACACAGAGCTGGGCCACGGACCAACCCTCTGCTCATGAGAAGTCTCTAATGATCTCCAAGTGAGGTTACAGATAGTCAGAGAGGCCCACTGAGGCAGGACTGAAAGACCATCACTATAGCTGTCACATCAAGTTCCATGCTGAATGAGGTACAGGTAAATGAATAATGCTTTAATACAAATTCCAATTCTCTTATAAATTGTACAGATATATAGCATTATATTTGTGTGTATTAAAAGCACTGCTTTTCTAAATTACAAGCAGACTGAATTTCTATAGTCCTATTTGGAAATTTCTTTGTATTTCTTAATGTATGGGGAGCCTCACAAATGGAAATGGTTCAAGTCTCTTGGTTTCTTTCTAGTGCCCTGTGAACAAAAGCCTAAGCTAGATGCTGGGCAGGGAAAGTAAAGGGTGGGGTGAATTGAAGCATATAACACGGGCAGGCTAGAGAGGAACTTGACAGCTACTTAAAGATGGGAGTGAAGAAATATTCTGTAGTTTACAGTCCAGGTCATTAGAGGGACAGCAGTGCTATTAATAGCCGGCCAAGTCAGGAGTGGCCTGGATGAGGAGATGAGTCCCATGAGTTCTTGATGCCACTCTAGGACTGAAGGACCTTCAGGATATTTTTTGTCTCTTTGGTCTTAAAAGAGCCAAAGTAACACCACCACTCCCAAATAGGAGAGAAGGACAATTCAGATGGGAGCTGAAGGACAATTAAAACCCTCAATCTCATGTACTGCCTGAAGTCAAGGAATTGCAAACCCTCAGAGAAGTACCTATTCAGGTCTAAGGAAAATCACTCATTCCCTTAGATTACTCACCCCTTTCTCACACATTCCCTTTAAAACTTCCCTCTGAGTTGATCTCACAGCAGGAGTTATATACATGTCACTGATCACCCAACTAGAGAGGCCTCTTCAGAACAGAGTAGGCATTTGGGGGCACTAATATATGAACAGATTTAGCTCAGGCTACTCTTGGTTTAAGCTCCCCATTCTGGAGACCAATGTATCAACCTCCCTCCCCCCAAAACACACACACATACCCACCCAGAAAGAAAGAGAGAGGGGCAGGTGGAGGAAGGGAGGAAGGGAGGAGAGGGGAGAAAACCCATGAGACCTGAGAGTGAAGATGACTAAAGGGGAACTTTGAGATTGTCCTGGCCAAGTAACTGTTTTCACAGTTGAAGAATCTGAGGTTCACAGAGATGAAAGCAGATAAGCAGTTGGCTGCAGACCAATATATAGAACTGAGGTCTCCTAACTTTTCTTCCTGCCATCTGGGAGCAAATCAAGAATTTTCTTTCTTAGTATTCCATGGCAAGGCACCTGACCATGTGGCAGGAGCAATAAACACATCTGTAGGGCAGGTAGCATCATTTGCTTTAATTACTGTATGGAGAGAAAAGCCTGGAGGAGGATAGGAAAAGAGGAGCCACATTCCCTTAGCATGTTTTACTGAGGTCCTGGCCTCTCAACAATAACTCACATTACTGATTATAATCATCAATTAATGATTATAATAAAATATCATTAAACAATATCAATATATATTTTTCTAAATGTGGGATCAGAAATCAGTATATACCGTGTACTAGGGTTTAAAAATAAAAAGGGAAGGAAGGAAAAAAAGATAATATGCTCCCTCTGGCATAAAATATACGCTTGTGTGTGGGATTAGTTCTATCACCTCACCAAGGGCATGGTTAAATGATTTATTAAAGCGCATCTCTTTTTGCTTTAGAGCAAAAATAGCTCTGTCCTTGGTTATCTCTGCACAAGCTATCTCTTTGTGCTTGAAGTTTGAAAACAGCCACCTGTTGCCCTTTCTGCCACTAGATAGGATGTGAGTCTAGAGACAAGGTTTCTTGTTCCAAGACAAAACATCCTTGGGAAATTTATCTTTACTCACTGCCCTTGGCTAAATAAAAAAAATACATGATATACAAGCAAGAGAAGTAAACCAGACAGAGACCTCCCTGCACATGACTTTTGGTGTGTGAGTTTTTCATTCCCACAGCAATTGGTGCCCAAAGTGGGACAGCTGATTTTCCCCCAGCTGAGGGGCATTTTTTGGGACAGCCCCTGGGAACAGCCCAGTGGAACTACAGTCCCGACATTCATTGCTGCCAGTGATCACAGCCACCCTTGAGGTAAGCTGCTCCCTGGGTTCAGTCACAAGAACATGTCTGCGTAGTGACATTTGTCCAAACCATGCATCCTACACAGATAGGACATCAGCTGCCCTGAGAGAGGTAAGCTGATCGCAGACACTAGTATAACATGGGAAATACATTATCAAAGCAACTAGGAGATCTATCTCCACACTTTACAACAACTCTTGAAAGCAGCTAATTGTAAAATGAAAGAACGATAAATTACTACAATGCTTCAAGCAGTACAGACCTTTTGTTCGTACTTCCCTGACAAGGGAATCTTAGGTTTTGAATTATGGGAACTCTAGACCTAGAATTATGAGTCAAATTGTAAACTTTCTGTTTCTGTTAGTGTGTTATCATTGCTTTTGTATTTGTCTCTTTGCTCAATGTCAGATAATATTTTAACACCTCCAGATGGTAAAATAAATAAAAATTCCTAAAAGAGCTCTATTCAAATGCCCTAAAAATAAATAAAAGCTTATATTAAGAGATAAGTATAAATGCTAATCAGAGCTCTACAATGATAAAAATTGTAAGTCCTGATTAATGAAATTTCTACAAGTTTCTTCATAAGAAATAGTTCTTGCCTCAAATGAAATGAATAGTTTATTTTTCTTCACAGGATAAAGTGAAGAATGTAAAACTCAGAGGAATACTAAAAAAAGTAAAGAGTTTGTTGGAATGCTAACTGAAATTTGATGTTTGTTCAGAAAGGTGTGTTTTGTCCTAAAATAAAATGGCTAGTTTTCATAAAATCAAAATGGAAATACACAGGATAAAACATGAATGCATACAGCAAGCTGTAAAAAGTATTGTGGTAGCATTCAGTGAAAAAATGTGTTCTGTGAAGGTAAATTTTGTCTTAAGATAAAGTAAATACAGTCCATGTGGTTATGAATAATTATAAGAAGTTTGTGGAAGCATTGTTTGAATTAAAGTGTTTAAATAGCTAATTCCAAAAATCCATTATTAAACAGAAACTGAATTGATAATAATACAAGTAACTTCATAGCAAGAAAAGTTATCGGCAGCCAACCTCCCCTGCCAGCTCCCCTCTAAAAAGCTATTTGTAATATTGCGTGCTACTAGGTATTTGAAATAAAGTTGTATTTGCATATAACCAAATTGAATCATTATTTTAACATTTGTTAGTGTTGATGGTAACTACGTTGTAAGAAATTTGCTTAGAGACAGTTTTGAAAATCATTTTGGTAACTTACGTATGTAGGGTGTACAGAACGTGTTTTTATTATTAAGGAAACAGAAAATAATTTTGGCCTAAGATAAAATGACTAGTTATTAAAAAAGAGCAAAATTTAGGACAAAACCTGAATGAATATAAGACGTACAGAAGGTGTGCGGAAAAGAAATTTTTGTAGATGAAGTTTAGATTTGATGGGTCTATCAAGTTTTAAAAGCTTTAGTATCAGTCTACTAATACAAATCTAAATTTTGTTCTTTCTCAGCGCTTCTTAAGACATTAATCTGTTTTAGCAAAAGTTTACAAAGAGTTTTTCTCTTGATTAATCAGTGTACAAGAGTCTCTTTTATCAAAATAGCTCCTTGTACTTTAACCATATCATGTCTTTGGCTGTTTTAAAAAAAACAAGTCTTATCATGTTTAACAAAACATAATGTTCAAACATGCTTTCCCAAAGTCAGATCTTGAAAAATATCTTTTATTTCAGGCTTGTGCAGAGGATTTGTTCTTTTACCTTAAAAAAAAAAAAGTAATAAAATGTTAAGTTCATTTAATATGATATAAGTTAAATGAACAATATTTAAAAGTATTCTAAAATTAAAAGGATTCTTTAACCCTCTGTTAAAGTTGTATGAGTAAAAAGTTCATATGAATACTTAAAGAGTATACAAAATTCCTGAAAATGTAATAATGTTCCAACATAATATTAAAAATATATAATGCTGTTAATCGTAATTTTAATTATTAAAAATTATATATATCATAAAAACCTCTCTCTCTACTTAAAAATCAAAACGTGAACGCTTTAACTCATACTCATCTGAGTTACACTAAAAGCTGCCACAAGGCAGATACTTTAACTCATACTTGTCCAATTCACATTAAAAACTGCCACAGGGTGATATATAACAGTAAGCTCTCATAAATTAAAGTAACACCACTTCTGTGTGGAGCAACCCTAAATAGTCTTAATTTATTACAAAAATTAATAGCCAATTATGTCACTATCACTTTATTTTAAAATTTCTTGAAGCTTTCTCTGATATCTCCTTAGGCAAGTCAAGCCAGCTGCATTCATATGTGAACAAGCCAACAGTAAATTTTACAGCACTTTCCCAAAGCTGTGTGCACAACCCAATCATCTATCCTAGACTAAAAACAAAAACCTAACTGTATAAAAAACCTGTAGGTTTAACCCTATTTCATTATATTAATAATATTATGTTAACAAATAATTTTTTTGACAAAATCATCTCACTCCACCTTAAAATTATGCTTACAAAACAAAAAAGGGGGAATAGGGTGTTAGGGTCTAACCAGTCCAAAGGATGTCATACAAATAGCCTTATATACTTTATTTTTTTAAATTGCAGTGAGGATGGTATACAGCAGCAGAACATTTTCAAATAACAATTATAAAAATTTACCCTAAAGTGTTATACAAACTCCTGGATGGACAAGAGGCTAATATTGGCATGCTCCAGTAAATTTATTCAGCATGGGGAGAATGGTATGCAAGTGTTCTCTCCCTAGGAAAGCACATAAAACCAAAGCACGTAAAACCATACCATGGCCTGATAGAATCTGCAGCACAAGCCAATACCAAGCCTGGAAGCGCTCAACCTGCAATCGACCACTATCGCCCCAAGGAAATGAACTGGATACATGGGGAGTCTTAAATAATTGGGCAACCAAGCATAAGCTCTTATGGCAGGAGTTGGGTGCCCTAAGATGCCTAAAAATAGTTTTGTAGCTTATTTCACAGAAGTCTGCTACTTCAGCTAAGGTGGGAACATGGAAAATGAACATATTGCTTATGCTTATGTCTGTTAACCCCTGCAGTGCTAATCACAGTTTTTGGGCCCATATAACAGGTCCGGTATTTGCCCTCACCTCCTGGTGGAATCCTGAGGCCCCATTATCCTCAAAGGATTCAACATGAATAGGAGGATACTGGGTCCTCCAGGAGGGCCACTAATACATGAAATTGACTGGAGGCATTCTAACATTTGTGTCACTCCTTTAAAGTGGAATGGCACCCAACATAATTGGAACCAAATATAAAAACACCTTCAAAGTGCCTTCTCCACTCATCTATTGGATGAAGTGGAAACTTTCCATCTCCAATTAAGGCGGCAATTATGAAAATTAAAAAATCAAACTCAACAAATCACATTAAATATCTTAGTTGAACAGTTACAGTGGCAAAACCATTTAAGATGGTTTTCCAATCTAAATTTTAAATGGTGGGCCACAATAGGAAGATTAATTTGTCTCTGTATTTTTATAGTTATAGGATACCAATGCTTCTTCCAACTATGGAAACATACCACACAATGCTATGAATACCTGGCCACTGTATATGTGGCTACTCAAGTAGAAAAGTTTCTTCAAAAAGAAAGGGGGGAGATGTGGGCATTAGTTCCAACATCTCGGCAAGGGCATGGTTAAATGATTTATGAAAGCTCATCTGTTCTTGCTTCATTGAAAAATAGCTCTGTCCTTGCTTATCTCTGCACAAGCTATCTCTTTATGTTTGAAGTTTGAAAATGACTTCTTCTTGCCCTTTCTGCCGCTAGATAGGATGTGAGTCTAGAGACAAGGTTTCTTGTTCTAAGACAAAACATCCTTGGGCAATTTAATTTTAAACACAGCCCTTGGCTGAATCCAAAAATACATGATACATAAGCAAGAGAAATAAACCAGACAGGGCCCTCCCTGCATATAAATTTTGGTGTGCAAGTCTTTCATTCCTGCGGCACTTGTGTGTTTTAGCGAGAAGAAAAACTACAAGTCCTCAGTGCAACCCACCACTCATTTGGTAACATGTTTGTAAGAAGGAATCTTAGAACATGTACACATAAAAGAGTTAGAAATTAAATTTCAAGAAGCCATCGGGTGTCTTGTGAACATAAGAATTATCAAAGCCTTTTACAGCTAGGATTTATTGGGAGGAGGGGTAGGAAAAGGGTAAATCAGATTATGAAAAAAAGTAGAGAATAATACAAAGGTTGCATTAACACAGAAGGCTTTTAAATTTGCTTTGAATAATAATTTGGGAAGGAATTGAGGCAAAAGAAGGCCCTTAGGTGGCCCTTCTGATCATATCAAATTTTAAATAAGAGATACTTACCTTACTCTCAACCTTAATTTCCCAGAGAAAGTTTGTAGAAACAGAAAATGTTAAAGAATAAGCTACTTCTGGGAAGATGAATGAATAAGGATCAGATCCCAACAGTTTCAAGTAAACTGACTAAAATTCCTGAATCTGCATTGGAAATGGCAGTTTTGCTTCAGTTATAAAATGAGAAACACACACAAACACACACACATACACACAGAAGAACTTTCATATATTACTAGGGAGAATAAATATCAGGACAACTTCGTATGGAAATAATTTAACAATAACTATCAAAACTACTAATGTTTACAACCTCTATCTCCAAAAAATGCCTGTTTCTAGAAATCCAATATTATAATCTTGCACACATACAAGGTTATTTACTGCAGCAATATTTATTAGCAGAAAACTGGAAATAGCCCAAATGTCCATTAATTGAACACTTGCTAAATAAACCTTGATATCGGTGCCCAGCAGAATACCATGTATCTGTAGAAATGAATGATGAAGCATTCTACATAGTGTACAGAAAGATCACAAAGATATATCAAGGAATAAATTAGTGTGTCTTATGTAACATCTTTCATATAAATGAAGGTAAGGAAAATGAGAATCTCTGTATTCATTTTTATATACAAGAAGAGATTTTGAAAGAATACACAAGAAATGGGGGAGATGGGGAATGAGATGGGAAGGAGTTCTCCTTGATTTCTGAACTCTGCAAATGTATTACCTAAGCTATTTAATGCTCAAAGGAATTCACTCAAGAAGATGCTTTCTGCTTCCCTATAACAAAGGAAAGAGATTCTGGTCAAGGCTCAAACAAATTCAATTTGAAGTCTCAAACAAATTATGAAACCAGGTGACTCTTGTCCTTACTTCTTTAAAAGATGAAGTATTTTGTATGCCTTGCATGAATATAACAGAAATATAACACTTTTAGTACATTGGTCTAAAAATAATCTCATTTGAAGTCATTTCAAGTTAGTTACTGCCATAAAAACCAGCCAAATTTCAGCAGCATGATTACTTTTAAGAGCTTTTCTTCTCTCCCAGGAAAACACCTTACCTCTCTCAGAAGGGTTCTGCCTCCCATGAGGGATTCAGTGAAGGCAAAGAATATATCCATCTTCTGTCTCAACTAGATGTTCCTCACTAGGGAATCCCCAGTAAGAGATCATTTCACTCTGTGGAGAAAAAGAACAATGGCAATGCTATGGACAGAATCGGATAAGGTCTCCCATAATAAAAAACAACGGAGAAGACAAAAGCCAATGATATTCTCCAGACTTTATTTTTAAAAATCAATTGTTTTTGAATTTTTGCTCTGCTGTAACTGTAGCCAACATCCTATCCCAGTGAGCAACCCCCTTAATGTCCTCCAACTACGTTCCCACTAGCTCCCTCAGCCCTTAAAAACCCTGCTGTCCTTCTGAGGACATTAGGTTCTAGGATCCCATTCCTACAGTCATCTTTGAATAAAGTTATCCTTGTCTGCTCAACAATATCAGGCACAATTTTTTTTTCCTTTTACATTAATCAGGACCTCAGTGGAATAGGGATAACTCAATAATACAGAAAACTTCAGGTAAATGAGTAAGTGACCATAAACAACTGCAAGGTTTTAATTTTATCATTCTTACAAGGAAGAATAATAAAAGGAAGGTAGGGTGGAATGATTTCTGAAATATTTGCATGTAAAAAAGACTTAACTTTAAGATCCTGATGTCCAGTCAAACTCTCATCGCTCAATATGAATTGATCTCAAAGTTGCTAATCATGTTTTCAAGTTGTTTTCTTTAATAACAGTATTTTCCCATATTTTACACCATAATGAGGCATGCCTAGATCTTGTTTACTTAAAATTACTAACTTTGAGATGTTTTAAATAATCACGACATTATTTTTGCATATTTGTTCTAATAAATTTTTTTTCAGATACCTAAGATTTTGAAACTGAACTGTGTTCCCTGGACATCCTTAATCACAACTCTGTTCAATGTATTCTAAAACTAGCATTCAATAGTAACATTCTTGCAAACATTTGACACTTTTAGTTGTTTTTTTAAAACCAGTGTAGTGTAACTTGAAAAGGAAATGAATTAATGAAAATGATTTTTCCTTATGGAGAAGTATCAAGTCTTAACAATAAAAGGGGGTTTGTGAACACATATTACCTGGTTAAAAAAAAATTAGCAAACTGAATCTAAGATTCAGAGGTAGTAAAAAGCATATGAGATAGATGGAGATTAGAGTTGGTGGCAAAACTTAGGCCACACAAATGGATTTTAGGAAATAACGCTTGTCACAAAGGCATTTTAAAAGCAGGTAACTTTGAACACTTACCACATTCATAAATGCTTCAGGATCCACAGTTGTCAGCTTCCCTGTGGCCTGCTGGCATTGCACAGTTCCAAGGATCAACGAGACCACCCACGCAAAGAACCACATTTTCATTCTGTATAAAACAGTCCATTATTAATTGCTGAAACTTTACTACATGATATTACAAGGGCAGAATTGTGCTCCTGTAACAAGTTCTGAAAAGGCACCCACAGATACCCTAGGCAAATATGAAACAGATTTCTATGGCCATATAGTGAAGCCAAAAATACATAAACATTATACTAGGAACAACTCCACCTCTACCTTCACCATCCCCCTCTACACACTTGCACCTGTTAATAATTGACTACAATGTCAAGCTCATTCCTGAAAAAATAACAGACAGGAGGGCTCAGAAGTAGACAGAGTGAGAAAAGGGGAGATCTGCAAAATTCCAGTCTATTTACCTTCCACCTCTTCCCTTCCACTTAAATTGGGACAATACTAGCTCTTGCCTCCCACTATCTTGCCGGAGTGATGGGGCAGGATTCAAATATGTCAACTCCGGAAGAAAGTGAAATGAAAGGAGAGAGAGCCTGAAAGAGAAGCAGAGGGGGAAGGACAGTCCTGTCTCCTCCTGAGTCCCTCCGACCACCAACAAAACCATCTAGTCTCTGGCTATGACTCAAAACCACAGTGTAGCAAGACCTTGGGGATGTTAAAGGTGAAGTAAAGACTCTCCCAAGCATGCTCAGGCGGTTGGTGGCAAAACTGGGACTACAGTCCAGTCCTTTTTCCTTTTTAAATAAATTTACTCACTTAAAAAGATGCATGAATGTATGTCTAAGACTTGTATAAAAATGTTTATAGCAGCTTTTTTATGTTAGAGCCAAAAAATGGTAAAATCCAAATGCCCATCAATAGTGAATAGAACGCAAATTGTGGTATATTAATATATTGAAATACTATTTATCAAGACAAAGACATGGATGAATGTCAATATAATTATGGTGAGTGAAATAAGTGAGGCAAAAAAGGAAACATACTGTATAATCTCACTTTGACAGAAAGTATGTCAATGGTCACCTCATGAGAGGAGGGTTAGCAGGGGAGGAAAGCCAACGAGCATGAGAAAATATGAGGGGGTGAGGGATAGATGTTCATCATCTTGATTGTACTGCTGATTTCACAAGTTCATGTGTATGTCAAAATTATTAAAATTGTACACTTCCATTATGCATTATGTTCTGCTATTATATATCATTTATGCTTCAGTAGAGCTGTTCAAAATTAATATGGCTCTCATTTAAACTCCTGCTATGCAGAACCACGACCGCAGGCAGCGCTCCCAACGCATTATGTCAATTATTCCACCAAATCAATGCAGTACCGTTAAACCTATTTTTCAGCAAACTGAGGTTTATCCACTTAAGAGCCGGGAGTAAAGTACCACTTGATGAAACAGCAGTATCGCCAGGATTGTAACCAGTACTGAGGCTAAAGTCTGCTCTGAATCACGCCTTGGCTAACAAGTGGAGAGGTCAGCAGCGTATCTGCGGGACCTAATAGCAAGCAGGAAGGAGGAGAACGAAGAGGAGCTGGAAATCAGGGATCCTGGCGCGCCCCATTCTGGGGACTCGGGCTGCACAGGGAAACCAAGACCGCGCGAAGAAGGGCGGGCAACTGCAGAGCCTCGCCTTCTGGGTGCTCGGGACGCCAGGCAGGACGCTCGGGGTCCTACAGCGGAGGGTCCCGCGGCCAGCGGAGGCTCAGGTGCGCGGAGGGTGAGCACCCTGGGACCACGCGCGCCCCCAGCAGGTCCCCCGGCGGCGGGGCGCGGCCTCCCACGCCGCCTCCGCGCCTGCAGGCGAGGCCGGGACGCACTCACCTCGGAGCCGTCCTACCCGGCCGCTGTCCAAAGCTGCAGTGACCGCGGCGGCCCGGCCCGAGAGCGGGGACAGCCTTGGAGGGGATGACGAGACCCCACGCCTTTAGGGCAGACGCTTGGACCCGCCCAGGCTACTGCAGCAGCCAATCAGAGCAGCGGGCGGCCGCGCATTGTCAAGAGACTCCGGCCCCGCCGAGCGCGGCAGTTTCAAAGCTTCCAGCGGCCTGGAGGGAGCATGCGCTGTGAGCTCCTCCTCAGGCTCCCTCCTGGACGGGAGCAGAACTTGGGCGCCCCCAGGCGGGGCGGTCAGGGAGCACAGTCGCGGGAGAGGGGCGAGCCTGGCTGCCCCACGTCACACCAGCCCGGTCACATAGGGGGCTGCCTCCGCTCTGCCCCAGGTTCTCCTGTACTTCTGGTGCTCTCTGTGCCTCGCACAGAGGGTTCGGGCTCTAGAAATGAAAATAAATTGTTTACTCCATCTAAATCGCTTAGAGTTTTGCCTGACACAAAGCATGGCTGTAATACCTAGTATTATTTACCGAGATGAAAACAGAACGGAAGAAATAGAATAGTTTTAGTATATGCATGTTATTTATTGAACATTTCATTCAACAAAAACTACAATGAGCGCCATTAGGTGCCGGTAATTATTAAGACACTGGGAGTATAGCAGCCAACCAAACAAGCCACTTTTCCTCTGGCTCTTTCATTCTAATGGGAAGAGACACACTATCAACAAATAACTATATAACATAGGAGATGGCCAAGAATTAGGGTGTAAACTCTTTGAGGGGGGACTTGAGGCACATTAGTAAAGGGAAAAAGGGAAAACAGACCCTCTGCTGGGACCCAGCAGAGAACAAGTCTGTGAGACGCTGCCTGCAACTCCCCTGCTACTGAAAACAAACCCAGGAAAAGCGGGAAGACACCCTGACCACAAGGTCCCATTTGGAACTCTTTCCAGCCATGAATTCCTCCAAACAGCAGGCCTCCCCATTGGCCCCCTGTGTGCTAAAGGGGGACAACCAATCAGAACAGCAAGCAGCTGGGGGCCCTCCCCAACATTAGGAAAGGGGAGAAGGAAAGGCTCAACAAAGGCCTAACATGGGGCTTGTAGCTTGTCCATAAGCCATATTTCAAGTCGTGTACATATTTCCAGTTTTATTGTTTCTTAATAAACTCTTTACTCCCTTGGCTACCCAATGGCATGTCCTTAAATTCTTTTATGCAACACAGCCAAAAGCCTAGAAGCCCAGAACACAGAGCATTCCACTACCAGTAAGTGCTATGAAGAACAATAAAACAGAGTAAGAGGATAAGTGAAGGAGACTGCCGTGTTATATATACTGTGCTCAGAGAAGGACTTCTGGTTAAGTGACATCCGTTCACAGACAGGAAAGAGGTGATTGAGAGCCAAGTTGATAATGGGGAGAGACTATTCAGGGGTGAGAGTTTAGCAAGTGCTAAGGTCCTGAGGCAGAAATATTCCTGGTAGGTTTGAGCAAGATCAATGACACCGTTGTAGCTGGAAGAGAACACATAAGATAGAGATTGGTAGAAGATCAGGTCCTGGCAGTAGTTTGTTGATTGGGGGCCAAATGTAGGTCATGATAAAAATTTAGCCTTTTCCTCCAACCAGGATGAGAAGTCAGTGTTTCATTAGAAGGGCAATATGATCTGACTTACAGTTTAGAAGGATCACTGGGGTCACTGGGGTCAAATATGGAAGCAGGGAGACTAGATAGAAGGTTACTGCAATTATCCAAGCAAGAATTAATGATGATTGGATCAGGGTGGTGATGGCAGTGGAAGCAGAGCCAGTAGTAAACTACCCAGTATGTTAAAAAAGTGAAGCTGACAGGACTTGCTGGTGGATTGGAGACATTGTCAAGACACCACCCTGGGCCAAGAGAAGGAAGCTAGAAATACCATGGCTTCCCCTGCCTTCTGCTCTCCCAACTTCCCACCAGTCTCTCCCATGAGTCAACCTCAGCCAGAAGCCAGCTGACACAGGAGTCTATGAAAAGTACACTGCAGGGACCACACCTCCATCTCCAGCCTCTGTAGCACAGAGTGGAATAGGAGAAGGACAGGAAATGGATCTGGAGACAAAGGCAAACATCAGCAAAACTTCCTTGTGAAGAAGGTGAGTATATAGATACAGATGTAGATACAGATACTGGTACAGATATTTCAAAGTCAAGGTCCAGGCTAGAAATACAATTTGCAAACAATATGTTTAGTGACAGTATTTAAAGCCATGAAACTGGATGAGTTTGAAGAATGTTATGTTCCAAAGACTTCTCAGTGAGAAGACAGTGAGGTTAGAGGGGAACTCACAGATTTTAAATTAAACCAAGTGAAGAAATATTTCAAGAAAGAGGAAATGATCAGTCAGGACAAATGCCAGAGATACCTTGAGGGAGGTGAGCACTCACTGAGAAATGAGCATCAGAATTAGCAGAAGTTCTGTGTGCCAGACATTGCGATAAGCCTTTATGTAGAGTGTTTCATTCAAACCTCACAACTACCTCCATATCGCCATTTTACAGGTGAGGAAACTGAGGCTGAAAAAATTAATTTCTTGAAGTCATTGTATTAGTCAGCCTAAGGGGTTCTGATGCAAAATACCAGAAATTGGTTGATGTTTATAAAGGGTATTTATTTGGGGTAGGAGTTTACATATACCAGGACATAAAGCATAAGTTACTTCCCTCACCAACATCTATTTCCAAGTGTTGGAGCAAGATGGATGCCGATAGATGCGAAGTTTCAAGCTTCCTGAGTTCCTCCATTTCTCAGGTTTCTTTTCCTTGAGCTCAGGGTTCCTCTCTTTTCTGGTGCTTGCTTCTGTTTCCAGTGAGAGCTTACTTGCCAGGGCTCCAGGTTAAGGCTTCAGCATCAAACTACAACATCAAAATTCTAACATCAAAAACCTTCAGTTCTGTCCTTTGCCATGCCTTTTATCTGTGAGTCCTCACACACCAAAAGGTGGGGACTCAATGCCCTAATGGCACAAGAGGTTTACATAATTACTTAATCAAGTAAACCTATGAATCCAATATAATCTAATATGCCCACAGTAGAAGATCAGTTTAAAAACATAATCCAATATTTCTTTTGAAATTAATCAATAAACTGTTACAGTCATAAAGCAAAGCAGCCCAAAATGCAACCCAGGGAAATTAGCTCCAGGTTGTCATCTAAGAATGATGAAAGTAAGGGAGGAAGGGAATACAACCAAGAAGTTCCTTCATCCAGGTAAGGGAGGATTTCCACCACTCCCCCTTTTGTTTTTACCCATTGTAACCCACATGACTGATGAATGACCTATACCCTGACTATAAAAAAGCGAGTTTACAGAAGACCCGAGGTGACAGGTATTGTGTGTGTGTGTGTGTGTGTGTGTGTGATCGGTGCAAGCTAGCCTAGTGGATCAAAGACTGGAGCAATATCCCCATCTGCACGTCGACATGTGGTATGAAAGAATCCGTGTGCTTTGTGGCAAGTGTGGCTCAAGCCTCGGAAGCACCATGCGCTCTTCCTGCCGCCAAAGACAGGGTTGAGGCCGTGACCAGAATCAGATTCACCATGATGTGAAGAGCTTCCCCACATAAATCCCCAATAAATGCTCTTTTGCTGACCCCTAAAAATGATTGGAGCATGAACACTAACAGTAATTCTGCCTCATGCCAAGATTCTGGAGCAATCATGACTTGATTTACTCTCCTACCTTAAACAAACAGAAAGTAAAAGGTGTGAAGCAATGGTTTCAGACATTGGACAACAGAACAACAGTGCAGAACAGTGCTTGCTCCCTGAGAGAAGGAAAATGCATGAAGGAGGCTCTGCAATTGCCCAGATTAACACCTGGAGAGAATTCCAGTGTAGGAAGCAGGGAGCCCAGGCCAAGCCCAGTGGCCTCTGAATGGAGGAGAGATGGGGATTCAGGAAGGTTGAGGCAGAACACTGCCATGGAGAGAGCTGTAATGTACAGGGCAATAGGCAGAGTAGTCATGCGAGTATTGCCACAGGACTGGGGCAAAATTAACCCTAGACTAAAGCTGCTTAAAAATGAGGTCGATTTTTCACCTAAGTGCCAAGAAAATTCAATGCAGAAAGAATAATCTTTTCAACAAATGGTGCTGGTACAACTGGAGAGCTATAGGCACAACAGTGAACCTCAACCGTTACCTCACTGAATCTTACACAAAAATTAACTCCAAGTAGATCAGAGTTAAAAATTTGAGAGCTATAGTTATATAACTTTCAGGGAAAATATATGAGTGCATTTTAGGGAACTTGAATTTGTGAAAGCTTTCTTAAATATACCACAAAAACATAGTCTATTAAAAAATCAATAAATTGGACTTCTTCAAAAAAAAATTTGATCCTCAAAAGACCTTTTATAACCACAGTGAGATACTGCCTCATACTCACTAGAGTGGCTACAATCAAAAAGATAGATATAGCAGTTTGATATTATAGAAGAATTCCAAAAAGAAATATTGGGTTGTTTGTAAACTCATCATTTTCTCTGGGCATATTAGATTATATTGGATTCACAGGTTACTTGATTAAGTAATTATGTAAATCTCTTGTGCCAGTAGGGCATTGAGATCCCACCCTTTAGTGGAGACTCAATAAAAGGCATGGCAAAGGACAGAGTTGAGGGTTTTTGATGTTGGAATTTTGATGCTGAAGACTGATGTGGAAGCCTTAAGCTGGAGCCCAGGGGAGTAAGTTCACAGAGGAAAGAGAGGTCAGCCCCAGGAAGAAAGGATTCTTGAGCCCAGAGAAAAGCAAGTCCCAGGAATATAGGAATCCAGGAAACCTGAACCCTCACAGATGTCAGCAGCCATCTTCCTCCAAATAGACTTTGGTGAGAGAAGTAAGTTATGCTTTCTGGCCTGGTCTATAAGCTCCTATCCCAAATAAATACCCTTTATAAACCTCCACCAGTTTCTGGTATTTTGTATAAGGACCCCCTTAGCTGACTAATATAATAGATAATAACAAGTGTTGGTGGAGTGGAGATTTCAGAATCATTCACACACTGCCGGTGGGAATGTAAAATAGTGCAGCCACCTTGCAAAACAGTCTGACAGTTCCTCAAAAGGCCCAACACAGAGTAGTTCTATGACCCAGCAATTCCACTCTTAGGTATATACCCAGAGAAATGAAAAAGTTTATTCACAAAAAAACACTCATACATGAATATTCACAGAATAATTATTCCAAATAGCCAAAAAGGGGAAACAACCCAAATGGTCATCAACTAATGAATGGAGAAATTAAATGTGATACATGCATACAATGTAATATTATTCAGCAGGAAAAGGAATGAAGAAATGATCCATTTACAACATGGATGAACATTGAAAGTGTTATGCTAAGTAAAAGCCAGATATAAAAGATCATTCCATTTCTGTGAAATTTGAACAATAAGCAAATCTATAGAAACAGAAAGCAAAAAAAGTGGCTGCCTAGGGGTAGGATTGTGGCAGACTGTGGGGTTATATCTAAATGGTACAGATTTCTTTTGTGGGGTGATGAAAATGGTCTAAAACACAACACTTGGAAACACTAAAAGATATGGAATTGTACATTTTAAATAGGTGAAATTCCTGGTATGTGAATTAAATCTCAAAAAAGGTGTGTTTAAGACTTTATAAAAATGACACGGCATGCTCTTTACAACTTGAAAACCAGTAATGGCTTGGATTATGTCCCCCAACATATGCTGAAGTCCTAACCCAGTATCTGTGAACCTGACCTTATTTGGAAATTCGGTCTTTGCATTTATGATTAAGATGCAATTAAATGAGATCATACAGATTAGAATGGGCCCTGAATCCTATCGCTGGGATCCTGTATTAGTCAGGGTTCTCTAGGGAAATAGAATCAGCATGAGATAACTGTCAATAGTATGCGATTCTATAAGTCTCTCACACAACTGTGGGGATGCACAAGTCCAGGTTCCACAAGCAGGCTACAACCAGGGCCTGCAATGAAAGACCAATGAAGATTCTTGACAAGTTCTGGGAGACACTGCCTATCCAAAGATGACCTGGGAAATTCTCTCTCAATGCTGGAATCACTTCCCCTTTAAGGTAGTCAATTGATTGGGTAAGTGTCACTCATTGCTAATGGAAATCTCCCTGATTGATGTAATTAGAACCAGCTATCTATAATTTACCACTGCAGTAAGTCAATGTTGGCCAAAGTCCACAAATGCCCTTGTATGACAGTTAGCCCAGTGCTTCCTTGACCAAACAACTGGGCAAAATTACCTGACTGAGTTGACACAATAGTCTAACCATCAAGGTCCACCCCTTGTCAACTGGGTAATCATACACTGTATCTTAAACCATACTTAGTCTCTAAGTAAAAACTGTAACACACATGCATTTTTATGTATATTTCCACTTAACAATGTTCAGCTCTCCTACATACAACCAGAAACACATTAATTCCACACAGAATATAGTCAATTTCTTGGGTAATATTCACACTTGAACTTGACATCCTCAAATATTATGACATGAAACAGATACAACTTGTTATATGATAAGGGAAAGTTTGGGGAAGAAGACAAATAAATTAGTTTTGTGTACATACACAATCATCATCATAATGGAACAAGGAAGAAAGATTCATGACCATTATAGTCCTCATTTCTCTAACTGGTCCAGTGGTTGAAGTTCATATTTATCACTTCTTTCTTCCACTACCCGTTCCATGTTTCCATTACTCTCAGCAAGCATTTCAGCTGGCCGAGGTTCTTTGCCCGGTGGGGTGACTCAACTTTTCATTCCTGAAGATTCTGGGCCATCATTAGTCCTACTTGGATTGGGTTGTTGCAATTTTCCATTGAATTTAATCCTAGGACATGGCAGTAGTAGGAGATGCCCTAGAGGATCTCCTGTATTTCAGGCAAAATCTTCTTTACCCCCATTATGTAGATGTAGTCCTATATCCCCTTGATAGTCAGGAACAATCACCCCAAACAGTACATTAAACTCCCTTCTTTGTTGATTCAGAGGTGAGAGGAGCCCAAAGTGGCCAGGTGGCAGTTTTAATTTCCAGTTCAATGGACTCATTGTTGTGTTCCCTGCTGACAGCACTCCTCCTTTGGGGGATAAAACCTGTAGACCAGCAGATTTTGAGGTTGCAGGGACAGGATGCAAAATTTTTCCTAGTGGGTCACTAGGGGTAATAGTGAGTGGTGCCAGTCCCATTTCTACCCCTTGATGCCTGGACCCATGGATCCTGGTAATGGGAGAAACAGCACCATAGAGTGGATGCTGATTTAGAGCATACACAGCCTCCTGGAAATACATTGCCCCAGCCCAGTAAGGTATTATCTCCTAGTTGGTACTGTAATTGAGACTTCAAAAGGCCATTCCACCATTCTATCAATCCAGCTGCTTTAGGGTGATGGTGAACATGGTAAGACCAGTTAATTCCATGGGCATGTGCCCATTCCTGCACATCATTTGCTGTGAAATGGGTTCCCTGATCAGAAACAATGCTGTGGGGAATGCCATGGCTGTAGATAAGACATTCGGTAAGTCCACGGATGGTAGATATGGAAGAAGCATTGCATGCAGGAAATGCGAACCCATATCCAGAGTATGTGTCTATTCCAGTTAAAACAAATCACTGCTCCTTTCAGGGTGGAAGTGGTCCAATGACCACCAGGTAGGCTGGTAACCTCTAGGAATGGTATCTTATTGAGAGCTGAATGTGGGTCTCTGCTGCTGGCAGATTAGGCATTCAGCAGTGGCTGTGGCCAAGTCAGCCTTGGTAAGGGGAAGTACATGTTGCTGAGCCATGCATAACCTCCATTCCTACCTCCATGGCCACTTTGTTCATGAACCCACTGGGCAATGACAGGAATGGCTGGGAAAGAGACTGAGCATTAGCCGAAGAATGGGTCATTTTATCCACTTGATTATTAAAATATTCCTCTGCTGAAGTCACCCTCTGGTAAGCATTCATTTGGGACACAAAAATTTCCATATTTTTGCCCACTCAAAATTTTCAACCCACATACCTCCTCCCCAGACCTCTGTCACCAATTTTCCAATCATATTCCTTCCAAGTCCCTGACCATCCAGCCAAACCATTGGCAACAGCCCGTGAATCAATATACTAACACACCTCTGGCCATTTCTTCTGCCAAGCAAAATAAACAATCAGGTGCACTGCTCAAAGTCCTGCCCACTGGGAAGATGTACCCTCACCACTGACCTTCAGGGATGTCCCAGAAAGGGACTGCAGTGCTGCAGCTGTCCACTTTCAAGTGGTACCTGCATATCTTGCAGAACCATCTGTAAATCAGGCCTGAGTTTTCTCTTCCTCAGTCAACTGATTGTAAGGGACTCCCCAAGATTTCAAAGCTGTGAAATGGGAAAGAGAAGGTAACATGGCAGGGGTGGTGACCATGGGCATTTGGGCTACTTCCTCATGTAACTTACTCATGCCTTCAGGACCCACTTGATCTCTATCTCATATAGACCACTTCCACTTTATTATGGAGTGCTGCTGTGCACACCCAATTTTATGGTGACACACCACTGGGACGATACCTACCATCCTCAATCCTATCATTTTTCTCCCAGCTATGGCATTTTATTCATATGTATTATTACATCCCAGGGGGGAAATAATCCCAGGATTGTCCTTCCTGCGTGTTTTCATTTTGGTTCCTTTTTGGTCCATGATACCAGTTGATGTCATCAGTACGAGGGAACCAAACTGACATATGGGAGCAGATTATTCTGCCAGTTTTCCATATCTTTGAGTTGCACATTAAATTTGGGGCTAATCATTTTGCACTTATTTAACCTGCCTGTGAGTTTCACAACAATTTTCCCAGGCTTCTGATCATAAATGATTTCAAATTTGCCAGTGTAGCCATGTTTCATCATCACACTTAGAAACCAGCTGATGATTTGCAAGCACAGCATGATAATAATCTGGCAGTTCTCTCTCACATCACCCAGGATGTTCATGTGCACCATTGTGGTGGATTGGAAAGGTGGCAGAAAGACTTTGTCTTTTTAAAAATAATAATTCTTTCCATCCTTCCAGACTTGAATTCCAGCTCTCCCTGATTGCTCAAGTGAAGAGGAAACCCCTTCCTCTGATCAAATGAATGCCTCTTGAGATGCTTCTCTTTTTCAGCTTCAGGTCGACTTGTTTGTGTACTTCTCCTTCCCTAAACTTCTCCCTACAGCAGTTTCAAAGGAAGAGACTGGGAGATTTTTGTAGCCCTCCTAGCAACAAACAGCCCCTATGCATGGCAAGCCTAACCACGAGTCATATCAGTGCATTCTTCAAAAACCTAATGAAGGCAGTGGACATTAAGTAATGTAATTTTTTTTTCTGTCATCATTTATTCCTTCCTTCTTTCATGCCATGTGCCATACTCTGAGTTAAATGCTATGGGCACAACAGGAAAGAAGACAGACAAAATCACTGCCTCCATGGAGCTTAATGATCACACTGACTCTGGCTGGTGGGAGGGAGAAAGGCACTCTGAAGAGGGATGGTTTTCTTCCTTGCTCTGTGGTGCAGGTGTCATTGTGTTCACTCCTACAGAGGGTCATCCCTATGCAGCAGGACAACAGTGTAAAATGAGGCTGCAAGAAGCAGCAGAGGGTGCAGACTCCTGAAAGCTGCTTCTGTAAGTGCAAAGTGCTGGTTTCTGGGGTCAGTGGAGATTGTTATATGAGTTCTCACTCAGCTTGACATAATTATCTTACTATCCTTATTTTATAGATGAGAAAACCAAGCTTTCCAGGGGCTAAATAACTTATCTAATTGGGTTGGTAATGAAGACGGGATCCACACAGGCGCTGGCCTAAGTTCCCAGCCTCTGGAAGTTTTCTTGCTCTTTGCCCTGGTAGAGTCCCACCTTAGCCTGGTGGATCTGCTTCTGTTGTTTAAGTTTCTAGTCAAAAGAGATTTAGAGATAAGCTTTTCCTTCTCATTCACTCCAGTGGTTAAAAGACCAGTAGTTAAAGCAAGGGCTTTGAAAAGAGAAGGCTCAAGGTTCATCTCTGGCTCACTCCTAGCCCAGGGCTCCAGGGCAGGTTACTTTCTGTCTCCAGGCCTGAGTAGCCTCATCCTCAAAGCCAGTTGCTTATACCATCTTCCTTCTAACGTAAACCATACAGTGCCTGCACATGCTTGGCAAGTTAGGCTAAACACTAGTAATAAGGACAATTCACCAGTTGTCAGAATTTCATCTTGAGTAGGTGGGGCAGGCTGAGGAATCTCCTTAGGTCCCAGAGTTCATGTCAGAAGCTTCTCACTACAGTTACTCATTTACAGTGTTTTTAGCTGGTTTTGGGGGCCACCTCTTCAAAATTAGAATTAGGCTGTAAAAATGAATTCTGTAGCCTCCTTCTTAGCCTGTCTTTGGGATGGTTGAACCAGCCCTTGAATTTCATGTTTGTGCAGAGTCGAATGTTTACTTTGATAGATATCAAGTCTTCCTGACATGTTCAGACTCACAGACCATTACAGAGAGTTATGCAGTGGGACAAATCACTGTATTTCTCAATACAATGTAATAGGAATGTGTGTGAACCACAACGTAATAGGAATGTGTGTGAAGCAACGTCCTTGTTGCCCTTTTGTTTAGATCCTGCCATTGCAGGGGACAGGGGATCCTTAAGCAACTTACAGCTATTCTAGAAGGCTCTGGGTTATAAGGCTTCTTCTAAATTAGCAAGGTGCAGGCCTTCTCCTCTGCTATCTCAGAGCACATGGACCTGGGCTGTCAGGCTGGGGAGGGAACTGTGGTTCCAGATAAGTTAAAGACCTCGGCTGCATCAGTGTCCTCTGGGGAACTATTTTGAAAATATAGATTCTTGGACCTCATCTATGAGCCTCTGGACATGGGCTCAGGAAGCTGAGTACTTAACAAGCTGCCCAGGTGGGTCTGGTGAGCAGCCAGGATAGGAGCTACTGGGTAGACTCTGAAAAAATGCTTGTATACCCAAGATATAGCACACAGTTTCATAAAGGGTTTTGTCCCGTCACGCCCACACAGGGGATGTCAGGATTTAAGAACCCTGAGGGTAGATCCAGGCAAGGAGGCTGAGAGGGACTTGTGGGGATCTGACACCCCCTTGAAGACACTCCCCAGCCTCTTTCTTCTTTGGGGAGGCCTTGCAGTGAGTAGTTAAAGCCAGGTTCAACAGTCATGCTGCCTGCATTGGAATCTAGGTTCCACCGTTGCTGGCTTCTTGACTGTGGACAGCTTATTTATCCCCTCTGTTCCTCAAAGTCCTTATCTGCAAAATAGGGGTAAAAACTGGTCTCCAGTTGTATCAGTTTTTCTAGCGCTGCTGGGAAAATTACCGGAAACTTAGTGGCTTTAAACACAGATTTATCATCTAACATTTGGAGGTCACAAGTCATAAATCAAGGTGACAGCAGGGCTATGTTCCTTTTGGAGGTTCTAGAGGAAACACTGTTCCCTGGCCTTTTCCTGCTAGTAGAGACTGCACACATTCCCTGGCTTGTAGATCATCATTCCAATCCCTGGTTCCATTGTCACAGCTCATTTTTCTGACTTTGATCTCTTGCCTCTATCTCATAAGGACCACTGTGATTACAATGAGTCCTTCTGGACATCCCAGGATGCTCTCTCCTCAGGATCCTTAAGTCAACAATATCTGCAAAGTCCCTTTTACCATGTAACTAATTTCTGTGATTTGGAAGTGGACATCTTTGGGAGTCCAGGATTCAGTGTACCATGCCAACTCAGAAGCTTATCATGTGGATTATGGAGATAATGCATGAAAGTCCTTACAGGTAGCCTAACACATAGTCAACACGTGGTATGCTCTTACTGTTACTCTGATTTTCTGAGCTAATGAATGTCACTTCATTATATCTTTCTTTATAGTGCTAATACTATTTTATTATATATTATATATTTATTATGATCATCAGTGACTATATTTGTTTGAAATCTTTGATAGGTATCAGGCACTCTATCATCCCCTTTATGAAAGAACACCTGTGTTTCAGAGAGGTTGAATAACTCCTACAAAGTTTCACAACTAGTAAAAGCCAAGGCCTGGCTCATGCCAACAGCCATCTTTTTGCCCCTATTCTTGACCTATTGCTTACTTTTCCATTTGGTTCTTCCCTGGAGCACTTTGGGTGTTTGCAACCTTTTCAGAGTGAGGTGGAGGCTTGTTGAAACAAGTGTTGCAGTGGAGAAGGGCAGGAGCTTGGGAGAGAGGAGGAACTTCCCCACTCACCTGATCAACTTCATTCTGTGGCTTGTGGCCACAGCAGATTCAGTTTTGGAGCCTAAGTAATGGTCTCTTCACCTCCACCCACATTTGGGCCGTGCCAGGTGGTCACCATCATGCTGCTTCTCCTTGCCAGCTCTGTGATAATGACTTTGTTGACCTGGATAAGGCCCCTTCCCATCTCTGGTCCAAGAAGTGATCCTTCTAGGCCTTGCCATCAGGTCCCAGTCTTCCTGGAGCACATCTGTGGGGGGCAGCCCTTCTCTTGTTGGTTTGTTGCCAGACAAAGCTAGTCCTTGTGGAGCTGGGGTGCATGCAGTAGGCTGGTCCTCAGAGGAACTGCCCAGGTGGGCAGGGTCAGGTGGGCAGGATTGAGGTTGGTGTCCCTGCCTCCATTCTCTATCTCCTCCAACTACAAGAGATTATTTTCTTCTAAGCACTTGATGCACATCCCTCTAAAATAGCTTTCCTCCTTTGGCCCATCATTCCCTGGGTTCCTTCTGTATGTTCTAGGTTGACTTCTCTCTTGTTAAACCTTTTTTCCTCTAGCAAAGTGGCTAAAAGCACAGAACCTGGCATAAGATATACTTTGTTCAAATCCCAACCCCCCTCTTACTAGCTGTAATTCTACCTTAGGCAAGTTGCTTGACACCTCTTAGCCACAGTTCCCCATTCTGTTAATTGGGAATAGGACCAACTTCACAGCATTTTCAGCCCCACTAACTATACCACACAAGCACTCAATAGTAACTGATTATCATTTCAATCAGCTTGTCTTAGCAAGGTGAGAAAAAAATTCATTTAAAACAACTCACCAGAACATGGGTTCTTAACCAGGGTTCCATGAATTTGAACTGAAAAAATACATCAACTTCTTCAAGTTATTTTTTGAGCATCTAAATGAAATCTAGCATTTTCCTTCACTTATGAATTTGTACAGTGGATAAATTACAGCAGTGTTCATTTCACCTGACTGGCCAAGGGGTCCATGGAACAAAAATTGTTAAGAACCCAGGAATAGAAGTTGTGAATGCAGAGGCCATAACCCGCCCACAGAAATCTTCTTTTGCCAGCAAATACTTAAATACTTGATGGGTTTTGGGATGTGTAAGAGCTATGTTTTGCCTTCCTTCAGACCCTGCTGGGAGCAGTGAGAGAACTGGCAGGCAGGAGGGAGGCCTGTTTCCCATGCCCTTGTCCCTTCAGCACTTTCTTGCCTTCATGCAATCAAGCAATTAGTGCCCAGTTCTCACTGATTTTCTATCCCGGGATTTAATATTTTCTTTGCGGATGGCACATGATGTTTAACAGTATCAGCACTTCTAAAGTGCAGTGGGTTATATCCCCTGCATCTCCTTCATTCCAAAGGCCCTTTTCTTCTGGATGAAATGGGGTTTCTCAGCTCCCAAGTCTGTGTTACTTCCACCATGTCACAGAGTCCCAGGGACAGGTGAGAAGAAAATAAATTCATATATACATGTATGTATATGAATATTCAAGTGAACTATTATTTATGAACTTGTGCTTTCTTTCTTTTGGTTTATTCTCCAGGGTACATTGTGAGAAATGCAACTACTGGATCAAATTATGGACATCATTTATTTATAAGTTCTTAAAAATATATTACGAAGTTAATAAGCCAATGTGTCTTTCTTCTAGGCATGTAAAAATAGTCTAGTTTTGCTGCCACCCTGCCAGCACTGTTTTAAAACATTCTTACTAATGTTATGTAGATGTACATTGTTATCTCAACATATGATTTGTTTCTCTTTCATTATTTGTGGAATCTTTTACAAATTATCCATTTAGAGGTATATCACATTTGCTTTGAAGCTTGGTGCTGCTAACTGTTAAGTGTGAGTGTCTTTCAGGTCCCAAGCCAGTTGTGTTTCTGCAGCATGGCCTCCTTGCAGATTCCAGCATCTGGGTCTCTAACCTCACCAACAGCAGCCTGGGCTTCATTCTTACAGATGCTGGTTTTGACGTGTGGATGGGGAACAGCCGGGGTAACACCTGGTCTCGGAAACACAGGACTCTTTCAGTTTCTCAGGATGAATTTTGGGCTTTCAGGTATACCTGAGTTGATTTCGACACGGGCCTCTTTCCTTAGTGCCCTTAGTTCAGACATGTGGGGATTTCAGCAGTGATGGCAGATAGAGTGGGACTCTGAGGTCATAGGAGAGGGGAAACTGATGTCTTGTGAAAGGTTTTACACCTCCTTAAATGAATAAAAAGCAGTAGAGGACCTTATAGATAAGCAATTACATCATAGGCATTCGACTTTTTCAGGAGTTAGGAATTCTTGAGTCATTTTGTCATTCCTGCTGGTTTGGAGACTGCTGGGCAAATTTTATCCCTTCTCCTTCCCCTTCCTCCATAAACATGTATTCCAAATGTTCATTTTTCTTCTTTCCAGAAATTCTCTCCTCTGAAATTCTCTTCTTTCTCTTACTTCTGGCTCTAGCAATTAATAGCTGTATGACATTGGATACATTACCTAAGTCCTCTGGGCTTCAGTTTCCTTACCTGATGATGGGGATAATGAACACCTACCTCATAAGATAATTGGGAGGTTACAGAAGATAAGTGAGAAGCATCTGGCATAGAGTCTGGCCCATCATAAATGCTCATGAAGAGCCAGCTTTTCCATCCCTGGTGAAGATCACACACGTGTGTGCACTACTCACTTGCAGGGCTTCTGAGTCCTGTGCCCAGGACTAGGCATTAGAGAAGGAAGCTCTATGGTCTCCTCCAGGCTTGCTTTCCATCTGTCAAACTGTGCTTGCCAAGGACTTGAAACACAAGCATGAGAGCTTTTACCTAAAGACACAACAGGAATATGTTTCTTGTAGCTCTGTTCACAATAGTGAAAAACTGGAAACTACCCAACTGCCCATCAACAATGGACTGGAAAATAAAAATGTGGTATATTCTTACACTGGAATGAGAAATAACAACCCATAATTATATGACATGGTTGAAGTCAGATACAGAAGAATACATCCTGTGTAATTCCATTCATATAAAATTTCCAAGAATGATAAAACTGTATTTGGTGTGAAAAATTAGGATAATAGTTACCTTTGGGAAGCATGACAGGAAGCAGGCTAATGCAATCTTCTGGGTTTCTGGGAATGTTCTGCTTCCTCTGCTCAGTGCTGGTTTGTCCAGATGTGTTCAGTTTGTGAATAGTCTTTATGTATATGCTGGTATTGTTTGTAGGCTGCTCCATTTGTGTGTAATATTTCACTGAATCAGTTCCTTTTTAGATTGTAGTTATGATGAGATGGTACATTATGACCTACCAATGTCACTTAACTACATTTTAAATAAAACTGGCCAAGAAAAATTGTATTATGTGGTTCATTCCCAAGGCACCACTGTAGGTATGTAATAAAGGTGGAAAGTTTACATAATGTCTGATTTTGTTTTTTGCAGAGCTTGCATTTGTTTTTTTTTAAGATTTATTTTTATTTATTTCTCTCCCCTTCACTCCTCCCCCCCACTCTCTACTCTCTTGTGTCCATTAGCTGTGTGTTCTTCTGTGTCCACTTGCCTTCTCAGTGGCACCAGGAATCTGTGTCTCCCTTTTTGTTACATCATCTTCCTGTGTCAGCTCTCTGTGTGTGTGGCTCAATTCTTGGACAGGCTGCCCTATTTTCATGCTGGGCACCTCTACTTGCAGGGCGTACCTGTTGTGCATGGGACACCCCTATTCAGGGGTACCCTTGCATGGCATGGCATTCCTTGTGTGTGGCAGCACTGCCCGTGGGCCAGCTCACCACACAGGCCATGAGGCCCTGGTTTCAAACCCTGGACCTCATATATGGCAGGTGAATGCTCTATCAGTTGAGCCACATCCGCTTCCCTGCATTTGTTCTAAAAAGTGAAATATAAAGAAATAATGTCAGTTCACATACAAGTTTGTTTGTTGTTGTTGTTTTTATGCCAAGCAGAAATAACAGATAGGGCAAGGAATTTTGGAAATATTTGGTTTTCTCTAGAAATTCAGATTATAATAAAAATGGATAAACATTGTGTATGGCTCCATTGAAATTGGATGAGCCTACTATATATTATGAATTTTACTAAAGCAATATATATGAATGTTGGAAGGTGGAAAACAAGAAGTTTTATAAGTTCACAAATTTAAAAAATATATATACAAGATAATACATTGACCTTTAAAGTTAATGGAGCCAAACTAGCTGCAAGATTGCCAGGTTAAACTTCCATTATTTAGAAATGGTTTTTAAAATTTACATGCATGTTTTATTTACAGTGATTATAAATAAATGTATTGATTTAAAGAAAGCAAATTTTAAAGAAAATAAAAATTACCCAAATTTCTATCAACAAAATCTGAGCATCAGAACCCAAAAATTTCCAGATTTTCTCCTCAAGGTACATTGGTCACCCCTCCCACTGCCCAGAAACTTCCATTTCAGATTTGAAGAATTGGCCAGTGGTGGGAAATGTAGTCCTTCCTCCTCTTAATTTTGTTGTCAGTATAGCAGAAGGGTTTTTCTCTTCATGGTGGTAGCAGTTTGATATAGTTATGTGTGGGAAGCTGCCTCTGGCGCAGATGCTGTATTGGCCATCTTGCTGCTAAGCGCTATTTTTAGATACTAACCGGGTTAAATTTCCTTTCCCCACCCTCACTGAAGCAATTAAGTTTCTATTCTCAAGCCACTCCCCCGGGCTCCAATTGGGCACTCCCTAAAGAGCACGAAAGTCTTTCCACGGACATTGCCAAATAACCATCTGCACGTGCGTGTGGCATGAGAATCAAAACCTAGTTAACCAATTATTTACTGACACATGTGTTGTAAGTATGTACCACCTCATTCATCCCTGGCTATAAAAACCCCTGATTGACCCTCAATAAATGAGGCTTGATCAGAATCCTGTCTTGCCTCCATTCTTTGTGTCTCTTGTCCCTTTTTCATTCCCACTCCCTCCCTCAGGTCTCGGTTTGACTGATCTGTGGGTCGGGTCAAGTGGTGCCCAAACAGGGACCAGAGTACGAGGGATGAAGTGAGGAACGCCGATGGAGGAGCCGGCCAGGACGTGAGAATCGGAGGATGCTGTGAGGGAACCTGCCTGTTGGTTGGCACCTCGGAGAGTAACCAAAGCTAAAACCAATGCAGCTGTGCAGCCCCCCTGGAATCCTTCTATGCAGCTTCGTCACCATCATTGGAGCCCTTCTGTTATACGCCAACAACCCCTTGTGGAATGGACTTAATGAACTGTTACCCTACATACTCCCCCTCTTGGGACCTCTGCTTGGCTTACTAATACTTCTATCACTAGGACCTATTCTCTTTAACAAGATTATGGCCTTTGTAAAGCAACAACTGGATGCCATAAAAATGCAGCCCATCCAGGTCCATTATCATAGACTGGACATGGCTGACTACAACGAGGGTCTAACCACTACTTGCAAATGGATCCAGCCGATAGGCCTGATCCCAGACCATGAATATCTCGTCAGTATCTTCTGAGGCGCTGGACTGGTTAGTCAATGACGGGCAACTGGGCAAGGCATTCTCATGATAGCAACCACCTAAGACAGGGACATGGCATTTCGCTGCCACAATTCTCAATGACAAGTAAGGTTTAATGCAGTCATCTGTTTGCCAGCCCTGACCTAAGACAGTCACAGTCCCCCCAGAATGGGCCGTCTTGTCAGTCTTCCTTTTCTGCTAAAAATATTAAAGAAAAGGGGGACCTGTGGGAAGCTGCCTCTGGCACAGGTGCTGTATTGGCCATCTTGTTGCTAAGTGCTATTTTTAGATACTAACCCGTTAAGTTTCCTTTCCCCACCCTCGCTGAAGCAATTAAGTTTCTATTCTTATGCCACTCCCCCAGGCTCCAATTGGGCACACCCTAAAGAGCACGAAAGTCTTTCCATGGACGTTGCCAAATAACCATCTGCACGTGCGTGTGGCACGAGAATCAAAATCTAGTTAACCGAGGGGGGCGGAAGCAAGATGGTCACTGAGTGAACTTGCCTTGCGATCTCTTCTGGGGAGAAATGGCTGGGCTCGGCTGGAGGTTCTCTGAGGTGGGGCTTTTTCAGGATTTTTGCAGGGCAGGAAGTGTCTGGACATCGATTTGGTGGAAAGGTAACGGAGAGGATTGGTCTATAAGATATAATTTGGGTTCTATTGCTCAGAGGTGAGACCCGCACATGGGTTCCTCCCTTTTGGGGGTGGGTGGAGCATGGTGCTGCGCAGCGGCTCAGCTTTTTGGTAGCTCTGTGGTGCTGGGGAGTTCGTGATTCCTGGGTGGGCTGTTGGCGGGTTGATGCAATGGGTCGCATTTGCGGATCAATTTGGGGAGATAGATGGTGTTTTGTTGTGAAGCGGGGAAAATTTTTGATGGCGGACACAAATAATAGCGCTTCCGCCTGAAGCCCCGCCCCCACACCCCAGCTGCCGATCTGCAACCAAATTAGGCTGAAGGCAATAAAGGGACATAATTGGGAAGTTGTTTCAGAGTGCGGCGAGGGAGGGGGACATGTCTGGAAGCCGATTAGGGAATATTTTGCAAAGCTTGGTAATTCCGGTTATGGAATCTGTTTTTGGCGTCACGGGCCAGGCTTTGAATCTGTGCCAGTAAAGTGGCTGTGGTGTAAAGGCATCCTCAAGTGGCAGTGTTCTGGAAGCACAGGGTGGGAGCTGTCCAAAAGCTGAAGTGACGATATACCCACATTAATGAGCCCTACTAAGTAAGTGAATTGCAGGGTTCAGACATAATATAGAGTTTGTGGATCTGACTTCCCCCACTGGGCTGGCATTCAGCTGTGGGGATCCCTGAGGGCTGTGTTACACTACGGGGCTCCTAGGCTTCCTGTTGACCAGATTGGAGGTTGCCTGGTCTGAATCCCCTAAACTCTGGTGGCCCAAACCCCAGAGAATCACACCTCTTGAGTCTTTAATATCTCAGACTTTCCACCCCTGAATCCATACCGCCCGGAGGTCCATCTGAGGTCCTTGAATGCCCTAGCCTTCAACATTCGCATTTTTTCTTTATTGTTTCATTTTGTTTTGTTTTTATTTTCATTTTGTCTTATTTTTTACTTTTTTTTAATGTCCTGATTGCTAACACTGCATTATCCCCTAGTCTTTTTTCACAGCATATCCACCAAAGTCTTTTTTTTATTCAGTTATTTAGGGGTTTTTTTTTTTGGTGGTTGTTGTTGTGTAGCTAGTGTTTTAATTGTGGGTCGTGTATATCTGTTTTTTTTTTCTTTCCCCTACCTGTTCCCCACCCTTTGCCCACCCCCTTTTCCTGTCTTCCTTTCTTCTCTTCCCCCCCTTTTTTATTTTTATTTTTTATTTTTTATTTGTTTTCTTTTTCTGTTTTCTCTACCCCTCGTGTCCCTCATCTTCTACTTATTTTATTTTAACTCAATTATACAATAGGTGCGCCAGGAAACACCTCACATATGCTGGGGTTTTCTCATCCTCCATTTCTATGTGAACTGATTTAGACTACCTACACTATCCTCTTTCCCCTACATCTTGATATTTGCCATCATCTACTGTCTTTCCAATATTCCACCTCCCAACTCCCTTTCTTTGTTCCACGAAGTGTCTAAGTCTTAATTTCTAATACCTTTGTTTTGTTTTCTGTCTGTTATCCACTCTTGAAACTATTACCTTTCTTTTCTCTTTCCCTCTCTCACAAAAATAATAGCTTTTTAGCTCATATCATATTGCTCCCATATTCAATCATCTACCTCATAATAAGTACTCTACCTACTGCTATAACTCTACACAATTTACACGAATCTAACCTCCATCCTCTCAGATCTCATATTCTTGCTTTGTTAACATATATCACCAATATTACTTTACACTTTTCCCTTGCTTACACATTTGCCTTTCCCCAGCACTAGTACTTTCCCTTAAAGTGAACTTAACCAACAACAAGAAATTAGAATAAGAAAAACAAAGTGACAAAGAGAAGATATAACACTTATGCAAAAACAACAGCTAATTAATCTCCAAGAGTAGACAAAGAAGCTAAGGAACTGATTAAATCCATCAAGATTAAATAATGACCAGAAAGCAACAAAAATCTACAAACCAAAACAGTAATCAGGAAAACATGGCTGAATCCAATCAAAAAACCAAAAATCAGGAAGGGGAGCAGAACTTTGCACAAGCAATGAAAGATCTCAGAACATTTGTCACCGACAAATTTGATGAAGTAATGAAAGAGGTTAACAACATGAAGACATCACTTGGAGGGGAAATTGCAGACATATGCAAAAAGATAACAGATATGATGGGAATGAACACCACAGTTCAAGAAATCAAAAATACACTTGCAGCAAATATCAGCAGACTAGAAGAGGCAGAGCAGACAATTAGTGATGTGGAAGACAGTACATCAGAAATCAAACAGATAGTAGAAGGGGTCGATAAAAATATAGAAAAAATCCAGCTAGGACTTAGGGACCTGAATGACAATGCAAAACGCTCAAATATACGTATTATAGGCATTCCAGAAGGAGAAGAGAAGGGAAAGGGGTCAGAAGGAGTGTTGCAGGAAATAATGGCTGAAAACTTCCCAAATCTACTGAAAGAGACAGATGTACATATCCAAGAAGCACAGCACACTCCACTGGTCATAAACCCCAACAAGCCCACCCCAAGACATATACTTGTCAAATTATCCAATGCTCAAGACAAAGAGAAAATCCTAAAAGCAGCAAGAGAAAAGAAAACCATCACATACAAGGGAAGCTCCATAAGATTAAGTGCTGATTTCTCATCTGAAACGATGGAGGCAAGAAGGCAGTGGTATGATATAGTCAAGGTACTAAAGGAAAAAAATTACCAACCAAGAATACTCTATCCAGCTAAACTAGCATTCAAACATGATGGAGAGTTCAAAATATTCGCAGACAAACAGAAACTGAAAGAGTATACCAACTAGAAACCTCCCCTTAAAGAAATTCTAAAGGGAGTTCTGCAGGAAGAAAGGAAAAAACACGACAGGCAAAGTTGGAGGAGAGTATAAGAACAACAACAACAACAACAACAACAAAAAGACAAAAAGAGAAGGGAAAAAAATACAAACAAAATATGACAAACACAAATCCAATCAAAATATGGCTAACACAAATAATTCCTTGAAAGTAATAACACTGAATGTCAACGGGTTAAACTCACCTATCAAAAGATTCAGACTGAGACATTGGATAAGGAAATATGACCCATCCATATGCTGTTTACAAGAGACACATCTTAGACTCAGAGACGCATGGAGATTGAAAGTGAATGGCTGGAAAACAATCATACAAGCAAACAATAACCAAAAAAAAGCAGAAGTAGCTATATTAATATCAGACAAAATAGACTTCAAATGTGAAAAAATTGTGAGAGACAAAGAAGGATACTACATTTTAGTGAAAGGGAAAATCTGTCAAGAAGATCGAACAATCATAAATATTTATGCTCCTAACAAGGGCACCTCTAAATATGTGAGGAAAACGCTGGAAAAACTAAGTGAAACAATAGATGCATCTACAATTATACTGGGGGATTTTAATACAACACTATCAACTCTGGACAGAACATCTTAAAAGAGAATCACTAAAGAAACAAAATATTTGAACAGTATATTAGAAGAGCTGGATCTAATAGACATATATAGATGATTACACTCAAACACAGCAGGATATATATTTTTCTCAAGCGCACATGGCTCATTCTCCAAGATAGACCATATGCTAGGCCACAGAGAAAAGCTGAATGAATTCAGAAAGATTGAAATCATACAAAACAATATCTCTGACCACAGTGGAGTCAAGCTGGAAATTTGCAAGGGACAGAAGCCAAGGTTTCACATCACGATTTGGAAATTAAACAGCACACTCTTAGAAAAACAGTGGGTCAAAGAGGAAATCTCAAATTAAATCAATGACTACCTTGAAACAAATGATAATGAGAACACAACATACCAAAATTTATGGGATGCAGCAAAAGCAGTACTGAGAGGGAAATTTATAGCCATAAAGTCATATATCAAAAAAGAAGAAAGAGCAAAAATTGAAGAGCTAACTGCACATTTGAAGGAATTAGAAAAACAAAAACAAAGTAACCCAACAGGAAGAAGGAAGGAAATAACAAAGATAAGAGCAGAACTAAATGAAATAGAAAATAAGAAAGCACTTGAAAAGATAAACAAGACCAAGAGCTGGGTTTTTTGAGAAGATCAACAAAATTGACAAATCTTTGGCAAGACTAACAACAAAAAAAAGAGAGAAGATGCAAATACACAAAATAAGAAAGGAGAAAGGAGATATCGCCACTGACCCCACAGAAATAAAGACTATCATAAGAGGATACTTTGAAAAACTATATTCCAACAAAAATGACAATTTAGAGGAAATGGACAAGTTCCTAGAAACATATAAGCAGCCCATATTGACAAAAGAAGAAATTGATGATCTTAACAAACCAATCACAAGCAGAGAGATAGAATCAGTTATTAAAAATCTCCCAACTAAGAAGAGCCCAGGGCCAGATGGCTTCACAGGTGAATTTTACAAAACATTCTGGAAAGAACTAACACCAATCCTGCTGAAACTATTCCAAAAAATCGAAACAGAAAGAACATTGCTGAACTCCTTCTATGATGCCAACATTACCCTAGTACCAAAGCCAAACAAAGACACCACAAGAAAGGAAAATTACAGACCAATTTCTCTAATGAACCTAGACGCAAAAATACTTAACAAAATACTTGCTAATCATATTCAACAACACATTAAATGAATTATACACCATGACCAAGTGGGATTCATCCCAGGTATGCAAGGATGGTTCAACATAAGAAAATCAATCAACGTAATACATCATATAAACCGATTGAAGGAAAAAAATCACATGATTATATCTATAGATGCAGAAAAAGCATTTGACAAAATACAGCACCCTTTCTTGATAAAAACACTCCAAAAGATTGGAATACAAGGAAATTTTTTGAACATGATAAAGAGTATATATGAAAAACCTAAAGCCAACATTGTTCACAATGGAGAAAGCCTAGAATACTTCCCTCTAAACTCAGGAACAAGACAAGGATGCCCATTGTCTCCGCTCCTATTTAACATTGTCTTAGAAGTACTTGCACGAGCACTGAGGCAAGAACCAGAAATAAAAGGCATTCAAATTGGAAAGGAAGAAGTCAAAATTTCATTATTTGCAGATGACATGATCCTATACATAGAAAACCCTGAGAGATCTACAACAAAGCTTCTAGAACTCATAAATGAGTTTAGTAAAGTCGCAGGTTATAAGATCAATGCGCAAAAATCAGTAGCATTTCTGTACACCAATAATGAGCAAGATCAGGAGGAAATCAAGAAACAAATACCATTCACAATAGTAAATTAAAAAATCAAATACTTAGGGATAAATATAACTAAAGAGGTAAAAAACTTCTACACCAAGAACTATACAAGACTGTTCAAGGAAATCAAAGAAGACCTAAATAAATGGAAGAATATTCCTTGTTCATGGATAGGAAGACTGAATATTATTAAGATGTCTATCCTACCAAAACTGATCTACTCATTCAATGTAATCCTAATTAAAATCAACACAGCCTTCTTTAAGGAACTAGATAAACTAACTATGAAATTTATTTGGAAAGGAAAGAGACCCCGAATAGCCAAAGACATACTGAAAATGAAAAACGAAATTGGAGGAATCACACTACCTGACTTCAAAACATACTACAAAGCTACGGTGGTGAAAACAGCATGGTATTGGCATAAGGAGAGACACACAGACCAATGGAATCGAATTGAAATTTCTGATATAGAACCTCACATATATAGCTACATAATATACAATAAAGCCACCAAACCCTCTCAACTGGGAGAGAGTGGCCTATTCAACAAATGGTGTCTGGAGAATTGGATAGCCATATGTAGAAGAATGAAAGAGGATTACCATCTCACACCTTATACAAAGATCAACTCAAGATGGATCAAAGACCTAAATATAAGAGCCAAGACCATAAAAACCTTGGAAAGCAGTGTAGGGAAACATCTACAGGACCTTGTAATAGGAAATGGATTCATGAAGATCACACCAAAAGCACGAGCAGCAAAAGAACTAATAGATAAATGGGACTTCCTCAAAATTAAAGCCTTCTGCACCTCAAAGGAGTTTGTCAAGAAAGTAAAAAGGGAGCCCACACAGTGGGAGAAAATATTTGGCAACCATATATCTGATAAGAAACTTATAACTTGCATATATAAAGAACTCATAAATCTTGAAAATAAAAAGATAACCCATTTAAAAAATGGGAAAAAGATTTAAACAGACACTTCTCCAAAGAAGAAATACAAATGGCTAAAAAGCACATGAAAAAATGCTCCAAATCTCTAGCTATCAGGGAAATGCAAATCAAAACTACAATGAGATACCATCTTACACCCATAAGATTGGCAGCTATGAAAAAAACAGAAGAATACAAATGCTGGAGAGGATGTGAAGAAAGGGGAACACTCATCCACTGCTGGTGGGAATGCAGAAGGATTCAACCATTCTGGAGGACAGTTCAGAGGTTTCTCAAAAAACTAACCATAGATTTGCCATATGACCCAGCAATACCACTGCTGGGTATATACCTAGCAGAACTGAAAACAAGGACACAAACCGATATATGTACACCAATGTTCATAGCAGCATTGTTCACTATTGCCAAAAGTTGGAATCAACCCAAATGCCCATCAACAGATGAGTGGATCAATAAAATGTGGTATATACACACAATGGAATACTACTCACCTGTAAGAACAAATACACTACAAACACACGTGATAACATGGATGAATCTTGAGAACCTTATGTTGAGTGAAGCAACCCAGGCATTGAAGGACAAATACTACATGACCTCAATGATATGAAATAAGCAAGCTGCCTCATAGAGCAAGAGACTGAACGATAGGCTTACAGGAATTCGGGGGGTGGAAGAAGGATGTGAGCCGACGTCTGCAGGGGGGGGATTTATGACGAGCTGGTGGTAAGTATGAACACAAAGAAGAGATAAAATGGGGGCAAGGGGTTGCCTCTGGGAGGGGCTTTGTGGGTTCGAGGGTGGCTGGGGATGGGCGGATGGGTAATATTGCCCAAAAGTGGGGGGAGGGAGGGGTAGCATACGAACATAGGAGAGTGTCAGGTGTTGGTGGAGAGTAAAATGCCGAGAACATCATATCAAAATATAATTAAGAGGGTTACCTGTTTAGAATGCTCGGAGGGGATGGTCTGATGGGGTACGGGCTCCTGGGGAATGTCTGAATGCTCATTTTGCCAGAGTGGGTGGTACCATTGGGTAGAGACCCAAGTAGTGAGAGTGGGGGTGGACCCACATCCTGGGGAGGACTAATGCCATCAAATAGAGGGAACTGTATCTCTCGAGAGAAAGGGTGGCTACCAGGGCATTGGGGCAGTTGAGCAAGTTAGGCCCTGAACACTATTCCAACTATCTCTGGATGTGGCTCCTCGGGAAGCAGAGGTTGGCTGTCACTGTGGGCACCAAGGTGGTTGGGAAAATGGATGTTAAATGTGTGGAACCAAGGTAAATGGGGGGTAAGAGAGGAGTTTTGTGACAGTACACAAGGATGGATATAAAACATGTAATATTACACCATAACATATAGGAGACGACAGACTGATAATGTAAACCATAATGTAAAACATAGGATAACTAAAAAATTAGAAAACTGTGTATCCTAAAGTAAGCACCACAATGTAAGCACAGATGTCACCTTGTTTGAAAGCTATTGTCTCAGACTCTGTACATCACTTTAAGTAAATATGATGTGAATAGGGTGTAAGAGTATTGCTGTGGAAGGGAAAAGGTTTTGTGGTGGATGTGTGGGAGTGCTGTATATTATATATATGAATTGCTGTGGTCTAGGGCTCTTGTTAAGAGAAGTTCAATAATTAGAGGGAAAAAAAAAAAGAAAAAGATATGATGTAGGTGGTTTCCGGCAAGATGGTGGCAGCGTGAGCTTGCCTGGTAGTGTCTCTGCAGGGGGCGGCTGGGCAGCGTTGAAGGCTCTTTGGGACCGCGCTGTTTCGGGGATTTTTGCTGGTTGGAAGGTGTCTGGACATCAATTCGGTGGGAAGGTAACAGAGAGGATACGTCTATAATATATAAACGGAGGTCCCAGCTGGGCGCGGGAAGTTCCCTCCTTGGGTGGGCGGAGCCGCGGTAGCGGGCGCTCCGGCAGCTCCGGAGCCGCGGCGGCCAGGGTTTTTGTTTTTTTTTTCCTCATTCTAGAGGCTTTGTGGTGCTGAAAAATTCGCGGATACTGGGCTGGCTGGTGAGGGATTGTTGGGACAAGACTCCTTTGCAGATTGATTTGCGGAGACAGACGGTGTTTCCCTGTGAAGCGGGGGACGTTTTAGCCTCCGGACAGGGGGGCTTCCGCCTGGAGCCCCATCCCCACAGGTCCGGCTGCCGATCTGCAACGGAATTGGATTTTGGACAATAAGGGGACACAATTGGGAGACTGTTGTAGGGTGCAGTGAGGGAGGAGGACACGTCTGGAAGCAGATTGGGGAATATTTTGCGAAGTTTGGGATTTAGGATCTTAGAGTCTGTTTCGGCGTTTCCAGCTGAAGCCCACCCCACCCGGCGGGGCTTGGGATCTGGGTCATTGAACTGGCCGTGGTGTAGAGGCGCCCTCAAGTGGCCGTTGTGTGTGAGCACAGGGAGGGAGCTGTCCAAAGGCTGATAACCTGAGGAGTTAGGTGAATTTCAGAGATCAGACATTCAATATAGAATTCGCCGATCTGGCTTCCCCCACGGGGCTGGCACCCAGCTACGGGGATCCCTGAGGGCTGTGTTGCACTGCGGGGATCCTAAGCTTTCGGTGGACCAGATTTGAGGTTGCCAGGTCTGGGTCCCCTGGACTCTGGCGGTCCACACCCCAGACTCACACCTCTTGAGTCTTCAGTGTCTCAGACTTTCCACCCCCGAATCCATCACGCCCTGGGGTCTACCTGGGGTCCTTGAGTGCTCTGGACCTTAACGTTGGCGTTTTATCTTTATTGGTTCATATTGTTTTGTTTTTATTTTCACTTTATCTTATTTTCTACTCTTTTTGACGCCCTGATTGCTAATATTGCATTATCCTCTAGTCTTTTCTCCTAGTGTGCCCCCCAAAGTCCTTTTTTTTTTATATATATATACAGTTATTTAGGGGTTTCTTTGCTTGTTGTTTTAGATAGTGTTGTAATTGTGACACGTGTATACCTGAATCTCTCTTCGCCCTATATGTTCCCCACCGTGTGCCTATCCTCTTTTTCTTTCTTTCTTTCTTCTTGTCTTTCTTTTTTTTCTTTATTATAATTAGTGTTTTTTTTTTTCCGGTTTTCTCTTTCCCTCTTGTCCCTCATTTTCCACTTATTTTATTTTAATTCAAGTACACAATAGGTGCTACAGGGAACACCTCATATTTACTGGGTTTTCCCATCCTCCACTACCTCATTTCTGTGTGAACTGATTTAGGCTACCTACACTATCCCCCTTCCCCTGCATCTTCATATCCACTATCATCTACTGTCTCTCCTATATTCCACCCCCCACCTCCCATTCTTTGATCCACAAACTGTCTAACTCTTAATTTCTAATACCTTTGTCCTGTTTTCTGTCTGTTATCCACTCTTGAAACTATTACCTTTCTTTTCTTTTTCCCTCTCTCATGAAAACAATAGCTTTGTAGTTCATACCATATTCTGCCTATATTCAGTCATCTACTTCATAAAAGGTACTCTACCTACAGCTATAACTCTATACAATCTACATGAATCTAACCTCCATCCTCCCAGATCTCATATTCTTGCTTTGTTAACATACATTACTAATACTACTTTACACTTTTCCCTTGCTGACACAATTGCCTTTCCCCAACACTAATACTTTCTTCTAAAGTGAACTTAACCAACAACAAGTAACTTGAATAAGAAGAAAAAAGTGACAAAGAGAAGATATAACACCTATGCAAAAATAACAACTAATTAACCTCCAAAAGTAGACAAAGAAGCTAAGGAATTGATTAAATTCGACAAAATAAAGAGATGACCAGAAAGCAACAAAAATCTACAAACCAAACCAATAATCAGGAAAACATGACTGAATCCAATCAACAAACCAATAATCACGAAGGGGAGCAAAACTTGGCACAAGCAATGAAAGAACTCAGAACATTTATCACCGACAAATTTGATGCAGTAATGAAAGAGGTTAACAACATGAAGACATCACTTGGAGGGGAAATTGCAGACATACGCAAAAACATAACAGATATGATGGGAATGAACACCACAGTTCAAGAAATCAAAAATACACTTGCAGCAAATATCAGCAGGCTAGAAGAGACAGAGCAGAGAATTAGTGGTGTGGAAGACAGTACATCAGAAATCAAACAGATAGTAGAAGGGGTCAATAAGAAGATAGAAAAAATCCAATTAGGATTTAGGGACCTGAATGACAATGCAAAACGCTCAAACATACGTATTATAGGCATTCCAGAAGGTGAAGAGAAGGGAAAGGGGTCAGAAGGAGTGTTGCAGGAAATAATGGCTGAAAACTTCCCAAATCTACTGAAAGAGACAGATGTCCATATCCAAGAAGCACAGCGCACTCCACAAGTCATAAACCCCAACAGGCCCACCCCAAGACATATACTTATCAAATTATCCAAGGCTCAAGACAAAGAGAAAATCCTAAAAGCAGCAAGAGAAAAGAAAACCATCACATACAAGGGAAGCTCAATTAGATTAAGTGCTGATTTCTCTTCTGAAACCATGGAGGCAAGAAGACAGTGGTATGATATAGTCCAGGTACTAAAGGAAAAGAACTTCCAACCAAGAATACTCTATCCAGCTAAACTAGCATTCAAACATGATGGAGAGTTCAAAATATTCACAGACAAACAGAAACTGAAAGAGTATACCAACAAGAAACCTCCCCTTCAAGAAATTCTAAAGGGAGTTCTGCAGGAAGAAAGGAAAAAACAGGAAAGGCAAAGTTGGAGGAGAGTATAAGACCAACAACAACAACAAAAAAGACAAAAAAATATATACAAACAAAATATGACAAACACAAATCCAATCAAAATATGGCTAACACAAATAATTCCTTGATAGTAATAACACTGAATGTCAACGGATTAAACTCACCTATCAAAAGATTCAGACTGGGACATTGGATAAGGAAATATGACCCATCCATATGCTGTCTACAAGAGACACATCTTAGACCCAGAGACGCATGGAGACTGAAAGTGAATGGCTGGAAAACAATCATACAAGCTAACAATAACCAAAAAAAGGCAGGAGTAGCTATATTAATATCAGACAAAATAGACTTTAAATGTGAAACAATTGTGAGAGACAAAGAAGGATACTACATTTTAGTGAAAGGGAAAATCTGTCAAGAAGATCGAACAATCATAAATATCTATGCCCCTAACAAGGGTGCCTCTAAATACGTCAGGCAAACGCTGGAAAAACTAAGTGAAAGTATAGATACATCTACAATTATAGTGGGGGATTTCAATACACCACTATCAAATCTGGACAGAACATCTCAAAAGAGAATCACCAAAGAAACAAAACATCTGAATAGTATATTAGAGGAGCTCGATCTAATAGACATATATAGATCGCTACACCCAAACACAGCAGGATATACATTTTTCTCAAGCGCACATGGATCATTCTCCAAGATAGATCATATGCTAGGCCACAAAGAAAGGCTGAACGAATTCAGAAAGATTGAAATCATACAAAACATTATCTCTGACCACAGTGGAGTCAAGCTGGAGATTTGCAAGGGACAGAAGCCCAGATTTCACCCCACGATTTGGAAATTAAACAGCACACTCTTAGAAAAACAGTGGGTCAAAGAGGAAATCTCAAAAGAAATCAATGACTACCTTGAAACAAATGATAATGACAACACAACATACCAAAATTTATGGGATGCAGCAAAAGCAGTACTGAGAGGGAAGTTTATAGCCATAAATTCATATATCAAAAAAGAAGAAAGAGCAAAAATTGAAGAACTAACTGCACATTTGAAGGAACTAGAAAAACAACAACAAAGTAACCCAACAGGAAGAAGAAGGAAGGAAATAACAAAGATAAGAGCAGAACTAAATGAAATAGAAAATAAGAAAGCACTTGAACAAATAAACAAAACCAAGAGCTGGTTTTTTGAGAAGATTAACAAAATTGACAAACCTTTAGCAACACTAACAAAGAAAAAAAGAGAGAAGATGCAAATACACAAAATAAGAAATGAGAAAGGCGATATCACCACTGACCCCACAGAAATAAAGACTATCATAAGAGGATATTTTGAAAAACTATATTCCAACAAAAATGACAATCTAGAGGAAATGGACAAATTCCTAGAAACACATAAGCAGCCCATATTGACAAAAGAAGAAATTGATGATCTTAACAAACCAATCACAAGCAGAGAGATAGAATCAGTTATCAAAAATCTCCCAACTAAGAAGAGCCCAGGGCCAGATGGTTTCACAGGTGAATTCTACAAAACATTCCGGAAAGAACTGACACCAATCCTGCTGAAACTATTCCAAAACATCGAAACGGAAAGAACATTACCCAACTCCTTCTATGATGCCAACATTACCCTAGTACCAAAGCCAAACAAAGACATTACAAGAAAGGAAAATTACAGACCAATTTCTCTAATGAACCTAGACGCAAAAATACTCAACAAAATACTTGCTAATCGTATTCAACAACACATTAAACGTATTATACACCACGACCAAGTGGGATTCATCCCAGGTATGCAAGGAAGGTTCAACATAAGAAAATCAATCAACGTAATACACCATATAAACAGATTGAAGGAAAAAAATCACATGATTATATCTATTGATGCAGAAAAAGCATTTGACAAAATACAGCACCCTTTCTTGATAAAAACACTCCAAAAGATTGGAATACAAGGGAATTTTTTGAACATGATAAAGAGTATATATGAAAAACCTAAAGCCAATATTGTTTACAATGGAGAAATCCTAGACTCCTTCCCTCTAAACTCAGGAACAAGACAAGGATGCCCACTGTCTCCGCTCCTATTTAACATTGTCTTAGAAGTACTTGCACGAGCACTGAGGCAAGAACCAGAAATAAAAGGCATTCAAATTGGAAAGGAAGAAGTCAAAATTTCATTATTTGCAGATGACATGATCCTATACATAGAAAACCCTGAGAGATCTACAACGAAGATTCTAGAACTCATAAATGAGTTTAGTAAAGTCACAGGTTATAAGATCAATGCGCAAAAATCAGTAGCATTTCTGTACACCAATAATGAGCAAGATCAGGAGGAAATCAAGAAACAAATACCATTCACAATAGTAAATTAAAAAATCAAATACTTAGGAATAAATTTAACTAAAGAGGTAAAGAACTTATACAATGAGAATTATACAAGATTGTTCAAGGAAATCAAAGAAGACCTAAATAAATGGAAGACTATTCCTTGTTCATGGATAGGAAGACTGAACATTATTAAGATGTCTATCCTACCAAAACTGATCTACACATTCAATGCAATCCCAATAAAAATCAATGCAGCATTCTTTAAGGAACTAGAAAAACTAACTATGAAATTTATTTGGAAAGGAAAGAGACCCCGAATAGCCAAAGACATACTGAAAAAGAAAAACGAAATTGGAGGAATCACACTACCTGACTTCAAAACATACTATAAAGCTACGGTGGTGAAAACAGCATGGTATTGGCATAAAGAGAGACACATAGACCAATGGAATCGAATTGAAACCTCTGATATAGAACCTCACATATACAGCCACATAATATTCGATAAACCCACCAAACCCTCTCAATTGGGAGAGAGTGGCCTATTCAACAAATGGTGTCTGGAGAACTGGATAGCCATATGTAGAAGAATGAAAGAGGATTACCATCTCACACCTTATACAAAGATCAACTCAAGATGGATCAAAGACCTAAATATAAGAGCCAAGACCATAAAAACCTTAGAAAGCAGTGTAGGGAAACATCTACAGGACCTAGTAATAGGAAATGGATTTATGAATATCTCACCAAAAGCACGAGCAGCAAAAGAACTAATAGATAAATGGGACTTCCTCAAAATTAAAGCCTTCTGCACCTCAAAGGAGTTTGTCAAGAAAGTAAAAAGGGAGCCCACACAGTGGGAGAAAATATTTGGCAATCATATATCTGATAAGAAACTTATAACTTGCATATATAAAGAACTCCTATATCTTGAAAATAAAAAGATAAACAACCCATTTAAAAAATGGGAAAAAGACTTAAACAGACACTTCTCCGAAGAAGAAATACAAATGGCAAGAAAGCACATGAAAAAATGTTCCAAATCTCTAGCTATCAGGGAAATGCAAATCAAAACTACAATGAGATACCATCTTACACCCATAAGATTGGCAGCTATGAAAAAAACAGAAGAATACAAGTGCTGGAGAGGATGTGAAGGAAGGGGAACACTCATCCACTGCTGGTGGGAATGCAGAAGGATCCAACCATTCTGGAGGACAGTATGGCGGTTTCTCAAAAAACTAGCCATAGATTTGCCATATGACCCAGCAATACCACTACTGGGTATATACCCAGCAGAACTGAAAACAAGGACACAAACCGATATATGTACACCAATGTTCATAGCAGCATTGTTCACTATTGCCAAAAGTTGGAATCAACCCAAATGCCCATCAACAGATGAGTGGATCAATAAAATGTGGTATATACACACAATGGAATACTACTCGGCTGTAAGAACAAACACACTACAAACACATGTGATAACATGGATGAATCTTGAGAACCTTATGTTGAGTGAAGCAACCCAGACATTGAAGGACAAATACTACATGACCTCAATGATATGAAATAACCAAGCTGCCCTAGATAGCAAGAGACTGAACGATAGGCTTACAGGAAATCGGAAGGTGGAGGAAGGATATGAGCCGATGTCTGCAGGGGTGCAATTTAAGACGAGAGGGTGGTAAGTATGAACACAAAGAAGAGATAAAATGGGGGCAAGGGGTTACCTTTTGTTGGGGCTTTACGGGTTTGAGGGTGGCTGGGGAGGGACGGTTGGGTAACGGTGCCCAAAAGTGGGGGGAGGGAGGGGTAGCATACGAACACAGGAGAGGGACAGGAGGTGGTGGAGAGTAAAATGCCGAGAAAATCATAACAAAATATAATAAAGAGGGTTACCTGTTTAGAATGCTCGGAGGGGAGGGTCTGAAGCAGGACGGGCTCCTGGGGAATGTCTAAATGCTCATTCTGCCAGAGTGGGTGACACCATGGGGTAGAATCCCAAGTAGTGAGAGTGGGGGTGGACCCACATCCTGGGGAGGACTGATGCCACCAAATAGAGGGAACTCTATCCCTCGAGAGAAAGGGTGGCCCCCAGGGCATTGGGGCAGTTGAGCAGGTTAGGCCCTGAACACTATTCCATCTATCTCTGGAAGTGGCTCCTCAGGAAACGGAGGTTGGCTGTCACTGTGGGCACCAAGGTGGAAGGGAAAATGGACGCTAAATGTGTGGAACCAAAGTAAATGGGGGGCAAGAGAGGAGTTTCTTGAGAGTACACAAGGATGGATATAAAACATGTAATATTACACCATAACATATAGGAGATGATAGACTGATAATGTAAACCATAATGTAAAACATAGGATAACTAAAAATGTAAAGAACTGTGTATCCTAAAGTATGCACCATAATGTAAGCACAGATATTACCTTGTTAGAAAGCTAATGTCTCAGACTCTGTACATCACTTTAAGTAAATATGATGTGAATAGGGTGTAAGAGTATCTCTGTGGAAGGGAAAAGGTTTTGTGATGGATGTATGGGAGTGCTGTATATTGTATATATGCATTGCTGTGGTCTAGGACTCCTATGAAGAAATGCTGAATAATTAGGGGGGGGGGGGAAAAAAAAGGATAGGATGTGGAAATTTTTTCAAGTCAACATTCTTTATCTAAGTTCTTTATTTAACTTTATCCAAGTTCTTTATCTATCCTTTAAACCCATCGCTATATGCCATTCCCTAGTAAGGGACCATGACATTATATTGGGCCTCAAATTTCGGGGAGTTCTGGATCACAGAGTGTTTCAACAATGGCAAAGGAGGAATACTGGTATGGGATACCAATGACAGGTGATATATGGCTGACAGGGAGCTATACAGAACATATGTCCAGGGTGCATGGTAATGATTGGATATACTCATGGTGGCAACAATTGGAAACCACAGCAGGGGGGGTACTGGATTCCTGGCCAGTGCTGCTCTGTCGTGGTCCCTAGGGGAGCAGCGACAGTCTCCCAGGTACAGCGGCGGGGACCGGGAGGGAGTGAGGGTTCAACGGTGAGCCCCTGATGCTAATGACTATGCTTGTGAGCTGATAAACCTAAAATAAGAACAAGGCCTAGAGCAACATTGTGCCTGGGAATTTCCTCCTGTCAGCCTTCATGTTACTCAAATGTGGCCAGTCTCGAAGCCAAACTCAGCATGTAAATGCAATGCCTTCCCTCCAGCGTGGGACATGACACCCGGGGATGAGCCTCCCTGGCAACGAGGGACCACTATCAAATACCAACTGATGATGCAACTGGAAAAGGACCTTATACGGAAGGTTCAATGCGGATCAGCAGAATATCCATGTCTACATAAAATACCATGACTTTAAAATGCTGTTTGACCTAAAGTAAGGGGGAAATGGAAAGGAGAAATGAGTTTATATGGCTACGAGTTTCTAAAAAAGAGTCTGGAGGCTGGCAGAAGGATTGCCCTCATGCACAACTGAGCAGAGTCAGAGAGACAGATAAAGCAGATACAACCCCCAGATAATGGTTCCTTTGAAGGCTAAAGAGACCCATGAGAGTTATGGTCATGGCCGATGGGGTTAACTATCAGGGCAGATGGCCCCTCTTTGGAAATGGTGTGTATGTGTGATGAATCTGGACTCAGATGGGATCTCCCTTCATAAGTCTTTCATGCTAATGTGCCGGAGGTGCAGTTAACGTTGGGGTTTAAGATATATTTAGGGGATTTGAATCTCTGGACCGACAATGTGATAGCCAGGTCCTGAGCCTCAACAGACTCCAGCACCTACAATCTGATTTATTGGACTTACCACACTCAGCTAAGATGGAGTTGAAGAAGGACAATCACCACACCGTGGAGCCTAGAGTGATTACAACTGAAAATGGAAGGACTGCATCCAGCATCCATGTGGAATCTGAGCCTCCTCTTGACATAGAGGTGCAATGGACACAACCAATCCAATGTCCACATAGAAGAGGTGGCATGGAATTGGGAAAAGTGGACATGGTGGACGATGGGTATGGGGAAGGGCAGGAGGAGATGAGAGATGGAGGCGTCTTTGGGACATGGAGCTGCCCTGGATGGTGCCTCAGAGGTAATCACCGGACATTGTAAATCCTCATAGGGCCCACTGGATGGAATGGAGGAGAGTGGGGGCCATGATGTGGACCATTGTCTATAAGGTGCAGAGGTGCCCAAAGATGTACTTACCAAATCCAATGGATGTGTCATGATGATGGAAACGAGTGTTGTTGGGGGGGGAGAGGGGGGGTGGGGGGGGTGGGGATGAATGGGACCTCACATATATCTTTTTAATGTAACATTATTACAAAGTCAATAAAAAAAATTAATTTAAAAAAAAAAAAAGAATTCATCGTAACTCAAAAAAAAAAAAAAAAAAGATATGATGTAGATTTTTTTCCATTTCAACACGTATTCTATATCTAACCTTTAAAACCATCGCTATATGCCATTTTGCTAGTAAGGGATCCTGACATTATATTGGGCTTCAATTGACAGGAAGTTCTGGATCACAGAGTGGTTCAACAATGGCAGTGGAGGAATACTGGTATAGGATACTATTGACAGGTGATATAGGGCTGACAGGGAGCTATACAGGACATATGTCCAGAGTGCATGGTAATGTTTGGATATACTCATAGTGGCAACAATTAAAAACTACAGCTGGGGGGGTACTGTGTTGCTGGCCGGTGGTGCTCTGTCATGGTCCCTAGGGGAGCAGCAACAGTCTCCCACGTGCAGCGGCAAGGACCAGGAAGGAATGAGGGCCCAACAGTGAGCCCCTGATGCTAATGACTATGCTTGTGAGCTGATATGCCTGAAATAAGAACAAGGCCTCGAGCAGCATTGTGCCTGGGAATTTCCTCCTGACAGCCTTCATGTTACTCAAATGTGGCCAGTCTCGAAGCCAAACTCAGCATGTAAATGCAATGCCTTTCCCCCAGCATGGGACGTGACACCCGGGGATGAGCCTCCCTGGCACCGAGGGATCACTATCAACTACCAACTGATGATGCAACTGGAGAATGATCTTGAATGGAAGGTTCAATGCGGATCAGGAGAATATCCCTGTCTACATAAAATAACATGACTTTAAAATGCTGTTTGACCTAATGTAAGGGGGAAATGGAAAGGAGAAATGAGTTTATATGCCTACGAGTCTCTAAAAAAGAGTCTGGAGTCTGTCAGAAGGATTGCCTTTATGCACAACTGAGCAGAGTCTAAGAGACACATAAAGTAGATACAACCCCCAGGTATTGGTTCCTTTGAGGGCTAAAGAGGCCCATGGGTGCTATGGCCATGGCAGATGGGGTTAACTGCCATGTCAGATGGCCCTTCTTTGGAGCTGGTGTTTATGCGTGATGAATCTGGACTCAGATGGGATCTCTCTTCATAAGACTTTCATGCTACTGTGCTGGAGTTGTAGTTGGTGTCGGGGTTTAAGATATATTTAGGGGATCTGAATCTCTGGACTGACAATGTGATAGCCAGGCCCTGAGCCTCAACAGACTCCAGCACCTACAATCTGATTTATTGGACTCACCTCATTCAGCTAAGATGGAGTTGAAGAAGGACAACCACCACACCATGGAGCCTAGAGTGCCTTCAACTGAAAGTGAGAGGATTGCATCCAGTATCCATGAGGAATCTGAGCCTCCTCTTGACATAGAGGTGCAATGGACACAACCAATCCAAGGTCCATAGAGAAAAGGTGGCATTGGAGTGGGAAAAGTGGACATGGTGGCTAATGGCTATGGGGAATGGCAGGAAGAGATGAGATGCGGAGACGTCTTAGGGACTTGGAGCTGCCCTGAATGGTGCTTCAGGGGCAATCACTGGACATTGTAAATCCTCACAGGGCCCACTGGATGGAATGGGGGAGAGTATGGTTCATGATGTGGACCATTGACCATGAGGTGCAGAGGTGCCCAGAGACATACTTACCAAATGCAATGGATGTGTCATGATGATGGGAATGAGTGTTGCTGGGGGGAGGAGTGGTGGGGTGGTGGTGGTGGGGTTGAAGGGGTCCTCATATATATTTTTTTTATGTAATATTTTTACAAAATCAATTTAAAAAAATAAAATAAAATAAAAATCTAGTTAACCAATTATTTACTGACACATGTGTTGTCAGTATTTACCACTTCATTCATCCCTGGCTATAAGAACCCCTGATTGACCCTCAATAAACAAGGCTTGCTCAGAATCCTGTCTTGCCTCCATTCTTTGTGTCTCTTTTCCCTTTTTCATTCCCACTCCCTCCCTCAGGTCTCAGTTTGACTGATCCGAGGGTCGGGTCAGTTATGAATTCCAAAAACAGATAATGGATTATGTTTGTACATTGTTTTGTACCTGGGCATAATTAAATTATCATAAGGGCTTTGATTGGGCCACATCAGTAGGGTAATGAGTCCCCTCACAAGGGAGGGTGGAGAATCACAGATTAAAGGGGCATGAGAAAGGTCAGTGCTGGAGCTTTTTGATGTTAGAAGATTTTTGGTGTTGGAGTTTTGATGTTGGAGTTTGATGCTGAATCTTAAGCTGGAGTCCCAGGAAGTAAGCACAGAGAGGAAAGAGAAGCAAGCCCCAGGAAGAGAGCTTGGAGAAAAGCAAGACCTGGGAAGAGAGGAACCAGGAAGCCTGATACCTGGCAGTCATCAGCAACCATCTTGCTCCAAGACATACAAATAGACTTTGGTGAAGAAAGTATCTTATGCTTTATGGCTTGGTATCTGTAAGCTCCTACCCCAAACAAATACCAGCAGATTTCTGGTATTTTGTGTCAGCACTTCTTTGTCTGACTAATACAATGGTTTTCCTTAAATACATATGCCTTTCAGAGTGGCTCTACCAATTTCATCCACGATCAGCAGGTTATGAGCACCCCATTTCTCCATTCTGAGGGGTCTTCATAAAAATAAAAATTCCCAAGTACCTCAGTTCCTGAGACTGTGAATTAGTAGTGTGTAAAAATAGAAACTTGTTCTCCCCCTTCTTTCTCTCTCTGAATTGGAGAAAGCATGTTGTTAAGTCTGCAGTGGTGTGTGGGGATGTGTGTCCTTCACAAATCATCCTCTAGATTCCAAAGTAGGCAAGAGAGCCTGGATTGGGGATCATCTCTTCCAGATGACTGTGTTTTGGAGTGTCACAGAAAATTGACAAAATGAGTTGTCGAATATTCTTAAAACCTTTGAATTAGCTGCTCTGACAAGTGCACGTTACTTCTGTGAATGTTAAAATTTACTTCTAATTCTTTCTCAAAAGAAAAATTATAAAGAAATCAAAGTGATATGTGTAGATCTGTATGTACAGAGATGAATTTTACTTTGTGTGTATTTTCTGTCCTTCAGGGTAATTTTGTGGAGTTTGCCACATTAGTGCTGGATAGGAGTTCTGAAGTACAAGGTCAACCTCACATCCCAAGTCAGTCAAAAGGAAAACAAGTTATGATTCAGGTCATCAGTTGGTCATCCTATTAACTTGTTTGCTTGCTGTTCATTATTATTATTATTATTATTTATTTCTCTTCCATTCCCCACCCCACCAAGTTGTCTGTTCTCTGTGTCCATTCACTGTGTGTTTTTCTGTGTCTGCTTATATTCTTTTCAGGAGCACTCAGAATCTGTGTCTCTTTTTGTTGCGCCACCTTGCTCTGTCAGCTCTCCGTGTTTGTGGTGCCATTCCTGGGGAGGCTGCATTTTTTTCATGCTGGGCAGCTCTCTTTGTGGGGTGCAGTCCTTGCATGTGGGCCTCTCCTATGCGGGGGACATGCCTGTGTGGCACGTCACTCCTTGCACACAACAGCACTGCGTGTGGGCCACTTCATCACAGGGGTCAGGGAGGCCCAGGATTTGAATCATGGACCTCCCATGTAGTATGTGGACACACTACCTGTTAGGCCACATCTGCTTCCCATGCTTGGTGTTCTTTTTCCTTTCTTTCTATTTGTTTTAACAGAGAGCCTCACAAACATTCTTTTGGCACATGTGACCATTAGGTAGTCTCAAAGCAAGAATTTATAAAAATGCCTTTTCATGTCACTTCACCTCTGCATGCCAAATTTGCTTCCTTGATCTCCCCAGCTAATTCTAGAGTGACAAGCCTGGAAAAGGGAAAATGAAAGGAAATGTGGTGTTGGTCTTTAGATTTAGATGGGGTGTCTTGTAGAAGACAGATTTCACAGAAATCACAAGCTTGTGTGTTCATGGGTCAAATTTGCCTGGAGAAGGGTTGAATATGGTCTGTAACATGTTTTAAATTTAAAATCCACCATTTAAAAAGTGGGGTATTTAACATTAAAATCTTGATAGCTGATTATTTTGGGGGGAGAGGAAGAAGCTGTGCACCACTGGGCCCATAGTCCTATCCCCAGGCAGGACAGAGCCTGCTGCAGTTGTACCCTTGAGATGGAGCACAAGCTTTCCAGTTCTCTGCAGCTGTCAACAGTCCCTAGTTGTAAACACTGAGGCAGGTGGCATTTTCCCATCACAGTTTTACTAACATATTTATATGCTGCCTTTTAGGCATTTGAATTCTCACTCCTGCTTGACCATTCAGAGGGTAGGAATGAGCAAGAGTGTAAATTATAAGTGGGTTTGGGTTCAATATAAGGTAGATTTGTTTCCTACTCTACTTGTGTGGGGAGGTCTACCTTGGGGGCATAATATTTACACTGGACCTGCTTGAGCACAGGTTCAGTGTCCAGTGGTCAGTAATGATGTCGACCAGGTGGTGACAATTTCTTTTTGTAACTGGTCAGAGAGTAAATATAGTAAATATTTTCAGCTTCATGGGCCATATGTATGTTGTTGCCATGACTCAATTCTGCTGTTGTAGTGTGAAAGCAATGAGGGCCAATACATAGATAAATAAGTGTGTCTGTGTTCCAATTAAACTTTATTTTCAAAAACAGGTAGGGGGCCAGATTTAGCTCATGACCCCTGATTGGAGTAGGCAGCTGTACCCTCAGCAGAAATTGCTAATCAATCACAGCCTCAAGTCTTTCTCAGAAGTCAGGATCAGTTCATCACAGTCAGGTGAAAACTATCTGGGGCTGGCTCTAGGATGAGTGAGCATTAAGGCCCTTTCTCACTATACAAGGCAGCTGTAAAATGAGTAGATTTTCTGCCTCCTTTCCTTTGTTTTGACAATTTAGGCACATGTCTGTAACATTGGGGTAGATTAGCAGATTTTGCCTTAGTAAACTTATGGCATCAGTATCCTATTTGAATCTCCACTGGTTGTCATTTTACTTCTGAGTTCATCCACGGATATCCTTGCCTCTGGTCTCTGCTTCTAAGGTGGGTCATGGAAACCTTTGTACTAGAAAGATACTGAATATATTCTTGGGTTTGTTTCTCTTTAATAGGATTTATTTGGAGTCAATGAATTTCTTCTGCAGAGTGCAATTTTGAAGTGGCTTAGTACTCATATTTGTACCCATGTCATTCTGAAGGAGCTTTGTGGAATTCTTTTAGTTCTGAGTAGACTTAATGAGAAAAATTTAAATATGGTATGTATGTTTGTAGTAAGACTACTTTAAGCGTTCAGTATCTTTGTTTTGTCTGTGAAAGTATTTGGATTAGATGATGTAGGTGAGACAGGAACGACCTCATTAGAGCTCCAAAGGGCTTTTCATTTCAGAGATGGGAGAGTAATTTCAGTAGGTGCCTAGAATGCTCTGTGCTGTGGTCATCAGGCAGGCAGTTATCACCTTCCTACATTGTATCTATATGGAAATATTGAATGAGAAGTTTTGTAACAAGTTAATTTCTGATATTCTAGTGATTTGTTTCTTTTAAAAAATTACTGTGTTTAAATTTGAATGATTGTTTCCATATATATGCACATATGTGTATATATGCACGTGTATTTGTTTTATAACATGTAAACCTTTGGCCAGCAATATACTTGTGTTCCTAAATATATTTGTATTTTGTAATGTTTTATTTTTGAAAACAGGTTTTAAAATTCTGGAGTGAAGATGGCAGGGATTTTTAAAAATAATATTCATTTTTTCTTTTTTTCTGCTGATAAAAGTAAGGTGACATTTGTATTCAAAATTTTGAAATTCAGAGAAGCATTAAGAAGGAAAAAAAAACTTATAATCACAACCAATTAGGCTGTACAATTACCATGTAGTTGCCTTTCATTTCCTTCTTATATACTCTGTGTACATGTGTTGTACATATTTTATAGGACTTATTTATAGACAAGAAATTTTTTCCCACCCATGATCTCTCACATATTTGAGGTTACAACTCTGTATTTTTTATTGTTTTAAAAGATACTATATGTGTATTATTGATGTCACCTTCATGTTGTTTTCCTTCATATTTCAATGTATTTATTTTGCAGTCTAGAGTGGCTGTATATACAACACACTCTCCTGCTGTAACTTCTGGGCAAAACATGTTACATTGGGGTCAGTTAGGTATTCCAGGAGCAAAGTTGGGGTTTGTGTAGCATTATTGCTAGAATGGTCTGTGCATTCCATGTATTACCTCTCTGCAAATGTTTTACAAGTAGAAGGACAATCTGCTTACAAATATGAGCTGATTTCCTTCCCCAGAGTCCTGGATTCCTCATTGAGTTAGTCTGGCTTTTGCTGTCCTCTCTGGATCATATCACACCATGCCGCAGGTTCAACAAACTGTAATTGTGTTGACTCATTTCTTTTCCCTTCCCTTCTCTTCATTATTCTGATATTCACTGAGTCTCAGATTTATTTTATTTCCATGGTGCTTCATAGAATATGATTTTAGAGCAGCTTTGGAGATAGAAGCTTCTATTTCAGTATTAACCTATATACATAATATGCCTGGAAGATCAATAGACAGACAACTTAAGCCTATTATTATCACACTATCAGTTGTCCCTCCCTTTGGTTGCTAAGCAGTGAGAATCTGTATTTTAAGAAATGAACTAACAGCTGCCCAATAGCTTCTTCTGCTTCATCATACTGGGGAACCTTTGCCATGTGAAAGCACATTAGTCAACTCAGTGGCATCAGAAATATCATCCCCTGGGAGTCCTGTTCTTAGCATCTCCCTGGGACTCAGAAGCCAGAAAGGCCTGTGGGAGGCTTCAACTCCTTATCATGAAGGTCAGCTGCACTTTAGATGTCAGTGACTCGGTGACAGATTGCTGAGATTTAGCCCAGGGGCACCTGCAATGGAAAGTAGTGCAGTACATACTGCACAGCACACTTTCACCTTTTAAGGTGTGCTGGACCCTTCAAAAATCCTCACATTCACACATTCATTCCAGCTCCTGATTTTCTCCTAGTCACATGTCTGTTTACAGTCGCTTGTTTTCTTTCTAGACCTACCACCCAAATTCTCCTACCTTTTATGTATGTGTGGTTGTAATATTTTATTTCTCTTTTTTTTTTTATCTTTTTCCTCTACCTTTTCTGAACCTTTCCCCTCTCTTCCCTAAAGGACTTTTTGCCAGAAAGGGTGAAATTCTATTGCCTCAGCAGTTAGTGCACGTCTAGGGATGCGTGGAGGGTGACTTACCTGACTGAACACGCAAGCTGGACTATGTTCTAGCTCAGTGACCTTGGCAAGTGCCCGATTCTCAGGTCCTTGGCAAAGTACCCATGACCACCCCCTAGCTTTCAGGAGCCCTGCTCTTGTTCTGGCCCTTTTTATGTGCAGCTAAGTAGAGTCAGGGCTGCAGGCTGAGTTCCCCAGCACTGCTCTCTGTTCCGCTTGTGACCTTGTGACTTTAGGCTCTATTTACTTTGGAATTTCTTTCAAAACCATTTCCAAAGCCCAGACTCCCTGAAGAAGGCAACCTTGCTCTTGACCCTTGTGCCTTCTGTGTCATCTCTTTGTCAGTAAAATAGCTGCTCTGCAGAGTGACTTCACAGGACCCTTTCCTTGATCCCACCTCCTCTGTTCTGTTGGCCAGAGGCTGCCACCCTGCCTGTCAGGGATGCCTTGGTCAGGCTGCTCCAGGAGGCAGCCCTGGTGTCTGCTGGGAGTGGCTGCTGAAGGTGGGTGGGGCCTGGGTGTTGGCAGCTGTGAGCCCCAAGTCAGGTGTGGATTTGGGAGGTTCCTGTGGTATGAGTTGGGAGGTGCCCTCAAAGGCCATTTTATTCACAGGAGAGTCAGAAGTTTGCTTTATGCTTGATTAATTAACATTCAGTTATTCATTTCCAAAACTTAGATCTTTACTTGGCTGTTAAATTTAGTTTACAAATGTTATTCTCGTTAGAGCCTGACAAATTCCAAAGAGCCCCAGAGCTGAGACTCTCATTTCTCTCTCTGGCCCTCTTGGAGCCCTGCCCAAAGCCCAGGTGCTCATTCCTGTGTGAAGGCTGGTTCTAGTACATCTTTATTGTTGGTCAGAAATACTTCAGGTGCAGGTGAAAATGCAGATTCTTGGGCCCTCCTCAAGATCTGTTGAAACTCAGAATTCCTAGGTAGTGCATCCCTGGGATCTGCATTTTTAATAAGTGCCCCCAGGTGACTCTGATGTACTCCATTATTTACAAGCTAATGTTTAAAAATAAACCAACAACAAAGACTTGCTAAGAAATATTCCTTAAAGCATTGTAAAATGGACATTTGATGTAATGTATGCACATTATGATCTTTTAGAAAATACATGAGTGCAAAGAAGAAAAACCACCTGTGTGTGTACCACCCAGGGGTAGTAGTCTAGTATTTTGGTATAATCTTACAATTGTTTGGTATAATCATTCCCATTACTAAAGAAGGATCCTATGACCCACACTTTCTGTAACATTCCTTTTTATTAAATGAAATAGCTTTGTATTTGTTAGATACAGGCTGTGGTGCTGTATCAGAGACACAAAAATACAGGCCCTGAAGAAATTTCTTTCTTTCTCTTAATATGGAGATCAGTGGTCTGGGCTGGTAGTGGAGGGGTGTGGGTGTGCGCCACAAAGTCATGCAGGGACCAGTGTACTCCACCCTGTAGGTCTGCCACCCTTGGGTACTCTCATCCTCTGCCTGGGTGAAGCTGGGTCATCTCCATGTCTGTTCCAGCCCACAGGAAGTGGGGAGCAAGGAAGGGCCAGGGGCTTGACATTTAGGAGGTAGCTCAGAAGTGAGCCAGACCCATGCGCAGTGCTGATGCATGCAAGGAGTGCCTTGCCACGCTGGGGTGTCCCCCGCATAGGGGAGCCCCACCCACAAAGAATGCACCCCATAAGGAGAGCCACCCAGCACAAAAGAAAGTGCAGCCTGCCCAGGAATGGAGCCACACACACGGAGAGCTGACACAACAAGATGATGCAACAAAAACAGAAACACGGTTTCCTGTGCTGCTGACAACAACAGAAGTGGACAAAGAAAGAACACACAGCAAAATAGACACAGAGAACAGACAACTGGGGTGGGGGGAAGAAATAAAATAAAATAAATAAATCTTTAAAAAAACAAAGTGAGCCAAGTGGCCATGCCTAGTTGTGAGGGGGGCTGGGAGGTGTGCTTTCTACCTGGGTGGTCAGGTGTTCAGTGAATGCTTGAGGGTTCTAGTACTGAAGCAGGAAGGCAAGAATGGACACTGGGGGGTGAGAATGTCCAGGTCAATACTAAATTTTAAAAATATTCCCAGTGCAGAGAAAGTTTTCCATTGCATGAATTTTTTTCTCCTCCTCTTCCTCTTCTTCCTCCATCTCCTCATCCTTCTCCTCACTACTCCCCACCATCTCTTCCTCATTATAGTCTTTTTGCAATAGCACACTATCCTGGGAGGTAAACTGTGTTAATTGTACTATAGATACATCTTTATACATTAGGCAGATTGTTTTTCTTAGGATACACTTGAAGAAGAACACATAGTGATCAGAGAGTTGGCCTATTTGTTTTTATCCCCCCCACCCCTTTGTGGCTTTTTGTTTGCTGTCTGCTGTGTCCATTCTTGTGCATTCTTATGTGTCTGTATTTATTTATTTATTCCCCCCACCACTGTGGCTTGCTTGTTGTCTGTCTCTGTGTTCATTGGCTGGGCGCTCTTCTGTGTTTTTTCTTGTCTCCCTTTTCATTGTTTCACCTTGCTGATTCAGCTCTCCTTGGCCCAGCAGCACTCTGTGGCATGCGGGCAAGCCTGCCTTCACAAGGAGGCCCCAGGACATGAACCAAGGGACTCCCATAAGTTAGAAGGGAGCCCAACTAATTGAGCCACAGCTGCATCCCAGTGTTCGCCTATTTTTAAGACTTTGAAACATATAGTGATATAGCCTGTGCATAAATTCCAAAGTTGTTTCCAAGTGTACCTAGTCCCTAAAAATCCAAATAAGTAATAAAGGCCCTACTGTCTTTGAATGTTCAGAAAGGATGTAAGACTGAATGTGTATTCAAGGTTGCATCCAGATGAAAGGTGGAAGATATGCTAAATCGAAGCTGGCTTGGAATGTGGAGAATATGTGTTAAATCAAACTTACCTGGAGGAAATAACCTATCTGATATCCAGATAAAACACTGAAGTAACTAATCAAAAGGCTGTTTGCATACAACCACCCTTTGTCTCCCTAATCCTATTTCCTCTGTATAAAAGGGTCCAAAAAAGGCTATTCGGGGCTTGATTTTTTATTAGGACAAGAGTCTGCGGAGCCCGGTAGGTTGAAATAAACCAACTTCCTTCTCGGTGTTCTCCTGTCCTGGCCCTCAATACCGAACATACCTGATTTCTCTACAACAATAGTAGTATAAAAAAGTTGAGCCTTTTTACATTTTTATTAGCATTTGAAACTTAAAAAAAACTATCCAAATGCCACTTTAAAACTGTTTATCCTAATATTACAATTATTTCCTCCTGCTCTTCAGCCACATAAGGTTATTACATAAGTGTAACCATGTACCTATTCAGTTTCAATTTCTGACATTTTTCCACTTAATATTATTTATAAAGATTCTTTAGAAACAGTTTTGTTTCTATTCATATTTATATTTACTATTTTTTTGCATGACACACGGTGCATATTGTTGTAACATAACATAATTAACCAACTACCTATTAATGAACTTTAACTTATTTCTATGTTTTTGTTGCTAGAAATGAGCTTTTCCATATCCATATTTCCCTCCTTCTAAGGTACCTTTTCAAGTGGATAGTTTTTGAAGTCCCAAAGTGGCCCTCAGTACAAAATTCAAGTTTAGGAGTTTAGCCTGAGTTATGGGCAAGTTTTTCCTATATATTCATACTCAGCTTTATATAAATGCTGAAAGATAGGATTTGATCAAGTGGTAAATTCACATCTGAGCACAGCAGAAGAACAGCTTGCATTGAGATATTCTCACTGACAATTGGAGAGGGAACAGGTGCACTAAGAGGTGCTATAAATCCATATTTTGTTCTGCTTGCTAAATGCGCCACATATTTAATATCTTTCATTTGAAATGACAAAAGCAGATGCTAAAACTTCTCTTTTAGCAATCCTCTGTGGTATCTGATCTCACACTACCTTTTATTATATCAAACAGTAGAATTTTATACAATTGATGAGGACTATAACTTCACATAGATCAAAAGCAAGGTTGGCTCTCTTTGTACAGTTAATGTGGTGCCACCATGTGGCCAAAGGTCACACATAGTTTCCAATTCATTAGGAATGCCAGTTATGGATTTAATTCTTGACATATTTTTAACTTGATGGTCTGGGGGAACTATGGCTTTGCATTATTCCAAATTTTAAAAATAAGTGACTTTTCATTAATAGTTTTATATCAGCTTTTGTAAATATGCATACATTAAAATTGTAAATAAGATATCATCCCATGGCTTTAGTCTCCTCAACTAGGTGGGAGTTGGACTGACCTGCAGTACAATTTGGTGATTACACAGGCTCTGGTACTCAAAAAAGAAAAAGTGTTACATTATTGAAATGTAAAGAAATAGCATTACTAGACAAGTAGGATGGGTATATAGAACACACGATTGTTTTGTATCTCTATATATTTTCTTACCCAAGTAAAACTCTTATTCTCTGAAAAAGGTCGATTAAAATTTAAGCAGAAAACATCATCAAAAGTTCATCCAATGGAAGCAACTTTTGATGGAGTATAATTCAAAGCATCTGTTTATTGCTGCTTTCTGTGCCATATTATAGCTACTCTCCATTATACTATGAGAAATTCAGTCATTTATTAAAGGAAAGCCAAAAAAAAAGTTATTTCATTTTAAATTACAGTTTGGAAATAAAGAGTAAATGTGGTTATCTATATAAAATTGATTTCTGAGGCTGTGACTAAGTCCAGAAACCTATGAGTTTATCTCAAACTTCTGTATCAAATAACTTTTTCCCAAACTGTCTTCTTTTTAAGCAGTTAACTCCCCAAAATTTCAAGCCTTTGACTAGGGAAGCAGTGCCAACAATTATTTCCATTACAACCAGGTAAAGTCTTCAAAGTCTTCAGAATAAAATGGGCCCTGAAATCTCATCAAGGAAGCCAGCCTGGGTTACTGGGTTCTGATGGGGGTCATTACTATGGGAAGTATTTGGGAGAGTTAGACAGGAATGCGTTTGTGTTTCCTCATTTGATTCCAAAACAACACAAGCCCTGTGGTGGGTGTTGTGGGATGGGCCTCTCCTCCTTGCCCTGTCATGGGCAGTAAATAAGAGTCTCCACTGTGATGTGTCATTTCATCATACTACAGACATGGACTTAGCAGTCAGACCATCCTAGGGCTGTGACCTGCTGGCTCTGGGGCCTTGGCCACATTACATTGTCTAGGCCTCCTTTTCCGCACACAGGTAAAATTACCATTTTTGAGTGCTGAGTGTATGGTGCATTTCCCCTGCCTCCTGTACAATTGGTGTGATTATCTCTGATGTACAGATGAGGAACCTGATGTTTAGAGAATTTTCAGAGCCTGCCTTCCATCCCCGAGGGAGAAAATGGGAGGCTATAACTCCAAAGCACCTTCCCAAGCCCTTGGTTCTTCTACCTGGCATCTGGTAGGTGGGGAGAGCTGCACCTCTCACAGGGGACCCAGCCCCATCATGGTGCCCCATGTGGCATATGGTAGCATCTCAATAACTATCCATCTTTATCCTTCACTGTGGGTTTGGGGTTTTTGGATATTTTTTAATGATAATTGGAAAGGTAAACTGATAGTGATTTTCTCAACTTCATCTCTTCTTCTCCCATCAAACTGACTATATATTTAATGGAGACTATTCTTTGTGATTTTGGAAAAAAAAAACAAAACACAACTTTCTCTGTTTTTATTTTTAAATTTATAGAGTTACCCTCCCACTTACAATGTGAAAGACATGCTGGTGCCAACTGCAGTCTGGAATGGGGGACAAGATGTGCTTGCAGATGTCAAAGATGTCAATGTCTTATTGACCCAGATCACCCACTTTGTGTAGCATAAGGCTATTCCTGAATGGGAGCATCTCAAATTTATCTGGGGCTTGGATGCCCCTTGGAGGTTGTATAATGAAATTATTCATCTCATGAGGAAATATGAAAGCTAGACTTAAAAGATGTAGAGTTCTTTCCAAGGTCTTTTTCTTTTTAGATCCAAGGTAATTGTGAGACTTTGAAGATGCCCTATTTTCTCCAATGAGGATTAGAAACTCACTAGCTATTTTTGTTTTTTGTTTAATTAAATTCACCAGCTGATTAAGGAATTAATGTCTCAACTATAGTGTTGTTTCTTTAAGTCTTTGTGAAAAGATACTTATAATCATTCTGTTTACCCTTCCAATTTAAAATGCAATGTAGGGAAGTGGACTTGGCCCAGTGGTTAGGGCCTCCGTCTACCACATGGGAAGTCCACAGTTCAAACCCGGGGCCTTCTTGACCCATGTGGAGCTGGCCCACAGACAGTGCTGATTCGTGTAAGCAGTGCAGTGCCACGCAGGGGCATCCCTGCACAGGGCGGCCCCATACACAAGGAGTGCTCCCCATAGGGGGAGCTGCCTAGTGCAAAAGAAAGTTCAGCCTGTCCAAGAATGGCACTGCACACACTAGAGCTGATGCAGCAAGATGATGCAACAACAACAAAAAAGAAACACAGATTCCATGCTGCTGACAACAACAGAAGCAGACAAAGAAGAACATATAGCAAAATAGTCCTAGAGGACAGACAACTGGGCTGGTGGGGGGGGGGGGGGAGAGAAGAGAAATTTTAAAAATGCAATGAATTAGCTTTTTACTTCCACCCAAGGCAAATTAACACATTTGGACTGTTCAAACTGTTGTTCATTAATAAATGACTTGAGAAAATCTCAGTGTAAAAGTATCTAACTTTCAACTCCTCGCTTTCCAATCTAAGGATCTTGTTTTTATGGACCTAAATGATACATCTCTCATGTTTTTATTTAGGAGGTACAGTAAAATCTGTGCTATACCAGTTACAAAGATCCCTTGATGCATTTTATTTATCAAACTTATGTGCAATAGCTGTGATTTAGTAAATGGTTAAATGGCTCAGACCAAGGAAAATAATTTCCTGAAATCTTTGAAAACTAATTGCACTGAATCCCATGGAGAGGCTTTACTACTGGTTTACTCTGAAATTAGGGTGCTCTTTTAACTGGCTGCTGTATCGCAGTAATGATGTCATGGTGTAGAAAAACCCTGTGGCTGCTCACAAGAAGAGTTTCCAAGTTGAATTTTACACAAAAGAAATGTGACCATGACTGTTTTCAGTCCGAGATTCAGGGACTCATTTTCTTTTTGTAGTTTTCTGTGTGTTCATATTTCTAGTCCTGATTTGCATCCCTATGTCAGGAAGCCCATATTCAAATACTTTTCTTGCAGCATTTCCTTAAAGTACTCTCAGGTGAACAGATGATTTTGTGACAGAGTTATCTGAGCTGCAATATCAATATTTAGTATTGGTTAATATATGCAAGGAGAATACTACTACTTTGTAACATTTAAAAGTCTTATTTAAAGGTTTCAGTAAAACTCAGCAAGCCTCAGGCCTGAGAATTGTGTATATGTGGTTTGTCCTTGATTTAATCGCCTTTTTATTCTTCTCATTTCCTTTTGGCTGGCCTTAAATCTTTCTTTCTCATCTTTTCCCAGTCCTTCTTACCCATTGTAAATCTTGCTGCTACTGCTCATGAACACCTGCTCCTTTCCTTAGGGGAGGAGACCACAGTCTCAAGAGTAAGGAGAGTTAGAGATGTTTGGAAACACTAGCTTCATAAGTTATCCTGCAGGCACCACGTTAGTGAGGCTGTGGGTGGAGGCTTGGTGGCCTTAAACCCTGTGCAGGTAGCCCATGGGCTGCAGGGAGGACCATGAATTTGAGGACTGTGGGTCCTTCTTCATTGTAAAGATGAGGCAACTGTAGTAGTCAGCTAAAGGGGTGCTGATGCAAAATACCAGAAATCTGTTGGCTTTTAGGAAGGTTTTTTATTTGGCTTTTAGGAAGGTTTTTTATTTGTGGTACACACTTACAGTTACCAAGCCCTAAAGAGTCTGACTCAAGGTACCATTAAGAGGTACTTTCTCTCCAAAAGTTTGTTGCCATCTGTTAATGCAACGTGATGGACAATATCTGCTACAGTTGAGCCTTCCTCTTTTCTCTTAAGGCTCCATGGTCCCAGCTTCTTCCAATCTCAGCTGTAGGCTGTCCAGAGGCTCATCACTCTCCCTGGGACTCATTTCTTTCCAGGCTCAGCTGCTCTGGTCTCTCCACAAGGTCACCTGTAGACTATCATGCTCATCTCTCTTCCCAGGGCACTGTCTAAGGAGCACTCTCTCTTCCTGTGTATCTGCTTCTGTGTTCTCCTCTTCCATGTATTTCCTTCCATGTGAGAGTTTGTTTTGTCCCCACCAAGAGGGTGGTGACTCAACCCTACATGCCCTAAAGATGTGATCACATAAAAGCCCTAATCTTGATTTAATAAGGTAAAATTGAAACCTCTGAATCTAATACAATCTAATATGGCCAGAGGAACAGACAGTTTACAAACACCATCCAATATCTACTTTTGGAATTCATAAACAATACCAACCTACCACAGCAACCAAGGTCAGGAGAGGTAGGTCTCCTGAATGGGGCCCTGGAACATAGACTTGGAGCCCCAGTAAGATCTCTCCCACTAGGGTGTGGTTTGAGAGAAGAGGCTACACCTTACCCATCTCTGTCTACCCAGAATCTAACGCAGGACCTGGAATATAGTGAGTCTCACTAGGTGTATGTAGATAGACTAAATGTATGAAGAATGAGTGGACTTCTTTACATAGCTAAGGAAAATTAGATGCTCAAGTACAGCTGGGAAAGTGTAAGGAGTGAAGTGGGATCAGAGATTTTTCTTAGTCCCAGAGGAAGGAGTAAAAATGTACTAGAGGCAAAGGGTGTGTGTGTGCAGGAGGGTGCCCCCCTCCCCCACTGGCCATATGTCCCCAGTGAGCTCTTCTTTTTGCTTGAACCAAGACAAACTGGTTTGGCCAGGCACATGCAGGATTCTTAGGGCTGGGGAGGAAGAGACAGTGAGTAGGTTTCTTTTGTGGTCAGTAAAGCTCCCACTCACCAGACCATAAGCTGAAGAATAAGTAGGGGCTGCCATCCACTTGCCTGTTTTGCTCTTTGCCTCTTTTCCACACTTTTCTCTGGGGATTCCCTCAGTGTGTGGACCAGTCTAAAGGTGGGGATGTTGCACATTGGTTATTACTAGTTACACATTTGGCTTTTCTAGAGTCGTCTTACCCCTGACACAGCTCTGTAGACCCTTTGTATCCTTATGACCCTGGCTTCATTGACCTAGTCATGTTAACTCAACCACTGCGAATTGGAACTTTGTGAGGTTGGAACTTTTGCCTAAAAGACCTGGGACAAGTTGGTATGGGCTCCGACTCTGTTTTCAACTGGCTTTGATGTGTACTCTGTTGAAAAAAAATTGATGTTCCCCCTCAGATCCTCAGAGCAAGGAAAGGACTAGTTATTCTGTCAACTTGGAATTCTTCTCTAAGACATGGGGAAAAGAGCCACCAAATGTCACAATTGAGAAGGAAAAGTCTTTTTTCCTTTTGCCACAAGAGGGCAGGCTTGGCTCGCATTGTACACCTGCAGCACCTGTGACTTCATTTTTAGGGAGGCCTTCCTCAGGGAAGGAACTGGGTGCTTTAGGAGCCAGTTGGTAGTTTGGGACTGATACGATCAGATGCGTCAGCGGTCATGTCCATCTAGGAACGTGAGTAATTCATCTCTAATGCATAACACCTGAAACAATTTCCCAAAGAAAAGCTCTCTCCCAAATGTGACATATGAAAACAAAATTTTGCCTAGAAGGTGAACAAATGGTCAGTACCTTAGGCATGTGTAGGTGAGTGTGGAATGAAGACGGCATTAACCCAGACCTCAAAGTAGGGAAGGTCTAAAATTTAGACTGTTGAAATGATCTCCAAATAAGGTTATTCTCTGTTTATGGAGATTAAAGATGTTAATTTATTCAATGTAAACATTTAAAACATACTGTGTATTTTACTCTTAGAAATTTATTTTTAAATATATGGAGAGATTTAGAAAAATGAAAGTAACCCTGGTCTCTTGTGACTCATGAAAGGAGCAGCAGGTAGTAAATATTATGATTTAAAAAAAAAAAAACTTGTCAGACATTCATTCAGAGTATCTATTGTAATGTGCTAAGTCGCAGATTCCAAGTCCAATTCCAAATTAAGCAAGTAAAACTCTTTTTCTCCCATATGGTTTTAGTAGTACTAAAATAATGCTTTGTATTTTACAGTGTACTTTCAGAGTTTTTCAAGCCTTTTCTGTTTTCTATACAGGCCAAATAGGAAAGTTAATGGGGCTGTGGTGGGAATCACCGCTCCTGCATCCTTCAAATCCTTGATGGTGGCATGAATTTCTGTAATTCCTCCCAGAATCCAGTATTGCTTTTCATTTACTATTTTGCTAGGTAGGGGCTTCCACTTGGCCTTTCCAACCATAATAGACTTCACTCCATGAGTCAGGGATTCAATGTGGGGATTCTGCCAGTTACTGAGTATGTCAATTCCAATTATGCCTTCTGGATCTGGGGAAACAACCACAGAATGGGCCCGGGGATGCCCCGGTCCAACTGTGAGATGGACATAAGCTAAAACTCCATCAATCAACTGACCTTCATTAGCCCCTACTCTGACTGGTGGACTACAGTGATATTTTGGTTCACCTGGAATAAATGTCATTTCTAAGCCAGAGTCTAATAATCCCCAAAATATCTATCATTTCCTTTTCCCCAGTGCACTATTACTCTGGTAAAAAGCCATAGATCTCCTTGGCAAAGGTGGGAGGAAGATTAACAGCATAAATTTTGGACAGTTTAACAGGATCCTTCCCCAAAGAGACCTGGACTCCTCCTCAGTCAAGGGGCTCTGGGTCTGTAAACTGTCTCAGGTCTAAGAATTGATTAAGGGTCCATGATTCTCTGCAACTGTAATTTGAGTTAGGGTTTCATTCACTTGACCTAGAACTCTTCTGTTTATACAGATTTCAAAGAAATTTAGTAGACTGCCCATCTATTTCACTGCTAGGTACCCCATGATGTATTAGCCAATGCCGTAACTCCACTTGACTCAGACTATTTTGAGTGACTTTTGGACTCTGCCTTTCATTACAGTAGCCATGCCCACGTTGACTTGGCATTTGACTGAACATACTTGACTTTTACCAGACCGACATCCAATCATCCCAACAATGTTTAAGGATTCTAATTCCATCACATCTCTCCATACGGTAATATCTGGACTACAGAGAAGAGCAACCACAGGGCTCTTCAGGGAAGATGGAGTTAGTTTTACAAATTTATTCCTCACAGTACTGGTTAAAGGTGTCCTTTGGACACTCCTGGGGTGAGTGGGCAGCTCTCAAAAGGTAAATGGATTCTAAAATTCCAATCTCTCTAAGCCATTGAATTCCCTCTTCTAATGTGTATGAGGGCAAATCGGGCATCTCAACCTCAGACATGCTAGGCATTCTTTTGGCCCATGTTTTAATCAACCACTCAAACTGTTAGAGCCCTTTCTAACCCCTTGAGCTACAGCACTGAATCCAGAATTTCTGCTTAGTGTGCCCATATCAATAAATTCAGCCTGATTCAACTTTATATTCCTTCCACCATTATCCCATATCCTTAGTATCCATTCCCACACATATTCCCCTGATTTCTGTCTGTATAAGTTGGAAAAGTCATGCTGTTCTTTCTGAGTATACCTTATTTCCTCATGGGTAACACTTTGTATTTCACCTTTGGGGGCTTGTTGTGATTTTAGTCTAGTAATAGGTCTCAAAGAAAAGAGAGGTGGTGGGGGTAGGAAGGGAGAAAGATTAGAAATGCCTTACAAGCTACTCAACTCAGGGCATTCCCTTACATTTTCTTCTGTGAAAATAGATTAGTCTCTTCAGGCAGGGGTGGAAGGCAGTTTCCTCAGGTTGGGCAGTGCATGCTGGAATTTGGCTGATACATGCCTCAGGGCTGGGAGGAAGTCCAGACTCCCTGTGGCAGCCCTGGAGGCTGGGCAGGGCAGGCTTCAGTTCGATTGGTACCTACCTCAGGGCTGGAAGTTGTTTCAGATCCCTGAGCATGCTGGAGGCTGGATGATACAAGGTTGACAAGCTATGGTCTAGACAGGACAGGCCATGGCAGGCTTATCTGTTAAAGTCTCAGCAGAAATTAGGGTTCCAATGTCACCACCAATATTATCATCATCCCGTAAATCTCCATCCCAATTCTCTGGATTCCACTCTTTTCCAATTAATGCCTTCACTTTAACTGCAGAAATCCTGTGGGGCTGAGATTTTAGATTCCTTTGTAACTCTGCTACTTGTACTATGAGATTCTGAGTTTGGTTCTCAGATATTTTAAGCCTGTGGCTACAGGAGACCAGATTTTCTTTCAGAGCGCACATTGAAACTTCCACATCATCCATTTTGTGTTTTTTTGTTTTTGTTTTTTTGTCTTGATATTTTTAATGTTACATTAAAAAAATATGGGTTCCCCATATGTCCCCCACGACCCTCTCCCCACTCCTCCCCCCTATAACAACAACCTCCTCCATCGACATGAGATATTCATTGTATTTGGTGAGTACATCTCTGAGCATCGCTGCACCTCATGGTCAATGGTCCATGACAAAGCTCACACTCTCCCACAGTCCACCCAGTGGGCCATGGGAGGACATACAATGTCCAGTAACTGTCTCTGCAGCACCACCCAGGAAAACTCCAAGTCCTGAAAATGCCCCACATCACATCTCTTCCTCCCACTCCCTATCCCCAGCAGCCACCATGGCCACTTATGCCACACCAAGCCCACATTTTCTTCTATTACTAATCCCAAGAGTTCATGAATAGAATATCAGTAAGTCCACTCTAATCCATATTCTATTCCTCCATCCTGTGGACCTTAGATGGTTGTGTCCACTTCACATCTATATCAAGAGGGGGCTTAGATTCCACATGGATGCTGGATGCAATTCTCCTGGTTTCAGTTGAAGGAACTCTTGGCTCCCTGGTGTGGTAGTTGACCTTCTTCACCTCCGTGTTAGCTGAGTGGGGCCATTCTGTGTTTAAGTTTCAAATTTAAAGCCTTTAACTCATCTCTTTCTTTTGTAACAGTATCCAGAGTATCTAGGAGGACCCAGCCAACATCATTATACAGTTTGAATCCACAAAACTCTGTTAAGGTGGTGAAAACATTCTCACCAAGATCCTTGCTTCTGATAAGCATGGAAGTAGGGGAATTCAATGATGCTATTTTGGGTATCTCAATCACCAACTGGTACCATGGACTATTAGAGGCCTCTTCATTATTGGAAAGGGAGTCACCAGTACCCTTGAGACCAGTTAGAGTAGAGAGACAATTGCCAAATCCTAGAATCACCTCAGACACACCATGTTTAAGACTGTGTTCTTCAAGAATCACTCCTGGAACCAAGCTGTGTTAGTCAAGGGTCTCTAGAGAAACAGAATCAGCAAGAGATATCTGTCATATTACTTGATTCTCTAAGAGTCTCTCACACAGCCATGGGGATGCACAAGTCCAGGCTCTGCAGGCAGGCTGCAACCAGGGGCTGCAATGAAAGACCAATGAAGGTTCTTGATGAGTTCTGGAAGATGTTGGCTGTCCAAAGATGAGCTAGGAAATTATCTCTCAATGCTGGAATCACTTCCCCTTTTAAGGCATTCAACTGATTGGGTTAAGCAGTCACTCATTGTTGATGGCAATCTCCCTGATTGATGTAATCAGAACCAGCTATCTATGACTTACCACTGCAGGAAGTCAATGATGACCAATGTCCATAAATGCCCTTGTAATTACAGTTAGCCCAGTGCTTGCTTGACCAAACCACTGGACACAATTCCCTGGCTGAGATGACAATAGCCTAACCATCACATATCCTTAAGAGGAGAGGGAGATTTGGAGATAGGGAGTTACTGAGGAGACACACAAGGAAGATATGATGACAGAAGAAGAGACTCAAGTGATACAGCTATAAGTCAAGGATCACCAGGCAGGCACCAGAAGCTAGAATGATGCAGGGAGTGATCCTCCTCTAGAGTCTACACAGAAAGCATGAACCTACCAACACCTTCATTTCAGACTTCTAGTCTCCAGGACTATGAGGAAATAAATTTCTAATATTTTAAGCCACCAAGTTTATGGTACTTTGTTACAGCGACCCAAGGAAACTAATATAAAGCCCAATCAAAAATGAGCAAAAAGGTCAATCACCACACCAGGGAGTGCAACCATAAACAGGAGAATTGCATCCATCATCCAAATGGAATTTAAGCACCCTCTCAATACAGAGGTGGAGTGGACATAACCATCCCAAGGTCCACATAATGGAGAACTAGAGTATGGATTAGAGTGGACTTACTGATACTCTATTCTGGAACTAATGTGATTAGTAATGTAAGTAAATGTAGCACTGAGATGGAGAAAGTGGCTATGGTTGCTGCTGAGGGTGAGGAGTGGGAAAAAAAGATGTGATGGGGGGGCATTTTCAGGACTTGGAGTTGTCCTGAGTGGTACTGCAGAGACAGTTACTGGACATTTTATGTCCTCCCATGGCCCACTTGGTGGACTGGGGGAGAGTGTAAACTATAAGGTGTACAATTTACCCTGTGGTGCAGCAGTGCTCATAGATGTATTCAGCAAATGCAATGAATGTCTCTTGTCGATGGAGGAGGTTGTTTTTATAGGGGGGAGGAGTGGGGAGAGGGTGTGGGGGACATATGGGGACCTCATATTTTTTTCCTGTAACATTTAAAAATTTTAAAAATATAAAAAGATAAATAAAAGACAGATACTGCAGGACATTATATATCCTGCCATAATCTACAGAAGGAGTCGGAGAGAATGTAAACTACAATGTAAACTATATCCATGCTGTGTAAAAGTGCTCCAAAATGTGTTCATCAATTGCAATGAATGTACCACAATAATGAAAGAAGTTGTAAATGGGGGAAAAGTGGGAGGTGTGGGGAATGGGACATATGGGAATCTCCTGCATTTTTTATGTAACATTTTATATAACCTATGTATCATTTAAAAATAAATAAATGTATTTTTTAAAAGTTTGTGTATTTCACTGTATATAAATTTTACCTGTAAATGTAAATAAATAAAATGCTGAAATATTGTTTTAAAACTGAGCAAAAATTTGAATTGAAGGAAACTTTCTCAAATTGGTAAAAGCCATATATGAAAAACCCATAGCTAACATTGTACTCAATGGTGAATACTGAAAGTTTTCCCACTGAGATTAGGGATAAGACAAGGATACCCCCTGTCACTACTATTGGTAAAGAGAGTGCTAGAACTTCTAGCTAAAGCAATCAGGCAAGAAAAAGAAATAAAAAGCATCCAAATCAGAAAGGACGAAATAAAACTTTCACTATACACAGGTAAAAGTCCTGAAAAAAGTACAACAAAGCTGCTAGAACTAATAAACAATTTCAGTAGTGTGTTTAAATACAAGATCGATATGCAAAAATCAGTGGTGTTTCTATATGCTAGTAATGTGCATCCTGAGGAAGAAGTCAGGGGGGGAAATCATTTATAATATTGAGTATAAGAATCAAATATTTGAAATATTTAGGAATAAACTTAACCAAAAAGGTAAAGCACTTGTATTGGGAAAACTACAACTCATTGCTGAAAGAAATATTTTTAAAGTCCTAAATAATTGGAAGAATATTCCTTGCTTATGGATTAGAACACTAAATATCATTAAGATGACAATTCTACCCAAATGATATACAGATTCAGTATAATCCTGAAAAAATTTCACCAGCATTTTTTAAACAAATGGAAAACACAACTTGTCAGATTTATTTGTTAGGCGTAGGACCCCAAATAGGCAGAAACATCTTAAAAGAGAAAATCAAAGTTGGAGGGCTTTCACTTCCAGATTTTGAATCATGTTACCTAGCTACATGATAGACACATGGATCAATGGAACCAAATTAATAGTTCAGAAACAGACCCTCACATCTATGGCCAAGTGATTTTTGACAAGCCCATCAAACCCACCCAGCTGGTCAACAACAATCTATTCAACAAAAGGGGCTGGGAGAACTGATATCCATAGTCAAAAAGAAAGAGGATCTCTATCTCACACCCTATAGAAAAATTAACCCAAAATGGATCAAAGACCTAAATATTAAAGGAATAACCATAGAGCTTCTAGAAGAAAATGTGGGAAACATCTTTAAGATTTGTTGGTAGGTAGTACATTATTAAGCCTTACACTGAAAGCACGAGCAGCAAGGGAAAGCATGGATAAATGGGACCTTCTCAAACTCAAACACTGTTGTGATGCAAAGGACTTTGTCAAGAAGCTGAAAAGGCAGCCCACTCAATGAGAGAAAATATTTGGAAGCCACATATCCATGTCCACTCTATATAAAGAGATCATACAACTCAACAATAAAAGAATAAACAATTCAATTTGAAAATGGACAAAAGATTTAAATAGACATTTTTCCAAATTAGAAATATAAATGGTCAAAAAGCACATGAAAAAATGTTCAGTATCACTAGATATTAGGGAAATGCAAATCAAAACAACAATAAGCCTAATGCAAAAAAAAGTGCAGTCTGCCCAGGGATGGTGCCACACACACAGGGAGCTGATGCAGCAAGATGATGCAACAAAAAGAAACACAGATTTCCAGTACTGCTGATGAGGATAAAAGCAGTCACAGAAGAACACACAGTGAATGAACACAGAGAGCAGACAACTGGTGGGAGGAATGTGCAAGGAAGGGGAGAGAAATAAATAAAAAATAAATATTGTGAAAAAAAAATGCTTGACTACAGAACTCAGTCCTTGGGAGTGGCCATGAGATGAGCTTGCTCATCATGGCTATCTCCTAAGACCTCTGCAAAGTAGGCTAAAGAAAGGTCCCTAGCCAGTCCCTTTCCTAGGGTCTGGCTAGGTCCTTCAGTCTGGGAATCAGAGCCAGACTTCCCTAAGACTTCTAAGGCTCTGGGGATGCCCAGAGACATAAGGCTCCTGATCCCTCAGATGTAGTGTCAGCAAGCAGGTCCCCTGAACTCCAGGAAGCTGGCTCAGTGAGCAATCCATGCAACCATGTCTAGCAGTGGAATGCTTCCAAGACTGATGAATGCATTTGTCCTCCCTTAGGATAATGGGTGGCTTCTAATTGGGACAACCTGCTACTGATGGTCTAAAAGGGAAGAGGCTAATCTTTCCTACCACAGCACATGGCTGCAGTGTGGCTGAGAGTGGTCTCTGTATGAGACCCTGACTTCCAGTTAAACCTATGTAAGAGAGAAGGAGAGGCCAAACAGACCTGAGGACCAGAGATTGTGTGGCTTAAAGGATGTCTCCTTAAAGGATAAAGAAGTGAATTGTAAGCACAGGGAAGTTACACAGAGGGAGGATGAAAACCCAGCCTTATTTCAAGGCAAGCTGTCAGAGGCAATAAAAATACTGTCTTGTAGATCCTAACTCTAGAGAAAGACAGATCCCCCTAGGAGCTCCAGTCTTCCTTGGATAACCATAGAAACCTGCAGAAAATTCCCTAGGCCCCCAAACTTCCATTAACTCCCTTTTAAAACAGCCTTCACAGGTTTCAATATTCAAGACCAAGTCGCCAAGGAGAAGCAGGTGAGGAAGGACAGGCATGGGGCCCAGAAGCAGGTTCACCTTTTAACTGTCACTGTTAAAGTCACCATCATGTCAGGGATACCCGAATCCAGCCTCCATGTCTGCAGGATGCTGGCCCCAAGCTGTGTCAGCAGAGACCATTAGGGGCCTTGCCCCAGGTGAGGACGGAAGGTGACTGAAGCCACCCAGCAACAATGAACCAGGAGGCCTCCGCTGACCCTTGACTTGGCAGGTAATATTGTTTTTTCATAATTAACCAATTCTTGGCCCTAGCCTGCACTCCAGACCTCTCCTAACCTCAGTTGTGCCCAATAAGGGCAGTGAATAGGGAATCAAGGTCCTAGGCCATTTACTAAGCCTCTGCCCTATAGAATAAGGAACCTCTTCATATGCCATCAATTAAGATTAAAAGTCCCTTTCTATTCCTAGCTGCCTGCCAACACTCTAGTCCTTCCAGTGAAAACAAAGGCCCACAGGGATTTACCCCTTGTCAGAAAGTAACAAAAGTGCTGCAGCCCACAGAGCAGCCCCAGTTTGTGTCTTGTCAGGGACAGGGCTTCTCTGGAATCCTTAACTCCATACCTAGCACCTGCCCAGGGATTTTCCTGCAGGAACAAAGCTGGAGGTTGCTGCACGAGTTTTCTGGCATGCACAGACACTGGGAATTTTCCATCTAGGTGATTCTAAAGTGAAGTATTTCCCTATGCTATGTGTGTAAAATTCTCTCTTCTATTCTAATCTGTGTTTGCTTCAACTTTGCCAGTCTGCTCCTGCCTAGGAACTCACAATACAGATTTGGGGTTTGCCTGTTGTTGTAGAAACATGGTTTTAAGTTAAAACATTGCTATAATGCACACAAAAGTGCAGGCTTAGGAACATCTGGCCTTGACTAGATGGAACACCATCTGGTCAGCACAAAAATATTTGTGTGAGGAAGCATTTGACTTTGTATAACTTGTACCTTATTATAGTAAAATGTTGCACATGTTCTATTGTAGATGTTGCCTTATTGTAGATGTTACACTTGTTTCCTGTTTTTGTAGATGACATTGCAGTAAAGGTGGAGGCCATCCAAACAGATTCTCAGAGGGCGTGATGCCTTGTATATAGGGGTTAGATGGGGCTTTTAGGAGGGCAAAGGAAGGAGACTCACCCAGTTTTTGCCAGACTCCACAACCAACTTGGTCAGAGGATCTTCCAAGGTGCGATTCATACTCTCTACCTGTCCCAAACTTTGGGGTTGGAATGCACAGTGCAGTTTCCAATTTATATTCAGGGTTTTTGCCAATTGGTGACTCACCTTGGCTATAAATGCTGGTCCATCATCAGAGCCTATCCTAAGGGTAGTCCAAATCTGGGTATGCTTTCTGTTGTAAGGCTTTTTACTATCTTTTTTGCAGTTTCACCTTTTGTGGGGAAAGCCTCTACCCATGCCGGAAATGTTTCTACTAGTACCAATAAATAGCGATACCCATAACCCCCTGGTTTAATTTCAGTAAAGTCTCTTTCCCATTGTTCCCCAGTTCTAGTCCTCAGAACCTCTTTCCCTCCTGAATCTTTGCTCCTCCCCTCTGGTTTACTCTAGCACAAGTTACCCACCTTGCCATGACATCGCGGCAGCTTGTGTGTAGATTGTGGAAATGAAAGTGTCTACCGACCAATTCCACCAGTTTGATGCTCCCCATGTGGGTAGTTTCATGCAGCCTTTTAACTAACTGCCTTCTCACAGCCTCAGGTAAGTAAATTCGACCATCTGGTAAACACAACCATCCATCCCCTGTGCGCAAGACGTTCAGGTTCTCTCCTCCACCCACGTCCTCCGGTGTATGGTGGAGCGCCACCGGGCTCCGCTCCAGTACAGATGGGAGGGTCCATATGGGCACTACTGGTGATTGAGCCGCTCTCCAGGCCACTTCATCTGCCAGTCAGTTGCCACACGCTTGGGGGGCATCTCCTTTTTGATGCCCTTTACAATGTATAATTGCTATGTGCTTGAGAAGCCAGATAGCTTCCAGTAAGGCTAGGATCTCTGTGGTACTTTTGACATTCTGGCTTCCTGAAGTTAATAGTCCTTGCTCCTGGTACAGAGCCCCATGGAGATGGGTGGTCGCAAAAGCATATTGGCTGACAGTATAAATGTTGGCCATTTGATTCTTGGGCCACCAGAGCGCCTGGATGAGGGCTATGAGTTCAGCCCATTGAGCGGATGTGTCACAGCTCAGGCTGGGCCCAGATAACATTCAGGGGCTCGATCACTGCTGTGCCTGCATACCTGGTTCCCTCCTGAGTGAAACTACTGCAGTGGACATAGAGGATATGTTCTGCTTCAGGACTGGGGGGTGTCAGTAAAGTCAGGTTGCAGCCCCGTCAGAGTTTCCAGGAGATATAGACAGTCATGAGCCTGTGGGGTTCCATCCACATTGGGAAGCAGAGTGGCAGGATTTATCGCTTCTGTTTTAGAAAAGGTTACCGACAGGCGGCTCAAAAGTCATACTTGATATCGTGTTTATTCGAGCATTGGATAACCAACGAGTGGGAGGGCTGCAGAGAATAGTCTCTACTGAATGCAGGACTGTGATTATGATGTTTTGCCCAAACGTTAGCTTGGAAGCTTCTTTTACCAGCAGAGCTGTGGCTGCCACAGCCCACAAACAATTGGGCCAGCTGGCTGCCACATAATCCAGTTTCTTAGAGAGGTATGCTACAGGCTGTCTCCAGGGGCCAATAGTCTGGGTCAAAACTCCCTTAGCAACTCCCCTATTTTCACCCACAAATAGATGAAAAGGTTTAGTCAGATCTGGCAACCAAGGGCTGGGGCACTCACCAGGGCTGTCTTCAGATGCTCGAAGGCTTCTTGCTGTTCGCCGGTCCATGACAAATGGATATTCTTCCCCACCATGGCAGCGTACAGAGGTTTTGCTATTTCAGCAAATCCAGGAATCCAGAGCCAGCAATAACCCACAGCCCCAAGGAACTCCCAGACCTGCTGGATGATTTTTGGTTCGAGGATGTCAGAACTGCCTTGACTTGGGCCAATGAATGATGATGCTCCCTCCTTTCTATAAGGTAACCCAGATATGTTACCAAGGGAGGGCAGAGCTGGGCTTTCTTTGTGGAGATGTGGTATCCCATCTCCACCAAGGCACCCAATATGTCCAGAGTAGCCCCCCAACAAGTGTCAAGGCTGTCAGCTACTAGAAGATCTTCAACATATTGAAGCAAGGCTATGGCTGGGTGTTGTTCCCTAAATAAGGACAGATCCTGCCCCAGAGCTTCCCTGAAGAGAGTGGGGGAATTCCTGAGGCCCTAGGGGAGTCTAATCCAGGTTAATTGCCCCATTCCCTCAGGAAGGGGATCTTTGAAAGTGAAAACGGTTGGCTGATTGGCAACAGTGGAATAGAGAAAAAAGCATCTTTAAGATCCAGGAGAGAGTAAACAGTGCAGTCAGTGGGGAGTCAACTTAAGAGCATGTACGGATTAGGAAACGGTAGGCTGACAGCCTCCACTCTTTTGTTAACCTCCCTCAGATCTTGCATGGGGCGATAGTCCTGGCTTCCTGGTTTTAAAATGGGGAGCAATGGGGTATTCCACAGGAACTGGCGAGGAATTAAATTATCAGCGTTAAGAAGGTGATTGATGTACTGACTGATTCCCGATCTCGCCTTCTGACTGAGAGTATACTGATGTATTCTTATGGGGAGAGAGCAGCTCAGCAGTTGAATCACTACTGGAATCTGGTGTCGTGCCAGGTCGGGAGAATTTGTTTTAGCCCAGACTCCAGGAACTAAATGCTGGAATTCTTGTAATAACACCTCATCCAGGGAGGACAACTCAGTAGGATTGAGGGCATATTCTTCAGTGAGGGGCAGGTAACTAAGAGAGTCTGAGGTTGGGAGCCAAAGTTAATTTGGTTGCACCACCATGGAAGGAAATAGTGGCCTTTAAGTTTTGCAATAAGTCTCCCCTAAGCAGGGGATATGGGCAGTCAGGCATAACGAGGAAAGAATGGGTGACTGTCCTGGCTCTGAGATCTACGGTCTGGGCCATGGTCCCTAGGTAAGAATCTAACTTTCCTGTAGCCCCTTGGATGCCCTTGGATGAGGATTTGCTCAGTCTGAAGGGGCCTGGGGCAATCTTCAGTGTGGAATAAGTGGCCCCAATATCCCCTAGAAAGGTAACTGGGATGCCCCTGACCTTTAATTTCACCATGGGCTCCTGGGGGCTGTTCCAGTCCTGGCCCCATCAGTTTAATAATTCTAAAGCAGGTTTCAGGTAGCTTTTTGACAGGAGCACTCATCTTTCCAGTGTCCAGGTTCCTAACAGCATGTGCACTGATCTCTCTGTAGCTTCAGTCTGCCTGTCCCCGACTTTCCTTGCTCTCTTAGCGGCCCACACGAGGGTCCAGGGGGCCTAGTTCCAGCCTCAACTAAAGGACTAAGGAGAACTTTTGCTACCTTGTCTTTTGGGTTTCAGAATCCTCTTTGTTATTATATGCCTTCTGAGCAATTTCCATCCATTCTGACAAAAGCTTCCCTTCAAATCCCTCTAACTTCTTATATTTCCTGTGGGTGTCAGGAGCTGACTGGGAAAAGAAAGCTATATTGATTGCACTCCTGTTTTCAGGGGCCTCAGGATCAATGGGGGTATAACACCTGTAGGCTTCTAAGAGGCATTCTAAGAATGTGGACAGTGACTCATCTAGTCCCTGGATAGTTTTGCTTACCTTAGATTAGTTGGTTTTCTGGCAGCAGCATGGAGGCCACTTAGCAGAATCCAGTGAAATCGCTCAAGAGCCTTCTTTCCTTGATCATCATTATAGTCCCAGTCCAGTCTGGTGGATGGGAGAACTGCCTCGATGCATCTAATGTTGGTTGTGGGTTGGCCATCTTGTCCCAGAATGGTTTTTACAGCCTCCCTCCACACTCTCTCTCTTTCTTCTGACATAAATAGAACCTGAATAACTGTTGACAATCTTCCCAAGTGGGATTATGAGTAAAGAAAATAGTTTCTAAGAGAGAGATTAATCCCTCAGGCTTTTCTGAAATGGGGGATTTTGATGCTTTCAGTTGTACAGGTCTGTGGAAAAAACAGGGCATATACCATAAAAGGTTGACCATCAGGCCCTGGACCTAGACCAGCCTGTTGCAGAGACAGGAGGGGCACAGGAGGGGTTTGATCTGTTGAGCTGGTGCTAGTGCAATCTGCTGCAGCCTAATAAGGAGTACCCTGTCATGTATGGGGGGGCTGACCATAGGAGGGACAGCCTGTGAGCTTGTAAGCTTTGGGATGGGAGGGTATAGGGAAGGAATGGAAGGAGGAGCTGAGGGATTAGGGGCCAGGTAGGGAGGGGGATCTAGAGTGGGGTCTTCAGGTTGTTCTTGCAAGACTGGAGGCTTGGGGTCCTTTTTGGGGCTTCCAAAGGAAGAATTGCATCTGGTCGGCTACTTGTGGCCATTAGACCTGAAAGACAAGACTTTAGTTTCTTAGGGGTCTGAGTCAGGAGATCTATCCAGGCATCAATGTAGGGAATCTGGTCGGGGTGGCCGGGTTGACCATAGATAACACGCGAGACCCCATATGCAGTTTGGAGATCTGTAGTTCCTACGCTGGGCCATCCGACCTCAAAAGTGGGCTGCTCCAGCTGACAGAGAGTCTGGAATTTCCTGGGGTTGACTTTCACACAGTATCCTGTCCAGAGTTTTTGGCTTCCTGAAAATTTTTAAGAAAACAAGGGGAGTGGATGCAGAAGAGGCGGACTGACCCATGACAAAGACAAACTGTGCAAAGCGGAGGCACAACAGCAAAAACACAGACAGAAGAACACAGACACAAAACCAAACCAATTGTACAATAACCAGAATGAACCTGAGGGTTCCCTCAGGGCCCCAGGTGACCTCTCTCCTGGAGGTCTGGCTGAGAATCTGTAACTGCATCCAGCAATTCAACAGCCTTCTTTGGATTCAGACTTACATGAACAGAACAGAACAGGTGGTTCCTAAGGTCAAATCAGCAGTCCCTCCGGAGTGTCAAACCCAGCCAGGGTATCCAGGAATGTCTCTCAGTGGCCTTCCCATAGGAAACCCTGGCAAGGCTGGCCCCATCAAACCTTGCTGGGGCCTCCAACTGAAGTGTAATGCCACTTCATAAATCAGACATCTACACACCCTGGAGGTATAGATTTAGAGAACCTTTATTTTTCAGCTGGGCATCCTCCACCATAAGTAGGTGAGGGGGTCCTGAGCTCAGGGGAACTTGAGTTTTATAGGGGTCAGTACAGAAAGGGAGGGGTGGTTTTTGCATGCTTAGAAGGACATTTACGGGTTAAACTAATTTTGCTTTCTAATGCTGAGCAAGGAAGCATGTTACAGAAGTGGAACCCTTTAGGGGGTTAGGGTGCTTACCCCAGGGAGCTCTCAGGCTGTTGGAATAGGCCCAGTTCTCAGTTCACTCTGCTTTCTCTGCTTCAGCCTTCCCATCGAGTCAACTGATTGGTGACTTAGCACAGCAACTGGCATGCAATGTGGGGCCCAAAGGGAAGAAGAATTGTTTCAAGCAAAATTAAATTTGCTGTCAGAGTGTGGAGCCCCAAGTTGTTTAGAAGGCCTTGCAAGTCCTCGGTGAGTAAGGACACTCTCGGTATTCTAGCAGAGTTACATAGGGAAACAGGGACAGTTCAACAAAATATTACCTATACATATGTCTCTTGAAAGAACTTCTCAAAGCAAAAGGAGCAAAGGTCTCTGGGCCTTGTATTTTTGAACTCTTATGGGTTATAGGATGACATTGCTCATGGTTCCTAGCAACAGGAAGTTTACACTTAGGAGACTAGGAAAAGTGGGAAAAGAGTTAGAAAAATTACGTATACAAGGTGTTCCACTCCCTATTACTGTTTGGCCCATGTTGATTATAATTAAATCTGTTTTAGAACCCTTGTCAACAGAAGAGGATAAAGACACAGAATGTGAGGAAATTCCTCCTATTGTCTTGCCTTCAGCCCCTTCATTAACTGACTTTAGAAAATCAGTTTCCCCTCCACTGACCCCCTCTCCCCCTCCCCCTACCATATCTGGAGACACTCAGTCAAAGTTGTCTGCTTTACAGCAGGGCATCTTCAGGCTAGAAGGGAGGGTGATTTGGAGGCATTTCAAATGGCCTTTCCAGTTAACATACAAGAATAACTCCCAGAGTAGATCCTCAAAACCCAAATGGAGTTGATGAGTTCACCCACAAGCCTTTCCCATTTAAATTACTGAAAGAGTTAAAAGCAGCAGTCCAACAGTATGGTCCAAATTCTCCTTTTACCTATGGTGCAGTGCAGGGGCTTGTCGAAGGCTCTAGGCTGATTCCAGCTGACTGGTATGTGTTAGCATGTACCACCTTAGGGCCTGGAGAATTTTTACAATTCAAAACCTGGTGGGTTGATCATACAGAGACTGAGGCTGCTCATAATAGAGCCCATAATATCCCCATTTTCTTGGATCAGTTAGTGAGAATGGGGAACTGGATGGGAGGTGATCAGCAATTAACGATGAATGACCAAGCCATTGCACAGGTACAGTGCTGTTGACTAAGAGGCTGGGAAAAGATTGAGGCTAAAGGCAATACTTTGGTGTCATTCCAAAAATATTATAGGGGTCTAAAAAACTCTACCCCAACTTTTTTGCTCAGTTACAAGAGGCTATCAAAAGACAGGTCAATAACTTAGAAATTGCAGATACTATTTTGCAGCTAATGGCTTATGAAAATGCTAATCAGGATCATCAGAAAGATATAGGGATTATGAAGGTGAAGTGAATTTGGCTCGATATATTAAATTGTGCCAGGATGTAGGGACAGAGGGTCAATGTGCTACAATGATGGCTCAAGCTATGGCAGGGCTGAAAATCAATAAGAGGTGTTCTGGAAATAATGTGGCCTATGGGTGGGAGGCTGTTCATCTCTTCATAGATAACCTGAGCTGTATGTGTCCTGAGCTGTGCATGTGGGACAGTGAGAAGTTGCAGCCCTGCCCTTGGTAACCATGGCAATGGCTCCAGTCCTGGGAAAACAATTTAGCGATGCAAACGCTATATACATACAAGTCAGTCCAGAGAGACTCTGACAGCAGTGATGCTGAAGCTCAAATAAACTTAAACGTGGCCTCAAAGGGGAGATATAATAAAGTCTGTGCATAAATTCAAATTTATGCAATTCTGTATCCAAGTGTGCCTAGAAATCCAACTAAGTAATATAGGCCCAATAGGCTTTGAATGTTCACAAAGGATGTAGACTAAATTGTGTGTTCAAAGTTGCATCCAGATGGAATGTGGGTGAGATGTTAACTCACTTACCTGGAATGCAGGGACTATGCTAATTCAAGCTCACCTGGAATGTGGGGGATATGTTAATTCAAAACCTATCTGTACTCAGACATACACTTAACAAACAAAGAAAAGGCATTTTCTTTCATAAAAACATCATTTGACTCCTCACCCTTATATCATCTCTATAAAAAGGACCCAAAACTCTATTCAGGGCTTCGATTTTGAATGAGAAGCTCTGTGCCCAGCCGGTCCTAAATAAATCCTTTCTCCTTCCCAAAATTATTCCTGAGTCCTGTAGACTCAGTTCAGACTGAGTTCTGTAGACAAATAATTGAACCTCTCCACATCTACAACAGAAAATGCTTTCATTGTGGAAAAACTGGTCATATGAAAAAAGATTGTTGGAAAAGGTCTGAGGGAAAACCAATGCCATTAAGACAGAATATTTCAGCTCTGAAATGACCTGAGCTGTGTCCCCACTGTGGTAAAGGAAATCATTGGTCTAACCTATGTTGGTCTTGGCCCAGTGGTTAGGGCGTCCATCTGCCACATGGGAGGTCCGCGGTTCAAACCCCGGGCCTCCTTGACCCGTGTGGAGCTGGCCATGCGCAGCGCTGATGCGCGCAAGGAGTGCCGTGCCACTCAAGGGTGTCCCCCGCGTGGGGGAGCCCCACGCGCAAGGAGTGCGCCCGTGAGGAAAGCCGCCCAGCGTGAAAAGAAAGAGCAGCCTGCCCAGGAATGGCGCCGCCCACACTTCCCGTGCCGCTGACGACAACAGAAGCGGACAAAGAAACAAGACGCAGCAAATAGACACCAAGAACAGACAACCAGGGGAGGGGGGGGAATTAAATAAATAAATAAATCTTAAAAAAAATAAATAAATAAATAAATAAATATCATAAGAATGGCAACCCCTTGGTGGGAAACTTCCAACAGGGATTGCTCCCAGCCGCACTCCAAAAGGGGGTTTTCCCAGGTCAGTGGAGCAACCCCAGCCCTCCCCAACACTCCACAGGGTCCTGAATTTATCCTATGCATACCAGGAAGCGCAGCCATAGAAATCCCTAAAGTTGATCCTGTCATCTTCCTTCCACAGGCTAAAAACAAACAGTGCTCCTGCTTATACCAGTGTCTCCCTTAAAAGGTTTCTAGATACTTGGAGTATTTCACATACTACAGGACTTCCCTCTAACCCCCAAAGGCAAACTATTGTCAAGGGAGCAAATCAAACCATTAAACTCATGCTACAAAGACAAAAAGGGGGAGACAGAGAGACACCGCAGGTGCAGTTACACAAAGCGTTATTCACTCTTAATTTTCTCAACTTGGAACAACCCTGGAAGGAACAGCAGCTGAAAGCCATTTCCAAACTAACTCTAACACTCAAAGCCAAACTCTGTCTGGAAAACTTTAGATTTGGTGGAATGATCCACTGACCAATGAATGTTCAACTGGGAAGCTGTTAACTTGGGGAAGAGGGTTTGCTTGTATTTCCCCAGAAGATGGAGAAAGTCCTCTGTGGATGCCACATCATCGAATAAAACAATATCATGAATGTCAAAAGACAATGAAAGTTTCTGTGGAAACCAGAACCTCTGGTCATGCAGATGGAGAACTTGATGCTGGAAACTACATGGCTGGGTCCTACTCCGATGGCTAGAGCAGCTTCACCTCCACCTGGGGGTGAATTAAACATCTGAGTCAAGCAGCTGAACAACAGCTGGCAAAGGAGGAATTGCCAGTTACTGCTTCACATCTTATATCAGGATGGAGTTTTCACTTGATTTGCATGCTTTAATATTATTCTTACAAAAGGTGTGTAAGTGCACAAAAAGGTTGCTAGGAGTATTAATAGCAGCTATTATAGGCATTATTGCCCTTATTACAGTAGCTGCAGTTTCTAGAGTGGCTTTATATCAAAGTATCTAAACTACAGAATTTGTTCAAGCATGGCATCATGAAACAAGTATGGCTTGGGGAAGTCAAATTAAAATCAGTGAAGAAATTAATTTTAGGATAATTAATAATTTAGGATAGTAGATTTGTAGCTGCTTTTGTGTTTATCTTCAATGTCAGCATATGTGTTGTAATTGTTTCAAAGTGTGTTGTAATGATTTTTATGATTTTTCATTGGCAGTATATATTTTGATACCTCCAGGTAGTGATATAATTTGATAAATAAAATGTTCTGAAAGATCTTTATTCAAATGGCAAAAAAAAAGTAAGTGCTTATATTATTACCCAAATTTAAAAGGTTAATGAGATCTCTGTAATTGTAAGTCTTGACTAATAAAATTACTTTAAGTCTATAAATCTTTATAAAGAATAGTTCTTCATTTGAAGTGAACAATTCATTTTCTTAATAGGATAAAATGAAAGGCATAAAAGTTAAACAAATATTGGAATAGGGAAAAGATTTGTGTGAATGGTAACTGAAATTTAAGGTGTATTTTATCTTAAAATAAGATGGTTAATTTATAAAATCAAAAATGGACATATGTGGGACAGAACTAGTATCCATATAGCAAGTTGTAAAAGTATTGTGGTAGCATTCATTGAGATGTGTTTTTGAAAAGGAAAACAAGCCTGAATGAATACAAAAAGTGCAAAAAGTGTGTGAAAAGGTCAACAATGGTCTTTTGCAGTTCTTCAAGGCTTTCTGTCCTGGCCTGATGCTAATGAATTTGGGTGCATAGAAGAAACCTGTGACAGTTACCCCACTGGTGACATTATGTCAATGGGTAAATTTATTGTTTCAAAATTAAAAGAAATATCAGAGACAATGGTATCTGAAGGTCCTGGACTAGGCAAACAATTGGAATAAGCTGTAAGGTCCCTGCTATTCTATCAAATTCTTAAATGATGTTTAGTTGGGGAAACAAAACTTATTACCTATTGTAATTGATAAAGTACAATGTTTTCTTCTGTTAATGAAATTTATAATGTTGTTGGAATTCTCAAAAGCTTTCATTACACTTCAAGCAGGAAGAAATCACCAAATTGGTCATCACTGTTTTGTAAAAACAGAAAGAGGGATTCTTGTAGGAATATGGTTTTAAGTTAGAACATTTCTATAATGCAGACAGAAATGCAGGCCTAGGAACACTGGGCCTTGAGTAGATGGAACATCATCTGGTCAGCACAAGAATATGTTTGTATGAGGAAGCATTTGAACTTTGTATAACCTGTACCTTATTATAGTAAAATGTACACCTGTTCTATTGTAGATATTGCCTTATGGTAGATGTTGCACTTGTTTTCTGTTATTGTAGATGATGTTGCTGTTCTGATAGCAAACAGCTGCTTGTTAGTTTCTAAATAAATATGATGAGGAAAGTATGATTGAGGCTCTCATTTCCAGAAGCTATGAGTCCCCTAGTCCCATCTTTATCTGCTCTCTTGTCTCTCTCTGTCCCTTATTTCATAAAATCTTGTGTCACCTTCAATTCAAGGCAACTGATTGCTGACTTAACACAGCAGCCTGTTACAAAATAGATAATGCTAAAAGTTGACATAAAAATAAGTCTTTATATTTAAATACCATCTTGCAGTTGAATGTGGTACATAAAGGAAACCTAAGATAAATACTTTCCAGAAACTGTAACTAAGATCCAAGATCATAATATATAAGTCTTTATATTATAAAAAAGCAGGTTAATAGCTGAAATTGCTATAAGTGGTAAGTATAGATTAGACCTACTCCTGTAATGATAATTATAAACTAAATTTCCCTTTATGCTTAATTCAGGTCTAGCCACACCCTGGCTTATGCTTACTATAGTAATGAACTTTAACCATCTTTGGCTCAGAGGAAGGCAAATTTGAGACACCCCTGTTTCCCATATTTCCAACAGTGTGAAAAACCTTCATTTCCCTCCTGGTTACCCAGGTGTGAACTAGATTGCTGCCTGGTAGAATTCTCAACCCTCAGGGTTGGACATCTACTCTTCCAGTTCAGGGGCCACCTGAGGCCTGTTGTCTCCAAGGACAGGGGAGTGAGGGGCCTCCCACCTTGAGGGTTGAGGTACCTTAAAGAAGCAGCATTTATAGAGTTAAGGAGAAAATTAATTTTTCTTACATGAGAGAAAAATACATGCTGGGAATGAAGTATGCCTCATGGAGGCATTTCAGAAAGTAGAGGAGGCAGAGGAAAGAGTGTGGACACTAGGAGAGTAGAACCTGTGGGAAAGGGAGAAATGTATGAGCAATTACTGCAAAAGCAGAATGGGGGTGTGGATGGGGGTCATGGTCAGGTTAAATTATGCACCAACCTCAAAAAAATTTAATGGATTGGTCCAAAGACTCTGAAAGACAGTTGATTCAGACAAGATGAAGTGAGATAAATGTTTGTGTTCAAAGAGGAAATAAATCTGAAGAGGTGGATTAGAAAAAAAAAGTAGAAAAGAATTAATGATGAGTGAATAAATCTTAGAGAATGTCCCACCAAATGGAAGAAAAGAAAAGGTTTGTTTATGCAAAGATCACCAAACCAGAACAGAGTGACAAAATAGCAAGAGAAAACCTCTGGGCATTTGCTTATATTAAATGAGAGGATTGGATAACTGGGTGATTTTAGTGTGGAGAATTTAGTTTCAAAGAAAGTAGAAATAAAGAAAATGAAAAGTATTCTCAGCTTCCATTTTAGTCCACAAAGGGTGTGGAGAGCAAATGAAAATGTCAGGAACTAAGCAAATGCAATATCATGGAGTCCATGAGGACTAAGGGTGAGAACTTTGGGCTTAGTCATCACACACACCCTATAATTTAGGAAAACAAATGTCAAAAAGTGTTGAGGGGAAGTGGACTTGGCCCAGTGGTTAGGTCATCTGCCTACCACACGGGAGGTCCACGGTTCAAACCCCATTCCTCCTTGATCCATGTGGAGCTGTCCCATGTGCAGTGCTGATGAGCGCAAGGAGTGCCCTGCTGTACAAGGGTGCCCCCCGCGTAGGGGAGCCCCACGCACAAGGAGTGCACCCCATAGGGAGAGCCCCCAGTGTGAAAGAAAGTGCAGCCTGCCCAAGAATGGCACTGCACTCGGAAAGCTGACACAGAAGGATGACACAACAAAAAGAAGCACAGATTGCTGGTGCTGCTGATAAAGATGGAAGCGGTCTCAGAGGAACACACAGCCAAAGGACACAGAGAGCAGACAACTGAGGGGGGTGAAGGAGAGAGAAATTAAAGAAAAAAGTGTTGAGGCAACATTGGAAATTGCTATAAATTGCTATAACCTAAGAATATGAAAATAGACAAAGAGGATGGAATATTCTTAAAGGAGCTCAGGTAACATTGTGCAAGGAGAAGGCCACCAAAGAAACCCCTGGGGCTGGACAGGTAGCTCTTTACAACATTCTTATTGAGAAAATGCAGGTAGAAAATAGGAAAGGAAAATGCATGGCAAAGTTATTTAATATAACTGTTAAGAGTTTCAAGAAAGCTAAAGTTCAGACAAAATCTAAGGACAAAAAAAGGACTTTGAAATAAATTTTTAATTGTATAGAAGTAAAATAGAAAACAAAACTACCCATAATCCCCCCACACCCAATAACAATCCCTGTGAAGATTTTGATATGGTTCCTATTAGTCTTCTTTATATGCAGGTTGTACAAATAATGTCATCATACTCTAAATAGCTTTGCAAGTGTGTTTTCACCCAGCAACATAATGTATATCATTGTGCCATCAACTATCAATATGGATTTTAATTTCTGATTAATATTATATATTGTGGCTTTCCCATAATTTAACAGATTCCTACTGTTGAACATGTGAGTTAAGTTTTTTTATATTATGACTAATGCTGCAAAGGCCATTATTGAAATGAAAGTTTGTGCAAGTGTGATTATCTTATTAGAATAAAATTTTCAAGTAACGTACTTGGTCAAAGAGTAGACTACTCATGAGATGCCAAAATACCTTCCATAAGTTCTGCATCATCAAAGGATTCTTTTACATTGTATTTAGAACAAGAAGATACCCAGGGAAGGGGTACTCTCTCTGGTGGATATACTTGGCATAATGGGAAAAGATTATAATGGGATAGGAATATTGTTACCATTGATTTTGCTTCTCTCTCTCTCTCAAGTAGAAAGGTTTTTCAGTCAAGACAAATAGAAAAAAATGACTAAAGAGAAGTGAAAGGCTATCAGAAAGCACCTGTCAGGTCTTCTAATAGAGATGAATAGATCCCAAGATGCTAAGAGAGTGTGCACGTGTAATCATTGAATTAATGTCTGTAAATTTTAGAGGAATTACACAGAACAGGATGAGTATTAAGAGAGTGGCAAACGTACAAGGTAAATTCTGAACACTCCAAATAGAGTTTGCAATTGAGTCAATCATAAGACTAGTTGGTAGTGGAAGTTGAGTGAGCATTTAAAAGAGAAAGCAGGGAAGAAGATGTGGCTCAAGTGATAAAGCCCCCACCTATCATATGGGAGGACCCAGGTTCAAACACTAGGGCTTCCTGTGAAAAAGAAGAGAACGCATGACTGCATTCCAAGCCAATGCCCGTGTAGCAAGTTGAGTACACATGCAGTGAGCTGAGTGCCTAGGTGGCTGCTGCTTACAGACCGAGAGTCCAGATAACCAGGCAAATATGCACTAAGGACCTTCCACTTGACAGGTTTAGAACCCTGTGGGAGTAAGGAATAAAGCTGGTGATGGTAAATACCTAGGCCAGGATTTGTCGTGGGGAACTCTAGGAAACTGAAGACCATCTGCAGGTATTCTGCTTTACTTCTTTAAGCAATTGACACACAATATGCAATTTATCCAGCAAATACTCCTTATGCATTTACTATGTTCCAAGCATTGTATTATATGCAAATATACAGTGGCCAACAGGACAGTGAGAATACCTGTCCTACTCAATGACTATTTCATGAGTGAATGAATAAATGTAGGAATGAATCAATGAAGCCAAAGATGCACAAAGCTTCAAGGACTTCTGGTTATACCTCAAGAGGTAGGCATTGAGCTTTGGCAGAAAAAAAAATTATATATATTTACACACACACACACATATTTCTGGGGGAAAGCACTTGGTTACCTCATTCTTCTCTAAGTGTCAACTTATGTTGCATTTCTCCATTTTTCATTTGGTTTTAAGTTAATCTCCAAAGGAAAGTAATTCTATTGTGTGCATTCTAGCTATTTAATCAAGCATCGGTTAGCACCTCTTTCTTCACATCCCCTGTAAATTGACATCTGAGAATCTTCTTTGAAAAACTTGGTTAAAGCCCCTTTTACATTGATTAAAATGTGATATGACCTCTCAATTAGTCAAAGCTTTTTGAATGACTTCATGACAGCATCTGATTAAGTTATTCTTTTTTATTTCTCAGTGATGGTTCCAAACAGAGCCAATTATGCTCCAGGTACTTATTCAGAAAAATGAAAGATGTTAGCCAGGAAAACAGAACAGAATAGTTTTTTACAATTTGCAGATACACTGCCAAAAAGAAAACCACTGATCATTGAAGGATTGACTGGGCAACATTTCCTAAAATCAACAGCACTGCAAATAGCCAACCTAATTATTGCTGTCACCCTAATGGTCAGGATGCCTGCAATTTTCGGAATTATCATAGGAAGCTGGCTCCCTCCAGCAAAAAAAAGACCCAAAAAAGCTACAGAGCAATAAATAACTTTAGGAATTAAGGAGAAAAGGAGGAGGAGGAGATAGAGGAGATGATAAAAATGAAGAAAGAGATGGTGAAGGAAAAGAAGGAGGGGAAAGGGAGCAGGGAGAGAGAGGTGGAGGTTGGAGAAGGAGCTGCAGGAGTAGAAATGAGGGAAGAGGAGAAAGAAGAGAAAGGAGAGTTAGGAGGATAAAGCAAGGAAAGGAAGCACTAGGTTCATGGATGGCTCTTTTGAACTGGGATGTGTGTGTCCATTGGCAGTTGCTGTGGGTTGTGACTGCAGCGTGGGATGGAGGGTGACTGACACTATGAGAGGATAAGTTGTAGAAAAGCAGAATGCATTCTTTGCTTTTCTTGTTGCCTCTCCAGGTCCATTCTCTTGGGGTAATGATTGTCTGCTTCCTTTCTCTACAGAAATCTTCAGAAAGCCACAGCAGTGGCCAGACCACAGGTGTAGGCAGATCAAACAGGGCAGAAGCCCAGCCGGGGAGAGGAAGTAAAGAAAGCAGATGAGACTGAATAGCTGCAAAACCCTCTCTCCCACCATAACCTTCTGTAAGCCCCTGTGCTCATGTTTTCAGTCCATGGTGACATCTCTGTCTCCAGGCCTGTTCTCTTTGAGGGCTTGAAAATGAAACCCTTTCAAGGGAAGGAGCATGTGCTGCAGGGTTACTAGGTGGGTGATTCCTAAGGAGACTGATTAACTGTGATTTTATGAAGTTCTGGCTCCTTGAACTCACCAGGGTTGTCATAGACTAACACATGCTTTCTCAATAATGGCGCTATTGACTTTTGCAGAAACTTGTCTTAGTTCCCAGTATCCTGTCAAGTCCACCACAGAGGTTTAGGTTTGAGCTATCTACTAGATTGTAAGGTTCTGTGTGGTCAACACAGTGTCTTTGGCATGTCTGTCCCTCATGCTGCTTAGCTTAGTGCCTATGGTCCAATGCCTTTTTGAGCTGAATGAGTGTCTCAGACTCACACACAGAAGGCACACAGATTGAGCTGCTACAGAGGGGAAATACACAGCAATTAGATTCAGAGTAGAGGGAGAGGATTACAGCAGTAAATCTTGAGCATCCCAAGAAACACCGATTCCTGAGCTCCAGAACAAGGAAAATCAGTCCAGTTAGTGGAGGTACAACCTAGGAGCCCAGAAAGCAAATAACCTTTATTGAGCAGCTCGTGAATTATCTGCACAATGGCATTTGCAGAACAGTAGATGGGCCAAATGCCCTGAAGTCACTTAGAGGGGCACAGATACAGGTAAGACAGGATCCAGGTTGTTGAAACTTTTGAGAAAACAAAGCAATACAAAGTTTTGTCCCTGTCTATAAAGACATATCAATACAGATGGGCACTTAAGACACAACATAGACAGTTCTCCAAATCCTCTAATACCAATCAGATCATTTGCAATGTTCTGAAATGTTCTTGGACTAGAGTCTAATAACTTAACACGAACTTCTCAGGTGAGAAAAGTAGGAGATGCTGAGGCAAATGGGTACATCAAGACCGAGTCTGCTATGAACAGCCTCCATCCACTAGCAGAAATATGGGATAACCACAAATAAGACTGGGTGGGAGGTTGAAACTCAAGCTAAGGCCACAGAGCCAAGCATTCAGAGAGTGACTGATTCTAGCTGGAGTAGGCAGGGGTTTTTGTGATGAATTAAGGATTTCTGTGTTAGGTTTGACAGGAGGGCGAGGAAGCCCATTTCCTATGTACTAGTATCCTCACCCTAGGCATAATCTAGCTTACTGCCAAATGAATATAGTGGAACAACACAGGTCACTTCATTTGTGCTTCATTTGAAGCAAAATGATGTCGATTCCTTGTTTAGATGCATACAAGCCAAAGATACTTTTGGCTATACCATTGCAAATTTTGGCTATACCTTTGCTTTCTCTGAAAATGTGGTGAGTTTTAGGAACTTGTGTTGCCTTAAGTTCTTTTATAAACTGATCATTTCCTTGAAGGTATCTCCTCATTTCTATGCAACTGAGGATACACATCATATTGAAAATTTAAGCCCAGTCTGAAGACTGGCCACGAACCTGATGTCCAAGATCTTTTGGTGGGATAATTGCACTCCACCTTCAGCACTACCCTCCAATGGGCATAACACTCATCCACCCCCACTCCCATGAACATGAACATGCACTTCCACACACTACTCAGAAACACAAACACAAGCACTAAGGCACAAACATACAGAGGAACATACATGCACATACCATACACATGTATCCAACAGGTACATGGACTGCTCACACATGTACACACATACCACACATGCAGTCACACATCACTAAAACTCACACAGACAAACAAGGACATTACACCATACACACATCACACCACATCACATACAGATCCATACAAGTACACATGACTCACCATGACACAAAACCACATGCAAAATGCATACCACAACCACTATTCATGCATACACATCACACCACATCACACACAAGCATACCACACACACTCCACACCCACACCCACATACACAAGAAAGTGTTTTACACTTTACTGTCTTTCTCTCACACACTCTTGGAGGAAGTTTGGAAATCTAGTCTCCAGCCCTAACCTTATCTATTCCAATGTCAAATAGAAAATGCTGCCAGCAAACCTCAGATTAAATGCTGACTTTTCAGACTGAGATACAGCATCCTGCTGTGGACATCATTTACATATTTTCCCATTTATTTTCCCAGAAAAGAAGACCATAAAGAGGCCATGAAGGGGAAGGCAACAACACTTTATTCCCAACATTTGCATCAGTTGAGCACACACACGTAGTCCAAGATCAGTTGGGGAGAAGGTGGCCCAGTGGAGTCACTCTGAACAAAGAATCAGAGGGAACCTCTGATCAAAAAAGGGCAAACCTCAAATCAGAGCAAAGAAAAGATTGCTGAGGGCAGTCAGCATTGTGATCCCAAGCAGGGCTACATGATATTAACACCTTCCCTGCTTGCCTCTGCTGAGGACATATCTAAATTACACAATAGAGTGCACTCCTGATGAAGCAAGCAGAACCTGGCTCAACCTCAGACCAACTAAGTTGTTTTGGAAATCAAGTGCCCACCTAAGGGCATTAGGGAAACACCCACACAGAGTGGACTTATGTGGGAAGATGAAAGGAAAGGACACACACAGGGAGAAGCAGAGATCCAACACCAGCTGCATCAGCTCTGTCCCGGAAACAACAAGGACAAAGAAGGGACAGGCAAGGGGCTGGGAACCAGTGATGGCCCCTGGCAAACTGACTTACCCATTCCAGATTGTGTTGTTCAGTAGCCCTTGGGCACTATCTGCAATCCATTTTCAAATCTGGACTATGAGCTTAAGAAAAGAAAATGTTTCAAAAGCATTTGTCATTTTTCACAACAACAGCAGTAGATTTGGAAATAGACTAGTCTTATCGGGCATTTAGATAGCTCTAACACAGTTTATTGGAAGTCTGTTTTGCTTTAGTTTGCAATACAAGAAACATTTTTGGCCCTACAACCAAAGGAAGTTTCAATTCTTAGCATTCTTTTAAGCAAAATTTTCCAGGGAAAATTGTGATAAGTGAAATTTGCATTTGGCACATGCATGCAACCCCTATATATTCCTTCCTTCCCTTGCTCACTGTAGAGCATATGGATCTTTAATTCCTTAGGCTCTTTTCAATTGATACATTATTCATGTAGAGAATGAGGGTCTAATTTTGTGAACTGAATATGGTGCAGGAGTCTTTGAACAAAACAAAACTAATGGTTAGTTGCAAGATGGAGAACTTTAGGAATAATCCAAAAAGAGGGAATTGCTCAGCCTTCATGATCCTCTGCTCTATACCCTACTACCTATTCTGATCTCCTCTCCTGCTCCTCCTCACCTCCTGTAAACCCAAGTGAAAATAAACCCTGAGACTCATCATATATCCTCAGCAAAATCTCCCTCATCTGCAACTTGGATTATGAGCATTCCATTCACCTTCATGCCCTAACTGAAAGCTGGCTTTCCCCTGAGGATACCACTTCACCCACAGCCCTCTTAAATATTACCCTCTCCCAACACATGCACACTGGGTCTGAAGAAACGTAGTTACATGCCTTTCTTGCACTTCATTGCAACTTCTAACCATTTTTTTCCTTATAACTCCCCAAAATAATCCAGCTTTCATTCTCAGATCATCTGATTATACCAGTTTCTATCTGTCCTTGTTACTGTCATCTAAAGACCCTGGGGACAATCCTCCTCATTGCTTGGAGAATTTAGTTCATCGCTGACTGTCATTTCTCCAAAATTCGTGATTTTAATACAGGAAAGGATTTTTCTAAGTCCTTGATGTCTGAATTTCTTGACCTCCTGCCTTCCAACGATCTTGTCCACAGCACTACCTCTGCTACTCACTTTCATTAGATATTGTCATTACCAGAAACTGCTTTCCCACCAGAATCTAGTTTCAACCATTCTATTTCTTCACCCTCCCCACTGTCTCTCTTTACACTTCCATTTCCCTATTACTTTAGTTTCAGCAATCTTTGACCTCATCAGGATCTACAATCCAGATATTTTTCCTAGTTTTCAGTAGCCTCCTCACATTGTATTCTCACTTTTCTCCTTTCTCAGATCAAACACCATCACCAATGAGTGTAATTATTTTGCCTGGCTATGCCTTAAATTCAGAACCACTAACTTTAGGTGGGACCATTAATGTTGCTTGGCAATCACATTATTTACCCCCTGATCCAATTACTATTCCACATTCCTAGATGGCTACTTTATTCCTCTTCTCTTCCTCAAATGTCTAGACCTTCTCTCTCTCATTTAATGATTTTGATCTCTATGTCACTGAAAATAAAAGAAGCAATCACAAAGGAACTTCCATGAGCTTCTACCACCACGTCCACTCACCAATCTGTATCCATGCCCACATAGCTGCCTTCTCTCCTGTTACTGTGGAATGAACTCCCTGTGTTTCTTCATGCCCCTCCACAACTGTACTGGATCTCAGCTCCACTCACTTACTCAATGATTCTCCATTTTCCCTCATGCAGCAAAAATTCCTGTAATCATAACATATGCATTTCACTTATCTTAAAAATCTAAAGAATTTTCTTGACACCACTTTCATCATTTCTCTCCTTTCTTTTATAGAAAAGTGCAGGAAAGAATTGTCAATACTCATAGTCTCAAATTTCTGCCTTTCCATTATCTCTTGGACCCACTCAAATCAGAATGTCATTCAGATCACTCACCCAAACTGCTCTTGTGGAGTTGACCAGTTGCTGCGAGCCACGCAGCTAAACAGGTTCCTGAGGTGGGAGGAGTGTGAGACTGAGAAATGAAAGACACAAAATAGCGGGGGTCAGGAGGACATGAGAAGCTCACATCTACCTCAGGCCCTTGGCTTGAACACACAGTTTATTTTATACCATAAGGGGAAACAGCACATTCAGAAGGTTTGCGTTTCTAGGTCACTACAAACACAAAAGTTATTATTCTATTCATAAGCCTACAGATAACACAATTTCTTTCTACTTCTTATCCAAACTCTGGCATATTTAGTTCAGCACATTACCTTGTCCAGTGGGCACCTCCTATTTTATCTCCAGACTCTGCAGGTGCACTTTATCTACATTCTTACTGTGAACGTTCGGGCCTGCTTTGCAGGGCTCCCCACATCTCCCTCTTTTTTACTTATAGTAAAAAGCTGCCAGCTATGACTGTGACTGTATTAGGTTGGCCCCCTCTGGGACCCTTACCCATTATTGACTACCAGCCAGGGAGAACAAGAAACTTGTCCCACGCAGCTGCTTTTCTAGAGAGCTGTTCACATCTTATTGTGCCATGAGTCCTTTTGAGTCAGACATAACTGGGTGTTTTCTATTTGTATGCGTTGTGTCTGCTGTTGTAAATGTGTACAAATTATGGGCAGTAGACACCAGAGAAGTAGCAAAAGACAGGCCAAAGCCAACAAATACCAAAAATTGTAATGGAGGAGGTCCCAAGGGGCAAAATTTCATAAATTGGTTAGCAGACTGTTAGCAATATCTTCAGGAATTAATGTAGCAAGATGAGCTGTTTGAAGGGCCAGGATTTCATCATACAGGCTTTGTAAATCTAAACTAATATTTTCATGATTCCAAATTCCTTACAAATGGTGACAGATGGCAGTCCAATTCCATTTCATATTATTGAACATTACAGGGGTAACACAAACAAAAGTATGCCAAGGATTGTACCGTAGGTGCGTCCAATATTGCTATCCTGTACTAAATATATACCTAATAGTTATAACATTATCTTTTCTATTCTGGATCATGTACAAAAGTATATTAAACATATTAAATTGCTGGTAACTTTATTTTCTAAGTAGTTAATAAACATGCCTATAAAATAAGGCCATCATCTTAGCCAGGCTCAGGCAACTTACTATTCTACTGTTCTCTACTGTGTAGCAAAAATGAGGCTTGCTTGCTAATAATGGGTCACCTATTAAACAGTCAAAATTATCAGAAATTGTACTATTAAAACCAAAATGTAAAAAACTTTATTCTGTAGTTCTGATCCACTCCCACAGCTAAAAACTAAGAAAATTTCCATTTTGGTGCACTAATCCTGAATGAAACCAACTGCCCAAAGGGTGCCAGTTCACCAGAATCATCTAACAGAACATGAGTGCCAGTTATTAAACAGCTTAAATGCATCTTCAAAACAAAGCTAAGTATCTATTGCAGTTTCTCTCTAAAAATACCTTAGGGAAATATATATATATATATATATATATATATATATATACTGTTCCCACCAGCTTTTAAAAAGGGGTGCCATCTTTATAAGCACCTAACCTTGTCTACCTCTGTAATTCAATGTCATCTTTTAAAAACTGGTATTCCAAAATTTTTAATTAAGTTTGTTTCTTTCAGAGTGAACATCTTATTAACCATATGAAAATTTCACCCAACTTTGTACAGAATGCCAGATCCATCTTCCTCCAGTTAAAATAAAATAAGAGTTTTACATCTTGTTAGGCAATGACTACAGCCCATGGCCAGCAGGAAGCAGTTACAGAAAAGAGATCATCTCCCTTCAGCATCCCTTTAAGATTAAAGGTGTAAATTCTTTAAGAGTAAAACAACGTAAGTAGATGGATCTGGAGCTTGACTGGAAATCCACGTGAGCACCCATGGCCCCAGAATGACTGCAGGGGGGCCCCCGCCTCAGGATTCTGCTGTCTAGAATGAAAATTTTTAAACTTCTAAAAACAAAGTCCTGGATGCTACACTAAAAATTGATAAGTAAAGTAATCAATCAAAAAAACAAACAGCTATCCACCTCATAGCCCCAACAATAATTATGCCAAAGCTTAGCAAGTTAAGCCTTGGCATAAGGGGGGAAATGATGTGCACTATGGGTGGGAGACTCTTTGTATCTTCGGAGATAACCTTAACCTAAGCTGTATGTCCTGACTTGTGGGTGTGGGATGGTGAGAGGCTGCAGGCCTGCTCTTGGTAACCATGGCAATGACTCCAGTCCCAGGAAACAGTTTATCAACGCAAACTCTATAAACTTTAAATATTCAGGGAAAATACAAACCAAATGTGCTAAAAGCTTATCCAGAATGTCTGAAGTTGATGCTAAAAGCTTACCTAGGATGTGGAAGATATATGCTAATTCAAGCATATTGAGAACTGAAATTAAAGGACAATTTGGTCTTTCCTCTCTGTATAAAAAGAACTCAAATATCTTGTTTGGGGTTTGGGTTGGAAACAGAAAGCTTCCAAGTCCAGCCAGCTGTCAATAAACCATTTTTCCTTCTCAAAATCATTCGCGAGTCCTGGCCTTTCTATACACAAATAACTGAACTTAGTATCAAATTCTACACAACAGTACTTGGAGTGAGCATAAAGGACACTCACAGGTGATGTTCATGAGCTGGGTGGAGCCACTCAGCTTCTTTTCAGGTCTCAGTGGTATGGCTCTGGATCTTCACGATCCAGTTGTGAGGATCTGCCTCAACAGTCCTGAAAGGGTGTTAGACGAGTGGGCAGGGACATGATAGTTACCTTTTTACTACTAGCAGATATCCTGGATGATTTTCCATAGATCTGACGGTGACTTACAACAGTCTATCAGTTCTGTCTTGCTTTTAGTATTTGCAATCCACCACTGGGGAGGGATGGCAGTCTTCAGAGTGACCAGGCACTACTGGGTTTTGTTAGAGGTCTGCAATAATTAACAAGCTGTATCTCACTTTCCCCCGATATGCACTGGGAAAAAGGTAAACCCCCTCCCCTGTGTGGCATTTTCCACAGGTTAAACAAAGGAAACTTGTAGAGACAGGAATAAAGGTGGATAGAGATCTTCATCATCTGCATATCAGAGGGAGACAGAAATCTTTTCTACCTCTACCTGCATATCAGAGGGAGACAGAGACAGAAACCTTCACTATTTACAAACGCTTTAAAACCTTACAGATCAAAAGAAACATTTGCTCCTGCAGCATCCCAAGAAGCCATGGACTTCCTCAACCCCCTCCCACTACCTCACTCAGACCCTCAACCCCCGTCCCACTAACTGTCATTCCCCTGCCTAGGAAAGTTCTGTATAAATTCAAGCCCCACCCTTCCAGGAGTGGACTGAAGTCTCTCTTCAGACCCCCACCATTGGGAGAGATTCTCAATAAATAAACTCTTTGCTTATAGTCAGTCAGTCTCTGAGTCCCAGTAAGCACCATATTTTCTCCAACAGGTTTCATGAGGGCCTCCTATGCTGTCCATAATTGCTTTTTTATATTGTATTTTTGGCCTCTTTTCAGAATTGTGATTAAAAACCAAGGGCTACTTGTTTAGAATTTTGCCTTTGCCACAAACCCCACCCAAAGCCAATATTGGTGCTGGCCACATCCAATTCACAGGCTAAGTTAATGTCCACTTTTTCCTTTGATTTTATTATTTAAAGCAGCTTGTGGGAGGTTTTCCTACTTCCATGAAGAATTTTCCAAATTAGTACATTCAGTGGTTTTAAATTTGAGCTAAATGAGGGTTGAAAGATTTTTAGTATTTTAACAATATTACAAACTCTTTTAACATGAGAAAACATTGAACTTTATCAATTACAGCAGAGAGTATATTTTTGTTTTACCCAATCAAGCAACATTTAAAAATTTGATAGAGCAGCAGGGACTTTGCAGCCTGTTTTAATTGTTTGCCTATTTTAGGCTTTTAAGATAAGATGCTATTATTTGTGATGTTTCTTTTAATTTTGGGAAAAGGATTACTGGTTAACATAAGGTCATCAGTAGACTTTCAGCCAGATTTGTTTTTTCGTTTATTTTTTTTTAAGCAGCCAGGTTTTTATCACCATGCCACCAGACAGATGGTTGGGTTGGACTATGCACACAGCCTTGGAGAAGCACTGTAAACTTTCATTGTTGGCTTTTCTACAGGTAGAAGAATATGAGCTGGCTTGATTTGCCTAAGGAAATACTGAAGAAAGTCTTAGCAAGTTTTAAAAAAAGGTGATAGGGACACAGTTGGATATTAATTTCTTGCAACAAACCAACAGTATTTGGGATTGCTGTATACTACAGTGTTGTTACTTTAATTGATGATAAGTTGTTTCTGTGACACATACTTTTTTTTAATAATTAAAACCATGATTAATCACATTGTACTTTTGTTTCATATTATGCTGAAACATTGGTAAATTTTCAGGAATTTTATACACACTAAGTATTTCTATGAACTTTTTACTCCTACAACTTTAATTAACAGAGAGCTAAAGAATTCTTTTAATTTTATAACTTTTTTTTAACACTTCCCAATCAACTTATAACATATTAAATGAACTCAACTATATTATTACTTTTATTTTCTTTCAAGGTAAAAGAACTAATCTCTTATAACCAGTTTGAAATAAAAAGCTACTTTTCAGAGTTTGATTTTGAGAAAGCAGGTTTGAACATTATGTTCCTTTAGAAGAGATAAGACCTTTTCTTCTTCCAACACCTAGGAAATGGTAAGGTCAAAGCACAAGAAGCTATTTTCATAAGACAGACTTTCTTTGTGTATTGATCATTCAGGATAAAAACTTTTTATAAACTTTTACTAAAACAGACTAATGACTTGAAAAACTTGGAGAAAGAACAAAATTTTAACTTTGCATTAGTATACCACTTGCTACTAAACCTTTTAAAGCTTTATTGATAGATCCATCAAATCTTGCTTCACTTTAACCACAAAAATTTCTTTTCCACAAATCTTTGCACATTCTGTATGTATTCAGGTTTAGTCCCACATTTTACCTTTTCTTAATAACCAATCATTTTATTTTAGGACAAAATTATTTTCTGTTTTCTTAATAATAAAAACACATTCTATACATCCCACATACATGAGTTACCAAAAAAAGTTTGGAAACTGTCTCCAGGCAAACCTCTCACAACATATAATTACCATCAACACTAAACAAACTTGTTAAAATAATGAAATTTTATTCCCTTTAAATACTTAGTAGCATGCAATAGCAGGAACCGTCTTTATAAACAGGTTGGCAGGGGAGGCTGGCTACGCACAAGTTTTCCTGTTATAAAATTACCTTTTATTATTATTATCAATTCAGGTTTGTTTAATAACGACTTTTTGGAATTAACCATTTAAGTACCTTAAAGTTACCACAACACCTTCTACAACTTGCCGCATGCATTTAAGTCCCATCCTGCATATGTTCATTTTGATTTTGAGTTTATGAAAATTAGCCATATAATTTTAGGACAAAGCACACTTTTTTGAAAAATCTCTCATTAGTGTGAAACAAATCTACATTTGTTTCAACTGATGAACACATGTAGAAACTTTGCTACTAACCGTGATCTATACTTTACATTATGTTTACACTTTACACTGCACAGTTTTATATGTTTTGACATAATGATTAACGGCCTGTATCCATCATTGCAATATTGTGCAGAACAATTCCAATATCCCACAAATGCCCCATGTTACACCTATTCTTCCCTCTCCTTCCCCTCAGAAAATCTGATGACCTCTGCCTTTACAACAAGGTTACAAATTCTCCCATTACTAGAATAATAATGTCTACCTTGGTCCCTAGTTGCATTCCCTCCTTATATTTGTTCATTCCTCAATCTTGAGGATTTGGGGATGGTGATGCCCACTCTGCTTCCATGGGAGAGGGGGCTTAGATCCCATGGGGCAGAGGGATGGAAGTGTCTTGCTTGCAGTTGTAGATAACACTTTGCTTTTGGGGATGGGCATTGTCCATCGTCATCCTTTTGTCAGTTGTCCTGGTGAGTCCAATGAACTGGAGACTAAGTGTTGCAGTTCTGCTGAGATTCAGGGCTCAACTGGCATATGAACAGACCAAAGATTTAAGCCTCTGGGACATATATTTAATGTGTATAGTGCTAACTATAGGCTCAAATAAAGGGCAGAAGAACCATGTGTAGGAAACTTATAAAGGACTCTTACTCTGATATATGGGGAGATAGGTTATCATATATTCAATGGTAAGGCCCACTGATGGGGTGCCAATTTGCTGAGGTTGTCTGCCCTGCCTATACTGTCCACAGGTTTCTAGAGCCATCAGGAAACCACTGCTTGAGGCACAGTTTACTATGGTAGTCAATGAGAATCTCCTGAGATTCTAGAGCAAAACCTCTAGAATGACATCCCAACTCACTTTGAAATCTCTTTACCGTAAAAACCCATTTCTATTTAATATTTCCCCCTTTTGATCAAGATCTTCTTACAAATGCATCACTAGTTGGCACTCAGTAATAATCCCTCGGTGCCACGGAGGCCCATCCCCAGGAGTAATGTCCCACATGGGGCGGGGGGGGCGGTTCGGGAGGAGGCAGTGTGTTCATATCATGAGTTTGGCTCAGAGAGAGGTCACATTTGAGCAAAAAGGAGGCAAAATTGTTTTTTAAAAGCCATTAGCCCATGAGTCTTTCCTGTAAACTCCAAGCCTTCTAAATATTTTAATGACCTATGATTTTCATTCTAAATGTATTATTTCTTTATTCTGAAAGATTTAGAAATTTACAAAGGCACAGAATAGAAAAATAATCACCCATAACCATTAATCTAATTATAGTCACATTTAATATTTTGGTGACTCTATGTATCTCAAGTTCTTTCTTCTAAAAGATATACTTATTTCTTTTTTTATGGTTGTTGAAATTGTCATTTTTCTGGTTCTGTTTCTCTCTTTTTTTTTTGTAAGGTCATCTTGCTGTGTCACATTTGTGTGTGTGGGGCACCACTCTTGGGTGGGTAGTACTTTTTTTTTAAAAGATTTATTTATTTAATTAATTCCCCCCCTCCCCCGGTTGTCTGTTCTTGGTGTCTATTTACTGCGACCTGTTTCTTTGTCCGCTTCTGTTGTCGTCAGCGGCATGGGAAGTGTGGGTGGCGCCATTGAACTTTCTTTTCACGCTGGGCGGCTCTCCTCATGGGCGCACTCCTTGCGCGTGGGGCTCCCCTACGCGGGGGATACCCTTGCGTTGCACGGCACTCCTTGTGCGCATCAGCACTGCGCATGGGCCAGCTCCACACGGGTCAAGGAGGCCCGGGGTTTGAACCATGGACCTCCCATGTGGTAGATGGACGCCCTAACCACTGGGCCAAGTCCATTTCCCCGGTAGTACTTTTTAATCACACAGCGGTTCTCCCTGCAGGATGCCCTCCTTGCGCATGGTGCAACTCCATGTGGAGACAATCCTGCATGTCACAGCACTCCTTGTGCACAGCAACTCTGCTCATGGGCCAGCTCAACAGATGGGCCAGGAGGCCCTGGGTATTGAATCCTGGACCCTCCCATATGGTAGGCTGATGCTCTATTAGTTGGGACATGTCCAATTCCCCACATTTCTGTTCTTCAGCAAATGTCAGCCCCCAGGGTCTCTGAGTGGGCAGGAACCTTGGGTGGGAGAAGCAGGAAGGCTAAGCAGGAAGAGTAGGGGCCTTTGAGGTCTAGCCTAGCAGCATGACAGAGAAAAGGTCATTTCCCACCTCTGGGCCTCAATTTCTTCATTTGTAAAACAGGGAAATGCCACTGGATCTTCACCTTAGCATTCCAGGAATCTTTGAATGTGGCAGGGCCTGCACTCAAACCATCTTCCCTCAGCAATGCTGGATTGGAAGCTGAGCATAGCTACTGCAGAGGAAGAGTGACTCCCTTTTCTCCACCTATCAGGGGGGTAGGTGTCTAACTCCAAGAGGCTTATCCTTTGAAAGGCCTTTGCTGCCAAATTCCCCTTAGCTACCAGATTATAGCTCCTGGCTTGGCGCTGTCCCTCAGCACAGAGGAGAGAGCCCTCTTCTGGGGGACTCAGGCTGACACAGCCTCTGGCTCTGGCTACTGCTCTGCTAATTCTGGGAGCTGGGCTGCCCTGGGCCAGCCTCCTCTAACTAGGTCTCCCAGAGCCTCCCCAGCCCTCTCCTGCTTCCACCTCCCTGATGCTCCTAAGATTTGGCAGTGAAGCAAGAGCCAGGGCTTGCAAAGGAGGGGAACCCAGGGAACCGAGGCCAGGATGGAGCTGGAGACAATGGGGCTGGATGGAGGAAGCCCAAGGCTGGAGAGGAAGCACAGCCCTGGCTGGGATGGTTGGGGATGGGAGGGGGTTCAGGTGCTGTAGCACCATCTTTCCCTCACGCAGGCCTGAGGTCCACATGGTCACCTCTGCACACTCCTCCACTGGCTTCCTATTGATCCATCTCCCTGAATCTTCAGAGCAGCCTTAAGAAGCCCAAAAGCCCCTTGGTACTACCCCAACCTGCACCCACTTCACAGTGGAAGAGCAGAGGGGAATTTGATGATTCCCCAAAAACAGATCACCAGGCAACTCACACCAAGCCACAAATTCCAGACAAGAGCATTTCCACCCTCAAGTGCAAGAGCTTGAAGATATCAAAGGCCTCTTTCTTCAGAGACATTCCCTCCAGTTGAGAAGACAATTGTTTCAGGGGGAGGCAGGGGAGAGGAGGCTGTGAGAGGCCTCAGGGAGGGAATGAATGCCCCTGGCCAGCTGCAGGAGCAAAGCAAACCTGGCCTTTCAAGTGCAGCAGTTCCACCACCAAGCCAGCCTTCCCTGGAAGCCATGGGAAACAGGAAACTGGTTCTTCTTCTGGTTCTGAGAGTGATGTCAGGAGAGACAATGAAGGAAATAAGCACAAGATATCTAGGGGGAAATGCCTTTGCTCTTGTGTACAAAGGTCTAAAGGATTTCTGCTCAAAACAACTTTATTTCCTTAACCATTAAAAAAACCATTAAATGCATCACCACTGAAAAGAAATATAGATAAAATATGATAGACAGATGATAGATAGATGTTTAGTTAGATATAGCAAAGTGGGGACTGACCTACAGGAAGACTGAAACAGAGACACAGAGCGAGATACTTCTGATTGGGTATTTGAAAAAGAGTGAGAATAAATGAATGTGAGGGGGAGTTAACGTTTTACTTTATATTGTTTTATACTATTTGAAATGTTTCTATGAGCATACACTACTTTTATAATAAAAGACATTATCATTTCCTCCCCACCATCCCATCCACAGTTGATTGGGGACAACCTCATTATCTCTTATGTGTCATTACAATTTTTGTGGCAATTCATAGAGCCTTAACAACCTGTTCATATCCCATTATAGCAGTAACCAGATTAGATTAGAGGCATGTGCCTGCCCGACCATCTTCCCCAATACACTGTGACCTTCTCTAGAATGGAGATCATTGGTTGTGAGCGTGGCATTGATGGGAAGCTGGGATGGACTAGTGATGGAGGTTGGAAAAGAAAAAGGTCAGGATGAGAAAGATGTGAGTAAGGGGAAAGGAGTGTTTCCAGTGCTTTCAGAATTCATGCAACCTTGAACTAATTACTTATCAAAAACTAGGCATTTTACTTACGGTGGAGATAAATGGTAAACAGGACTGAGAAGGTAATGTTATATGTTTTTATAAAGATAGAGAGGTTTATAGAAAGAGTGAATATATTTATTATGGGTGTACATATATGGTGTCTTTAAGCATATGTGTACATAAATAGAGTGTGGGAAACAAAGGCATGCTGTTTCCATGGTAGCAAGTTACTTTCTGACCACTGTGTCATGCTGTCCCTGGAGATGTACATTCAGGTGGCTAATCTCTCTGGGAAACAGAACATTCCAGCAGTACCCAGACTTGATATCTCAAGTAACCTAGGCCACAATATTTCTGAGTATACTTGTTTCAGTAACATAATAGGACATTTTAGGCATTAGTTACTCTCTTATCCACTGTGCACTGTGTTTTCATTAATGAAGTTATGGGAATAATAAGCTAGGATAGTTGCTGGTTCTCACCATTGCTTGGGGTATATAAAGAAGCCCCTGATATTAATAAACTTGTCTGATGAGCTTGAGAAATCAATGCTCTCAGATTCCCTGATCCTAATCTCTCTTTGTCTTTCATTCCTGATACCCTTCAGGTCCGTGACTCTGACAATAGTGTGTGCACCTATATATAGACATATGTATAATACAGTCTATTGTGCTGATATAGCATGTGTAAAAATTTATTCTATGTAACAGAATTGTACATATAAGTGTATATTATATACTTATGCATACTATTTATTCATATATATGACATGTACACATACATATAACTCATATGAATGTACATGATCATATAATAGTATGCATACATGTAGTTTGTGTATATATTATATATATAGCATACATACACTCATGTATATGGTATATGTGCATAAACATGGTTATTTGTGTTGTTTGTGTGTCTGTGAGCTACAATGCAATGCAATAGGATATTTACAGGGTCTATTAGGAGATGGTAAGAAGGAAATGCATTGTATATATTGCATAGTCCATACAGTGTTATAGATAATTTTGAAGAAAAAGGAGAAGCACCTTGAGGCATGCTTCCATGCTATGGAGAAAGATGACCCATTGAAGGGAGAAGAAACAGCTGGAGAATTAGGAAGGAAAACAGTTTAGAAAATCTTCAATAAAGCCAAGCAAGAAGTATATTCCAAGAAAAGAACAGTCAGCAAAAACAAATATATATAAGAAATAAAGAGAGAGAAAGAAAAGCCAAGGAGTGGAAAACCACAAAAGAAATCATTAGATGTCATTGGTAAGAATATTGTACTGAAGCAAGAAAGAAAAGTTAGAGGAAGAAGTCAGAGCAGATGATTCAGAGTTGAGGAAGTAGAATCAGACAAATACAGAATTCTGTCTCTTTGCAAAACTTTAGCCTTGAAATGCAGACGAGATCTTATGAAAGAAAAAGTATGAAAAAATCTCTTTATTTGGTTCCACGCTTCATTAGTTAGGGTCCTCCAGAGAAACAGAACAAACAGGATATATGCATGTGTTCCTATGTATATGTGTGTATACATATATATTTAAAAGATTTATTGTAAGGACTTGCTTCACACAAACATGAAAGCTGGCAAGTCTGAACTCTGTAGCACAGGCTGCAGGCTGGAAACTCCAATACAGGTGATAGTGAAGTCCTTAGTTTGAATTCCCCAGGGGAACTGGCTGGCTGGAAATTCCAGCAAGAGCTAGTGTTGATGCTGAGGCAGAAATTCTTCTGACCTCTGAAAACCTCAATTCTGACTTTCAAGACTCCAACTAATTGAATTGAATACTCATATTGCTAAAGGCAATCTCCATTGTAGATTTAGATGCAATCGACTGATTGTAGAGGCAAATCCCATCTATAAAACACCTTCACATTAGCAAACAGGCAAGTGCTTGACAAAACAACATTATCTATCCTAGTTGACTCATGAAATCAACCATCACACTAGTTATACGGGAACAGAATTTGAGAGAAGTTCAATGATTTGAGTATAGAGAGGCCAGGACTCAGGAATGATTTTGAGAAGGAAAAATGGTTTATTGACAGCCGGCCGGACTCCGGAACTTTCTGTTTCAATCCTGAGCCCCGAACAAGATTTTTTAGTCCCTTTTATATAGAGAGGAAAGGTCAAATCGTCCTTTTGTTTCAGTTCTCAATAGGCTTGAATTAGCATATATTTCCACATCTTAGATAAGCTTTTAGCATGGACCTCAGGCATTTGATAAGCTTTTAGCATATTTGGTTTACATTTTCCCTGAATACTTAAAGTTTATAGACCTTGCATTGTTAAACTGTCTCCTGCTCACCAAGGGCAGGTCTGCAGCCTTTTATCATCCCACACCCACAAGTCACAGATAGTTTAGGTTATCTCTGAAGAGACAAAGAGCCTCCCACCCATAGCCCACATCAGTTAGAGTTCTGAACTGCAGGCTGGTGCTCACATCATGAAGCAACTATCATAGTGAAGACAAATACAGCCACATCTTCAACCAACCTAGCATTTTACATAAAGTAACTTAAAAACCTGCACAACAACCCTGTCTGAGAGTTCTTTAATTATCCACATTCTATACATGAGGAAATTGGGGCACAAAGGTTAAGTAACTTGCCCAAAGTCACGCAGCTACTAAATTACTACAGCTAAGATTCCCACCTAGGTGATCTAACTTGTGAACACCTCTTCTCTTCATCAGTCTGCAGTGAGGGATGCAGGAAAAAAGTGTCTTAGACCTGCCTCCCTGCTTGGCCAGCTCCTGCCTAGACTGGCCCAGGCCTTGGTTCCCTGGCTTTCTCCACTGCACAGGCAGAGGCTGTGAATCCAGGGACAGCCACATCAGAGCAGTTGGGCCACGGGGTTGCTGTGTTTGAGGTTCAGTGGCTTAGGAGGGAACAAGTGTTGCAGGGCATGCATCTTTCTCACTACTGTGATGATCATTATAGAAGTGTAAAGGACACCATGAGAACTAAATTCAGGAACTGGCTCCAACACCCAATATTTTATAATATGGAAAATCTCACTTAACTTACTCATTATTATTATTTTGTTGTTCTGATTGTTATTGTTAGGTTTCAAATATGTGAAGAACTGTTCATCCTCTTCTCTCTCTCACTCCCACCCTCCCAAAGCATGACAGACTGATAAGAAGTGATTTTGAGAAACAAATACTGTCCATGTGGACAATCTACCCCAAATCCCAAACTCTCTTTTACAGTGAGGCAGCATGACACATTTTTGAAAAAGTCTCTGAAGGTAAGCTGTGAAAACCCTCATTATCGAAGCTTATAAGGGCAGTTCCAAGGTTCCTGGAGCTGCTCTAAATGACTAATAGCTGCACTTTCCGTATATTCCGCACCTCTTGGTCCTGCAGGGGCAGGCTGCTCATATTGACAAACTGCCCCCAATATAGCACCGACCCCTCAGAGCTCACTTCCTGTGTTTGTGGATTTCACTCGCACACCATCAATGCATGAAATCTTTAGCTACCAGCATGGTCCTGTGCTAACAGATGAGGAGGTGACCTCAAGCACAGAAGCCAGGGGAGCACATCCAGGGGGGTGTGAGGAATAAGGGGAGCAGCTGGGCAGCCTGCCTGACTTCCAACAACCACCTGTAGGGCCTAAACATATTTCTAAGGAGACTCAATGGCAGATTGTGGAGACCAGGATTTTACATGGGCTTCTTCACCTTGGAACAAGAGAGTTTGGATCATAAGGAATAAGCTGAGCTACAAACCAGCCTTATTTACACTTTTCTATCTTAACTTCCAACTTTCCACAAAATAAGCTACATTCAAATGTTGAAATGAGAACAATGAGGCAGCAGCCAGATGTACTGTTTGCTGTGTGACGCATGTGTGCTCTGTAATAGAGATATTTACAGTCAAGAGTAATCCATGAAAACATCTTGGAACCATCTTTAACAGAAGAGGAATTAGAGATCTGGGGCCAAATTTCACTACATTATTTGCTCTCCTTTCTTTAAAAGAGAGATATGCATTTTGAATGATGTCTTAATTATGAAAGTTGAAAATACAAAAATCCTTGATGGCAGACCCACTGAATTCAGTGATCGTTTGCATTACCCAAGGATGCTGCCTTCATGAAAAGAGGCTTACCACTCTAATGCACACATTTGACTTATCTGTTTTGCAAAGCAAGGTGCTTTTCTCATTCTCTTAACCTCCCGGGAACATGATCCTTCCACCAGACAAAACAATCAGATGTCTGCCCAGTGTTTGTCTCTTCTTAAAACATTCCAGATCAAGTCTACCAGTTGCCCCTTAGGCAGAAATCAGTTGAAAAGTGTTCAGAGCAATAGGAAAAACAAATACTTACTGTTTTTCCCTCTGTGCAATCTTTAGACCAAAACAGACAACCCAGGCCTACAACCACCCACAAGACGCCAACCCCCATGGACAGTTGCTCTAGGCTCTGAAGGACACCCCACACCATCTCCCTCTTCCTTCTTTACTTTTTATCAGTGAAAATGTTGGCGAAACAAGAGCCAGTGCTTGTTTTCTTCATGTTTTGCTGAAGCACAAATAACATTTATTTCATATAAATATATGACTCTATGAAAAAATAGAAAAAAATTACTATAATCTTGGTCACTGTCCAGCAGGAACATATTTCACAGTTTATAAAGTCAGAGGCCAGATCCTCTGTTAAAATCTATTCTCTCAGTCTGATTCTAGGACACTTTCAAACCTAGGACATTCCTTGTTCTACAAACAAAGCATTTTAGAGATGATTTAAAGATGCCGGTGATGATTATCTAACTCTTATCTAGGAATAAAAGCTATTGAAATGAGCTAGAATTCGACACCTAGAATACAACTGCATTGATATACAAACATGGTATAAATTACTTGCCAGGTAGCAAAAAGAGATCAGATTTTATCTACAACAGTTTCCATCAGTTAAGAAATTCATGTTCTTTTTTGATGCATAAAAAGAGAAACAGCTTAGTGTTCTTCTCCTGATGCAAGAGTGAAAAAATGCACAGCATCCCGGGTCTGAGAGGGCACCACCCCTGCCAGGCACGCAGCTACTTGGCGTAAGCAGACTGCAGCGTCCCCAGCATTTTGTCCCAGTGTGTGAAGGAAGGTGCGAAGTTGCAGTTAAAGCGGGAGGGATGCAGGTCGTGGTGCGCTCCGCCCCCATACCACCCGACAGGCACCAGTCTGTGCGTGGACCAGGGGAAGTCGTAGCCCGAGTGGTCCTCCACGGACAGCCAGATGTTGATCACGTGGAACACCAGGACGGTGAGCGGGTGGCACCCGAGCAGCACCACGTTCACCATGTCGAACAAGCCCAGGGAAAACGGCTCCCACACGCTCATGTCCTGCGTGGCCAGCGCGAAAGAGGACACGTTCTGGTGGTGCACCTTGTGGAAGGTGCGGTACAGCCAGGGCACCTAGTGGCGCAGCAGGTGCCACACGAAGAGCTCAGCGTCTAAGAGCAGCAGGCAGACCAGGACGTGGCGCGTCAGCTCCAGCACCGCGGGGGCGTCGGCGGGCAGGCTGGGGGGCTGCGGGCCCAGTGCAGCAGCGTCGCGGGCAGCACGAACACCGCGTGCTGGTAGAGCGTCTGACCCAGGCAAGGCAGCAGCTGCCGTGCCCACGGCGAGAAGTCGGGGTGGACCTTGTAGCGCCGCAGCGCGGGCACCCAGGGGCACAGGGCGTCCAGCAGCACGAATGGCAGACAGAAGCCCACGTAGGTGATGATGGAGTGGACATCACCATCCCAGGGTCCACAGAATGGAGGAATAAAATATGAATTAGAGTGACCTTACTGACGTTCTACTATAAAACTATTGTGACTAGTAATTAAAGAAATTGTAGCTTTGAGGTGGAGAAATTGGCCACAGTAGAGGCTAATGGCAGGGAGAGGGAAGAAGAGATGCGATGTGGGGGCATTTTTGTGACTTTCAGCTGTCCTAAATGACATTGCAGGGTCTGATGCTGGACTTTATATATCCTGTCATAACCCACTGAATGTATTGGGGGAGAGTGTGAACTACAAGGTAAACTATTATCTATGTGGTGCAGCAGTGCTCCAGGATGTGTTCACCGAGTGCGATGAGTGTGCCACAATGATGGAGGAGGTTGTTGTGTGGGAGGAGTGGGGTGGGGGTGTGGGAACCTCTTACATTTTTATTGTCACATTTTTTGTGATCTATGTATCTTAAAAAATAAAAATAAAAAAATAAATGCCCATTAAAAAATATGACCAGGAAGAAGGGCAACTGCAGGAAGGTGTCTTGGCTTCTCAAGTGCTCCCAGAGGGGCTGCAGGAACAGCTGGCGCAAGCCGCGGACGACATGGACATCGGAGCTGTTCCAGTGGCTCATGGTGGGTCCCGGCCAGGCTGTGCCTGCCCACAGGACCCCCTGGCTTTTCTTGGGACATGCAGCCTGGCCCCGAGTGCTGGCAGCTGCATTTTCACTTCCTGTCCTGGCTGTGCAGAGCTGGGATGAGCAGGTAACTCCCCAAAGAAGCTTGGCTATAAACACGTACACCTGAAGGTGCCTGAATGGGCTTTTACGTATGCACGCTAACTTTCATATGCAGGCAATTTGCATTTTCTGTCCTTTTCAACTGACATACAATTCCATATAATACACAGCCTCTTCAGTGTAGAGTTGCCCTCAGTTTTGTTGTTGTTTCTTTTAAGATTTTTTCCCTGAATCGGTCCCCCACTCTCTGCTCTCTGTGTCCGTTCACTGTGTGTTCTGTGTCCCCTTGCATCTCAGCAGCACCTGGAATCTGTGTCTCATTTTGTTGTGTCATCTTGCTGCATCAGCTCTACGTGTGTTCAGCGCCATTCTTGGGCAGGCAGACATTTTCCGTGCTGGGCGGCTCACCTTGCAGGGTGCACTCCTTGCGCGTGGGGCTCCCTTACGCAGGAGACACCCCTGCATGGCAGGGCACTCCTTGTGTGCATCAGCACTGAGCGTGGGACAGCTCCGCACAGGTCAGGAGCCCTGGGTTTGAACCCTGCACTATCCATGTGGTAGGTGGAAGCTCTATTAGTTGAGCCAAACCACTTCCCTTGCCCTCAGTTTTGAGCGCTCAATTCACCTGTGTCATCACCACCCCAAGCAAGAGAGACTATTTCCACCACCACCAGAAAGTGCCCCTTTGGCAACCAATGAAGAATTACTTGTACTTTTTCTTAAACGAGTGCGTGTAACTGCACGTGTGTTTTCATAAAGACGCAAACATGACTGCGTTTTGGGGGAAAAAAAACAAAAAACTTTTAAAAGCGACGTACCTTCTGTATTTCGGATCTTTTCTGCTCTACGCAGCCTTAACTGTAGCTCCAAGCGAAGACCAGCGGCGAAACTCGCCTTCCGCAGAAGGATCCGGGTCCCCCGGCCGCCCATGGGGCAATCAGCGCAGGAAATGGGACAGGACCAGGGGCCGGCCGGTCTCAGCGTCTCCGAGACGGCCTTTCCCGCCCTGGTCGCCGCAAACTCGAGAACCCCGGCGCTCAGACTCGAAGGGTGGGTCCCGCAGCCCGAGCCGGAGAGTCGACCCTCCGTTGCGCCCCCCGGGCGCACACGAGCAGCTGCGGGAATCCCGGGGCACAGAGACCCTGGAAAGCGGCCCCGGCTGCAGAGCTTCCTTTTAAAGTAAAAAAAGTAGTAATAAATAAAATAAAAATGTTTAATTCGGTTTAACACACAGAGTCGGTGCTGGTCTGGGTAAAAAGCCACTGCATTTCAGGCTGGGGTGTAAGCAATGAAATCAGCAAACCGCCCACTTTGTTCCTCCAGAGAATGATGCGGGCGGTCCTGACGCTTCCCAGGAGGCTGGTGAAGGAGCAGATGATGTCGCGCTACCCTGACCTTCCCGTGGCAGGCTTCGCGGCGCCACCCTGCCCCGTGCCCTCCAGCCCCTTCCTCAAAACCTCGACCCAGAGAACCCGCTGTGGGGCCGCCCTCATCCTCTCTCTTTTACGCCCCCGAACTGGGCGACACTGAGAACACGGAGGTTGATACTGGAGACCCCGGGATCAGCATAAACAAGCCCCGCGTTTGACCGCGTGGCTGACAGGGGACGCACAGGGCGCTTAGAGAATAGAGGCTTGGGACAAAACTTTGGAGCCAGCGACCACTCCCAGTCTCAGCTTTGCCTCTTCTGTCTCTGCGTGTGGCCAGCGCTTCACTCCTTCCAAGCTCTGGTTTTCTTATCCCTCTAAATGGGAGTAGTAGTAGAAGCCATTTCATGAGGCTGTCGTGAGCATTAAATGGGAAAAAATATTATAGCAAAGCCAGCAGGTAATGTCTGCCTATTAGGTGCCAGGCGCTAGCTAAGAGCTGTACCTGAAGCGATTTTATTTACTCCTCTGGAGAGCTGGGTTCCCCACCCTGCCAAGAAGTACGTGTTATTCTTATCACTGAGTTTACAAAAGTGAAATTATAGTGCCTGGCACTTGGTAAACACACAAAATAAGATACATATATAAATTTGTACTCCTCAGTTTTTCAAAAAATAACTGAGGAAGTTTGTAATTAAAATCAATATTATGTAAAAAGAAATATAGAGTCATACTGTATGAGGAAAGAATAATTAAACAATGAACATATAGGCCAATATATAGGCCTGGAAACATATGATAGCATAATTCATAACATAATTTTTAATATGTAGGATACATAAATATATACAAATTCACACACAGACATATAGGCCAAGTTATAAATCAGAACTTCTCAGTTGGTATGCGGGCACCACTGGTAGAGTACACAGATAGTCCTTAGATGCCAATTCCCCACAGTCCTGAGACAGTAGTCTCTGGACCTACAGTAGCCCCCCCCCTTTTTTTTTTTTTGTCAACCCCAGGAACCAGGAATATTATCATATTCTGCTTGTGCCTGATGAGAAAATGCTCAGAAGTAGCTGTGAACTTCTTGACAGTCAATTCAAAAAAGGAATGAGGAAGGATTTTTCTAATGCTGTTATCTAGATGGTAATAAAAAAGACAGGTGCAATTCAGGCCTCTGGCCTCCCTACTCTTTCTTTTCTTCCAGTTAGACAACCTGTCCTTTCTAGGGTCCTCCAAGATACTGTTTCCACTTCACTTGTAAAAGTGGTAACCCAGGAATTTCTTTTTCTTGTAAAGATGGACCTGACCTTGAGCTGTGTGTGGCTCAGTCTTGGAGTGAAGAATGACTATAGGAGCTCATTTTTCAGAATTACAAAGGAATTCAACTCATAAATTATTCTAATTTTCCCACAAAGGAAATTAGGTCAACCCTCAAATTGCATTTCAGCACAGGCTGTCCTTTTTTTATGATTGTAATTATCATGGTTGGATGCTTTTCATTTCTTAGAGTGTTTTTTTTTTAATTCCAAATATATTTTATTTATTTATTTATTTTAATTTCTCTCCCCTTCTCCCCACCCCCTCAACTCCCCTCCCTGGTTGTCTGCTCTCTGTGTCCATTTGCTATGTATTCTTCTGTGTCGGCTTGTATTCTTGTCAGCGGCACCTGGAATCTGTATCTCTTTCTGATGCATCATCTTGCTGCTTTAGGTCTCCATGTGTGCAGTGCCACTCCTGGGGAGGCAGCACTTTTTTCATGCCGGGTGGCTCTCCTTACAGGGCGCACTCCTTGTGCGTGAGGCTCTCCTACGTGGAAGACACCCCTGTGTGGCAGGGCACTCCTTGTACACATCAGCACAGCACAGGCCAGCTCATTACACAGGTCAGGAGGCCCTGGGTTTGAACCATGGACCTCCCATGTGGGAGACAGATGCTGTATCCATTGGGCCAAATCTAGTTCCCATCTTACAGATATTTTATGTTGGTGGCTGGCAGGTTTCCTTAATATGGGCTTAGATATTAGATTTCCTGCCAGGACTGTTTCTGTGAGCCCCACCACCAACCAAACCATTCTTTTCCTTCTTTGGGCTTCCATCCTCTATCACTAAGCCTGTTAGAATAATCTCCAGGGGCTAATTGCATAAAGCCCTCTGTGCAGCAAGACGTAGAAGGCATGGCTTCAACCTGCTTTGTTCAGGTTCCCACCTCCTACCATGCAGGGCACTGAAGAACTGAAACCAGCTTCTCTGCCTTCCCTGCACAAGCAGACCACCAGGAGAGAAGTTTGTGTCCCATATACAAATGCTATCATTGCAGAGAAATGGATTTGTTAAAATCTGTCAATCATCGTCTCTACAACATGGAGGTTGCTGAAAAAGTAGGTAAAATATGTAGGGCAACCAAAATAAAGTCAATTTCTATTTAGTATTGACTCAATTGATGTCAGTTTTTTGAATTGGCAAACATTTTTTATTTGCACAAAATATATTTGATAACTTACTAGATGTTTAGGCCACTGGATGTTTATCTCTTATGACTTTCTGATACTGTACCAAGCATTATGCCTTGCCCATGATTCTTTAATAGATATTTGTAGACTCAATTGTAATTGTGATAAAGATCATGTTAAAAGATGCTGGCAGAAGTGAAAGTGGCTCAAGTGAATGGGCTTCCGTCTACCATATGAAGACGAAGACTTAGCTCAGGAAAGGCAAGATTCACAGTCAAAGAGAGAATAGAACACGGTCAGTTCCATGGTATCTCTACAGAAATTTGGGGTTGGAAACTGCATTTAGCTGGTACTTTACCAAATAAATTTTATCAAACTTTATTCCTATGAAAAACAGTAGGGGATGCTGATGAAGAACACAGGGTGTTAGCTCCCCTAAGGGACTCCTTATTGCCCCTATTGACCCAGATACTATGAACATTCAGTTTGAACACTTTCATATTTTTGACCCATCTATGCTAGGCTTCTGTTGAACTTGTTGCAACCATTATCACCCCCTTTAAAACAATTATAGCATATAGAAATCATTCCCAATTAAAAGGCATACCATTGCCTGTCAAGCAGAGATAAACACACATCTCACCTTCAAAGACAATGTTGCAAAGTTCACCACCTTAGGAAAAGGCTTGAAAAACTCTGAAAGCACACTGTAAAAGTGCAAACATTATTTTAGCACTACTAAAACCATCTGGCAGAGAAAGAGTTTTGCTTGCTTAATTTGGAATGGAACATGGAATCTATATCTTAGCACATTACAATGCATACTCTGAATGAATGTCTGACAAGTTTTTTAAAAAAAATCAGAATTTTATTACCTGATGCTTCCTTTCAGGAGTCACAACAGACCAGGGTTATTTACTTTCATTTTTCTAAATCTCTCCATATATTAAAAAATAAATTTCCAAGAGTTAAAAATACAGTATATTTTAAAAGTTTATATTGAATTAAATTAACACCTTTAATCTCCACAGACACAAAATAATCTTATTTGGAGATCATTTCAACAACCTAAATTTTAGACCTTTTTATTTTGAAGTCTGGGTTAATGCCTTCTTCATTTGCCACCCACCTACCCATGCCTGTGGTTTTGACCATTTGTTCACCTTCTAGGCAAAATTTTGTTTTCATATGTCACATTTGGGAGAGAGCTATCCTTTGGGAATTTCTTCAGGCATTACTCATTAGACAAGAATTAGTCACCATCCTAGACGGACATAACAACTGACCCAGCTGATCTTATCAGTCTCAAACTACCAACTGGCTCCCAAAGCAGCCAAGTTCCTTCCCTGAGGAGAGCTTCCCTAAGAAATGAAGTCACAGGTGCTGGGGAAATTGTGCAAGCCGAGCCAAGCCTGCCCTCTTGTGGCAACAGAAAAAATGACTTTTCCTTCTCAAATGTGACATTTGGTGGCTCTTCTTTTCCCCATGTCTTAGAGAAGAACTCCAAGTTGACAGAATAACTAGTCCTTTCCTTGCTCTGAAGATCTGTGGGGGAACACTGAGTTTTGTTCAACGGAATACACATCAAAGCCAGTTGAAAACAGAGTCAGATCCCTACCAACCTGTCCCAGGTCTTACAGGCAAACTGCAACTGTGTCATGGGTAAGCAGCCTCTAGAAAAGCCAAATGTGCCACATGGCCCTACTAGTAAGAACCCATGTGCAACATCCCCACCTTTAGACTGGTCCACACACTGAAGGAATCCCCAGAGAAAAGTTTGGAAAAGTGGCAAAGAGCAAAACAGTTAAGTGGACAGCAGTCCCTACTCATTCTTCAGCTTATGGTCTGGTGTGTGAGAGCTTTACTGACCACAAAAGGTACCCACTCACTGTCTCTTCCTCCTCAGCCCTAAGAATCCTGCATGTGCCTGGCCAAGCCAGTTTGTCTTCATTCAAGCAGAAAGAAGAGCTCACTGGGGACATATGGCCAGTGGGAGAGGGGGGCACCCTCCCGCAGACGCACACCCTTTGCTTCTAGTACATTTTTACTCCTTCCTCTGAGTCTAACAAAAATCGCTGATACCCCGTCACTCCTTACACTTTCCCAGCTGTTACTTCAGCACCTAATGTTCCTTAGCTACATGAAGAAGTCCACTCATTCTTCATTCATTTGGTCTATCTACATATACCTAGTGAGACTCACTATATTCCAGGCCCTGGGCTAGATTCTGGGTAGGCAGAGACAGGTAAGGTGTAGCCTCTTTCCTCAAACTCACACCCTAGGGGGAGAGATCTTACTGGGGCGCCAAGTCTATGTTCCAGGGGCCCATTCAAGAGATCTACCTCTCCTGACTTTGGTTGCTGTGGCAGTTTAGTATTGTTTATGAATTCCAAAAATAGATATTGGATGGTGTTTGTAAACTCTCTGTTCCTCTGGCCATATTAGATTGTATTAGATTCAGAGGTTTCACTTTTACCTTATTAAATCAAGATTAGGGCTTCTATTTGATCACATCATTAGGGCATGTAGGGTTGAGTCCCCACACCCTTGGTGGGGTCAAAACAGACTCTCACATGGAAGGAAATACATGGAGAAGAACACAGAAGCAGATACGCAGGAAGAGAGAGTGCTCTGTAGACATGGCCCTGGGAAGAGAGATGAGCTTGATAGCCTACAGCTGAGCCTGGAAAGAAATGAGTCCCAGGGAGAGTGATCGGTCTTCTGCCAGCCTACAGCGGAGATTGGAAGAAGCTGGGACCATGGAGCCTTAAGAGAAAAGAGGAAGGCTCCACTCTAGCAGACATTGTCCACCACGTTACATTTACAGATGGCAACAGACTTTGGGGGAGAAAGTACCTCTTAATGGTACCTTGAGTCAGACTCTTTAGGGCCTGGTAACTGTAAGTGTCTATGCCAAATAAATACCCTTCCTAAAAGCCAACAGATTAATGGTATTTTGCATCAGCACCTCTTTAGCTGACTACCACAGTTGCCTCATCTCTACAGAGAAGAAGATGGACAAACACTACTCAAATCCATACTCCTAACTACAGGCCTCAAGCTACCTGCACAGGGTTTGAGGGCTGCCAAGTCTCCACCCACAGCATCACTAATGTGGTGCCCGCAGGATAACTTATGAATCTTGTGTTTCCAAACATCTCTAACCCTCGTTATTCTTGAGACTGTGGTCTCCTCCCCAAAAGAGAGGAACAGATGTTCATGAGCAGTAGCAGCAAGATTTACAATGAGTAAGGATTGGGAAAAGATGAGAAGGAAGATTTAAGTAGAGCCAAAAAAACAAACCACATACACACATTTCTTCAGGCCTGAGGCTCACTGAGTTTTATTGAAACCTTTAAATAAGACTCTTAAATGTTACAAAATAGTAGTATTCTGCTTGCATATAATAATGAATACTAAATTCTGATATGGTAGCTCAGGTAACTCTATTACAAAGACATCTGTCCACCTGAGAGTACTGTAAGGAAACATTGCATGAAAAGTATGTGAATATTGGCTTCCTGGCATAGGGATGCAAATCAGGACAAGAAATATGAACACACAACTACAAAAAGAAAATAAGTCCCTGAATCTTGGTGTGAAAACAGTCATGGTCACATTTCTTTTGTGTAAAATTAAACTTGGACGCTCTTCTCATGGGCAGCCACAGGGTTTCTACACCATGACATCATTACTGAGATAGAGCAGCTGGTTAAAAGAAAACCAGCTGATAATCAGTGATAAAGTCTCTCTATGGGATTCAGTGCAATTAGTTTTTAAAGATTTCAGCAAATTATTTTGCTTGGCCTGTGCCATTTAACCATTTACTAACTCACAGCTATAGCGGGTAAGTTTGATAAATAAAATTCATCATGGGATCTTTGTGACTGGCAGAGCTGGGATTTCACTGGATTTAACTCTGTACCTACTGAATAAGCATGAAAAAAGTATCACTTAGGTGCATAAATATAAATCCTCAGATGGGAAAGGAAGGAGATGAAAGCTAGACACTTTTACACTGAGATTTTCTCAAGTTATTTATTAATGAGCATCAGTTTAAAAAGTCAAACACATGTTAATTTGCTTTGGATGGAAGTAAAAAGCTAATACAATACATTTTAAATTGGAAGGATAAACAGAATGATTATAAGTATCTTTTCACAAAGACTTAAAGAACAACACTATAGTTGCAACATTAATTCCTTAATCAGCTGATGATTTCAATTAAACAAAAACCAAAAATAGCTAGTGAGTTTCTAATCCTCATTGGAGAAAATTAGGCATCTTCAAAGTCTCACAATTACCTTGAATATAAAAACAAAAAGACCTGGGAAAGAACTCTACATCTTTTAATTCTGGCTTTCATATTCCCTCATGAGATGAATAATTTCATTATACAACCTCCAAGGGGCATCCAAGCCCCAGACAAAGTTGAGATGCTCCCTTTCAGGAATAGTCTTGTGGTACACCAAGCGGGTGATCTGGGTCAGTAAGACATTGACATCATTGATGTCTGCAAACACGTCATGTCCCCCATTCCAGACTGCAGTCGGCACCAGCATGTCTTTCACATTTTAAGTGGTAGGGTAACTCTACAACTTAAAAAAAGAAACAGAGAGACTTATTATTTTTTAAAATTTTCAAATCACAAAGCACAGTCTCCATTAAACATGTAGTCAGTTTGATGGAAGAAGAAAAGAGTAACTTTTAAAAATCACTATCAGATTACCTTTTCAATTACCATTACCAGAACAATCAAAAAACCCAAACCCACAGTGAAGGATAAAGACTGCTAGTTATTGAGTTGCTACCATATGCCACATGGGGCACCATGACAGGGGCCAGGTCCCCTGTGAGACGCACAGCTCTCCCCATTTACCAGATGCAGGTAGAGGAACCAAGGGCTTGTGAAGGTGCTTTGGAGTTATAGCCTCCCATGGTCTCCCTCGGGGATGGAAGGCAGGCTGTAAAAATTCTCTAAACATCAGGTTCCTCATCTCTACATCTGAGATCATCACACCGATTGTACAGGAGGCAGGGGAAATGCACCACACATTCAGCACTCAAAAATGGTAATTTTACCTGTGTGTGGAAAAGGAGGCCTAGACAATGTAATGAGGCCAAGGCCCCAGAGCCAGCAGGTCACAACCCTAGGATGGTCTGACTGCTAAGTCCGTGTCTGGAGTATGATGAAATGACACGTCACAGTGGAGATTCGTATTTACTGCCCACGACAGAGCAAGGAGGAAAGGCCCATCCCACAACACCCACCACAGGGCTTGTGTTGTTTTGGAATCGAATGAGGAAACACAAACGCATTCCTGTCTAACTCTCCCAAATACTTCCCATAGTAATGACCCCCACCAGAACCCAGCAACCCAGGCTGGCTTCCTCGATGAGGTTTCAGGGCCCATTTTATTCTGAAGACTTTGAAGAGTTTACCTGGTTGTAGTGGAAATAATTGTTGGCACTGCTTCCCCAGTCAAAGGCTTGAAATTTGTGGGATTTAATAGTCTAAAAGGAAGACAGTTTGGGAAAAAGTTATCTGATGCTGAAGGTTGAGATAACGTCAGAGGTTGCTGGACTTAGTCACAGCCTCGAAAATCAATTTTATACAGATAACCACATTTACTCTTTATTTCCAAACTGTAATTTAAAATTAAATAACTTTTTTTTCCTTTCCTTTAAAATTAAATAACTTTTTTTCCTTTCCTTTACTAAATGACTCAATTTCTCATAGTATAATTGGAGAGTAGCTATAACAGGACACAGAAAGCAGGTGCAAACATGTGCTTTGAATTATACTCGATCAATAGTTGCTTCCATTGGATGAACTTTTGATGATGTTTTTTGCTTAAATTCTAGTCAAACTTTTTCAGAGAATAACAGTTTTATTTGGGAAAAAAAATATTTAGATACAAAACCATCATGTGGTCTATATACCCATCCTACTTGTCTAGTAATGCTATTTTCCTTATTTATCAATAATGTAACACTTTTTCTATTTTGAGTACCCAGAGCCGGTGTAATCACCAAATTGTACTGCAGGTCAGTACAACTTCCACCTTGTTGGGGAGACTAAAGCCATGGGTTGATATCTTATTAAACATATGTATATGGACAAGAGTCCGACATAAAACTTTTAACAAAAAGGCACTTATTTTTAAAATTTGGAATAATGCAAAGCCATAGTTCCCCCAAACTCTCAAGTTAAAAATATGTCAAGAATTAAACCCATGACTGGCATTCCTAATGAATTGGAAACTATGTGTAATCTTCGGCCACATGATGCACCACATTAACTGGAACAAAGAGAGCCAACCATGCTTTTGATGTATGTGAAGTTTCAGTCCTTATCAATTGCATAAAATTCTACTGTTTGATATAATAAAAGGTAGTGCCATTAGATACCACAGAGGATTGCAAAAGGGGAAATTTTAGCATCTGCTTTTCTCATTTCAAATGACAGATATTAAACATATGTGGCACATTTAATGATCAGAACAAAATATGGATTTACAGCACCTCTTAGGACAACTATTCCCTCTGCAATTATCAGTGAAAATATTTCAATGTGAGTTGCTCTGCAGCTGTACTCAGACATGAATTTTTTTACCACTTGGTCAAATCCATATTTCAGCATTTATATAAAGTTGTGTATGAATGTAAAAGAAAAACTTGCCTAAAACTCAGGCTAAATTTCTTAGCTTGAAATTTGTAGTGAGAGTCACTTTCATACGTCAAAACTATCCACTTGAAAAGGCACCTCAGAAGGAGGGAAATATGGAAAAGTTTGTTTATAGGAACAAAAACATGGAAATGAGCTAAAGTTCTTTAACAGATATTTGGTTAATTGCATTATGTTACAACAATATGCCTAAACAGCATGCCATGTCATAATAATAAATATAAATGTAAGACAGAAACAGAAAACTGTTTCTACAGAATGTTTATAAATAATATTAAGAGGGAAATAGTCAGAAATTGAAACACAATAGGTACTATGGTTACACTTATGTAATAACATGTGGCTGAAGGGCAGGAGGAAATAATCGTAATATTAGGTTACACAGTTTTAACGTGACATTTAGAAAGTTATTTTTAAGTCTCAATTGCTAATAAAAATGTAAATAGTATATTTATAGTACAATATATATCAAAGTCTTAAAAATAGTCTTAAAAAAAGTCCAACAGTCTGACCACTAAGTCTCCTTCTTCAAGTGTATCCTAAGAAAAACAATCTGCCTGATGTATAAAGACATATCTATAATACAATATAACACAATATATTCCCAGGATGGTTTGATATTGCAAAGAGACTATAATGAAGAAGAGATGGTGGGGGAGTAAGTAAGAGGAGCAGGAGGAGGTGAGGGAGGAGGGAGGAGGAAGAGGAAGAGTAGAAAAAAATTCATGCAATGGAAAACTTTATCTGCATTAGGAATATTTTAAAAATTTAGTTTAGACCTGGACATACTCACCCCCCAGTGTCCACTCTTGTTTTCCTGCTTTCAGTACTAGAACCACTCAGGTGTTCACTGAACACCTGGCCACCCAGGTAGAAAGCACACCTCACACCCCCCTCACAACCAGGCATGGCCATCTGGCTCACTTCTGAGCTACCTCCTAAATGTCAAGCCCCTTGCCCTTCCTTGCTCCCCACTTACTGTGGGCTGGAACAGACATGGAGATGACCCAGCTTCACCCAGGCAGTGGAGGACAGCACCAGGGGTGGCAGAGCTACAGGGTGGAGTACACTGGTCCCTGCATGACTTTGCAGCACACACCCACACCCCTCCACCACCACCCCATACCACTGATCTCGGTATTACGAGAAAGAAATTGCTTCAGTGGCTGTATTTCTGTGTCTCTGATACAGCAACTCAGCCTGTATCTAACAAATACAATGCTATTTCATTCAAGAAAAAGGAATGTTAGAGAAAGTATGTATCCTCTAATCCTACTTTAGTAATGAAAAGGAATGTTACAGAAAGTGCATGTCCTAGGATCCTACTTTAGTAATGGGAATGATTATACCAATCAATTATAAGATTATACCAAAATACTACTAGTGCCTACCCCTGGGTGGTACACACACAGGTAGTTTTTCTTCATTGAACTCACATTTTTTCTAAAATATTATAATGCCCATACATTATATTAAATGTCCTTTTTATAATGTTTTAAGAAATATTTCTCAGCAAGTCTTTTTTTTAAGCATTAGGTTGCAAACAACGGAGTATATCAGAGTCATCTGGGGGTACTTATTAAAAATGCAGCTCCCAGGGACACACACCCTAGGAAATCTGAGTTTCAACAGATCTTGAGGAGGGCCCAAGGGTCTGCATTTTCACCTGCACCCGGAGTATTTCTGACCAACAATAAAGATGTACTAGAACCAGCCTTCATATAGGAATGAGCACCTGGGCTTCGGGCAGGGCTCCAAGAGGGCCAGAGAGAGAAACGAGAGTCTCAGCTCTGGGGCTCTTTGGAATTTGTCAGACTCTAATGGGAATAATATATGTAAACTAAATTTAACAGCCAAGTAAAGATGTAGGTTCCACAAATGAATAACTGAATGTTAATTAATCAAGCAAAAAGCAAACTTCTAAATATACTGTGAATAAAATGGCCTTTGAAGTCACCTCCCAACTCATACCACAGGAACCTCCAAAATCCACACCTGACTTGGGGCTCTCAGTCGCCAACACCCAGGCCCCGCCCACCTTCAGCAGCCACTCCCAGCAGGCACTGGGGCTGCCTCCTGGAGCAGCCTGACCAAGGGGTCTCAGACAGACAGGGTGGCAGCCTCTGGACAACAGCCCAGAGGAGGCAGGATCAAGGAAAGGGTCCTGTGAAGTCACTCTGCCAAGCAGCTATTTCCCTGACAAAGAGATGACACAGAAGGCACAAGGGGCAAGGGCAAGGCTGCCTTCTGCAGGTGTGGAGAAGAGCCTGTGACCACCCCTATCGAGAGGAAAATTCCACAGCCCTCTAACCACATATATCTCGCTTCTGTAACAAGCTTGCTCAACTGTAAAACCTTATCTCAGAGCCTCCTCCTGTAGAAAATCTTGTCAGCCCCTGCCAAAAGACCAACCTGACCCAGACCCTTGTAAATAACAAGAACTCTCCAACCACTTGTCACCCCTGATAGAATCCCCAGCACTTAATTAACCGCAAATACTTGCTTCTGTACACGCTTGCTTGCTGAGCTATTGCCCCCTTCAAACCTAAAGGCCCGTATAAACAAACTTACCCCACAGCCTGGGGCTGCTCTCTCCTCTGGGTAGGATGAGACAGTCACCGTGTGCCTAATAAAGCTCTCAATTGGAACTTTATTCAGAGTCTGAGTCTGGTCATTATCACTGGTCTATAACACAGGGAGTTCGGGCTTTGGAAATGGATATGAAAGAAATTCCACAGTAAGTAAAGCTTAAAGTCACAAAGTCACAAGAGGGCCAGAGAGTAGTGCTGGGGAACTCAGCCTGCAACCCTGACTCCAGTCAGCTGCCACATAAAAGGGGCCAGAACAAGAGCAGGGCTCCTGAAAGCTAAGGGGTGGTCATGGGTACTTTGCCAAGGACCTGAGAATTGGGCACTTGCAAAAGCCACTGAGCTAGAGCACAGCCCAGCCTGCACCTTCAGTCAGCTGAGTCACCCTCCACACATCCTTAGGAGTGCACTAACTGCTGAGGTGATAGAATTTCACCCTTTCTGGCAAAAAGTCCTTTAGGGAAGAGAGGGGAAAGGTTCAGAAAAGGTAGAGGAAAAAAGATTAAAAAAAAGAGAAATAAAATATCACAACTGCACATACACAAAAAGGTAGGAGAATTTGGGTGGTAGGTCTAGAAGGAAAACAAGTGACTGTAAACAGACATGTGACTAGGAGAAAAGCAGGAGCCTGAATGAATGTGTGAATGTGAGGATTTTTGAAGGGTCCAGGACACCGTAAAAGGTGAAAGTGCTGTGCAGCATGTACTGCACTACTTTCCATTGCAGGTGCCCCTGGGCTAAACCTCAGCAATCTGTCACTGAGTCACTGACATCTGAATTGTGGCCGACCTTCATAACAAGGTGCTGAAGCCTCACACTGCCCTTTCTGGTTCCTGAGTCCCAGGGAGACTCTAAGAACAAGACACCCAGGGGAGGATATTTCTAAGGCCAATGAGTTCCCTAAAGTGCTATCACATGGCAAAGGTTCCCCAATCTGATGAAGCAGAAGAAGCTGTTAGTTCATTTCTTAAAATACAGATTTTCACTGCTAGGCAAACAAAGGGAGTGACAACTGATAGGTTAATAATAATAGGCTTAAGTTGTCTATCTGCTGATCTTCCAGGCATATTATGCTTACAAGATAAATACTGAAATAGAAGCTTCTATCTCCAAAGCTGCTCTAAAATCATGCTTTGTGAAGCAACAAGGAAATTAAATAAATCTGGGACTCAATGAATAGCAGAAGACTGAAGAGAAGGGAAGAGAAAGGAAAAGAAATGAGTAAACACAATTACTGTTTGGTGAACCCATGGCATGGTGTAGTATGCTCCAGAGAGGACAGCAAAAGCCAGACTAACTCAGTGAGGAATCCAGGACTCTGGGGAAGGAAATCAGCTCATACTTGTAAGCAGACTGTCCTTCTACTTGGAAAACATTTGCAGAGAGGTACTGCATGGAATGCGCAGAACTTTCTAGCAATGATGCTACACAAACCCCAACTTTGCTCCTGGAATACCTACCTGACTCCAGTGTAACATGTTTTGCCCAGAAGTTCCAGCAGGACAGTGTGTTGTATATACAACCACTCTAGACTGCAAAATAAATACACTGAAATATGAATGAAAACAGCATTAAGGAGATATCAATAATACATATCTATTATCCTTTAAAACATGAAAAACTATACAGAGTTGTAACCTCAAAGATATGAGAGATTATGGGTGGGAAAAATTTCTCGACTATAAATAAGTCCTATAAAATATGTACAACTCACACACAGAGATTATATAGGAAGGAAATGAAAAGCAACAACATGATAATCACGCAGCCTAATGGGTTGTGATTATAGGGAGTTTTTTTTTTCTTCTTAATGCTTCTTTGAATTTCCAAATTTTATATGCAAATTTCATATTATTTTTATGAACAGAAAAAAGAAAAATAAATAACATTTCTTAAAATCCCTGCAGCCTTCACTCCAGAATTTTAAAACCTGTTTTCAAAAACACAACATTACAAAATACAAAGATATTTAGGAACACCAGTATATTGCTGGCCAAAGGATTACATATTATGAAACAAATACACATGCACATATTCACACATGTGCATACATATGGAAACAGTCCTTCAAATTTAAACACACAGTAATTTTTTAAAAGAAACAAATCGCTAGAATATCAGAAATTGTGGCAAAACTTCTCATTCAATATTTCCATATAGATACAATATAGGAAGGTGATAACTGCCTGCCTTATGACCACAGCAAAGAGCATTCTAGGTACCTACTGAAAAAACTCACCCATCCCTGAGATGAAAAGCCCTTTGGAGCTCTAATGAGGTTGTTCCTACCTCACCTACATCATCTAATCCAAAACCATTCACAGACAAAACAAAGATACTGAAAGCTTAAAGTACTCTTATTATAAACATACATACCATATTTAAATTTTTCTCACTAAATCCACACAGAACTAAAAGGAGATTTCCACAAAGCTACTTCAGAATGAAGGATACAAATATGAGTACTCAACCACTTCAAAAAGGCACTCTGGGGAAGAAATTCTTTGACTCCAAATAAATCATATAACAGACCCAAGAATATATTCAGTATCTCTTTCTGGTACAAAGGTTTCCATGACCCACCTTAGAAGCAGAGACTAGAGGCAAGGATATCCGTGGATGAACTCAGGAGTAAAATGACAACCAGTGGAGATTCAAATAGGATACTGATGCCATAAATTTACTAAGGTAAGATCTGATAATCTACCCCAATGTTATAGACATGTGCCTAATTTCTCAAAATGAAGGAAAGGAGGCAGAAAATCTCATTTTACAGCTGCCTTGTATAGTGAGAAAGCCTCCTAATGCTCACCCATCCTACAGCCATCCCCAGATAGTTTTCACCTGACTGTGATGGACTGATCCTGACTTCTGAGAAAGACTTGAGGCTGTGATTGATTAGCAATTTCTGCTGAGGGTAGAGCCACCTAGTCCAATCAGGGGTCATCAGCCAAATCGGGCACCATACATGTTTTTGAAAATAAAGTTTAATTGGAACACAGACACATATATCTATGTATTGGCCCTCGCTGCTTTCACACTACAACAGTGGAATTGAGTCAGGGCAACAACATACATATGGTCCATGAAGCTGAAAATATTTACTATATTTACTATCTGTCCTGTTACAAAAAAAAAAAAATTGTCAACACCTGGTCTACCTCCTTCCTGACCAATTGTCACTGGACCTGTGCTCAAGTAGATCCAGGGTAATTATTATGCCCACAAGGTAAACCTTCCCACACTTGTACAACAGGAAACAAATCTTCCTTATATTGAACCCAAACCCATTTACAATTTACACTCTCCCTCATTCCTACCCTCTAGAGGGTCAAGCAGGAATGAAAAACTCAAATGCCTAAAAGGCAGCCGCATGTAAATATAAATTAGTAAAACTGTGAAAGGAAAATGCCACCTGCCTCAGTGTTTATGACTAGAGACTGTTCACAACTGCAGAGAACTGGGAAGCTTATGCTCAGTCTACAGGGTACAACTGCAGCAGGCTCTCTCCTGTCTGGGGATAGGACTATGGGCCCAGTGGTGCACAGCTTCTTCCTCTCCTCCCCCCAGATAATCAGCAATCAAGATGTTAATGCTAAATACTCCACTTTTTAAATGGTGCAATTTAAATTTAATAAATGTTCCAACCATATTCAACCCTTCTTCAGGAAAATTTAACCCATGAACATACAAGCTTGTGATTTCTATGAAATCTGTCTTCTACAAGACATCCCATCAATATCTAAAGACCAACACCATGTCTCCTTTCATTTTCCTTTTTTACAGGCTTATGACTCTAGCATTAACTGGGGAGATCGAGGAAGCAAATTTGGCATGCAGAGGTCAAGTGACATGAAAAGGCATTTTTATAAATTCTTGCTTTGAGACTACGTAATGGTCACATGTGACAAAAGCATGTTTGTTAAAACTAATAGAAAGAAAGAAGAACAACAAGCATGAGAAGTGGATTTGACCTAACAGATAGGGTGTCCGCCTACCACATGGGAGGTCCAAGGTTCAACTCAGGGCCTCCTTGACCAGTGTGGAGCTGGCCCATGCAGTGCTGATGCATGCAAGGAGAGCCATGCCATGCAGGGGTGTACCACATGTAGGGGAGCCCCACGTGCAAGGAAGGCACCCCGTAAGGAGAGCTGCCCAGTGTGAAAAAAGTGCAGCCTGCCCAGGAATGGTGCCACACACATGGAGAGCTGATGAAGCCAGATGGCGCAACATAACGAGATACAGATTCTGCATGCTCTTGACAAGAATATAAGCGGACACAGAAGAATACACAGCAAATGGACACAGAGAGCAAACAACTTGGGGGGGCAGGAAGGGGAGAGAAATAAATAATAATAATAATAAAAGAACAATCAAGCAATCAAATTAATAGGATGACCCATCAATGACCTGAATCACAATAACTCATTTTCTTTGACTGACATGGGATGTGAGGTTGACTTTGTACTTCAGAACTGCTACCCAGCACTAATGTGACAAACTCCACAAAATTACCCTGAAGGACAGAATATACAGACAATGCAAAAATCACCTTACATATATACAGATCCACACATACCAACTTTGATTTCTTTATAATTTGTGTTTTGAGAAAGAATCAGAAGGAAAATTTAACATTCACAGAAGCAACATGCACTTGTCAGAACAGATAATTCAAAGGTTTTATGAATATTTGACCACTCACTTTGTCAATTTTCTGCAATACTACAAAACACAATCATCTGAAAGAGATGATTCCAAATCCAGGCTCTTTCACCTAGAGGGTGATTTGTGAAGGACACACATCCCAAGGCCCCACTGCAGATTTAAGAAAACACTTTCTCCAATGCAGAGAGAGAAAGAAGGGGGAGAACAAATTTGTATTTTTACACACTACTTATTCACAATCTCCAGGAACTGAGGTATTCGGGAATTTTTATTGTTATGAAGACCCCCAGAATGGGGAAATGAGTTGCTCATAACCTGCTGATCAGGCATGAAACTAATAGAGCCACTCTGAAAGGTATATGTATTTAAGAAAAACCATTGTATTAGTCAGCCAAAGAGGTGCTAACTCAAAACACCAGAAATCTGCTGGCCTTGAGAAAGAGTATATATTTGGGGTAGGAGCTTACAGATACCAGGCCATAAAGCATAAGTTACTTCCTTCATGAAAGTCTATGTTTACATGTTGGAACAAGATGGTTGCTGAAGACTGCCAGGGTTTAGTCTCCCTGGGTTCCTCTCTTCCCAGGTCTTGCTTCTCTCTGGGTTCAGGGTTCTTCTCTTCCTGGGGCTTGCATCTCTTTTCTGTGTGCTTTCCTCCTGGGGCTCCAGCTTAAGACTTAAGCATCAAACTCCAACATCAAAAAACTTCTAGCAACAAAAAGCTTCAACTCTGCCCTTTGTCATGCCCCTTTCATCTGTGAGTCCCCACCCACAAGGTGCGGGGACTCAACACCCTACTGACTTCACCCAATCAGAGCCACAATCATAATTTAATCATTCCCAGGTACAAAACAGTTTACAAACATAATCCAATTTTTTTTTTGGAATTCAGAACTACTTCAAATGGCAACAACCCTGAAGAGAAAAAACCCTTCTGTTTTATTGACAACAAATTGAAGAGGAGGAAGGCCTACATTTCCCACGATTGGGCAATTCTTCAAATCTGAAAAGAAGGGGTGATCAGTGTACCTTGAGGAGAAGATCTGGAAGTTTTCCTAACATGACTATAGAGCTAGTGCTGAATTGGAGTAAAGTCACAGGAGCCAGGGCAAAGAACATTTTAATCCTTTTGGCCAGCCAAGGGATCTGTGAAAATAGGAGTTCCACATTTAGAATCTGTTGTTAAAGGCAAGGGCTGTCCTTTTGTGTCATGCTCTAGAGAAAGGCTGAGAACCATCCAGCAAGTGCTGCAATCAGGAAGCAAAACACTTGAATGGGGTCCATTTGAATTTCTACATGCAAAAACCATAAGATTAAACACGTAAAACAAAATTTTTCAAGTGCTTCTTCCAAATCTCAACCTAGAAATGCACTGAAAGAAACCCAGATTGCCTGCAGCAGAAGACGTTCCCTGTTCCTTTAACAATTTGAACCTTCCCATGTAAAGATTATCCCTAACAGCTCCACCTGACCATCTTCCTCCCCCACTCCCCCTTTCTTCCATCCCTAAGGACTAGCAGGCTCTCCAGTTACATAACCACTTAAAAAAGAGCTATGCACATTTAGAATCTGTAGCTTTAAAATATTTTTCTTTCCTTTCAGGCTGCTTCCTGCCTTAAACTAGATCCTAGAATGTCACCTGACAAAGAAGTAGGACAAAGGACACAAGTAGATAGGTCAAAGAAGAGAGTCTAGCCCCATTCCTAAGATATGCAAATATATTCAAGTTGCTTTTTTGGTTTTAGCCTCCCAAATTAGCAAAGAGTGTTTGGTGGTGGTGAGAGTGAGGAAATTTAACTGTACATACCAAGACACTGAAAAGCATTAGTACTTGCAGTATAGTAATTCCTCTAGAGCTTATTCTAAGGAGATCATGCAACATGACCACAAAGGTGTTATACACAGTAAACACTCAAATATGCAACAGAATTAAACAAATTATGGGGCAGGTTCTTAACCTCTTAACAAAGTTAAAAATTTTGGATTCTGATGCTTTCATATTAGAATTTGTTGATAGAATCATGGGTAATTTTTATTTTCTTTAAATCAACACATTAATTTATAATCACCACAAATAAAAATGCATGTAAATTTTAAAAAACAGAAGCTGCTGTAGCTCCATCATTTGGGCTCCCATCTACTACATGGGAGGTGTTGGGTTCTCATCCTAGGGCTTCCTTGTAAAGGCAAGCTAGCCCACACCCAGCAGAGAGCTGATGGCCCGTGTGCCATGGACAGCTGGCACAGCAAGAAGACACAACAAAGAGAGACAAGTATATACAGAAAAAACATGCAGCAAATGGACACGGAGGAGAGACAGCAAAAGAAAGGAAAAAGCCATAAGCAGTGGGGAATAAATAAATAAATCTTTAAAAAAAATAAAGTCTAACTACCCTGAGAACATCATGATAAAAAAAAAAATTACTTGGGAAAAAATTTTTTTTAACATTTTTAAATAATGTCAGTGTAACCTAGCAATCTTGCAGCTAGTTTTGTTCCATTTAACTTTAAAAGTCAATGTATTATTTTGTATATATTTTTTAAGTCTCTCAACTTATAAAACTTCTGGTTTTCCATCTTCTAACATTCCTATATATTGCTTAACTAGTAAAATCTATAATAGGCTCATCCAATTTCAACAGAGCAATACACCATATTTATCCATTTTTATGAAAATCTGAATTTCTAGAGAATACCAAATATCACCAAAATTCCTTGCCCTATTTGTTATTTCTGCTTGGCATAAAAAGTAAATAAAAAATAAAAAAACTTGCATGTGAACTAACATTATTTCTTTATAGTTCATTTTTTAAAAATATATATATATTTCACTATTAAGAACAAATGCAGGAAAGCGGACGTGGCTCAAATAATAGACTATCTGCCTACCACATAGGAAGTGCAGGGTTCAAACTCAGGGCCCCCTGGCCTGTGTGGTGAGCTGGCCCACACACAGTATTGCCACACACAAGGTGCACCATGCCACCCATGGATGCCCCCACATAGGGGTGTCCAAGCACAAGTGCGCACCACAAGAAGAGCCATCCCATTTGAAAAAACTGCAGTCTGCCCAGGAGTTTAGCCACACACAGAGATGACACAGCAAGATGACATGACTAAAAGAGAGTCACAGATTCCCAGTGCACCGAGAATGCAATAGGACATAGAACAGAAAGAGAAGGAACACAAGAGAGCAGACAGTGGGGGGAGGGAGGAAAATGGGGAAGGGGAGAGAAATAAATAAAAATAAAACTAAAAAAAAAAAAGCAAACTCTGCAACAACAAAAAAAAGATATTGTAAAAACTTTCCACTTTTATTACATACCTATTGAGGTGCCTTGAGAGTAAGCCATATAATACAATTGTTTTTGGCCAGTTTTATTCAGAATGTAGTTAACTGAAGCTGGTAAGTCATAATTTGACATCTCATCATAACTGTAATCCAAAAAGGAACTGATTCACTGAAATATTACACACAAATAATACTGGCATATACATAAAGAATAATCACAAACTGAACATATCTCAGTAAACCAGCGCTGAGCAGAGGAAGCAGAACATTACCAGAAGCACAGAAGTTCCCTTGAGCCCCCTTCCTGTCATGCTTCCAAAAGGTAACTCCTATCCTAATTTTTCACACCAAATATAGTTTTATCATTCTTGGAAATTTTATATGAAAGGAATTATACAGGATGTATTCTTCTGTATCTGATTTCACCCACGTCATATAGTTATGGGTTGTTAGTTCTCATTCCAGTGTGAGAATACACCACATTTTAATTTTCCAGTCCACTGCTGATGGGCATTTGGGTAGTTTCCAGTTTTTCACTATTGTGAACAGTGCTACAAGAAACATTCCTGTTGTGTCTGTAGGTAAAGGCTCTCATGCTTGTGTTTCAAGTCCTCAGCAAGCACGGTTTGACAGATGGGAAGCAAGCCTGGAGGAGACCATAGAGCTTCCTTCTCTAATGCCTGGTCCTGGGCACAGGACTCTGATGCCCTGCATGTGAGTAGAGCACACATGAGTGAGTGTCACTCACGATGGAAAAGCCAGCTGTTCATGAGCACTTAGAATGGGCCAGACTCTGGGCCAGATCCTTCTCATGTATCTCCTTTAACCTCCCAATTACCTTGTTGAGAAATAAAAAGCTTAATCTTGCAGAAAAGATATCTAATGAGCCACTCCTGCCCCAGCTTCTGTAAATCAGCCCGTGAGAACATGGTCTTGCAGGAGAATATCACAGAATGACTCCTGCCCCCCACTTCTGTAATCTAACAAACACTCCAGCCCCGCTTCTGTAAATCAGCCGATGACCTTGCACCTGCATTCTGCTTCTGTAACCACGCTTGCAAAATATCGCCTGGCAACACATTACCAATGAGCAAGAGTCATGCTGATCCCACATGAAATCCTATATAAACCTATGAAAACTGAAAAACGGGTCTCAGAATTTGGATACTGACTCTCCTCTGAGCCTGCACATAATAAATCTGTTCCTTACATCTCTGAGTATCATTTCGGGTTTCCCTATTGTTCAGAACTCCTGGCTTTGCTCCAAAAACCTTATCAGATAGTGGTGTATTATCCCGATTTTACAGATAAGGAAACTAAAGCACAGAGGACCTAGGTTAAATTGTCCAATGTCATACTGCTATTAATTGCTAGAGCCAGAAGTAAGAGAAAGAAGAGAATTTCAGAGGTGAGAATTTCCAGAAAGAAGAAAAATGAATATTTCAAATACATGTTTATGGAGGAAGGCGAAGGGGAAGGAGAAGGAATAAAATTTGCCCAGCAGCATCCTAACCAGTAAGAATGACAAAATAACTTAAGAATTCCTAATTCCTAATCAAATCTAATGCCTATGATATAATTATTTATCTATAATGCCCTCTAATGCTATTTGTTCAATTAAGGAGGTATAAAATCTTTCACAAGACATCAGTTTCTCCTCTCCTAAGAGTGCAGAGTCACACACTCTATCTGCCATCACTGCTGAAATCCCCACATGTCTGAACTAAGGGCACTAAGGAAAGAGGCCCGTGTCATAATCAACTCAAATATATGTGAAAGCCCAAAATTCATCCTGAGAAACTGAAAGAGTCTGGTGTTTCCGAGACCAGGTGTTTCCCCGGCTGTTCCCCATCCACACATCAAAACCAGCATCCGCCGAGAATGAAGCCCAGGCTGCTGTTGGCGAGGTTAGAGACCCAGATGCTGGAGTCTGCAAGGAGGCTATGCTGCAGAAACACAACTGGCCTGGGATCTGAAGGACACTCACACTTAAGAGTTAGCAGTCCTGAATGATATTGCAGCGACAGATGCTAGACATTAGATAACCTGCCATAACCAATGAATGTACTTGGGGAAAGTGTAAATTACAATGCAAACTATAATCTATGCGGTGCAGTCCTGCTTCAAAATGTATCCACCAAATGCAATGAATCTGCCACAATGATGAAAGAGGCTGTTGATGTGGGGGGATTGGGTGGGTGGAGCATGGGGTATGTGGGAACCTCTTTTATTTTTTAATGTAACATTTTTGAGATCTATGTATCTACAAAAACATGCAATAAAAATAATCACTCAAAATAAAAAAAAAGATTTAGTATCGCCCAACTTCAAAACAAACATTATATATCACTAAACAGAACATTCATAAAAGATTCCACAAATAAAGAAATAGAAACAAATTAAAATGTTGAGATAGTAACGTACTTCTATATAACATTAGTAAGAATGTTTTTAAACAGTGCTGGAAGGGTGGCAGTGAAACTAGACTATTTTTACATGCCTAGAAACAAGACACACTTGTTTGTTAATTTTTTAATATATTTTTAAGAAGTTATAAATGATGTCTATAATTTGATCCAGTCATTGGATTTCTCACAATGTATCCTAGCAGAATAAACCAAAAGAAAGAAAGCACAAGTTCATATATCTTAATTCATTTGAATATTCATATACATATAGGTATATGTGAATTTATTTTCTTCTCCCCTGTCCCTGGGACACTGTGACATAGTGGAAGTAACAGACTTGAGAGCTGAGAAACCCTGTTTCATCTGGAACCAAAGGGCCCTCGGCATGAGGGAGATGCAGTGCATACAAACATATAAGACTCCTGGTTAGGCTTGCCATGCACAGGGGCTGCTAGTTGCTAGGAAGGCTACGAAAATCTCCCAGTCTCTACCCTCAAAAATTGCTGTAGGGAGAAGTTTAGGGGAAGGAGAAGTACACAAACAAGTCAACCCCGAAGCAGAAAAACAGAAGCATCTCAAGAGGCATTCGTTTGATCAGAGGAAGGGGTTTCCTCTTCACTTGAGCAATCAGGGAGAGCTGGAATTCAAGAGGAGCCTGGAAGGATGGAAAGAATTACTATTTTTAAAAAGACAGAGTCTTTCTGCCACCTTTCCAATCCACCACAATGGTGCACATGAACATCCTGGGTGATGTTCAGTGAGAGAACTGCCAGATTATTATCATGCTGTGCTTCCAAATCATCAGTTGGTTTCTAACTCTGATGATGAAGCATGGCTACATTGGCAAATTTGAAATCATTTATGATCAGAAGGCTGGGGAAATTGTTGTGAAACTCACAGGCAGGTTAAACAAGTGCAGAGTGATTAGCCCCAGATTTGATGGGCAACTCAAAGATCTGACAGTTTGGTTTCATTGTACTATGACATCAACTGGTATCTTGGACCAAAAAGGAACCAAGTTGAAAATGTACAGGAAAGAAAATCCTGGGATTTTTTTTTCTAATGGTGTAATACATACACACAAATAAAATGTCTCAGCTGGGGAAAAAAATGATAGGACTGAGGATGGTAGGCATCGTTCCAGTGGTGTGGGACCAGTTGCAGTCCAGGGGGGATTTTAGCAAAAAAGAAATAATTCATTTGGATTTGAGAGTTACAGGGAGTCTTTTTTTTTTCTATTTATTAATATAACAGACCCAACTTCAATTACACTATTTATAATTTTGCTCTGGCACCAATTAGAACCTATACAACTAATAATGTTTCTTAGATAATGAGTAAACATTGTTGACAATCAATGATTCTCAAGCACTCCTCAAAAGCTCTTGAGAGATAGATTCTTACCCCTACAGAGTGGGTCACCATAGACATCACAGCCTGTCACGGTAACCACGGTCATCATGAACATGGTGAGCCTCAAAGTTCCACTACTACATAGAAAGGATGAATGGTACAGCCAACAGCTAGAGGGAAAGAATGTAAGCAAAGGTGGGTATCTTCATTCATTAGGGCCCTGAAGATGGTTGAATGGCCAAATCACATAATTATAGCTGGGCTTTGAGAAGCTTAACAGGCACAAAGAAAACAAACAATCAAACAGGGAGTCTGTCAGAGAGGAGAGCAGAGCTGCTAAGAGGACACAGAGCTGAGCCACGGACCAGCCCTCTGCTCATGAGAATTCTCTAATGATCTCCAAGTGAGTTACAGATAATCAGAGAGGCCCACTGAGGCACGACTGAAAGACCATCACTACAGCTGTCAAATCAAGTTCCATGCTGAATGAGGTACAGGTAAATGAATAATGCTTTAATACAAAATCTAATTCTCTTGTAAATTGTATAGATATACAATATTATATTTGTGCATGTTAAAAGCATTGTTTTTCTAAATTACAAGCAGACTGAATTTCTATATTCCTGTTTGGAAATCTCTTTGTATTTCTTAATGTATGGGGAGCCTCACAAATGGAAATGGTTCAAGTCTCTTGGTTTCTGAACTTCTTTCTGGTGCTCTGTGAACAAAAGCCTAACTTGGGTGCTGGGCAGGGAAAGCAAAGGGTGGGGTGAACTGAAGCATATAACAAGGGCAGCCTGGAGAGGAACTTGACAGCTACTTAAAGATGGGAGTCAAGAAATATTCTGTAGTTTCCAGTCCAGGTCATTAGAGGGACGGCAGTGCTATTAATACCAAGGCAAGTCAGGAGTGGCCTGGATGAGGAGATGAGTCCCAAGAGTCCCACGAGTTCCAGATGCCACTCTAGGACTGAAGGACCTTCAGGATTCTTTTTGTCTCTTTGGTCTTAAAAGAGCCAAAGTAACACCACCACTTCCAAACAGGAGTGGAGGACAATTCAGATGGGAGCTGAGGGACAATTAAAACCCTCAATCTCGTGTGCTCCATGGAGTCAGGGAATTGCAAACCCTCAGAGAAGTACCTATTCAGGTCTAAAGAAAATCACTCATTCCCTTAGATTACTCACCCCTTTCTCACAGATTCCCTTTAAAACTTCTCTCTGAGTTGAGCTCATAGCAGGAGTTATATACATGTCACTGATCACCCAACTAGAGAGGCCTCTTCAGAACAGAGTAGGAAGATGGGGACAAAATGCTATGAACAGATTTAGCTCAGGCTACTCTCAGTTTATGCTCCCCATTCTGGAGACCAATGTATCAACCTCCCTCCCCCCAAAACATGCACACATACACACCCAGAAAGGAAGAGAGAGGGGCATGTGGAGGAAGGAAGGGAAGGGAAGGAAAGGAGGAAGGGAGGAAGGAAGGAGAGGGGAGAAAACCCATGAGACCTGAGAGTGAAGATGACTAAAGGGGAACTTGGAGATTGTCCTGGCCAAGTAACTGTTTTTACAGTTGAAGAATGAGGTTCACAGAGGTGGAAGCATATAAACAGTTGGGTGCAGACCAATATCTAGAACTGAGGTCTCCTAACTTTTCTTTCCGCCATCTGGGAGCAAATCAAGAATTTTCTTTCTTAGTTTTCCATGGCAAGGCACCTGCACATGTGGCAGGAGCTATAAACACATCTGTAGGGCAGGTGGCATCATTTGCTTTAATTACATATGGAGTGAAAAGCCTGGAGGAGGATAGAAAAAGAGG